>NC_134788.1:45662295-45919795 GCF_046742065.1 Oratosquilla oratoria | reverse complement strand
CAAGGGCCCCCGGGGTAGCCTGGAAAAATTCAAATTCCCAGGCAACTGGGGACCCTGATAAAAAGTTGAAATTTCTATCTGAAAATTGTGGTTCAGTTGAATTGGGTTAACCCATTCAACTCCGATGACAAGATGTCTTGTCATTTGGTCAAATAAAACAAAAAATCATAAAACACCAAAATGTTTGATCAAACACCAGAAAAATATGACGTCAATCCTCGCTTCGCTCGCAGCGAAGCGAGGACTGACGTCATATTTTTCTGGTGTTTGATCAAACATTTTGGTGTTTTATGATTTTTTGTTTTATTTGACCAAATGACAAGACATCTTGTCATCGGAGTTGAATGGGTTAACTGAAACTACATGAGTCGAACACAGTGAATCATACAGCCAAGGTTCAGCTATATGATAAGTTAAAACCCATAATTCCCGTTAACGAGAGGATTGAACAGAACAAACACAAAGTAATGGCATAAAAAAGAAGTTATCTAAGCGGCGCAGAAAAACGGAAAAAGAAAACTGACAAAGAATAAAAGGTTAAAAGATAAAGGTAATATATTTTATAATTCAAAGAAATATATGGTTTATGAATATTAAGAATGGTGATGATTATTTTAGACTATTGTGGTTATGGATCATTTAGCTTAGTTTTATTACTTTAACTAGTGTAACATATTTACTAATGCAGAAAACTTTTAAAAGTGACAACTTTGTGACTGGTTCAAGCTTAAAAGAAAAACTACATAAAAATGTTTAATATAAAAACAAATTAATTGCAATTTTATGGATAACTACAGCCTGCAACATCGCTGTAATGATTAAATAGGTATATGCACTCATGATCTATTTTTGGCTGATGGCCTAATGAACTTTGTCTTTGCAGGAGCAATTCTGAAATATTTTGGAACTCCAGACATTGAGCCAGAGGGATCTTCTGAACTTCCTAACCAGGAGGCTCCAGGACCATCACTTTCTTCAGGACCTCCTTGTGTCCAAGAGGCTCTTGGACCATCACATACCTCAGGAAGTATCATCTGCACATTTACATGTTCAGCTGCCCATTTTTTCTAAGCCAGTAGATCCAGCTGACTGGCCCACAGTTCTGTCCGATTCATTCAGGACTGATGGAGTAGGTAGAGGGCTATTTCAGATTAGTTCCGATTTCACATTCCCCAAAAAAGAAGATGGCAGAAGTTTTCATCATCATTATTTTCACAGAACATTGGTTAATGGAGAAAAGATAAAGCAGACTTGGCTTGTCTACTCAAAAACAAAAAATGCCCTCTACTGCTATCGTTGTAAACTATTTTCAATAAAGGAACACAAATTAGTGACAGAAGGGCTGACAGACTGGAAAAACTTAGGTGCACTTTTGAAGTCATAAAAGCAGTCCAGAACACGTCACACATAGCCACCTGGAAAGATTTACAGCTCCATTTGCAAACTGGAAAGACGATAGACCAAGCTGAAAGGACACTATTGAAGGCTGAAAAGAGGCACTGGAGAGATGTACTGACTCGCTTAATCTCCATCATCCAATCTCTAGCTGAGAGAAATCTTGTATTTAGAAGTTTATCAAACACGTTACACCAGCAAAATAATGGATTTTTATTTTTTCAAGAGGTAGAGCTGCTTGTTGAATTTGATCCTGTCATGAAGCAGCACATTGAGTGTGGTGACTGTGGCCAGTTCAGTCATTCCAGCTATCTTGGAAATATCATCCAAAATGAACTTATTGCCTCAATCAGTGGGATAATATTGGACACAGTGGTGGCTGAGATTAAACAGTCCAAATATTATTCAGTCATTTTGGACTGTACTCCCTATGTAAGCCACCAAGAACAGATGTCAGTCATCATAAGGACTGTCAAAATGGACAAAGCACCAGAAATCAAAGAACATTTTATGGTATTTCTTGTAGTTTCTGAAACAACAGGTCTTGGTTTGTCATCATTGATTTTGAAGAAACTGATGGAGCTGAATATTCCCTTTGATGATTGCAAAGGGCAATCATATAATAATGGTGCCAACATGAGAGGGAGGAACAAAAGAGTTCGACCCAGACTTCTTGAGAAGAACCCTCGTGCACTTTATGTTCCATGTGGGGCACATTCCCTAAACTTGGTGGTATCTGATGCAGCAACAGCTTCAATACATGCCACCAGTAATTTTGGCAATGTACAGACACTGTACAGCCTTTTTTCAGCATCACCACAAAGATGGGCAATAATAAGGGATCATGTCACTGTTGCACTTACGACTTGGAGTGACGCAAGGTGGGAGAGGCGTATTAACAGCATAGAGGCTGTGCGGTACCAGCCCTCTAATATAAGGGAAGTTTTGCTGAAATCAGGGAAGTGATGGATCCTCTAACCAAGGTCGAAGCCCAAAGTTTGGCAGAAGAGGTGGGGTCATACCGATTTCTCATTTGCAGTCATATGGTATGACGTTCTACACCATGTGAACCATGTCAGCAAACTCCAGCAGTCTCCCAAAATGCAGTTTGATGTGGCAGTTGACCTTCTCTAAAGCAAAACCATCTCTAACTACAGAAGAACTGGCTTCGCTTCAACTTAGGCCTCAGCTAAAGACATGTGTGAGGAAATGAATGTAGAGACTGTACTCAAAGAGAAAAGATAAAGAAGCACAAAAAAGCACTTTGCTTACAAAGCCCCAGATAAGCCCATTGCAGATGTCATGAAGAGGCTAGAAGGAACATTCTTTAATGTTGTTGTTGACACAGCCATTCAATCCTTAACTGATAGGTTTGAAACACTGGGTGAAGTGAGAGACAGATTTGGAGTGCTGCTCAATTTCCAAAAACTGGATGATCAGGCATTGAGCAACCAGTGTGACCTCCCAATGACATTAAGCAATAGAAATGTAAGTGACATTGATGGAAAGGATATGGCTGTGGAAGTCGAAAACTTGCCAAGCTTACCCTCAGATGACATAACTGCTCTTGAGCTCCTCATCTTTATACACAAAAAACATTTGGAGGAACTGTATAATCTGTGGGTTGCCCTGAAAATTGCCTGCATACTCCCTGTGACTGTGGCCTCAGCAGAGAGAAGCTTCTCAAAGCTGAAGCTCATCAAGACCTATCTAAGGTCTTCCATGGGACAGGATTGACTCACTGGTCTTGCAATAATCAGAATCAACCATGAGGTGGGCAAAGAGGTGTCATATGAGGACATCATTGATGACTTTGCAAGTAAAAAAGCCAAGAAGCAGACATTTTTAGGACAATACAATGTTTGAATTATTAATTGTTTTTCTGGTGTGACTGTGATGTTAAGCATTATTCTAAATGTTTTTCTTTTTTATTATCTTTACACTTTGAAATAGATGTGAAATAAATATATGTGAAGTGTAATAGTTTCTTGCATCTTAGTAGACCATCTAAAGGGCTAGGAATTGCTTCACCACAATTTGACAAACCCCTTGGAGATAAATGAAGTACCTATATACCTATCTATCTAGGGCCACCACAAAGCTAGAAACGGCCCTGCTAGTAACAGCAAGATTATACTAATAATTTCCAATAGTCTCCCTGGGAATCAGACTGAGATTTAGCTTGTTGCCAAGCTGTCACCTTATCAATTGAGCCATAGGAGCTATAAAAGAACTTGAACTTGGAGTTAAGCTAAATCCCGAAGAATCTGGATTGACTACTAACTGCTGTCATTATTTTCACCAAGTCCCTGAACTCAACTCATGGATAATGGTAAGCTGGTATGAAACCTTCATGGGTCTTCGTCGTACACTGCGGCCCCTTGTGTTGTCTTCCCAACAGCAACTACTTAAAAGTATAATAAAAGTAAAGCAGTGGTTACTGTGGACTTCAGTTCTCACTGCATTAGTATATGCAAGGCAATTTATATAATTGTTTTTAGACAGGTCCCAAAAAGAATAATCTAATGTCCTGCTTGGAGTGGTGGTGTGTGGACAGGGCTAAAAAAAAAAAAACAAGACTGCTCTGCCTAAAGTAGGATATCTGGCCACCCCATTTTCATTTGTACGATAGACTACTAAATAAAATCAAAGCCCATGGCACAGAAGAAAAAGTGTTAGAATGGATTAGAGCTTGGATCAGTGACAGAAATCAGTGGATCACCATAAATGGAGTTCCCCAGGGCTTGGTTCTGGGTCCTTAATTGTTCATTATGTAAATAAATGACTTGGACAATGGGATTAATAGTGATGTTAGTAAGTTTCCGGATGACACTAAAATGGGACGCCTAATTTGGTCAGGAGACGACACCAAGATTCTGCAGGATCTTAACAAATTGTTTACATGGTCAGTGAAATGGCAAATGGACTTTAATATCTCAAAGTGCAGCATGTTGATCATAGGGCTACACAACCCCGAAAGCAGATATAGTTTAGATAACACTTTTTAGAGAAAACCAAGAGACTTGGGAGTTCTAGTGAGTCCTGACCTTAAATTCAGAAAACAGTGTATTAGCACCAGGAATAAAACTAACAGAGCATTAGATTTCATTGCTAGGATGGGTATGAAGAGATGTGCAGAGGTAATTATCATTAAACTATTTCTGTAGTACCAGCCAGAAATTTACGATATTTGATACAAGGTGCATTAACATGTTCACTTCCAAATTAGAAATCACAATGTGAGAGTAGATATCAAAGAATGACTTTTTTTTTTTTTTTTTATCTCATCCTCCACTAATTGGGCATAGCACTTTTCATTATTTCATCCATTCACTAGCAGTTCGTTATTCACTTTACACCCCTTGTTTCCTTCCAATCTGACACAGTGCATCTATTCTTTGCAATTTTGTTATCTCAAGATTGTTTTTCTTTTAATTTGTAATTTCACAAATGGCTACAGAATGCAGACCATGTCTGTGTGCACTATCTACCAAATGTGGTTACCATTTTTTTTCCTTGTTTACCTTTCAAGTCAAGTAGAAAGATTGGATGGTCCTTTCTAGTGGCTCCCTTTTCCTTAAACATAATTTCTGATTTGCAATTTTTTGCTCTTCCTCTTTTGGTAATATTTCTACTATTCCAAGGCTCTTTTAGCAGTCTTTTTTTCATCAGTACTTTCTTTGCTCAAGTTGTTATTCCTTGACAGTAGGTCTTTGTGGGAAACTATTGATTTTTTCTCTTTTTTAAATAGAATTTCATACATTAGGAAAAAACAACAACACTGGAACTGTATCAAGTATTCACACTTTTCAGGTCAACAAGGACTAATTGAGAGGGCGAAATTGATAACATGTTTCTTATTGTTTTATTTCACTTGACTGAAGAAGTACTGGTGATAAGACAACCACAGAAAATGGTACAAATGATCTCAAAACATGTGAAATTATGAATTTGTACACTTTCATTTTACAGGTCATTGACATATTCTCAAAATAACATCTTTGTTTTAATTCATTATTATGAAATTATACAATTTATTTGACAAATTAAATTTCATTGTGAAAACCTTGTGTACATTTTTTCCTTCGCTGGCTAGTTGTAAAAAGTGTGTGCATACACACAGGCACACAGCTTAGAAGGAACACTGTTCATCACATAAATCACACTGGAATAGATTCTTATCAGTGTGAGTCACCATGTGATATTTGAGAGACCTATGTGGGTCCTCATATGCTTTGTGAGAGACTCCTTTTGTGAGAGAGATGCATCACACAGGTTGTGGTCAAAGTAGAGTGTCCTCCACCATATATGGTCCTCGGGTATTGAGGCCCTGTCCTCCTCCAATGGCCAGGACCCTTGTAAAGAGCCAGGGAGAGAGAGAGAGAGAGAGAGAGAGAGAGAGAGAGAGAGAGAGAGAGAGAGAGAGAGAAAGAGAGAGAGAGAGAGAGAGAGAGAAAGAGAGAGAGAGAGAGAGAGAGAGAGGAAAAAAAAAGGGGGGGGGGAGACAGATGGATGTCACAGAGGTCATGGAAAACTACCAGGTAAAATTCTTAACTAATCTAATACCAACATTAAACATTAATAATTACAAGGATAGACTCCAACCTGTTGAAAAAAGAGAGAAAAAAAAGGGGGAAGTTAGGAAGAAACAATACCAACAATGCTTTAAGTCTGTTCACTTAGGACACTACACAACTGAAGCAGCTACAAGGTTATCACTGGACAAAGTCAATCTGCTGCTCCACCACGACTGTTGGAATGACTACTGCCATGACTATTATTTGGTCTTCTGCTGGTATGGTTACTACCAAAAGTATGTGGTCCTATGCTGGAACTGGTACATTGCAACTACTGGGACGACATAGCTCAGTAGTGTGGACTGCCTTCACTGCATGTCTGCTACAAAACTTCACGAGGTTTATCAAGGATAACCTCATAACTACACTTGCTCAGCGGCTACTACCTTTATCAAACAACTACAACTGGAAATGAACAATTGGGACAGCTACAAATTAGACTGCGACTGGGGCAACTAAAAACTAGGGTGTAACTAGAAGTAAGCTGTCCAAACTGTATGAGTCAAACCCAACTGGTTACAACTAAATCTAAACAGCAACCAGGCAAGTGAACAGCTTTAAATAGATGAGGTGAAGAGTGCCATCTACGACTAATTAGTCATTTGTATGCATGAACTGCAAATTAATTCAGCTAAATACTCATGCTTCATGGGATCAAACAGCTTGGGTCTTTACCAGGAGAACAATTAACATTTTTTGTACATAAATATAGGGCAAATTCCTTACAAATTGAAATGTAAAAATGAATTTTGTTCCTACTTGAATGACCTTACCAGTTAAACAAAGACAATGCCACACCAGATTTTAAGTGCATAGGCATCATTTGTGTAATAACTCTTCTGCTGGTTTAATGCAAACCATCAGAAAAGAGTGATCTTTTCATCATACAGAAATGGCTGCTCTCCAATGTCCATCCTATGTCTTGTGAGAGAAGTCTTATGTGAAAAACCAGAATCAAGGAGGTCACACTGGAAAGGCTCTTCTCCTGCAGGAGTCTTCATACACTCTGTGGGATAACCCTTTTGTGATAAAGCAGAGCCACAGAGGTTGCTAGAAAACCTCTCCTGTGTGGCTCCTCATATACTTTGTGAGAGAGTACTTTCTTGAGAAAGCTCTCCTGTGTGGGCCCTCATATGTTCTGTGAGATGACCCTTTTGTAAGAAAGTAGAACTGCACATGTCACACTGAAAAGGCTTATCTCCTGTGTGAGTCCTCATATGTTTTGTGAGATCACCTTTTTGTGAGAAAGCAGAATTGCACAGGTCACACTGGAAAGGCTTCTCTCCAGTGTGGGTCTTCATATGCTTTGCGAGATTAACCTTTTGTGAGAAAGCAGAATTGCACATGTCACACTGGAATGGCTTCTCTCCTGTGTGAGTCCTCATATGGTTTGTGAGATGACCCTTTCGTGAGAAAGCAGAATCACACAGGTCACACTGGAAAGGCTTCTCTCCTGTGTGGGTTCTGATATGCTTTGTGAGATCACTCTTTTGTGCGAAAGCAGAATCGCACAGGTTGCATTGGAAAGGCTTCTCTCCTGTGTGGGTCCTCATATGCATTGTGAGAGAACGCTTTCGTGAGCAAGCAGAATCGCACAGGTTACATTGGAAAGGCTTCTCTCCTCTGTGGGTCCTCATATGCTGCGTGAGATTACCCTTTTGTGAGAAAGCAGAATCACACAGGTCACACTGGAAAGGCTTCTCTCCTGTGTGGGTTAATATATGCATTGTGAGAGAACTCTTTTGTGAGAAAGCAGAATCACACAGGTTGCATTGGAAAGGCTTCTCTCCTGTGTGGGTCCTCATATGCCGTATGAAATGTTCCTTTCGTGAAAAAGCAGAATCACACAGGTTACAATGGAAAGACATCTCTCCTGTGTGGGTCCTCATATGCTGTGTAAGATGCTCCTTTTGTGTGAAAACAGAATCGCACTGGTGACACTGGAAAGGTTTCTCTCCTGTGTGGGTCCTCATGTGCTGTGTGAGAGAACCCGTTTGTGAGAAACCAGAATCATACAGGTTACACTGGAAAGGCTTTTCTCCTGTATGGGTCATCACATGATATTTTGGGAAACACTTTAGTGTGAAAATTTCATTGTATAGACCACACTAGAATGGCTTCTCTCCAATGTGGGTGATCATATGAAATTTGAAGTGATTTTTTCATAAGAAAGCTGCATTGCATAGGTCACATTGGTAAGGGTAACTGTGTGGGTCCTCATAGGCTGTGTGAGAGAACCCTTTTGTGAGAAAGTTGAATTATACAGGTCACACTGGAATTTCTTTCTCCTGTGAGGGTCACCACATGATACTTGAAGTGACTTTTGCATCATCTGAGGTCACGCTTTTGTGAAAAAACAGAATTGCATAAGTTACACTAGAAAAGCTTCTCTCCAGCATGGATCATAACGTGATATGTAAGATAGTTCATGCTATATATGTGCCACAGATGTCACACCAGATCTTCTTCATTGTGTGACACATATGGATTCTATGGATAGCTCTTCCAAAGGAATGGCGATGGTTACCTTCTTCCTGGAAAAAATGTAATCATATGTTTGACATCTAACTCTTTGAAATTGTGTAATACAGTACACTAAAATAGGATTGTGAATGTTGTGTACACAAAACATTTAATATTCAAGTCCCTTTATATCTAAATAGACCCTTTGTACTTACCATGACATAACATAACATAGATAGAAATACTAACAGATATGATGCTATTATATATTGTATTTTATTATATATTGTATTTTACTTTTTCATTAGAAATGTGCTGAAAACCATCCAACGGCTACATGCATACTCACCCGACCACAACCTAATGACTCAAATTTTGCACTGGCTTTTTCATCGTATCACAATTTCTGGAAATAGTGAAAGGCCTACCTGGCCACAGCAGTCATATTTTAACATAACTCTGCAACATTCCATGTTGTTTGGGCTCACAAGACCAGTTTATTCAGTTAATCTCATCTGACCCATAGAAGTGATGCAAGTCACATCCTTTCAGTTATACTGGTAAGTGGTGCACCTGTGTTATTATTTCAGCTGAACAATAAATGAAATTGTAGAGAAACTTTCCATATTTCATCTTGTCACAAGTAATATACTGGTTGGTCTAATAGAAAATAAATATTGGATACACTTACTAACATAATCTCAACAATCGTGATATAATCAGGAACTTTTATCAAAGGTGCAATCCCAGTAAATGTGGCAAGACAATGTATAATGTAAGAATTAGTGCTTTAAATTTTTTTACCTACAGGTCATTTAAACACAGAGGCATTATATACACAAAACCTGGTCATCTTCCAGGAAACCTGTGACTCCCTTTCCAGTTGTGATACTGTGTGATAATACTGTAAAATAAATAAATAAATAATAATAAATAAATAAAAATAAATCAAATAAAAATAAATAAGTTCTCTTTGTGGAACCTTTATTTGATATTAGTATAATCACAGTTTAGGCATCCCTGCCTATTAACCTTAATCAATGTAAAATTGGATATGAGTTTTGATACCATTTGATCATTTCCCACCTTGAAGATGACTGCCTAACTGCTGAGATCATTTGATCAAGCAATGTAATTTATAGCAAGAATGATTACTGTCCCAACCTCTTTGATGATGCTAAAGAACGTGCTCACAAAGTTCACAACCCTACATCTTACTGCTTTGTGACATACTATAAGGAGAACAGAGTTTACTGTATCCATGCTGGTAAGTACCTAGAGAGACTGGAGTGTTCCCTACAAATAACCTCAAAAAATATGGTAAAGATGATCCGAGGTAAGGATTTAACACCAGCCACAATACTCCTCTATCTACCTTGTTCTTCAGATGGAATTTTCGAATACATCAAACAACACTGAACATTCAATTACTACAAAGCACATGTCTACAACCAAGACATACACAAATTCTCAGAAATATCAATTATGCCCTGACAATGTTCACCGAGCAACAAAAAGAAAAAGAAAACAGTAGCATGTTCATGCTCATATTTTATGGTTCACATCTCCCTGAGTGAGTAAATATTGGTCCTCTTTCTCTCTCTCAATAAAAGCTTTCATCAACTGTCTTTTACAGTGTCAGTGTTACAAGTTTCACCACAGAAGGAAGAACTGTACAAATGGTCTCTGATGTGGTCATTGCTCTGTCCTTGACTCAAACCCTACTCTTGATTGTGAATCAAAACTTCATTGCTTCCATAGCACAGAAACTCACTCAATACATTCTCAACAATGCAAAGAGTACTGTCTTGAACAAGACATTCTTCAACTGGCTAGTCTTAGTAGTGCCAAGTAAGTTCTTCATTTTAGACAGATGGATGGTGGGGCAAAGATATATGCCTCCTCCCTCCACTTCATCAAATACAGTTAGGGTACCTTCCTGCCTTTCTCAACCACCAATTGTTTACACTCCATCCCCACTCCTGTGTGAATCCTGCTCCTGCTGCTATAGGCCAAAACAAGTTCTCTAATTTGTAAAATCACACTGTATCATCAACAAATCTCTCCACCTTATCTTTAGCAAAGCACTCCATATTTTCAACAAAACCCTCTTCTACATCAGCAAAACCCTCCACAGTATTCTCAGCAACATCACAGACTCCCAAAACAGAAACCCATATTGCAGAAGTTCTTAGCTAATTAGGGATGATGGGTCATACCTGTATCCCTCCCAATGCTCTGGGTCAGAAGCAATGCAGCAAGACACAGTACATCCATGGCAAAGCTGCTTCACTTGATTGGTGACACCCCCTCTTTATTCCTCTCATGCAGAAGAGAAGACCTTAAATTGGGCTTCTATTGTCATATAATGGAAAAGGAGATTTGGTCAATTTTGGGCCAATCAGGAGACTAAATTTAATTTGGAGGAAATTCTTACACTGGTGGACACACTTGGTCAATGTCAATTGGGGGATGGAAGAGAAATAGAACATATCAAAAGAAAATTATAATGAGGGAATAGACAAATATGTACCAAAGAATAAACAGGAACAGGTGTACATAAAGTGCTGGTACAACAAAAAATGTAGTGAGGCTAAAAATAGAAGAGACAAAGCCTGGAAAACTTGGAAAAAATGGAAGACAACACCATTTGGGAAGAGTGACCACACCCTGAGTTTGAACTAAAGGAACAGATTGATTTGAGAAGAAATGAGAAACATAGAAAAGGAAGACTAATGTACAACAAAAAGGATTTTGAGAAACTCAGAAAATTCTCTCAAAATGCAAACTGGGAAAACTTCTTAAATGAAGAAACAAAGATAGAAGAGAAATGGAACATATCAAAAGAAAAATATAATGAGGGAATAGACAATACATACCAAAAAGAAACAAGAACAGGTGTACATAAAGTGCTGGTACAACAAAAAATGTAGTGAGGCTAAAGATAGATGAGACAAAGCCTGGAAAAGATGGAAAAAAAAGAGCTAGTGGCAAATATACATCAAACTAAGATATGAATATGCACAAATACACAGGAAAGAAAAGAGAAACTATGAAAAGGACATAATAGAAAAATGCAAGGACCAACCTAAACTATTCTACAGGTATATGAATGACAAACTAAAAGATAAATATGAAATAGTGAAACTGCATCAGGGGAATGATAGATATATATAGATGAATTAGTAATGGCTGAAATTATGAATAAACATTTTAAATCTGTATTCACAATTGAAAATACACAATATTGGGAGGAAGGGTATAGAGAAAGATCCCCCCCAATGAAAGAAATCACTGTGACACAGAAGGAAATTTAAGACCAAATAAAAAGCCTTGACATCAGAAAATCACACAGACTGGATGGAATTACAAATTGGATATTAAAAGAATGTATAGAACTAAAAGTATTCCAAATTTCAATAGAATTGGACCAGTGGTTTAGATTTTATGTGTATTTCTTTACCAAAATCTTTACAGATTACCACCCTTAATTCTCACACTTTGATATGGTAAAATCTAGCCAAAAAATTGAAAAAAAAAGAAAAAAAATTGTATCTCCCTTATTTTTCAAGCTACTTAGAAAATTTAAAATATGTTTTGTTTCTAATGAAATGGTCTTTCATATGCAACAAGAATTTAAGGGTTAATTTTTTTTTCATTATTATCTTTTTTATTTTATTTTGTGCCCGTACCTACCCAATAAGAATGTAAGAACATTGTGAGCAAACAGGATACAAATGCTGATAAACAAAGATGCTTGCCAGGATTAACTATTTTTTAATCTTTACCAATGTTATTATTATTTTATAGTAGTTATATATGGAGCTCAAAATACTCACAATGATAAGAGTTCGCCAATGATAGAGTTAAAGTTTGCAGCTGTGAGACTTTCAAATATCTTTATATACTAAAATATATTTTCCAGTCTTAATTTTCTATAAATTGCTACCAATATTACTATTATTTTGTGATATTTGTATATGGGGTTTAAAATATTTATTGATAAGAGCTAGAGGTAAGAATTGCATTAGTGAGACCTGACCTAACCTAACCCCTTGGTAAATATATGTCCCCTCATCTCAATTTGTCCTTAAATAGCTATTGACATTACTATTAGCTTGCGGTACTTATATCTGGGGTTAAAAATACTCAGAATTATAAGAGCTAACCGACTATATAGGTAATTACAGGTGCCAGGCTGGCAAACATGATCTTGATAATACCCACACATTTACCCCTCCTCAGAATCATAGAACGCCAAATCCGTTACCAAACGGGAATTGAAGTGTAGCAAATGCCAAAAGTAAGCAGACTACGCATGTACTAAGCTCCTATACCACTTTATTATTTCACTTATGAACTCAAGAAAGGCATACTTGTTTAGCCTGTACAAAACACAGCCACGAAGACAAGCTCTTAAAATAACTGAAGGAGTGCAACTCAATTTTTGGCTGTCTATTACGTCATATGTAAATAAACAATGCCAGGAACTTGAAGAACAATGGATTAAAACGAGTTTAAACTAAATAGTGACAATAATGAATTATTGGAAAGGAAATTCTTATTCGGGAAAGCAAAATAAGGTGTTAAAATGGATGAAATGTACAAACTATGAAAATCTGGAGAAAAGGTGAAGGAAGCGGGCGGAGTATAAACGAAGGAAACAAAATACAAACGAAGCGCTTTATAGTCGGTTATGGTAGGAATTTGTTACATATTCTCGCGGTCGGACATCTGGGTCACCAGCCTTGCCAAGCAACCATATTTGATTATAGGAAACCAAAAACAAACTTGAGATAGAGGTACTCTCAGTTAGATTCTGGTCGCAGGTTCTGTTAACATTATACCCAAAAGTTGCTGTGTAGTAGGATGTACTTCCAGTGTAAAGGTGAACTGTCACTTGAATTTTCGTATGTAATTGCGGGGACAGACGTAATGATCGGCTAAAAACTAGAAATAGATGTGCACTGAAGCCAGATGGGTCAGTGAATTAAGGAAAGTTATGGGAACCTAAATCAAACCATATATATGTTTGTAGTCTGCTTTCTATCACTCGTGATTTCATATTTGTCATATGTCTATTTATTGTTATGCAGTAAATTGATTAACATTCTGTGTTGGCATCCACTTAAGTTATTGTGGTATGAATGCGGTGCAGGTAGGTATGTGCAATTGGCACCCCCGGCACGGGATCAAAGGTCACTGTGTAGAAAGGGGGGGGGGGCGAATCGGGCGTGGGCTGAGGTAGTACGTATGTCGAGTGAACAGTGAGAAGGTGCGAATTAGATGTGTTAAAATTAGAACTAGGAGAGCCAGCGTTTTTATATAAAGGTAGATTGCAGAGTGAGAGAAACGAGTAAGTACCTTGGGGGATTGAAAAGTGGAAGAGAAACTAGCGAAGAAACAAGAATCAGAAGATCCAAGAAATAACACCGATAAGGTTAGAAAACAATGATGCATCACGTTGGCTATGTAGATCGCATACCATATGTTACATGGGTTTTCTTTTCATTCTCAATATTTGTTTTATGTAGTAATTTTGATATAATTCCCCGATAGCGGCTTCCCTAGTAACTGATGTCACAACTTTGCATTGTGACACACTGTCCATTACTTCCCATCTTCTTTCGTTTCCTTTCAGCCCTTTCGGTTATCATTTTCCTTCGCTCTATGGAATCGCTGACACTGCCTGCTTCCCATTCTCTTTCGTCTCTTTTCAGCCCTTTCGACTATTACTTTCCTATGCTCTATGGGAATGATGAAGTCTTAAGTCCTCTAGTAACTACTTGATATTTTCCCTCTCTTCTCCTGCAACTGTTGTGCGAGTTCAGCACTAGTAAGTTACAGTTGTGGAGAATATTATGACTTCCTACAGATTTCCCATCTCTTTTAATACGAAATGTTGACGGTGTAAGTTAATCTAGGTGACCGTCCCACCGAGTTAATGCTGGGATATTCTGTGTTAACTTGTATACAACTTTCAGCAACAACAAAACTACGTACCTGTGAACGGCAGGGAACTCATCGAACCCTGAAACGTACAAAGGCACCACAAAGCATCATGCATCTTTGTGAATATGTAATCATTTCAATGATTCAAATTGGTTTGGATTTTTCATGTAACTCAATTTATGGGGCCACTTGGAAATCTTCTTCGTCTTTGTTCGGGTTAATGACGGTGATGTGTGACGACGACTTCGGGCGTGGCATGGAGGATGAGGGGATGGGAAAGGATAAAGGTATGTTGAGGGGAATGGTTCTCTCACAGAATCCCCTCACTGGTTTAAGACACGCTTCGTCCTATATGCACTTCACACATGGTATATATGAGGTCTGTGATTGGGGGTAAATTCATGTCACTCCCCAATCACGAATCACTAACACTTTTGGTCGTTTCTACCCACTTCCAAATTAAATCTATTTCCTGACAGTTTGGGACCATTGTTTCTTGTAGGATTCTCATTCATTGTGAAAATTTTGTCACTTTGATGTTATCAGCTCCCTTTAGAATCTTAAAGACCTGTATCAAGTCACCTCTAAGTCTACGCTTTTTTAAGGAAAACAGATTCATATGTTTTAGTCGATTTTCGTATGATTTATTTTTTTTTATGTTTGGTTCAGTTTTGTGGCTCGCCGTTGTACTTTTTCCAATCTGTCAATGGCTTTAATGAGATTCGGTAACCATACGGAAACAGGATATTCCAAATGTGGATGAACTAACGATTTATATAGCTTATTAATGAGTGATGGACTTTTGAAGTCAAAAGATCGCGCAATCAGCCCTAAAACATTGTTTTCTCAGAGGCTGAAATACACTGTTTAGATGATTTGAGATCGTTACTGATAATTACGTCGAGATCCTTTTCAATATCCACTTTTGTTAACGAATTTCCAAATAACTTGTAAATGTACTTACCGTTGCTTTTGTGTTGGACTACTAGACCCTCTAGACAGCGTAATCTACTAAAGAACATCTACCTATCTTCATATACCGATCTACTCTTCATCTATCGTCTCTCACACATATGCTATGCTATACTTGCGATGCATCTTCGCTGTACTCACGCTTAGGAGTGGAGTGGTATTCTTTGACCTCACTGGAGGCGCAAGGATCGGACGCGGTCAGTCGCCATTGCACTCATTATTAAGGGCGTGACCCGAGATCACCACAGTTGTGCAGAAAACTCTGACGCCGCCAAGATATTTCCACCTAAGTAAAATAACCTTTAAGCTTTTTCTCCTGTCCAAATTCGGACACATTGTACAATATCGCTCCCCAAATCTCTTTTTTCATAATCATATCATGATTTTAAACCTGTATAAAGTTCAATCACGCTGGTAAACAGCATTTCTGTAAATAATATCCTCGTCGACAACCTTGCCGCGAGCCATGTGTATATACGCTTAGGCTATGCACATCCAACAAATGTGTGAGTGGGCGTGGCCAAAACCACGCACACTCATACATTTAATCACCCCCCCCCCTTCTCTCTTTAAATTATTCAAGTTGATAAAACTCACTGTTTTCCGTAAATACTGTTCCATCCATGTAGGGTGCGTTCACTGAGATGTGCATACGTACTTCATGTACGTATGCACATCTTGTGAATGTATGAGTGTGTGTGGTTGGGCCCACACACACTCATAAGTCAAATCACCCACCAAACGGGCTCAAATCAAAGCCCGTGGGAGCTTCACTCCCGAATTATACACACACACACACACACACGTGAGAGCAGACATATACTCTACACCAATAAAGAAGAGAAAGCCTTCTGCTGTTTCAAAGGTTGCCTCCATCAACTTCGCCATCCACGCCTCTCGTAGCCACTTACCGCTACCATCAACTTCAACCCAAGTCCGCAACATTTGCCTGTGTACATTACCTTGCATTTACTTGTGTTAAATTTCATTAGCCACTTTTCAGACCATTGTTGTAATTTATCTAAGTCTTCTTGTATATCTAATTGGCTTAAGTGATCATTTACCATTGCGTACAGTTTTGTATCATCATATGGAAACAATAGATTTTAGTCCATGGTCTATATCATTCACATTTACTATGAATAAAAGTGGCCCAAGAACGGAACCCTGAGGAACTCCCCTCGTAACATTTTTCCGTCCAATTTTTTTTCCATTTAAAACAACTCTCTGTTTTCAATCATTCAACCAATTACTAGTCCAACTTAATAGGCTACGACTTATTCCGTGGATACCATTTTTTATAAATAAATTCCTGCATAATAGATATTGAGAAATGTTTGTAATATTATATATATATATATATATGTATATATATATATATATATATATATATATATATATATTTGTATCTATATATATATATTTCTTGGGCACAGGTTTTCTCTCAAACAATTCTGGTTAAAATCAACTGCACTGGATGCTTTGATGATTTTAAGGAAGGAATTCTTGATCTTTTGAAAGATCTTCTTATCACTTGTAGAAAGGGACTGGATGAAATTATTCATTTCTCTTTTATGAGTAGCATAGCTCACTTATTGTGCTGTTGTATGCCGACTTGATTAATTATCTTCTAGTAACAGAGGTAACTGTTGACTATCTTTCACCGAAACTCGAGCGAAAAACTCTGAGTTTCGGTGAAAGATAGTCAACAGTTACCTCTGTTACTAGAAGATAATTAATCAAGTCGGCATACAACAGCACAATAAGTGAGCTATGCTACTCATAAAAGAGATTTGAATATTTTCACCCAGTCCCACTCTACAGGTAAAAAGAACATCTTAAAAAAAAACAAGAATTCCTTCCTTAAAATCATCAAAGCATCCAGTGCAGTTGATTTTAACCAGAATATGTATATATATATATTATATATATATATATATATATATATATGTATATATATATATGTATGTATATATATATATATATATGTGTGTGTGTGTGTGTGTGTGTGTGTGTATTACCCCCCCCCCCGAGTCCCCAAACTCAATTCATGGACAGTGATAATCTGGCACGAAAACATGATGGCCTCTCGCCGTTGTAAGTACTCGAAGTGAATCACTAATACCAGTGAGATCGTATATTTTCCGACAGTCGCTCCGGGATTCGAACCGAGACCTATCACACCGTCATCTTACCAATTGAGCAATAGGAGCTACAGAAGGACTCGAACTTGGGAGTTATCCGAAATTCTGCAGAGTATAGGTTAACTGCTAACTGCCGTCATTACCTAATTTTCACCGAGTCCCTGAATTCAACTCGTGGGTAACGGTAAACTGGCACGAAACCTTGGTGGGCTTTCGTCGTACACTGCGGCCCCTTGTGTTGCGTTCCCAACACCCACTACTGAAGAGTATAATAGAAATAAAGCAGTGATTATAGTGTTCTTCAGTTCTCACTCCATTAGTATACGCAAGGTAATCTATATAATTGTTTTTAGATAGGTACCAAAGAAGAACAATTTAACGTCCTGTTTGGAGTGACGCTGTATGGAGGACAGTGCCAAGAAAATAGGATCATCCTGCCTAAAGTAGGACGTCTGGCCACCCTATTTTCATTCTCACAAGAGACTATTAAATAAAATCAAAACCCGAGGCATAGGAGGAAAAGTGTTAGGATGGATTAGAACTTGGATCAGTGACAAAAAACAGCGGGTCACTATATATAATGAAGTGTTTCTAGTGTTCTCCAGGGCTCGGTTTTGCGTCCCTTATTGTTCATTATGTACATAAATGACTTGGACACTGGGATTAATAGTGATGTTAGAAGTTTGTGGACGACACTAAAATAGGACGCCTAATTAGGTCAAGAGACGACACCGAGATTCTGCAGGATGATCACAAATTGTTTACATGGTTGGTGAAATGGTAAATGGGCTTCAATATCTCAAAGTGCAGCGTGTTAAACGTAAGGCTACACAACCCCGAAAGCAGATATATTTTAGATATCACGTTTTTAGAGAACAATGAGAGCGAGACTTGGGAGTTCTAGTGAGTCCTGATCTTTAACCCCTTCCATACGGTGCCGCACACGTAGGCGTCATGGACTTAGATCTCGGTGGCAGCAGCCAATGCCAGCCGTACGACGTGTCGTAATAATACTCGCATCATAAAATATAGTCACCGCTTATATCGATCGTTCTCTCTTCACCCGTGAATTTTGATAACCATAGAAAATGCGATTACAAAAGAATTAGAAAGAATGTCATTATGGAGGGGCGACTACAATAAATATAATCAAGACGCCGATATGGCAGCCTCGCGAATACACTCGCTCCCCATGACGCCTACGTGTGCGGCACCGTATGGAAGGGATTAATCCAGGAAACCGTGTATTAACACCAGGAATAAAACTAACAGAGCATTATGTTTCATTGATAGAACGGTTACAAATGGAAGTGCAGATGTAATTATCAAACTCTAGCGTTAGTTAGACCCATCCTTGACTATGAGGTACAGTTTTGATCTCCGTCCTAAAGAATGGACATCAATTCACTGGAATCAGTACAGAGGAGAATAACCAAAATGGGCTCAGAAATTTACTTTATGAGAAGCTTAGGCACCTAACTTAGGCTCTCTGGAAAGACGAAGAAGAGGGGGGGGGGGTGATCTAATAGAGGTGTTCAAGAGGTCAAAGGCTTTAACAAGGGTCACGCAAACAAGATCATCATATTAAGACAACTAGGCAGGACTCGCAGTAATGGATTTAAATTGGACAAATTTAGATTTAGGAAGGAAATAGGTAAGATATTGTTTACTAATAGGGAGGTCAACGAATGGAATAGACTTAGTAATCATGTTGTGAACGGTGACACTATCGGTTGTTTTAAGAAACGGTTAGACAACTTTATGAATGGGAATGACAGGGGGTAATGGACATGGAACTACCTAGTGTAGGCCTCATGGTCTCTTGCACTCTCCTTCATTCTTATGTTCTTGTCATATGCTCGCTTATATAACCTTCGCTGATGACGTCAATGCTGCGCATTTGTGCGTAGCGCCAGGTAATCATGACGTCAATGGCTCGGACGTCGAGAACGTACTTCCCGGATGTGTATCTTCTCCGCTGTCATACCACACATTATACATAAAATCGCATGATTCTTAATTTAATTACAACTGATACATAATTTAAATAAAATTTTTAAGTACTAAAATACAACCTACACTTTAACACAAGATAACCACATACATAAGCCATTTCTACCATACCCATTCAAGGGCGTGACAATAACGTACATGATTTATTTTTTCTTTTTATGTTCACTTTCCCCTTTAAAACTGATATCTTGTGAGAGAGTATCAGCAAGGACATTTATTAAATAACTTCCACCTACTTTGACGAGTTTAGAATTATGCTCATGTGCATTTTTTTTCTTTTACAAAGAAACCAAATAACTATAGGCCTATAAGTTTGACTTCAATCGTAGGAAAAATAATGGAAACTATCATCAGAGATGCTATCGAATATCATTTAGAAAGTAACCGTTTGATAAATGATAGCCAGCATGGTTTCAGACGGAAACGTTCTTGCGTGACTAACTTACTCGAATTCTACAACACAGTTATCTCGAATTATGACAAAAGAAACAATATAGATTTAATATATCTAGACTTTGCAAAAGCTTTTGATACCGTCCCACACGAAAGACTACTTACTAAATTAGCTTTGCATGGAATAAGTGGTACCCTACTAGGTTGGACTAGTAATTGGTTGAAAGGTCGAAAACAGAGAGTTGTTTTAAATGAAAAAACTTCTGGATGGAAAAGTGTTGCAAGTGGAGTTCCTCAGGGTTCCGTACTTGGGCCACTTCTATTCATAGTATATATAAATGATATAGACCATGGACTAAAATCTACTGTTTCCAAATTTGCTGATGATACAAAACTGTGCGGAGTGGCAAATGATCACTCAAACCAATTAGATATTCAAGAAGATTTAGATCAATTACAGCAATGGTCTGAAAAGTGGCTAGTGAAATTTAACACAAGTAAATGCAAGGTAATGCACATAGGTAAAAATACCAGTAAGTACGATTACAAGTTATTTGGAAATTCGTTAACAAAAGTGGATAGTGAAAAAGATGTCGGCGTAATTATCAGTAACGACCTCAAGTCATCCAACCAGTGTATTTCAGCCTCTGAGAAAGCAAATAAGATTCTGGGATTGATTGCGCGATCTTTTGATTTCAAAAGTCCATCACTCATTAACAAGCTATATAAATCGTTAGTTCGTCCACATTTGGAATATGCTGTTTCCGTATGGTCACCGAATCTCATTAAAGACATTGACAGATTGGAAAAAGTACAACGGCGAGCCACAAAACTGATTCCAAATATCAAAAATAAATCATACGAAAATCGACTTAAGCACATGAATCTGTTTTCCCTAAAAAAGCGTAGACTCAGAGATGACTTGATACAGGTCTTTAAGATTTTAAAGGGAATTGACAACATCAAAAGTGACCAAATTTTCACATTGAATGAGAATCAGACAAGAAACAATGGTCTCAAACTGTCCGGAAATAGATTCAATTTGGAAGTAGGTAGAAACAACTTTGCCAACCATGTAGTTAATGAATGGAATAAACTTCCTGCACAGGTAGTGCAATGTAGTTCAGTTCGAAGCTTTAAGAATAATTTAGATAAATACCTAAGTAAGATGCTGTAATGATTATAATTTATGTTATATTATTTGTTTTTGTTTTGTTATAATTTGTCTGTCTGATTTTCATTTATTATTAGTTATATGTCAATTTATTATCATTTACTATTTACCTGTTTGTTTGTTATTCAACTATACCTATGCATTTATTTATGTATTTTATTTGTTATTTACATTATTATAGTTTTAATTTATTATTATGATTTTTTTTTTTTTTTTTTTTTGCATCCGACCTAGATATGGATCAAAAGGTCTCCTGTCGGCATGCTCCGCCTTTGTAATCCTTTGTAATGAGTGCACCCATCAAAGTCACCTTACTGACCAGCCAAGTAAATGGACAAAATTTTCACCAAGGAAGTCACATTTTTGCCACAGATTGTTGGTCTGTTTGCACTTTTACTCCAAGAGTTATAAAATTATTTCAATTAAAATTTGAGGAAAGGCGGGTCTTAGGCCAACATTTTATTAGATTTTGAAGTACAATAGGATGTGTGAGGATCCAATATTATTTTCTTTATTTCTTGCGACCCTGACATTTATAGATTGTATAAAAACTTCATGAATTGTATACAAAGATGCAACCATTACATATGTATATATATATATACATATATATATATATATATATATATATATATATATATATTATACACACACACACACACACACATATATATATATATATATATGTATGTGTGTGTGTGTGTGTGTGTGTTAAAGCCAGATTGAACATTTTTAGAAGCTTCTAAAAATGTTCCATCTGTCTTTAACATACACAACTTGTCGGAGGACTCGCCTAATACGGGGATTGGATGAAAATGAGACTAGATCTTCCAGTGTTACGTGAAGCGTGGTCGGGGACTTGTTCAGTCCTTTTGAACCATCCCATGTAGCGTGGTCGCTAGCGTCTTGGCCTCGTGATTATCGACGCGCGGGTCAGGGTTCGAATCCCAGGCAGAGCTTCTAAAAATGTTCTTATATATACATACATATATATATATATATATATATATATATATATATATATATTGTGACCTTGATGTTGGTGGATGTATGTGATGCACTAAGGGCCATCTAATTTAATGTTTCATCATGTGTTTGGAATACTGTACATTTTATATTTGGCTTTCTGTAGATAAGACAAATAATTAAGGACTTTTTTTTTTTTTTTTTTTTTTTATATAAAATACAAGACCAAAGATGGCAAGAGTCCTTTGAGTGACAGCAATTAGCTGACAAAATATTTAAAATGTACTTTATATTGATCTGGATTATAGTACAATATATATATATATATATATATATATATATATATATCACTGATGACTGATTACCTATATTCATATTTTCTAAATATACAAATGACTACTCAACTTATTTAGCTCTAGCTTCTAACCCCTTCTTTAGCATTCACCCATTCTTTACCGACACTATTCAAATTTACTGGATTTCCACATAATTGGTATCATTTTATTTTCATAAGCATATCCAAATAACTTTCTCCAAAATGGTTTCTAAATTTGTTTTTTATTTGATTCATTAGATTAAAACTTCACAGTCTGTAGTAGACTCAATTAAGCTTTCTCCAATATTCAATTTTGCCAAGTCACAGAACTGTTCATTCTGAAGTACAGGCTCCACCATTTCTGTGAAATTTTATATTGCTTTAGATTTAATTTTTCCTGCACAGAAAATGTGAAATCATTAAACTATTTCTGTAGTACCAGCCAGAAAATTACAATATTCAATACAAAGTGCATTAACATGTTCATTTTCAAATTAGAACTCACAATGTGAAATAGAGATATCATACAATGACAATTTTTTTCTATCTCATCCTCAAGTACATCCTTCACTAATTGGGCATAGCACTTTTCATTATTTCAACCACATTCACTAGCAGTTCGTTTTCACTTGACACCCTTTGCTTCCTTCCAATTTGGCATGGTGCATCGGTTATTTGCAATTTTGTTATTTGAAGAATGTTTTGCTTTTATTTTGTAAATTTACAAATGGCTACAGAATGCAGAACATGTTTGTGTGCACTATCTACCATACGTGGTTGTCACCTTTTTCTTCCCTTTTACCTTTCAAGTCAAGTAGATAGGTGTCACCCCCGCTGTCACTACCCGTTGCAGTAATTCTCTAGAGTGAAAATTGGTTCTTAAGGCCCCTTGCCTTTTATTTTTTAAGCTTGAGGGGTGAATAAAATGAGGATGTATTTTAAATCTTCATTCTGCTTCTTGGTCTTGTGATATACACCCCGAGAGTCCCGTTGGGATCCTTCTACAATACGTCAAGCCACCTTCGTTCTGACGTCACTCTTTCATTCATCCAATATCCTTTTACTTCTCAAACAAGTGCCACTCCTTAAGGGCGTGACTTTTCCTCCCTGCGCCAATAATTTTTCTCCTCTATCTTTTTCTCCAATAAGAGAGGCTGTTATACTGTTTCATACGATACCACCGCGTAAGCATTATGTCACAACGGAAATGGCTTGTACGCTTACAATTTTTGCTACATCAGCGATATTACACAGTCAGCTCCGTTTATCAATATTGCAAAACACCAGGCGACACTCTCCTTCACTCTGCAACTCAGCTTTGTTTATATATACAAGGCGCGAGCAAGCGCGTGGATGACTAAGCCCTTCCTGTCGGCCGTTTTTCTTTAACCTATAACATAAGCATACGTCTCCACCTACCCCTCTATCTACCGACCTCTTACAGGGCTCGGCAGCTACCTTTGGTCGTCCCGACCAATGATTTCTGTTGCCCTCTTACAGGGCTTGCTAGTACAAGAAGCTAATCTACTAGTCCTTTCTAGTGGCTCTCTTTTCATTAAACAATTTCTGACTTCCAATTTTTGCTCTCTGTTCCATATTGTTAGTATTTCTACTATTCCAAGGCTCTTTCAGCAGTCTTTTTTCCATTCCATCAGTATCTTCTTTGCTCATGGTGTTATTCCTTAACAGTAAGTCTTTGTGGAAAACTCTATTGATTTTTTCTCTTTTCCAAAAAGAATTTGATACATTAGAAAAACAACACTGGAATTGTATCAAGTATTCACACCTTTCAAGCCAACAAGTACTATTTGAGGGGGCAAAATTGATAACATGTTTCTTGTGTTTTTTGTTTTTTTTTTTACTTCACTGAACAAGTACTGGTGATGAATAACCACCAAAAAACAGTACAAACGACCTCAAAACATGTGAAATTATCAATTTGAACAATTCCATCTTACAGGGCATTGACATATTCTCAAAATAACATATGTTTTAATTCATTATTATTAAATTATACAATTTATTTGACAAATTCAATTTCATTGGGAAAACTTTGTGTACATTTTTCCCTTTGTCCGCTAGTTGTATAATGTGTGTGCATACATGCAAGAAAGAGATGGCTGGGCAGATTGTGCCTTCCTGAACCTACAAAAGGCTTTTGACAAAGTACCACACAAAAAACTACTAAGAAAAATTGAACTAATAGGTGGAATACAAGGAAAATGATTGGAATGGATGGGAGACTTCTTGAAAGGAAGAAAAATGAGAGTGATACTTAGAGAAAATAACTCAAAATGGGTAGACATGATAAGTGGAGTACCCCAAGGCTCTGTATTGGCTCTGATAATGTTTGCTATTTATATAAACGACATGGATGAAGGAATTAAATGCTACATAAACTTCTTTGCAGATGATGCAAAACTATTGAAGAGAATGAGTAACAAAAAAGACTAAAAAATTTCAGGGAGACCTGGACAAAGTCTGGAATTGGAGCAAAAAGAATGAATTGCATTTCAACATTAAAAAATGTAGTATAATGGAATTTGGAAAAAGCAAAAATAGAATATCTGGTAAATTCAAAATTGGAACAAAAGAAGTTACAAAAGTAAATCCAGAAAGAGACCTAGGAGTGATCATTTCAAATGACATGACACCAGACAAACATGTAAACAAATTAGTTGGAGAAACCTACAACTTAATGAGATCAATGAAACATGCCTTTGACTACATGGACGAGGAGACGGTAAAGAAAACCCTAGTTACACTGATAAGACCAAAATTAGAATATGCAGCGGCACTATGGACACCCAGAAAAAAAAAAAAATTGAAAGAATTCAAAGAGCACTAACAAAGATGGCACCAACACTCAGTATGCTGACATATGAACAAAGATTGGACAAACAAAACTTATTAACTCTGGAGCAAAGAAGAGAAAGAGGTGATTTGATATCCATATATAGAATTATGCAAGGGATGGAAATCCTTGACAGGGATGATCTACTTAAATGGGACAGTAGAAATACAAGGGGACACAAGAAGAAACTTAAGAAGGACAGTTACAGAAGAGATCTGAAAAAGAATAGCTTTCCACATAGAGTGATAGATACATGGAATAAATTGAAAGAGAAAACAGTGAGTGCTAAAACTATACATGACTATGAGCATAGCTCTTCTCCCACAAAATACAACTAGGTAAATACAGCTTAGAAGGAACACTGTTCATCGCACAAATCACATTGAAATGGATTCTTACTAGGGTGAGTCACCATGTGACATTTGAGAGACTTGTGTGGGTCCTCATATGCTTTGTGAGAGACTCCTTTTGTGAGAAAGCTGCATCACACAGGTTGTGGTGAAAGTAGAGTATCTTCCACCACATATGGTCCACAGGTACAAAGGCTTCCCCTCTTTCAATGGCCGGGAGCCTTGTAAAGGGCCGAAAAAAAAGGGAGGCAGAAACAGATGGACGTTCCAGAGGTCATGGGAAGCTACCAGGTAAAATTCTTAATTAATCTAATATCAACATTAAACATTAATAATTAGAAGGATAGACCCAAGCTGTTGAATAATGAGAAATAAAGGGTCTGTTCAATTGGGATACTACAGAACCGAAATAGCTACAAGGTTATCGCTGCTCCACTGCAACTGCTGGAATGACTACTGCCACGACTACACAGTCTTTTGCTGGGATAGTTACTGCCACGACTATGCGGTCCTCTGCTGGAATTGGTACACTGCAAGTGCTGTAAAACACAGCCACAATTATGTGGACTTCCTTCACTGCATGACTACTACACAATGCACATGCTTTGTCAAAGAAAATCTTATTGCTACACTTGCTCAATGGCTACTATCTTGATCAAACAACTATAAATGGAAATGAACAAATGGGACAACTACAAATTAGACTACAACTGGGTCAACTACAAACTGGGGCACAACTACAATAAACTGGGGCAAAACTACAATAAATTGGCCAAACTGTATTATAAGTCAAACCCAACTGGATACAACTAAATCTAAACAGCAACCAGGCAAGTCAATGGCTTTAAATAGATGAGGCAAAGATCGCCACCTACGACTAGTTAGTTGTTTGTATGCATGGACTGCAAATGAATTCAGGGTAAATACTCAGGCTTCATGGGATCAAACAGCTTGCATAATTGCTTTTCTGCTGGTTTAATGCAAGCCATCGGAAAAGTGTGATCTTTTCATTATACAGGAATGGTTTTTCTCCAATGTCTATCCTGATATGCCTTGTGAGAGAAGTCTTATGTAAAAAACCAGAATCAAAAAGGTCTCACTGGAAAGGCTTCTCTTCAGTGTGAGTCTTCATATGCTGTGTGGGATAACTTTTTTGTGAAAAAGCTGAGTTGCACAGATTACTAAAAAACCTCTTCTGTATGGCTCCTCATATGCTTTATGAGAGAAGAATTTTTTGAGAAAGCTGCATTGCACAGGTCACACTGGAAAGGCTTCTCTCCTGTGTGGGTCCTCATATGTACTGTGAGATGACCTGCTTGTGAGAAAGCATAACTGCACAGGTTACACTGGAAAGGCTTCTCTCCAGTGTGGGTCCTCATGTGCACTGTGAGAGCATTCTTATGTGAGAAAGCAGAATTGCACAAAACACACTGGAAAGGCTTCTCTCCAGTGTGGGTCCTCATATGCACTGTGAGACTACTCTTTTGTGAAAAAGCTGCATTGCACAGGTCGCATTGGAAAGACTTCTCTCCTGTATGGATCCTCATATGTATTGTAAGATAACCCTTTTTTGAGAAAGCAGAATTGCACAGGTCACACTGGAAAGGCTTCTCTCCTTTGTGGGTCCTCATATGGTTTATGAGACTAACTTTGTGTGAGAAAGCAGAACTGCACAGGACACACTGGAAAGGCTTCTCTCCTGTATGGATCCTCATATGCACTGTGAGGTTACCTTTTTCTGAAAAAGCAGAATTGCACAGTTCACACTGGAAAGGCTTCTCTCCTGTGTGGGTCATCATATGCTTTGTAAGATTACCCTTATATGAGAAAGCATAATTGCATAGGTCACACTGGAAAGGCTTCTCTCCTGTGTGGGTCCTCATATGGATTGCAAGATGACCCTTTTGTGAGAAAGCAGAACTGCACAGGTCACACTGGAAAGGCTTCTCTCCAGTGTGGGTCCTGATATGCATTGTGAGAGAACTCTTTTGTGAGAAAGCAGAATCGCACAGGTTGCATTGAAAAGGCTTCTCTCCTGTGTGGGTCCTTATATGCCTTGTGAGAGATCTCTTTGCTGAGTAAGTAGACTCGCACAGGTTGCATTGGAATGGCTTTTCTCCTGTGTGAATCAACATATGAAATTTGAGAAGACCCTTTTGTGAGAAAGCAGAACTGCACTGGTCACACTGGAAAGGCTTCTCTCCTGTGTGGGTCCTAATATGCTTATTGAGAGAACTCTTTGATGAGTAAGCAGAATTACACAGGTTGCACTGGAATGGCTTTTCTCCTGTGTGGGTCCTTATATGCACTGTGAGATCACCCTTTTGTAAGAAAGATGAGTTGCACAGGTCACACTGGAAAGGCTTCTCTCCAGTGTGGGTCCTGATATGCATTGTGAGAGAAGTCTGTTGTGAGAAAGCAGAATTGCACAGGTTGCATTGGAAAGGCTTCTCTCCTGTGTGGGTCCTCATATGCCGTACGAGATGTTCCTTTCGTGAAAAAGCAGAATCACATAGGTTACATTGGAAAGACTTCTCTCCTGTGTGGGTCTTCATATGCTGTATGAGATGCTTCTTTTGTGAGAAGGCAGAATCGCACTGGTCACACTGGAAAGGTTTCTCTCCTGCATGGGTCCTCATATGCTGTGTGAGAGAATCCGTTCGTGAGAAACCAGAATTGTACAGGTCACACTGGAAAGGCTTCTCTTCTGTGTGGGTCATCATGTGATATCTAAGATAATTCACGATATAGATGTGCCATAGATGTCACACCAGATTCTCTTCATTGTGTGACACATATGGATTCTATGGATAGCTCGTCCAAGGCGATGGTGATAGTTACCCTCTTCCTGGAAAAAATGAAATCTTAAGATTGACATCTAACTCTTTGAAATTCTGTAATACACTGTAATAGGATTGTGAATGTTGTGTACACAAACCATTTCAAATTCAAGTCCCTTTGTACCTAAACAGACCCTTTGTACTTGCCATAATGTAACATAAAATAGATATACTAACAAATATGGTTCTATTATATACTGCATTCTACTTTTTCATTAGAAATGTGCTGGAATCCATCCAATAGCTACATGAATACTCTCCCCACCACAACTGGAATGACTCAAATTCTGCTCTGGCTTTTTCATGTCACGAGATTTGGAAGAGAGAAACAACCCAACTGGACACAGCAGTCATATCTTAACATAACTCCACAAAATTCCATGTTTGGGCTCAAAAGACCAGAATCTAAATATGACTAACTCTTGGAAGGTTTATTCAGTTCATCTCATCTGACCCAAATAAGTGATGCAAGTCACATCCTTTCAGATACACTGGTAAGTGGTGTACCTGTGTCATTTCAGTATAACATTATAAATTAAATTGAAGAGGAATTTTCCATGTTTTATATTGTCACATTAAGTAAAATACCTGTTTGGCTAATAGAAAAAAATATTGGATATGCCTTCTAAAACAATCTCAACAATCATGATGTAATCAGGAATGAATTGCTATCAAAGGTGCAATTCCAGTAATGCCAGCCACAATACTCCTCTATCTACCATGTTCTTGTTCTTCAGATGGAATTTTCGAATCCATCAAACCACACCAGACATTCAATTACTGCAAACCACATATCTACAACAAAGACCTACACAAATTCTCAAATATCAACTATGCCCTGACAATGTTCACCGAGTGACAAAAATAAGAGAAAATGGTAGCATGCTCATATTTCATGGTTGATACCTCCATGAGCAAGTGGTAAATATTTGTCCTCTCTCCCAATGAAAGCTTTCATCAACTGTCTTGTACAGTATTACCAGTGTTATGAGTTTCACCATGGAAGGAAGAACTGTACAAATGGTCCCCAGTTTCACCCCCATCACTTTCAGTTCCTATGTCTCTCTGTAATTACTGGTTTAATTCTGTTTACTGTTCCCTTATATTGTTTTGTATCTGTCCTCTCACTTCCAATTTCTTTCCATCACTTAAGTATGTCTTTTAAAAGTTCTTTCTATAGAAGCTTGTATTATTTCTCAATGGGGGTGAATTAAACATAGTTAAATTTCTTCTTCGTATCTTACGAATATTATAGTTGACTTGTTAATTATCACTACGGGACTCCTGCCTGGGATCCTCAATCCACTCACTAAGTCACTTCTGCTCTGACATCACTACCTTATTCATCCAATGATCTTTAATGTTTCAAATAAGTGCCTCCCCCAAGGACATGACTTTTCTCATGCATACCAATAATTTTTTTCTCCTCCTCCACCCATCTCCAATCAGAAAGACTGTTACAATGTTTTAAGCAATATTGCTTACACAGGCAATCTTGATATCGAAGCAGAATGTATTAGTTTACATATTGTCACATCAGCATTAAAATCTGTACCCTAGCGGTTGTTTATAAACTTTAGATGGTGAGCGAGATTATGCAACTCCTTTGTGGCTTGTGTTTTATGAACAGTCAGGAAGTCTTTCATCCATTCCAATAATTTTCCTCTGATGCCACCTATTGATTCTATCTTCCTTATTAGTTTATTGTGTGGTACCTTATCAAATGTCTTTTATAGGTCCAGAAAGGCACAGTCTGCCCAACCATCTCTCTCTTGTATTATGTCTATTAATCTTGAGTAGAAGCAGATCATGTTTGTTGTACATGATCTTCCTTGTCTGAATCCAAATTTATTTGGATTAAGTATAGTTTTTTCTTCCAAATGTTTAATCCATCTATTTTTGACAACCTTTTTGCAAATTTTTGCTACTGTGCTTGTCAGGGAGACCGGTTTGTAATTTGATGGGTCTTCCTTGTTTCCTCCCTTATAAATTGGTACAATGTTTACATTCTTCCAGTCCTGTGGCACTTTTCCTTCTTTAAGTGAGAATTTAATTATATTGTATATTTTATTTGTAAATTCCTCCATGCATTCTTTCAGTATCCAATTTGCAATTCTGTCTGGACCACGTGATTTTCTGACATCAAGAGTTTTTATTTGGTCGCTGATTAACTTCTGTGTTACAATTATTTCTTTCATTAAGGGGGATATCTCTCTCTCTATTTCCTCACAGTTAGGTGAGTTTTCTATTATGAATACTGATTTGAAGTGGTTGTTCATAATTTCAGTCATTTCCAGTTCTTCTGTATATTCATTTTTACCATGGCACAGCTTTTCAATTTCTTGTTTGTTCTTCAGTTTACCATTTACATACCTGTAAAATAGTTTGGGTTCCTCCTTGCATTTTCCATTATTTTTTTTTCATATTTTCTCTTTTCATCTCTGTGTATTTTTACATAATAATTTCTTAGTTTGATGTACATTAGCCATTTGCTTGTTTTCTTGTCTCTTTTCCATTTCTTCCAAGCTTTGTCTCTTTTACCCTTAGCCTCATTACACCTTTTGTTGTACCAGCTTTTTATGTATGTTCTTTCCATTTTTTGTTGTGTTACATATTTACCTACTAATTGATATGATTATAGAACATATAATGACACAATGGATACAAGATAATACAAGGTATAGAAATGAGGAAGAGCCATCGAGACTAGACCTGATAATCATATCAGAACCTGAAATAGTGGACAAGATTGAATATAAGACACCACTAAGTAAAAGTGACCACATATTAGTTGAACTGGAACTAAATGAAGGAAAATGCATGGGAAAAAATGAACAATATGGAAAAAAAATTATATACATAGAAGGAAAAGAATGATGTATGAAAAAAAATATATATAAAATGAAAAAGAAAGAAAAAAAAAGCTGACTGGGAGAGGATATACAAAGAGGAAACAACAGTAGAAGAGAAATGGAGAAATTTTGACAAAAACTTATAAGGAAGGAGTAGAAAAGTATGTTTCAAGACAAAAACAAGGAAAAGGATATGTAGAATGTTGGTACAGCAAAAGATGTACTGAGCTAAAAGATAAAAGGGATAAAGCTTGGATAAAATGGAGATAAGACAAAAAACCCTAATAATGGAAAATATATATTGGTTATAGAAATGAATATGTACAAGTGCACAGAGAAGAAAAGAGAAAATATAAAAAGGATGTCATAGAAACATGTAAAGATCAACTAAAACTATTCTATAGATTTGTAAACAACAAACTGAAAAACAAACAAGAATTAGTGAAACTACAACAAGGAGGAATAGAATACACAGAGGAAATAGCAGAAATTATGAACAAGCATTTTAAATCAGTGTTTACAAGGGAGAACATACAACGTAGAGATGTCGAGTGGGAGGGGAAAGTCCCCCCTATGAAAGAGATAGAAGTAACAAGGATTGAAATGATGAATCACTTAAGTAATCTCGATGTTACAAAATCGCATGGTCCATGATGAAATGGCAAACTGGATTTTGAGAGAATGAAGGAATAAACTAACAAAATACAGTCTAATGAGCAGTTCATTGAAGGAAAAGTTCCAGAAGATTGAAAAAGAGCAAATATAGTACCAATATATAAGGGGGGGGGGAACAAAGAAGACCCTACAAACTATAGACTGGTCTCTCTTACAAGTACGGTAGCTAAATTTTGTGAATTATCAAAATTAGATGGGTAAAGTATTTGGAAAAAACAATGTACTAAATCTAAGGCAGTTTGGATTTAGACAAGGAAGATGATGTGTCCTAAACTTGATGTTTTTCTATTCAAGACTAATAGATATAATACAGAAAGGAGATGGATTGTGCATTTCTAGACCTGAAAAAAGCTTTTGATAAGGTGCCACATAAGAAATTGCAAAATAAATTAGAAAGTGTAGGAGGCTTACAAGGCAAGCTACTTAAGTGGATGAAATACTTCTTGCATGAAAGGAAAATGAGAGTGGTGATAAGAGATGAACATTCCAATTGGGATGAGTTGATTAGTAGAGTTCCACAAGGAACAGTTTTGGCCCCAATAATGTTTGCTACATATATTAATGATATGGATGAAGGAATGGAAAGTTATATAAGCTTCTTCGCAGACGATGCAAAAATGTTGAAAAAAGGGAACACTGAAGAAGATTGTGAGGGGCTGCAGAATGATCTCAATAAAGTATGGGAATGGAGTAAGAAGTGGGAGATAAAATTCAACATTAAGAAGTGTAGTATAATGGAATTTGGAAGAAGCAAAAAAAGAATAGTGGGATCATATAGATTGGGAAAGGAAGAAATTAAAAAAGTGGAAAAAGAGAAGGACCTAGGAGTCATTATTATGAATAATATGTCCACTGAGAAATATAAAAAAAAAAAAATTGGAGAAGCTTATAATTTAATAAGATCAATCAAAGTGACATTTACATACCTGGATGAAGAAATGGTGAAGAAAATACTAGTCACTTTGATAAGACCAAAATTGGAGTATGCAGTGACGACGTGGTCACCAAGTACAAAAAAATGTATAACAAAACTTGGAAGAATACAAAGAGCAATTACGAAATTGGCACCAATGCTCTCAGAACTATCATATAAGGAGAGGCTTGCAAAACTTGAGCTACAGACACTGGAGCACAGAAGAGAGGAGACTTGATAACTATAGAATCATGAAAGGCATGGAAATTATTGATAGAGAGGATCTAATAAAATGGGATGGTAGAGATAGATGAGGACATGGAATGAAAATCAAGAAAGACAATTATAGAAGAGACCTGAAAAAGAACAGCTTTCCCCACAGGATAATAGACGTTTGGAACAGGTTAGATGAGAATGTGGTGTGTGCAAAAATGATAAACGAAATTAAACACAGTCTAGATACAATGAGATATGGAAATGGGACACCATGAGCATAGCTCTCCTTCCTGTAAATTACAACTAGGTAAATACATACATATATGTGTGTGTGTGTATATACATATACATATATATATATATATATATATATATATATATATATATATGTATATATATATATATTCATATATATATATATGTATATATCTATATATATATATATATACACATATATATATATTTACATATGTATATATATATATGCATATATATATATATATATATACACATATATATATATATATATGTATATATATATATATATATATATATATATATATATATATATATATATATATATATATATATACATATATATATACACTAAGTGCTATTACCCCCTTATAAAGGAGGTAGCTAAGTCTAAGGGCACACACCCACTCCCACTGCCATCCACCACCCTTTTCCCCCTCTCATCTTAGCTAATTATGGACGACGGATCATCCCTGTATCCTTCCTACTGCTCTGGGTCAGAAGCAATACAGCAAGACACAGTACATCCATGGCAAAACAGCTTCACTTAATTGGTGACACCCCCTTCTTGATTCCCTTCATGTGGAAAAAAAGAAGACATTAAATCAGGCTTCTACTATTAATACAATACAATAAGAGACTTGATCAAATTTGGGCCAATCAGGAGACTACATACAATCTTGAGGAAAGTCTTTTGAGGAGTGAATATCAAGAAAAATTCTATTCACAAGAATATCATAATCAGTGCACATTGAATTCTGAGTGAATTTTATGAATTCTTGATTTTCCTAATGAGGAAGACTGAATGGAGTTCCATCCCCCAATATGAATGTGAGATTAATGTAAACAAATATGATACACACATTGATGTTCACAAAGATACTTGCCAATCTTAATATTTCTAATCTCTTCCAATGTTAATATTAATTTGTGGTAGTTATATATGGAGCTCAAAATACTTACAATGACAAGAGCTAGCCAATGACAGAGTTGAAGTTTGCAGCTGTGAGATTGGCAAACATTTTAAATAGCTATTGACACTACTACTATTAGTTTCCAGTACTTATATCTAGGGTTAAAAGCACTCAGAATGATAATAGCTAACCGACTATGTAGGTAATTGCAGGTGTCAGTCTGGCAAACATCTTGATAAATACCCACACATTTACCCCTGCTCAGAATGGTAAACAGAGAATACCCCCAACAGACAAAACCCCAATTGGCAGGTTAGGTTATGTCTATAACCCCAATTTTCCTATTGAGGTTTTGCCTGCTATGCAGATTGGAGCTTTGGCTGTTGGGGTTTTGTCATGTGTTCGCTCAGAATGCCAAATAGACTACCAAATGGGAATTGAAGTGTAGCAAACGCCAAAAGCAAACACACAATGCTTGCACTAAGCGAGTTTACTATTATATTATTTCACGAATTCAAGAAAGTACATTTGTTTAGCCCATACAAAACACAACAAAGAAGACTAACTCTTCAAATAGCTAAAGGAGTACAACTCAAGGTTCGACGGTCTATAATGTCATATGTAAATAAACAATGACAGGGACTTCAAGGATAATGGAGTAAAATAGGAGTTAAAAGTAGGCACTGGCAATGATGATTTTACGGCAGGGAAATGTTTATTCGGGAAAACAAAAATAGATGTTAAAAAGGAGAAATTACACAAACTATGGAAAACAAGAGGCAAGATGAGGAAGGCGGGCGGAGTATAAACGAAAGAAACAAAACAAAAACAGGATAGGAAATGACACACAGGAAACCCACAGTCGGAGAAAATAAACTTCGAATAAAGAAGAATCCTATATTTCGGCTCTTTCTTCTTGATTCGAAGTTTATTTTCTCCGACTGTGGGTTTCCTGTGTGTCATTTACAAATGTGCTACTACATTTCTGTTTAGAAAAGGATAGGAAATGCTTACATATTCTCGCGTTCGGAGTATGAACGTAGGAAACCAAACCTAAACGAAGTGTTTTATCTAGGACCACTCGTCCACGGACAATTGGTCCACAAAACTACAAACCTGGACAACTCATCCATGGGTTTGACCCTAGATGGTCAACTTGTCCAGAACTAAGATTTCTACCAAAACTTTCAGATTTTGTTCTTTGATGCTGTTTTGTATGTTTTTGTAATGTTTTCATATTTTTAATTTTTTAAAAACAGTTGTCATATTAAGATACTATAAGTATTATATGAAGCAAAATATGATAATGCTAAAAATGCTTATCACATCTTCCTTACATCTAAAACTAACTCACACCTCAGATGTGCTCCAACTTGCACCAAAAGGTGCTTACCACGCCTCTTAAAGATGATTCATACCTCAGATGTGCTCCACATGTACTCCAGTTTTACTCAAAAAGTGCTTATCACACCTTCCTGACACAACCATTAGCTGGATCAGACCTGAGATGTGTTCCAACATAGCTTTCAAAAAGAGCTCAAGCATTCCTCACTTTGGCGAGTTGAGTATACAAACCTGGTTCATCAGATCATGTCATTTCAGTTTCACTGAGCTACTCAACCATGTCACAAGAGTTACAAGTCATCACGTCGCAGAGAGGTGGACAGAAAATCATTCTGGATGGCTTCATGTATACGAAGAAGCACGTTTCCAAGTCAGCTGATGAGGTCGCTTGGTGCCGTTTCAAGCGTGACGTCAAGTGAAGCGCTCGTCTGAAGACCACCAAGAACCCCAGTGAACACCGGCTGGTTGGTGAGCACATCCACCTTGCAGGCCGTGTGGAATGTGAGGTGGAGACCGTTCGTCAATCCATGGAGAGAAAAACTACCACAACCAGTGACCAACCTAACCAGATCCTGACCTTCATCGTCACGTAGCTTGCTGATGAGGTTAAGGCACGGATGCTTACACCTGTCACTAGCAGGCTTATAAAAAATACAAGTGCTCGGGTGCACCTAATGACTATCAAAGTTATGTAATAACACAGAGATAAAAAAACAAAAAAAAAAAAAACCACGAAAACGACAATATGATATGAATATCGCTGATAAATCCAAAGAGAATTCCAAATAATTCTATTGTTACATTTGAGATAAAAAGGTTATTAGGAATCACATTGGCCCAATATTATCTGCTGACGGTTAGCTTGAATATTGAATTGAAGGAATGTGTGATATTTTAAACAATTATTTTAGTTCAGTATTCGTAAACGAAACACCTCAAAGTTAACACAAAACTGACACCTGTGAAAAGTATAGGGGTGAACTTACTGGGGTAAATATAACAAATGAAAAAATTAAAAGGTGTATAGAAAAATTAAAAGTTAATAAAACACCAGGGTCTGACGATTGGCATCCAAGAATCTTAAAGGAAATGAAAAATGAGATTGTTGTTCCATTAGAAATTTTCAAGAAATCCACCATATCAGGACACGTCTCAAGAAAATGGAAAGTAGGCAAAGTTACTCCCATATTAAAAAAATGTGACAAAAAGAAACCAAATAACTACAGGCTATAAACTTGACTTCAATAGTAGGAAAAATGATGGAAACTATCATCAGAAATGCAATCGAACATCATTTAGAAAGTAATTGTTTCATAACAGCCAGCATGGATTCAGATGGAAACGTTATTGTGTGACTAACCCACTCGAATTCTACAACACAGTCATCTCGAATTATGACAAAAGAAACAATATAGATTTAATATATCTAGACTTTGCAAAAGTTTTTGATACCGTACCCTACGAAAGACTTCTTACTAAATTAGCTCCACACGGAGTAAGTGGTAGCCTATCAAGTTGGACTAGAAACTGGTTGATCGATCAAAAACAGAGTTGTTCTAAATGACAAAACTATTCTAGATAGAAAAATGTTACGAGTGGACCTCAGGCTTCCGTTCTTGGGCCATTTCTATTCATAGTACATATGTAGGAAATATTGAGCTCCGCAGGCAGCAAGCTCGCGGTAACGCGCTGTAAGCAGATATCCTTGTGCATCAATAAAGACAGTAACTAAGCTCATCTATCACTCGCCTATCCTATAATATATAAATGATATAGACCACGACTGAAATTTATTGTCTCCAGATTTGCTGATGATACAAAACTTTGCAGAATGGCAAATGATTAGTTAAACCAATTATTCAAGAAGATTTAGATTAACTACAATAGTGGTCTGAAAAATGGCCAATGAAATCTAACACAAATAAATGCAAGGTTATGTACATAAGTAAAACTAAAAGTAAGTACGAATACAAGTTATTTGGAAATTCCTTAACAAAAGTGGATAGTGAAATGGATCTCGGCGTAGTCATCAGTAACGATATCAAATCATTTAAACAGTGTATTTCAGCCTCTGAGAAAGCAAATAAGATTCTAGGACTGATTGCGCGATCTTTTGAGTTCAAATTTCCATCTCTCATTAACAAACTATATAAATCATTAGTTCGTTAACATTTGGAATATGCTATTTCTGTATGGTCACCGAATCTCATTAAAGACATTGACAGATTGGAAAAAGTACAACAGTGAGCCACAAAACTCATTCTAAATATAAAAATAATCACACGAAAGTCAACTAAAACATATGGATCTGTTTTCCCTAATAAAGGGTAGGCAAAGGTGACTTTATACAGGTTTTAATATTCTAAAGGGATTTGACATAAAAAGTGACAAAATGTTCACACTGAATGAGAATCAGACATGAAATAATGGTCTCAAACTGTCAGGAAATAGTTTTAATTTGGAAGTGGGTAGAAACAACTTCGCCAACTATGTAGTTAATGAATGGAACAAACTTCCTGCAGAGGCAGTGCAGTTAGAAGTTAGAAGCTAGAAGTTAGAAGCTTTTAGATTAATTTAGATAAACACCTAAGCAAGTTGTTGCAATACCTACCATTTATTTTATATTTATTTATTTGTTTGTTATTTCCTTGTTTATCATTTGTCAATTTACTATCTGGGGTATTGGCTGCATGTCATTATGGCAAAGTAGCATGCAGTTGATACTTTAGGGCCTATATGGGGCGCCTCTACGGACCAGAGCCACACATCATTTTGTCTATGATAGAGGAAAACTCTGTTCATAGAGAAATTATGTCACTTTTATACTACAACTATCCCTCCGTTATGCTGTTCCCCAACCCCTTGTTACTGTCCTGTACCATTTCCTTGAATATTCATTTCCTTTTTTCGCCGACCCTGTGGTAAGGGAAGAGAATGCTACCACCAAGTCTTTCCACTTGAGTTGTAAAAGGCGAAAAAAAAAAAACGGGATAGGGGATGGGATTAGGAGTCCTACTACCTGTAGCACCAAAAGGGGACATTCCTAAGAAAAAAGAAGAAAAGGCATAAGAGGGCCTGGGAGTTTTCCAACCAGTACTCTAAGGTTTGGGTCTTTTAATGTGCGTGGATGTGGTACAGATGAGAGTAAAAGGGAAGAGATAGGCAATGTGTTTGTGAGAAGAAAGATGGATATGCTGGCTTTGAGTGAAACTAAAATGAAAGGAAAGGGCAACTGTGAGTTTGGGAGTGTAGCTGGGAGGTACTCAGGAGTGAAGAGGGATGAGGGAGAGAAGGGGTGGCTATACTAGTAAGTGAAGAGACAAGTAAGCGGGTAGTGGAGTGGAAAGATGTTTCATTAAGGCTGATGTGGATGAAGGTGAAGCTGGGAAGGGAGATGTGGGTTTTTGTAAGTGCGTATGGGCCTGGTAGTGAGAAGAGCGTAGAGGAAAGGGAGGCTTTTTGGGTAGATATAAATGAGTGCATAGAGGGATTAGGGAGAAATGTCAATGTAGTTGTATTGGGAGACCTAAATGCTAGGGTAGGAAGTGAACCAATAGACGGAGTGATTGGAAAGTATGGGGTTCCAGGTAAAAATTGTAGTGGAGAAATGATGATGGAGATGTGTCTTGAGAGTTCTTGATAGCAAATACAGTGTTTCGGAAGAAAGTCAAGCACAAGTACACATGGGAGAGGGTGGTGGATGGAAGGTGGCAGACAGAGCGTTAATGGGTTATATAGTGGTGACCAGGAGTATGGTAGGAAGAGTTAAGGATGTACATGTCCTAAGGGGAGAGAGTGGGGGAATATCAGATCATTTTCTAGTGGAAGGTAAATTGTGAGTGGAGAATAGGTGGAGAAAGAGGAAAAGGGCAGAAGGTAGGTAGGTACTTAGAGTGAACTGCTTAAATGAGAGAAAAAATGAGAACGAGTATGAGAAGAAGCTGAAAGAGGAGTGGGAGGAAGTAAAGGATAGAGTAGAACTAGGAGTGGAGGAGGAATGGGGATGGTTCAAGGAGGGAGTCATAAGGTGTGCAAAGATGGTGTGTGGAACAAGGAGGCCGGGAGGAAATAGAAGGAAGGGCAGTGAGTGGTGGGGCGAGGAAGCAAAGAAGTGTGTAGAAGAGAAGAAGCAGGCATTCATAGATTGGTTATAAATTAGGACGAGGGAATTGTATGAGAGGTACAAAATAAAGAGAAGGGAAGTTAAGCATATGATAAAGGAAGCAAAGAGGAGAGTAGATGTGAAATGGGGTAAGAGTATGACAGAAATTTTTGAAAGTAACAAAAAGATGTTTTGGAAGGAAATTAAAAGGGAAAGAGGAGGCGAATCAAATAGAGAAGAAAAGATAAAAGGTGCAGATGGAGAGATGATAATGGAGGAGAAGGCAGTGAGAGGAAGGTGGGCAGAGTATTTTAGGGAGTTGCTAAATGTAAACGAGGATAAGGAGGGAAAGGTAGTTGCAGTAGGAAGTGCTAAGAAAATAATCGTGATGAGTGAGGAAGATGAAGGAGAAATAGGGAAGGATGAAGTGAAAGCAGCTGTTAAGATGATGAGAGCAGGTAAGGCACCTGGTCTGGATGGATGCCATGCAGAATGTCTGAAGAAAGGAGGTACAGTTATGGTGGACTGGCTGGTGAGGTTATTTAATGTTTGTTAAAGAGAGGGTAGTGTAAATGTTCTAGCCTTTCTTGGTGGTTTAATTAAACTCTCAAGACCTTTCAAAAAAAGTCTATTACAAAAAGATTACACTGGCAGACCTTCCTTGTCTGCTTTCCTACCACCTCAAGGACTGGTCGCTCTCGCCTCTGTTCCGTGGTGTACATCTCCAAATTTCCTGCATCAGCAATAATGAATGGTGCACGGTATCTAATATTACTACATTTATTACAGTGATACAAGTCTTGGATACTATTTTATTTTACAATGGTTAGAATGTTTAGTTCTTTCTGCTCATAAATATATTATGGTTATTAATATAGGTTACATAGTATATTGGATATGGGTAAAAGGTGTTCTTAGGAATCAGGGGTACTTCACGGTTTGGTCACGTGAAGGAAGAGGTTGGTGGTGTGTGAGTGTATGTATGTTCGTATGTGTGTTGCTGAGTAGTTTTCCATTGTGTTGTAATCTGTGAGATTATGGTTAGAGTAGAGTGCCGGAGGACTGAAGGAGTTCCTGTATAGTTCCACTTTACAAAGGAAAAAGGGACAATTGTGAGTGTAGTAGTTTCAGAGGGATCAGCTTGTTGAGTGTAGTTGGGAAGGCTTATGGGAGGGTCTTGATTGAGAGGATTAGGAGAGGAACAGAGGGAGTAATTGGTGAGGAACAGTGTGGGTTTAGGACAGGTAGAGGTTGTGTAGATCAGATGTTTGTGGTCAGACAGATATGTGAGAAAGCTATAGGAAAAGGCAATGATGTTTTTTGGGCTTTTATGGATCTGGAAAAGGCTTACGACAGGGTAGACAGGAAGGCACTGTGGGAGGTACTGCAGATATATGGGATAGGAGGAAATCTGTTAAGAACAGTCGAGAGTTTTTACGAGAGTAGTAGAGCTTGTGTTAGGAATAGAAATGGAGAGAGTGAATTTTTTTAGGTAAAGGTGGGACTTCGTCAGGGATGTGTTATGTCTCCCTGGCTGTTCAATCTTTACATGGATGGGGTGGTGCGAGAGGTGAATGCAAGGGTAGTGGGTCAGGGGTTGGAGATGGTTAAAGAAAATGGAGAAAAGTGGGAGGTGAGCCAGTTGTTGTTTATTGACGACACTGCGCTTGTGGCAGGATCAGAGGATGGATTGAGGAAGTTAGTGAGAGAGTTTGAGAAGGTGTGTGAAAGAAGGGAGCTGAAGATAAATGTGGGCAAATGTAAGGTGATAAGATGTACAAGAGGAGAGAGTGACAGTAGGCTGGAGGTGAGCATTAAGGGTGAAAGATTTGAGGAAGTGGATAGTTTTAGATGCTTGGGTGCGAATGTGGCAAGAAAGGGAGGAGTGGGAGTGGAGGTAGAATGTAGATTGAAAAGTGTAATGAGAAATAGACATCTGGGAATGGATGCTAAGAGGATGTTATGTGAAGGAGTGATTGTACCAACAGCTTTGTACGGGGCAGAAATATGTAACATGAGAGAGGAAGAGAGAAGGAGTTTGAATGTGTTTGAGATGAAATGTCTGCGAAGTATGATAGGGGTTACTAGGCTGGATAGAGTGAGAAATGAGGAGGTGAGGAGAACAGGGTTGGAAAGGGAACTGGGAGATAGGGTTGATGAAAGAGTGTTAGGGTGGTTTGGACACATGGAAAGAATGAGTGAAGAAAGATTAGCAAAAGAAGTGTGGAAGGCAGAGGTGGATGGAGTGAATATGAGGGGGCGTCCTAGGATGAGATGGATGGATGGGGTGAAAGGGGCATTACAAAAGAGAGGAATGTCTGTGAAGGAAGGACGGAAGAGGACAGAGGATAGGGGTGAATGGAGAATGGTTGTGTATGAATGATGCTGTGATGCATGAGGGGGAGTGGGTGGGGGGATGGGGGGTGAGGAAATATGTATGAGAAAAAAAAAAATGACGCAGCCCAAAGGGATTTCTCCCCATCTTCTCCTTTTCTGCATGAGGGGACGGAGAGGGGGGGTCGCCGAATTTATGAAGCGGCCTTGCTGTGGATGTGCTGTGTCTTGCGACACTGCTTCTGACCCAGGGCAGTGGACAGGATGCAGGGATGACCCGTCATCCAGGTGCCAAAATAAGAGGGAGGAGAGTGGAGGGGAGTGGGATATGTAGGGAATGGAATAGGTGGGAGTGGTTTCTATGCCTTTTTCTTTTTGGCCACCCCCCGTGTGGGGGGAAAGGCCTTTGGTATATGTATGTACTATCATTTACTATTTACCTGTTTGATTATTATCCAACTTTACCTATTTGTTTGTTTGTGTATTTTATTTATTATTATTTTGATTATATTATGTTTATTTATTCATTTATCATTATATTTTTTTACATCCCACCTAATTATGGACCAAAAGGTCTCTTTCTGCATGCTCCTTCTTTGTAATCTGTGCCGAGGCTGCCTCCGCCGTCGCTGTTGGCGGTTGACCGACTATTGAGCGCAAGACAAATGAGTGCCGACTTTTGAGCGCAAGACAATTGAGCGCAGTAACATTTGAGCACCATAATTTCAAAATAGTTTTGATTTATTTCAGTTCACAGAACCCATGAAATGGAGAAGATAGCATCATCCAAAGGAAAAGAAAATCTGTTACACGAAGGGTACTGTTACAGACTCGACAGAGTGCTTTAAGAGTGGCAAAGAGCCATGGCGTTGTGTAAATGGGAAGTGCAGAGGAAGGATACGTGTTTTTGGAGACGAATGCACTTCTGCCAGTGATCACGATTTCATGTATCAGATCCTGCAAAGTCAGCGGCTAGCTTATCAAGGATGCGGCTGCGTGAAAGGGCAGCAGCATCAATTGGCCCACCAAGGCGAATCATTCAGGAGACCCAAATTCATATCCTATATAACCCATTCAACTCCGATGACAAGATGTCTTGTCATTTGGTCAAATAAAACAAAAAATCATAAAACACCAAAATGTTTGATCAAACAGCACCAGAAAAATATGACGTCAGTCGCGAGCGAAGCGAGGACTAACGTCATATTTTTCTGGTGTTTGATCAAACATTTTGGTGTTTTATGATTTTTTGTTTTATTTGACCAAATGACAAGACATCTTGTCATCGGAGTTGGATGGGTTAAAGGAAGCGTCCCTCTAATGGTATGTATTCTCCTTCGGAGAAAGTCAGAGGAAGCATATAGCCGTACTCTGATACAACTACTACTTTGCATGGATAATGAGATTGCTCCATCCTCCATTTTGTGTGACTATGAGAAAGCATTTCCTAAAGCTTTTCTTTCTGTCATCAGAAATGCTGAGGTGCTTGGGAGTTTCTTCCATTTATCTCAAGCCGTTTGGAGAAATATTCAGGATTTAGGTTTGGCCGATTCATACTCTAGCAGGGAAGAAATACGGCAATACACAAAAATGCTAGTGGCATTGGCATTCGTTCCTCCCAATGATATAATAAATGTATCTGAATCTTTACATGATGTAATTCCTGACGAGCTAGATGAGTTGGTCTTTTACTTTGAAGAAGACACTTGGATAGGAAGGCCTTGCACGAGAGGAAGACGAAGAGATGCTATGTTTCCCCCAAATGTCTGGAATGTCTATGAACGTTCTCTTTTTTGAGAATGTTCATAGACACGAGGGAGGGAGAGTGGAGCGGTGTAGAGTGTATTCAGGGATGGAATGGGTGGAAATGATTTTATGCCTTTCCCTTTTTGGCTACCTCCCTTGTAAGGGGGAAAAAGCCTTGGTATATGTATGTCTATGAACGTCTTGTCAGCGAACATCCGCGAACAAATAATTCGTTAGAAGGGTGGCATCGGGCAATGCAGATGTCAATAGGGCATATGCATCCTACAATTTATAAATTCATATATGTTCTAAGATTTGAACAAAATCGTACATCAAATAAAGTGATCAGGTTAGATACTGGGCAGTATGAAGATGTAAAGCAAAGAAAATGTTTAAGAGTTAATAAAGCTATATAAGAATTGTTAGCGAATTTTCTTCAAGAGATCAACTTGAATATCTTCGTTCAGTATCTTTTATTATTAGCTGCAGAAGTAGAAATTTGGTTTTATAAACTATATTTAGGTATTTTATGGTATTTACATATATTTCATGGTATTTTACATTATGGTATTTATTGATTTTATAGAATGTTTTAGGTATTTCATGGTAATTCCAACATGAATAAGAATTTAATCTTTCACGTTTCTGTTTTTACATGATTCTATTTAACCCATTAAACTCCGATGACAAGATTGCTGTCATTTGGTCAAATAAAACAAAAAATCATAAAACACCAAAATGTTTGATCAAACAGCACCAGAAAAATATGACGTCAGTCCTCCTCGCTTCGCTCGCGAGCGAAGCGAGGAGGACTGACGTCATATTTTTCTGGTGCTGTTTGATCAAACATTTTGGTGTTTTATGATTTTTTGTTTTATTTGACCAAATGACAAGAATCGTGTCATCGGAGTTTAATGGGTTAAATATAATTCTATTTACATCTCATAACTGTATTTTGAAATTATGGCGCTCAAATATTACTGGGCTCAATTGTCTTGTGCTCAAAAGTCGGCTCAAAGGATGTTGGCCATGATGAGACGTCTTGCGACCTCGACTGCGGCCTGTACCTTGCCATTGGATTGGGGATAATGGGAAGATCAAAGTCTCACCGAGATACCCCATTTCTTGAAGAACTCGGGCAATTCTTCACTGGCCAGATTCGTTCCGCCGTCCGTCGACATTTCCGGTGGGGTTCCTCAGCGGGTAAAGTGCCTCCTCCGCAATTACGTCTTGATCCGAGGTGCCATTGGGAAAGTGGGCCAGTTCCAGCCAGCCTGTCAGCGTACGCCATGTACATGTGTCCCTGGTGCTGGAACATGTCTGCTAATGTACATTGCAACGGGTATTCAGGGGGTGGGGGAGGTTACGATGCATGTTTCAGCCGGTAAGGACGGGCCGTGGACCTCGCACTCCTCTGACAAGACCGCCTGTGATGCCGCCGGAGCGGAGGTCGCCCTCTATCCGTGGCCAGTAGACCGCCTGCCTGGCCTGGCCCGGCCCTGCGGATCATGGAGTCGACGCCCTGGTGGCCCGCGTGCAGGCTAACTGCTACTGCTGCTGCTCGTTGGCGGAGAGCTTCGAGAATGACGAGGCGGATGCATCCCTCCCTGGTCGAACGTGCGTGTCACGATGTCAGTCGCGACGGCCACCCTGCATCTCCCTCCCTAACCCCATAGAAGGGGCGAAGACAAGCCACTTCTCGTGATTTATTAGGGTGCCAGTCGCCAACGATGACCACCTTCGCTAGTAGCATCTGGTAGACTGGGTCTGCGGCAGCGGCCTCTCCGACGCACTCTTCGTCCACCAACAAATGTCAAAATTCATCATCTTTTCTAGAACATTTGTCTCTACATGTGTTGAGGGATTTTCTCAGAATGTTTCGCTCAGTTTTAATATGAACAAAAATGTCAAAATGAATCATCTTTTCTTTATTTCAAAAGCTTTTTCTCTACACGTGCTTAAGGATTTTTTCAGAATGTTTCGCTCAGTGTTAATATGAACACAATTGTCAAAATTCATCGTCTTTTCTATATTTTTATTTTTTCTATACTTTAGGGATTTTCTCAGAATGTTTCGTTCAGTGTTAATGTGAACACAATTGTCAAAATTCATCGTATTTTCTTTATAAAAAAATCTCTCCACAAGTTTAAGAGTTTGTCAGAATGTTTCGTTCAGTGTTAATATGACCACAATTGTCAAAATTCATCGTCTTATCTATATGAAAAATCTCTACACGTGTTTAAGGATTTTCTCAGAATGTTTCGCTCAGTGTTAATATAAACACAATTGCCTGGTGTGAGCATGGAAATCGACGGCAGTTTTGCCTGGTGTAAACGAGGAAATCGACGGTATTTTCCCTAGTGTGAAGACGGAAATCGACGGTAGTTTAAGGATTTTCTCAGAATGTTTCGCTCAGTGTTAATCTAAACACAATTGTCAAAAATAATCTTTCCAATATTTCTAAAACATTTTTCTCTACACGTGTTTAATAGTTTTCTCAGAATGTTTCGTTCAGTGTTAATATGAACACAAATACCAAAATTCATCGTCTTTTCTATATTAAAAAAGCTCTATATGTGTTTAAGGATTTTCTCAGAAAGTTTCGCTCAGTTTTATTATGAACAAAATGTCAAAATGAATCGTCTATTCTTTATTTTCAAAACCTTTTCTCTACACGTGCAGGAGGATTTTCTCAGAATGTTTCGCTCAGTGTTTATAAGAACTCAAATATCAAAATTCATCGTCTTTTTTATATTAAAAAATATCTCCATGTGTTTAAGGATTTTCTCAGAATGTTTCGTTCAGTGCTGATATGAACACAATTTTTCTGTATTTTTAAAACATATGTCTCTGCATGTGTTGAGGAATTTTCTCAAAATGTTTCGCTCGGCTTTAATATGAACAAAAATGTCAAAATTAATCGTCTTTTCTTTATTTTTAAAGCTTTTTCTCTACACGTGCTGAAGGATTTTCTCAGAATGTTTCGCTCAGTGTTGATATGAACTCAAATATCAAAATTCATCGTCTTTTTTATATTAAAAAAACTCTGCATGCGTTTAAGGATTTTCTCAGAATGTTTCGTTTAGTGTTGATATGAACACAATTGTCAAAATTCATCGTCTTTTCTCTCTTTCTAAGAAAAAATTGTCTACATGTGTTGAGGGATTTTTTCAAAATGTTTCGCTCAGTTTTTATATGAACAAAAATGTCAAAATGAATCGTCTTTTCTTTATCTTTAAAATTGTTCTCTACACGAGCTTAAGGATTTTCTCAGAATGTTTCGCTCAGTGTTAATATGAACACAATTGTCAAAATTCATCGTATATTCTATACTTTTCTATGCGTGTTTAAGGATTTTCTCAGAATATTTCATTCAATATTAATGTGAACACAATTGTCAAAATTCATCGTATTTTCTATATTTAAGAAAATCTCTCCACGTGTTTAAGAATTTTCTCAGAATGTTTCGTTCAGTGTTCATATGAACACAGTTGTCAAAATTCATCGTCTTTACTATATTAAGAAATCTCTACATATGTTTAAGGATTTTCTCAGAATGCTTTGTTGAGTGTTAATATGAACGCAATTGTCAAAATTTATCGTATTTTCTATATTTATCTATGCGTGTTTAAGGATTTTCTCAGAATTTGTTCAGTGTTGATATGAACACAATTGTCAAAATTCATCGTCTTTTCTCTGTTTCTAAAAAAATTGTCTTCATGTGTTGAGGGATTTTCTCAACCTTTCGCTCAATTTTTACATGAACAAAAATGTCAAAATTAATCGTCTTTTCTTTGTTCTTAAAACTTTTCTCTACACGAGGTTAAGGATTTTCTCAGAATGTTTCGCTCAGTGTTAATATGAACACAATTGTCAAAATTAATCGTATATTCTATATTTTTCTATGCGTGTTTAAGGATTTTATCAGAATATTTCGTTCAGTATTAATGTGAATAAAATTGTCAAAATTCATCGTATTTTCTATATTTAAGAAAATCTCTGCACGTGTTTAAAAGTTTTCTCAGAATGTTTCGTTCATTGTTAATATGAACACAATGGTCAAAATTCATCGTCTTGTCTCTATTAGAAAAAAAATCTCTACACGTGTTTAAGGATTTTCTCAGAATGTTTCGCTCAGTGTTAATATACAGTAAACACAATTGTCAAAAATTATCGTCTTTTCCATATTAAAAAAAAAATTCTCTACATGTGTTTATTAGTTTTCTAAAAATGTTTCGTTCAGTGTTAATATGAACTAAAATATCAAAATTCATCGTCTTTTCTATATTAAAAATCTCTACATGAGTTTAAGGATTTTCTCAGAATGTTTTGTTCAGTGTCAATATGAACGCAGTTGTCAAAATTCATCGTATTTTCTATATTTTTCTATGCGTGTTTAAGGATTTTCTCAGAATGTTTCGTTCAGTGTTGATATGAACACAATTGTCAAAATTCACAGTCTTTTCTCTGTTTCTAAAAAATTGGTCTACATGTGTTGAGGGATTTACTCAGAATGTTTCGCTCAGTTTTTATATGAACAAAAATGTCAAAATTAATCGTCTTTTCTTTATTCTTAAACTTTCCCCCTACACGAGCTTAAGGATTTTCTCAGAATGTTTCGCTCAGTGTTGATATGAACACAATTGTCAAAATTCATCGTATATTCTATATTTTCCTATGGATTTTCTCAGAATATTTCGTTCAATATTAATGTGAACACAATTGTCAAAATTCATCGTATTTTCTACATTTAGAAAAATCTCTCCACGTGTTTAAAAGAACACAAGTGTCAAAATTCATCGTCTTGTCTAAAAAAAGAAGAAAAAAATCACGTGTTTAAGAGTATTCACATAATGCTTCGTTCTGTATTAATATAAACACAGTTGTCAAAATTCATCGTCTTGTCTATATTAAAAAAATCTCTACACGTTTTTAAGGATTTTCTCAGAATGTTTCAGTGTTACTATAAACACAATTGTCAAAAATAATCGTCTTTTCTATATTTTAAATCATTTTTCTCTACACGTGTTTAATAGTTTTCTAAAAATGTTTCGTTCAGTGTTAATATGAACTCAAATATCAAAATTCATCGACTTTTCTACATGTGTTTAAGTATTTTCTCAGAATATTTCGTTCAGTGTTGATATGAACACAATTGTCAAAATTCATCGTCTTCTGTCCCTACATGTGTTGAGGGAATTTCTCAGAATGTTTCGCTCAGTTTTAATATGAACAAAAATGTCAAAATGAATCGTCTTTTCTTTATTTTGAAAACCTTTTCTCTACACTTGTTTAAGGATTTTCTCAGAATGTTTCATTCAGTTTTAATGTGAACACAATTGTCAAAATTCATCGTATTTTCTATATTAAAAAAATCTCTCCACGTGTTTAAGAGTTTTCTCAGAATGTTTCGTTCAGTGTTTGTATGACCACAATTGTCAAAATTCATCGTCTTGTCTATATTATATAAAAAAATCTCTACACGTGTCTAAAGATTTTCTCAGAATGTTTCGCTCAGTGTTAATATAAACATAATTGCCTAGTGTGAGCATGAAAATCACCTGTTGTGAAGGAGGAAATCTACAGTATTTTTTCCTAGTGTGAAGATGGAAATCAACGGTAGTTTTGCCTAGTGTGAAGATGGAAATCGAAGGTATTTTTGCCTAGTGTGAAGATGCAAATCGACGGTAGTTTTGCCTAGTGTGAAGATGGAAATCGAAGGTAATTTTGCCTAGTGTGAAGATGGAAATCGGCAGCAGCTTTGCCTGGTGTGAAGGAGGAAATCGACGGTAATTTTTGACTAGTGTGAAGATGGAAATCGACGGCAGTTTTGCCTGCCGCGAAGTTGGAAATCGACGGTATTTTTCCCTAGTGTGAAGATGGAAATCGACAGTAGTTTTGCCTAGTGTGTAGATGAAAATCGACGGTAGTTGTGCCTAGTGTGAATATGGAAATCGACGGTTCTTTTGCCTGGTGTGAGCATGGAAATCGACGGCAGTTTTGCCTGGTGTGAAGGAAGAAATCGACGGTATTTTTCCCTAGTGTGAAGATAGAAATCGATGGTAGTTTTGCCTAGTGTGTAGATGAAAATCGACGGTATTTTTGCCTAGTGTGATGACGGAAATCGACGGCAGTTTTGCCTAGTGTGAAGATGGAAATCTACGGTATTTTTGCTTAGTATGAAGATAGATATTGACTGTATTTTTGTGTGAAGAAGGAAGACGTCGTGAAAGGGAAAGGGAAAATTTCAGGTCAGTACGTAGCCTTACGTAACACTGAGCGAAACATTCTGAGAAAGCCCTCAAACACGGGTAGTGAAAAATGTTTTAAGAATACAGAAAAGACGATGAATTTTGACAATTTTCATATTAAAACTGAGCGAAACATTCTGAGAAAATAATTAAATTCATGTAGAGAGAAACGTTTTGAAAATATAGAAGGTAATTTTGACAATTGTGTTTATATAAACACTGAACGAAACATTCTAAGAAAACTCTTAAACACGTCGAGAGAAAATATTTTAAAATATAGAAAATACGATGAATTTTGACAATTGCATATTAACACTGAGCAAAACATTCTGACAAAATCCTTAAGCACGTGTAGATTTTTTTTAGATGTAGAAAAGACGATGTATTTTGACAACTGTGTTCATATTGACACTGAGTGAAACATTCTGAGAAAAGCACATGTAGCGAAAAAAATAGAAAATAAAAATACGATTCAATTTGATATTTTTGTTCACAATAAAACTGAGCAAAACATTCTGAGAAAATCTCCCAACTCATGTAGAGACAAATGTTTTAGAAATACAGAAAAGACGATGAATTTTTACATATATCAACACTGAACGAAACATTCTGAAACTAACATGTAGAGATTTTTTGATATAGAAAAGACGATGAATTTTGATATATGAGTTCACATTAACACTGAACGAAACATTATAATAAAAATATTAAACACGTGTAGAGAAAAATGTTTTAGAAATATAGAAAAGACGATTATATTTGACATCTATCTTTATATTAACACTGAGCGAAACATTCTGAGAAAATCCTTAAACACTTGAAGAGAATTTTCTTTTTAATATAGACAAGACGATGAATTTTGACAATTGTGTTTATATTAACACAGAACGAAGCATTATGTGAAAACTGTTAAACACGTGATTTTTCTATAGGAAATACGATGAATTTTGACAATTGTGTTCACATTAACACTGAACGAAACATTCTGAGAAAATCCTTAAACACGTATAGAAAAAATATAGAAAATACAATTAATTTTGACAGTTGTGTTCATATTAACACTGAGCGAAACATTCTGTGAAAACAATTACACACGTGTAAAGAAAATTGTTTTAGAAATATAGAAAAGAAGATTATTATTTTCTTTTTTGTTTATATTAACTCTGAGCAAAACATTCTGAGAAAATCCTTAAACACGTGTAGAGAATTTTTTTAATGTAGACAAGACGATGAATTTTGAAAATTGTGTATATTAACATAGAACGAAGCATTTTGTGACACACGTAGAGATTTTTTTAAATATAGAAAATACGATGAATTTTGACAATTGTGTTCACATTAACACTGAACGAAACATTCTGAGAAAATCCTTAAACTCGTATAGAAAAACTAAAAATATATATAAATACGATGAATTTTGACAATTGTGTTCATATCAACGCTGAGCGAAACATTCTGAGAAAATTCTTAAGCACGTGTAGAGAAAAAGTTTTAAAAATAAAGAAACGATTAATTTTGATATTTTTGTTCGCATTAAAAATGAGTGAAGCATTCTGAGAAAATCTCTCAACACATGTAGAGACAAATGTCTTAGAAATACAGAAAAGACGATGAATTTTGACAATTGTGTTCATAATAACACTGAACTAAACATTCTGACAAATTCTTAAACACGTATTTTTCTAATATAGAAAAGACGATGAATTTTGATAATTTGAGTTCATATTAACACTGAACGGAACACTCTGAGAAAACTATTAAACACGTGTAGAGACAAATGTTTTAAGAATATAGAAAAGACGATTATTTTTGACAATTGTGTTCATATTAACACTGAACGAAACATTCTGAGAAAACTTAAACACGTGATTTTTTTTTTAATAAATACTATATATTTTGACAATTTTGTTCGCATAAACACTGAGCAAAACATTCCGAGAAAATCCTTAAACACGTATAGAAAAAAACAAAAATGAAGAAAAGACGAGTTCATCTTGACATTTTTGTTCATACTGAGCGAAACATTCTGAGAAAATTCCTCAACACATGTAGAGACAAATGTTTTAGAAATACAGGAAAAGACGATGAATTTTGACAATTGTGTTCATATCAACATTGAACGAAACATTCTGAGAAAATCCTTAAACACAAGTAGATTTTTTATATTGAAAAGACGATGAATTTTGATATTTGAGTTCATATTAACACTGAACGAAACATTCTGAGAAAACTATTAAACACGTATAGAGAATTTTTTTAGATATAGAAGACAATTATTTTTGACAATTGTGTTTATATTAACACTGAGCGAAACATTCCGAGAAAATCTTTAAACAAGTGTAGAGATTTTTTCTAATATAGACAAGACGATGAATTTTGACAATTATGGTCATACTAACACTGAACGAAACATTCCGAGGAAACCCTTAAACACCTGGAGATTTTTTAAATATAGAAAATACGATGAATTTTGACAATTATGTTCACATTAATACTGAACGAAACATTGAGAAAATCCTTAAACACGTATAGAAAAATTAGAATATAGAAAAGACGATGATTTTTGACAATTGTGTTCATATTAACACTGAGCGAAACATTCTGGAAAAACTATTAAGCAAGTGTAGAGAAAAAGTTTTAAAAATTAAAAGACGATTCATTTTGACATTTTTGTTCATATTCAAACTGAGCGAAACATTCTGAGAAAATCCCCCAAGACATGTAGAGACAAATGTTTTAGAAATACAGAAAAGACGATGAATTTTGACAATTGTGTTCATATCAACACTGAACGAAACATTCTGAGAAAATCCTTAAACACACGTAGAGATTTTTTTGATATAGAAAAGACGATGTATTTTGATATTTGAGTTCATATCACTGAACGAAACATTTTTTAGATGACTATTACACACGTGTAGAGAAAAATGCTCTAAAAATATAGAAAAGACGATTATTTTTTACAATTGTGCACTGAGCGAAACATTCTGAGAAAATTTTAAACACGTGTAGAGAATTTTTTCTAACATAGACAAGACGATGAATTTTGACAATTGTGTTCATATTACCACTGAACGAAACATTTTGAGAAAACTCTTAAACCGGTTGAAATTTTTTTAAATATAGAAAATACGATTCATTTTGACAATTGTGTTCACATTAACATTTAACGAAACATTCTGAGAAAGTCCTTAAACACGTATAGAAAAATATAGAAAAGACGATAAATTTTGACAATTGTGTTCATATTAACACTGAGCGAAACATTGAGAAAATCCTTAAGTGCGTGTAGAGAAAAAGTTTTGAAAATAAAAAGACGATTCATTTTGACATTTTGTTCATGTTAAAACTGACCGAAACATTGAGAAAATCCCTCAACACATGTAGAAACAAATGTTTTAGAAATACAGAAAAGACAATGAATTTTGACAATTGTGTTCATATCAAAACTGAACGAAACATTCTAAGAAAATCCTTAAACACATGTCGAGATTTTTTTTATATAGAAAAGACGATACATGTAGATATTTTTTTATATAGAAAAGACGATACATGTAGATATTTTTTTATATAGAAAAGACGATGAATTTTGACATTTGAGTTCATATTGACGAAACATTCTGAGAAAACTCTTAAACACGTAGAGATATTTTTAAATATAGAAAATACAATGAATTTTGACAATTGTGTTCACAGATATTGAACGAAACATTCTAAAAAAAATCCTTAAACACGCATAGAAAAGAATATAGAAAATACGATGCTTTTTGACAATTGCGTTCATATTAAAACTGAACGAAACATTCTGAGAAAATCCTTAAATACGCATAGAAAAAAATATGGAAAATACGACGAATTTTGGCAATTGTGTTCATATTAACAAAGAACGAAACATTGTGAGAAAACCATTAAGCACGTGTAGAGAAAAATGTTTTAAAAATATAGAAGAGACGGTCATTTTTGACAATTGTGTTTATATTAACACTAAGCGAAACATTATGAGAGAATCCTTAGACACGCCCAGAGAATTTTTTCAATATAGACAAGACGATGAATTTTGACAATTGTGTTCATATTAACACTGAACGAAATTCTGAGAAATCTCTTAAACACGTGGAGATTTTTTTTTCATAGAAAATACAATGAGTTTTGACAATTGTGTTCACATTAATATTGAACGAAACATTCGGAAAAAATCCTGAAACACACATAGAAAAAATATAGAAAATACGATGAATTTTGACAATTGTGTTCATATTAAAACTGAACGAAACATTCTGAGAAAATCCTTAAACACGCATAGAAAAACAGAAAATACGATGAATTTTGAAAATAGTGTTCATATTAACACAGAACGAAATATTGCGAGAAAACTATTAGACACGTGTAGAGATTTTTTTTTTTTATATAGAAGAGACGGTTATTTTTGACAATTATGTTTATGTTAACACTGAGCGAAGCATTCTGAAAAATCCTTAGACACGTCCAGAGAATTTTTTCAATATAGACATGACGATGAATTTTGACAATTGTGCTTATATTAACACTGAACAAAACATTCTGAGAAAACTCTTAAACACGTGGAGATTTTTTTAATTATAGAAATTACAATGAATTTTGACGATTGTGTTCACATTAATATTGAACGAAAATTTCTGAAAAAATCCTTAAACACAGAAAAAATATGGAAAATACGATGAATTTTGACAATTGTGTTCATATTAAAACTGAACTAAACAATCTGAGAAAATCCTTAAACACGCATAGAAAAAATATAGAAAATACGATGAATTTTGGCAATTGTGTTCATATTAACACAGAACGAAATATTCTGAGAAAACTATTAAACACGTGTAGACAAAAATGTTTTAAGAATATGGAAGAGACGATTATTTTTGACAATTGTCTTTATATTAACACTGAGCGAAACATTTTGAGAAAATCCTTAGACACGTCTAGAGATTTTTTCTAATATAGACAAGACGATGAATTTTGACAATTGTGTTCATATCAACACTGAACGAAACATTCTGAGAGACCTTTAACACGTGGAGATTTTTTTTTAAGCAGCTACTGTTGCAGCTAGGTCCTCGTCGAGGTCGATGTCGGTCCTGCCGGGCTCAGCTCTGAAGGCAGGGTAGGTAGCGTAATAAGCAATCCACAGCGGAATTATGTTTTCCGGGTTGGTACTTCATGTGGAAGCGTAGGGTCCTCTCCTTGAGCCTAAGGAGGCAGGAGTTTGCTAAGTCCGCCAGGACCCGATCCCCCAGTAGCTTAGTCAGGGGTCGGTGGTCTGTGACAGGGGCGCCCACAGACTTTCTTGTGGTGGACGCACAAGGTATAAAGGGCTGTAGGGAGAAACCACACAATGTCACATTTTTCGTTTGCGTTTTCTTCTGTTTATAATTGATATACTACATAGATCCACATGTATTCTAGTGCATACATAATTTGAACACTGATGCTTTACCACGTTTCTAATGTATGTAAAACATGTACATTTTTCATTGAAAGTTGAGGGTTTTAGAAGGGAAAAAATGTTTGAATAGGGGACCTTGTATGCTTGTAATGTCCAAACTGGACGCACGTGCGTCCGGTGCGTCCGCCTGCGGGCGCCCCTGGTCTGTGCCGACGATGAGGTTGGGGCATTCGAGGAGGCACCACGCAACGGCGGGGGCCTCTCCCTCTCCACCGCATCGTAGCCCGACTCGGCGGGGGTGAAATGGCGGCTGCCGCACAGTGCAAGGCGCCAGCACCCTTGGCAGCAGAAGGGCGTGTCGGCGGACGAGCACCCGCAGTAGTGCTGAAGGAGAACAAATCCGATGCCCTTCTTGCTCCAGTTGGTGATGGAGGACGTAGGGCGGGACTCGCAGCAGCATGCCATGCGTCTGTCATCTGTACATATTTCCAAAATCTCGGGAGTTTTCTTCAAGAAGCATCCTTGAAGAAAACTCCCGAGATCTTGGAAATGTGTACAGATGACAGACGCCTCCCAATTTTAGAAGCATTATACATTAAAAGGGTTGAGCCCAAATCTAAATATACAAGCAGATGATCTCGGGGCCCTCCCAAGCATGAGACAAATCGCCACAAATCCAAACGTGAGACATAACAACCCCACAAATCAAGGCCGAGACCAAAACGCCACAATCCCAAGCACAGGACATTTTGTCACAACACAAAGTCGGAGGCTTCCCCTAGCACGTGACATTTCATCACTGCCTGAGTTACCAGGTAACCTATTCCAAGTGACCGGTGACCTCCCCCAATGAAGAGCAAGTACAGAAATTTAAGTATATATTGAAAAAAAAAAAAAAAAAAAAAAAAAAAAAAAAAAAAAAAAAAAAAAAAAAAAAAAAAAAAACAAAAAAAAAAAAAAGGAATAATTCTTATCCTGACCAGATAGACTATTCCTAAGAACTACTGAAGAAGGGCCTTGAGCCCGAAATCGCGATAAAGCAAACACGACCATCTACAGTGAAGTCAAAAACCTCCTTTCAAAGGAACAGAAGTCCAAAGTAACACATAAGGAAAATACATTTAAAAATATAATGAATACACAATTAGCTATCACTTCCAATGACATGTATATACATATATATGAATATATATATATATATATATATATATAATTATATATATATAATTCAAGGTCAAAGATGGCAAGAGTTCTTTGAGTGACAACTATGACGGCTCTGACATAAATATCTAATATCTATTTTATATTGATCCAATTTGTAGTACTATATATATATATGGTATATATATAACTGATGACTGATTACCTTTATTTAAATTTTTACAAATTACTACACATAATATAATAAGTCCATTATTAATTGTAAACTTTGAAACAATCATGGAAGTCAAGAGAATTTCACACTGCTTGCCTGTTACCTTCAGAGATTCCAGGCTTCTATTATGTTTTACAACCTCATCTCATAGTATCCACAACTGAGTAATGTAGTTTCTACCTTGGTCGACTGGTACCTGTAGAGAAAAAGAACCTGTACAGAGAAAGAACCTGTACATGTGCATGAATGATATGCTCAGTCTTTCCAAAATGTTCCTTGAGAGGATCAACAGCTGTCTTGTAGCTGGCACTCCCTGAGCAGGACCTTCTAATAATGACAATAAATATGTCAACTTGATAATTACTGGCAAATCTGTGTCATCTATGTGTGATGAAAACTAGTCCCAGGAACTCTGCCACTGGGTAATTTCACCTTTACATTTTGGTAATTCTAACTTTTGAAGTTTTGCATGAACTAGAGATATGTTCATACTTGCAAATTTGGTCGAATCCTTATCTGGTACCGACATTTCCTGTAGTTGGTCAGCACACCGTCTTGTTGTTGTCCTAGCCCTCTGCCTTTCTGCATCTGCCTGATCAAGGTAATCTTCCAATAGGTAGGATCAAGTTCTAATTCTACCTGATCTTGAATTTCTTCTACCATAGACAACCTTTTATCAAACTACTCTAATGCTTCTACTAGCTCACTAGAGGTAGCAGGTGGATCCATTACTAGTAAAGTGTCTATTTTCTCAGTAGACCTAGGCAACCACCTTTCTGTGACTTTATCTATTTCAATGGATGACACTTACTAAAATGTTACTAGAAATGTTCTACCAGATACTAATTCTCAGATCTGGGCACCATGTGCTCTTGTTGAACATTTTCTTTGAAAACTATTTTTTTTCTTCTCAGGTGATTGTAATTAAACTCATCTTGGTTTTCCTTTTAGTTCTATTTTCTTAATAACAACAACACAGTCTTATAAAAGTTCTCCAACAAATACCAACACATTGGTATTTAACGAAAATAATTTTCCTTGAGCATGACAAATCATGAATAAAGTTCTTATATTTCAATCTATTAATAGTTCAATAAGGATAAAAAAAATAAATGCAACAAATGTACATTACGACTGAAATAGTTTTGGAACGTCTTCACTCCTGCTTTTAAATAACACAACCTGCATTGATTTGAGAGCCCAAGTAAAGGCCTTAATTAACTAAAATAACCTCAGGCAACCTTGTCCCTACAATCTTTAACAGGCATGACACTTTCCCCCTTAGAACTGATACCTCATCAGAGAGTATCAGCAAGGACATTTTTGTGGCAACACACGTTTTATATATAATATACCGGTATATGCAAAATGAACCTTTTTGTATGTGCACACTCATCAAAGGCACCATACTGACCGGTTGAGTAAATGCAGGCATAATTCAAGTGTGTATTATTACCTCCACCAAAGGAGTCACATTTTTGCTACCGATTGTTTGCTGGTCTGTTGGCAATTTTGCTACAAAAATGATAAAATGACTGATGAAATTTTGAGGAAAGGCAGTCTTAGGTCAACAAACATGTTATTAGACTTTGGAAGCACATTCTGATATGGATGAGGATCCAGTATTATTTTTGTTTATATTATTTCTTGTGACCCTGGCATTTATAGACTGTATAAAAACTTCATGAATTGTATACAAGGTTGCAACTATTATTATTCATAATGTGGACAAAACTATCTTTTTTTTTTAATTTTGTGACACTGATGTAGGTGGATGTATGCGATGTGCCAAGGGTCATCTAGTTTAATGTTTACATAAGAATGAAGGAGACTGCAAGAGACCATAAGGCCTACACTAGGCAGCTCTGTATCCATCACCACCTGTCATCCCCATCCATAAAGTTGTCTAATCGTTTCTTAAAACAACTGATAGTTTCAGCGCTTACTACAGGGTTACGAAGTTTATTCCATTCATCGACCACCTTATTAGTAAACCAATTCTTACCTATTTCCTTCTTAGATCTAAAGCTGTCTAGTTTATAACCATTACTGCAAGTTTGGAATAATGTACATTTTATATTTGGCTTTCCATAAATAAGACAAATCATTAGGCACTTATTCATTATTTTATAATGAAAGATCAAGGACTGCAAGAGTCCTTTGTGTGACAATGACAGCGTTGACAAAAATATCTAATATTTATTTTATATTTATCTAAATTGACTGGATTTCCATATAATTGGTATCTTTTCAATCTCATAAGCATATTTAAATAACCTCCTCCTAAATGGTTTCTAAATTTGTTTTCTATTTGATTCATTAGATTAAAACCTCACTCACAGTCTGTAGTAGACTCAACTAAGCTTTCTCCAATATACATCAACTTTGCCAAGTCACAGAACTGTTCATTTTGAAGAATAAATTCCACCATTTTATATTACTTTAGATTTAATTTTTTCCTACACCTAAAATGTGAAATCATAAACTATTTCTGTAGTACCAGCCAGAAAATTACGATATTCAATACAAGGTACGTTAACATGTTCACTTCCAAATTAAAAATCACAAGTACATCCACCACTTGGGCATAGCATTTTTCATTATTTCATCCAGACATACAAGCAGTTCGTTTTTACTTTACATCTTTTGTTTCCTTCCAATTTCACATGGTGCATCAGTTCTTTGCAATTTTGTTATCTGAAGATTGTTTTTCTTTTATTTTGTAATTTCACAAATGGCTACAGAATGCAGACCATGTCTGTGTGCACTATCTACCAAATGCGGTTGCTACAATCTTTTTCCCTTTATTTACCTTTGAAGTCAAGTAAAAAGATAGGATGGGCCTTTGCAGTGGCTCCCTTTTCCTTAAACATAATTTCTGACTTCCAATCTTTGCTCTGACTCTCTTCTTCTTTTGGTAATATTTCTATGCGGACTGCCTTCACTGCATGTCTGCTACACACTTCATGAGGTTTATCAAGGATAACCTTATAGTTACACTTGCTCAGTGACTACTACCTTTATCAAACAACTACAACTGGAAATGAACAACTGAGACAACTACAAATTAGACTGCGACTTGGGCAACTAAAAACTGGGGACAACCAGAAGTAAGCTGGCCAAACTGTACTAAGAGTCGAACCCAACTGGCTACAACTAAATCTAAACAGCAACCAGGTCAGTGAATGGCTTTAAATAGATTAGGTATCACTTGCATAATTGCTTAACCCATTCAACTCCGATGACAAGATGTCTTGTCATTTGGTCAAATAAAACAAAAAATCATAATAAAACAACAAAATGTTTGATGATCAAACAGCACCAGAAAAATATGATGTCATCAGTCCTCCTCCTCCTCCTCGAGGAGGAGGAGGACTGATGACGTCATATTTTTCTGGTGCTGTTTGATCATCAAACATTTTGTTGTTTTATTATGATTTTTTGTTTTATTTGACCAAATGACAAGACATCTTGTCATCGGAGTTGAATGGGTTAATGCGAACCATTGGAAAAGTGGGATCTTTCCTTCATACAGGAATGACTTCTCTCCAATGTTCATCCTCATATGCTTTGTGAGAGAAGTCTTTTGTGAAAAACCAGAATTAAAGAGGTCACACTGGAAAGGCTTCTTTCCTGTGTGATTCTTCATATGCTGTGTGGGATAACCATTATGTGAAAAAAAAACAGAATTGCACAGGTTACTAGAAAACCTCTCCTGTGTGGCTCCTCATATGCCTTGTGAGAGAATACTTTCTTGAGAAAGCTACATTGCACAGGTTGCAATGGAAAGATTTTTCTCCTGTATGGGTCCTCATATGTTTTGTGAGATGACCCTTTTGTGAGAAAAAAGAACTGCAAAGGTCACACTGGAAAGGCTTCTCTCCTGTGTGGGTCCTCATATGTATTGTGAGGGAAATCTTATGTGAGAAAGCAGAATTGCATAGGTCACACTGGAAAGGCTTCTCTCCTGTGTGGGTCAACATATGCACTGTGAGATTACTCTTTTATGAAAAAGCAGAATTGCACAGGTCACACTGGAAAGGCCTCTCTCCTGTGTGGGACATCATATGCTTTGCAAGACTACCCTTTTGTGAGAAAGCAGAATCACACAGGTCACAATGGAAAGGCTTCTCTCCTGTGTGGGTCCTCATATGGTTTGCAAAAGTACCCTTTTGTGAGAAAGCAAAGTTGCACAGGTCACAGTGGAAAGGCTTCTCTCCAGTGTGGGTCCTGATATGCCGTGCGAGATTGCTCTTTTGTGAAAAAGCAGAATCACACAGGTTGCATTGGAAAGGTTTCTCTCCTGTGTGGGTCCTCATGTGACTTGTGAGAGATCTCTTTGCTGAGTAAGCTGAATTACAAAGGTTGCATTGAAATGGCTTTTCTCCTGTGTGGGTCAACATATGCACTGTGAGGTGACCCTTTTGTGAGTAAGCAGAACTGCACAGGTCACACTGGAAAGGCTTCTCTCCTGTGTGGGTCCTCATATGCATTGTGAGAGAAGTCTTTGCTGGGTAAGCAGAATCGCATAGGTTGCATTGGAATGGCTTTTCTCCTGTGTGGGTCAACATATGCACTGTGAGATTACCCTTTTGTGAGAAAGTAGAACTACACAGGTCACATTGGAATGGTTTTTCTCCTGTGTGGGTCAACATGTGCACTGTGAGAGAACTCTTTTGTGAGAAAGCAGAATTGCACAGGTTGCATTGGAAAGGCTTCTCTCCTGTGTGGGTCCTCATATGCTGTACGAGAGAACCCTTTCGTGAGAAAGCAGAATCACACAGGTTACATTGAAAAGGCTTCACTCCTGTGTGGGTCTTCATATGCTGTGTGAGATGCTCCTTTCGTAAGAAGGCAGAATTGCACTGGTTACATTGGAAAGGCTTCTCTCCTGTAGGGGTCCTCATATGCTGTGTGAGAGAACCTGTTTGTGAGAAAGCAGAATCATACAGCTCACACTGGAAAGGCTTCTCTCCTGTGTGGGACATCATGTGATCTTTGAGGAAATACTTTTGTGTGAAAGTTTTATTGCACAGGCTGCACTGGAATGTCTTCTCTTCAGTGCGGGTGATTATATGAAATTTGAGGTGATTCTTTCATAAGAAAGCTGCATTGCACAGGTCACATTGGTAAGGCTCTACTGTGTGGGTCCTCATAGGCTGTGTGAGAGAACCCTTTTGTGAGAAAGTAGAATTGCACAGCTCATGCTTGAAAGTCTTTCTCTTGAGAGGGTCACCACATGATTTTTGAAGTGACTTTTGTACCATTTGAGATCATGCATTTGTGAGAAAGCAGAATTGCACAGATCACACTGGAAAAGCTTCTCTCTAGTGTGGGTCATTACGTGATATCTAAGATAATTCATGATATGGATGTGCCGTAGATGTCACAGTGGATCCTCTTCATTGTGTGACACATATGGATTCTATGGATAGCTCTTCCAAAGGGTGATAGTTGCCCTCTTCCTGGAAAAAAAATGGAATCTTAAGATTAACATCTAACTCTTTGAAATTCTGTACTACACTGTAATAGGATTGTAAAAGTTGTGTACACAAACCATTTCATATTCAAGTCATTTCATACCTAAACAGACCCTTTGTATTTGCCATACCATAAAATATATAGAAATACTAACAAATATGGTGCTATTATATATTGCATTCTATTTTTTTTTCATTAGAAATGTGCTGAAAACGATCCAATAACTACTGATGCATATACACGTACAGCGAAATGTAATTATGAAATCAAGGGTGCCAGTCGAGCAAAACCCAACCCAAAGGGTTTCTTTCACCTCTATAGAACAAAAAATAAAGAAAGAATAGGACCAATTAAAAACAATGAAAATGTCATGATAGAATCGGAGGAAAAAATGAGTGAGGAGTTTAACAATTATTTTCTATCGGTGTTTACCAATGAGAGGTGAGATAAAGTACCTGACTGCAATCCAATTTTCAGGGGGGATGAAGAAAGTAGTCTAATATCAGCATTAGTAAAGAAGTAGTCAAGCAAATTGAAAGACTTAAAGCTACAAAATCTCCAGGTCCAGACAAAATTTTTCCATGAATGCTTAAGGAGTGTAAATTTGAAATCTGCAACCAGTTAACTGAAATATTCAATAAATCGGTAGACACTGGTTTTGTGCCAACTGCTTGGAGGCAGGCAAATGTTGTTCTTGTTTTTAAGAAGGGAGATAGATTGTCTATATGCAACTACAGGCCAATCAGTTTGACATCGGTTATAGGAAAAATGCTTGAATCAATAATAGTAAATAGACTCAGAGAACACATCAATTCATACCTCTTTTACTAGTCTTTCTTCACTCATTCTTTCCATGTGTCCAAACCATCCTAATACTCTTTCATCAACCCTATCTCCCAACTCCCTTTCCACCCCTGTTCTCCTCCTCATTTCTCACTCTATCTAGCCTAGTAACCCCCATCATACTTCTCAGACACTTCATCTCAAACACATTCAAACTCCTTCTCTCTTCCTCTCTTATGTTCCATGTTTCTGCTCCATACAGTGCTGTTGGAACAATCACTCCTTCGTACAGTCTCCTCTTAGCATCCATTCCCAAATTTCTATTCCTCATTACACTTTTTAAACCACCAAGGCATTTACTCGCTTCTCTCAATCTACATTCTACCTCCACCTTTTCCTGCCACATTTGCACCCAAGTATCTAAAACTATCCACTTCCTCCAGTTGCTCTCCCTTAATGCTCACTTCCAGATTACTGCCACCTTCACCCCTTGTACATCTCATCACCTTACTTTTACCCACATTTATCTTCAGCTTTCTTCTATCACACACTCTCCCAAACTCTGTCACCAACTTCCTCAAACCTTCCTCCGATCCTGCCACAAGCGCAGTGTCGTCCGCAAACAACAGCTGGCTCACCTCCCACTTTTCTCTATTTTTCTTAACCATCTCCAATCCCTGACCCACTACCCTTGCATTCACCTCTCGCACCACCCCATCCATGTATAAGTTGAACAGCCAGGGCGACATAACGCATCCTTGACGAAGTCCCACCTTTACCTCAAACCACTCACTCTCTCCATTTCTAATCCTGACACAAGCTCTACTACTCTCATAAAAACTCTTGACAGCTCCGAGAAGCTTTCCTCCTATCCCGTATATCCGCATAACCTCCCACAGTGCCTTTCTGTCTACCCTGTCGTAAGCCTTTTCCAGATCCATAAACGCCCAAAACATCCTTCCCCTTTCCTATAGCTTTCTCACAAATCTGTCTTAATACTAACAATGCTTTAAGTCTGTTCGATTACAACACTACAGAACCGAAATAGCTACAAGGTTATCACTGGACAAAGTCAATCCGCTGCTCCACCACGACTACTGGAATTACTACTGTCATGACTATGTGGTCTTCTGCTGGTACGGTTATTGCCAAAAGTATCCAGTCCTCTGCTGGAACTGGTACACTGCAATAGCTTGAACGGCACAGCCACAACTATGTGAACTGCCTTCACTGTATGCCTGCTACACACTTTGTGAGGTTTGTCAAGGATAACCTTATAGCTACATTTATTCAATGGCTACTACCTTTATCAACCAATAACTGGAAATGAACAACTGGGATAACTACAAATTAGACTGCAACTGGAGCAACTACAAACTTGGGTGCAATCATGATTAAACTGGCCAAACTGTACTAAGAGTCAAACCCAACTGGCTACAACTAAATCTATAAAGCAACCAGGCAAGTGAATGGCTTTAAATAGATGAGGCGAATAGTGCTATCTATGACTAGTCGTTTATATGCATGGACTGCAAATTAATTCAGGTTGGGTTTTTATCAGGAGAACAACTAATATTTTTTGTACATAAATTGAGGACAAATTAATTATAAATTAAACTGTAAGAATGAATTTGTTCAATCCTGAATGACCTTACAGGTAAAACAAAAGGAATGCCACATTGGATTCTAGGTGCAAAGGGATTCTAAGTGCACAGGCATTGTTTGCATATTTGCTCTTCTACCGGCTTAATGCGAGTGATCGAAAATGTGTGAGCTTTTCATCATACAGGAATGACTTCTTTACAATGTCCATCCTCATATGCCTTGTGTGAGAAGTCTTCTGTGAAAAACCAGAATCAAAGAGGTCACACTGGAAAGGCTTCTCTCCAGTGTGAGTCTTCATATGCTCTGTGGGATAATCCTTTTGTGAATAACCATAGTTGCACAGGTTACTAGAAAACCTCTCCTGTGTGGCTCCTCATATGTCTTGTGAGAGAACACTTTCTTGAGAAAGCTACATTGCACAGGTCACACTGGAAAGGCTTCTCTCCTGTGTGGGTCCTCATATGACTTGTAAGATGACCCTTTTGTGAGAAAGCAGAACTGCACAGGTCACACTGGAAAGGCTTCTCTCCAGTGTGGGTCCTCATATGTTTTGTGAGAGAACCCTTTTGTGAGAAAGCAGAATTGCACAGGTCACAATGGAAAGGCTTCTCTCCTGTGTGGGTCAACATATGGTTTGCGAGATTATCCTTTTGCGAAAAAGCATAATTGCACAGATCACACTGGAAAGGCTTCTCTCCTGAGTGGGTCCTCATGTGTTTTGCAAGATTACCCTTTTGTGAGAAAGCAGAATTGCACAGGGCACACTGGAAAGGCTTCTCTCCTGTGTGGGTCCTCATATGCCTAGCAAGATGATCATTTTGTGAGAACGCAGAATCGCATAGGTCACACTGGAAAGGCTTCTCTCCTGTGTGGGTCCTCATATGGATTGTGAGAGAACTCTTTGCTAAGTAAGCAGAATCGCACAGGTTGCATTGGAATGGCTTTTCTCCTGTGTGGGTCGACATATGGTTTGCGAGATGACCCTTTCGTGAGAAAGCAGAACTGCACAGGTCACACTGGAAAGGCTTCTCTCCTGTGTGGGTCATCATATGCTTTGTAAGATTACTCTTTTGTGAGAAAGCAGAATTGCACAGGTCACAGTGGAATGGTTTCTCTCCTGTGTGAGTCTTCATATGGATTGCAAGAGAACCCTTTTGTGAGAAAGCAGAATCACACAGGTCACAGTGGAAAGGCTTCTCTCCTGTGTGGGTCCTTATATGCTCTGTGAAGTGAAACCTTTGTGAGAAAGCAGAATCACACAGGTTGCATTGGAAAGGCTTCTCTCCTGTGTGGGTCCTCATATGCTGTGTGAGGGAACTCTTTACTGAGTAAGCAGAATTGCACAGGTTGCACTGAAATGGCATTTCTCCTGTGTGGATCAACATATGCACTGTGAGATTACCCTTTTTTGAGAAAACAGAACTGCACAGGTCACACTGGAAAGGCTTCTCTCCTGTGTGGGTCAATGTATGCATTGTGAGAGAATTCTCTTTTGAGAAAGCCGAATCGCACAGGTTGCATTGGAAAGGCGTCTCTTCTGTGTGGGTCCTCATATGCTGTATGAGATATTATTTTTGTGAAAAAGCAGAATTACACAGGTTACATTGGAAAGGCTTCTCTCCTGTGTGGGTCCTCATGTGCTGTGTGAGATGCTCCTTTCGTGAGAAACAAAATTCCACTGGTCACATCGGAAAGGCTTCTCTCCTGTAGGGGTCCTCATATGCTGTGAGAGAACTTGTTTGTGGGAAACCAGAATCATACAGGTCACACTGAAAAGGCATCTCTCCTGTGTGGGTCATCATGTGATCTTTGAGGAAACACTTTTGTGTGAAAGATTTATTGCAAAGGCAACACTAGAATGACCTCTCTCCCGTGTGGGTGATCATATGAAATTTGAGGTGATTCTTTCATGAAAAAGCTGCATTGCACAGGTCACATTGGTAAGGCTTCTCTACTGTGTGGGTCTTCATAGGCTGTATGAGAGAACTCTTTTGTGAGAAAGTAGAATTGCACAGGTCACACTGGAAAGTCTCCTGTGAGGGTCACCACATGACCTCTTAAGTGACTTTTGTACCATTTGAGATCATGCATTTGTGAGAAAGCAGAATTACACAGGTCACACTTGAAAGGCTTCTCTCCAGTGGGTCATCACATGATGACTAAGATAGTTCATGATATAGATGTGCCGTAGATGTCACTCTGGATCCTCTTCATTGTGTGACACATATGGATTCTATGGATAGCTCTTCCAAAGAAATGGTGATAGTTACCCTCTTCCTGGAAAAAATGGAATCTTAAGAATGAAATTGTGTAATACACTAATATGATTGTGAATGTTGTGTACACAAACCATTTCATATCCAAGTCCCTTTGTACCTAAACAGACCCTTTGTACTTGCCATAATGTAACATAAAATAGAATAATAACAGATATGGTTCTATCATATATTGCATTCTACTTTTTCATTAGAAATGTCCTGAAAACCATCCAATAGCTACATGTGAGAATAAACACCGTGTGAGATCTAAACCTTTATTGTTACGACGTTTTGCTTGTTACAGCTTTTTCAAGTACAGACATGGCAAACACTCTGAGTATATATAGGCCAACGGGGAAGGAACTGGGAGAGGTTGGCCTATATATACTCAGAGTATTTGCCATGTCTGTACTTGAAAAAGCTGTAACAAGCGAAACGTCGTAACAATAAAGGTTTCGATCTCACACGGTGTTTATTCTCACAGTCTTGTCTGCGTTTGCCATTGTGTTTCAATAGCTACATGCATACTCTCCCCACCACAACCTGAATGACTCAAATTTTGCTCTGGCCTTTTTCATCATGTCTCATGATTTGGAAGAGAGAAATGGCCCAGTTGGCCAAAGCAGTCATATTTTAACATAACTCCACAACAATCCATGTTTGAGCTCACAAGACCAGAATCTAAATATGACTAACTCTAAGAAGGTTTATTCAGTTCATCTCATCTGACCCAAATAAGTGATGCAAGTCACATCCTTTCAGATACACTGGTAAGTGGTGTACCTGTGTTATTATTTCAGCATAATAAATGAAATTGTAGAGGAACTTTCCATATTTCATCTTGTCACATGAAGTAAAATACCTGTTGGTCCAATAGAAGAAAAATATTAGTTACACCTAAACAATCTCAACAATCAGTATGTAATCAGGAAGTAACTGCTATCAAAGGTGCAATCCCAGTAAATGTGGAAATAGCAAGAAGACAATGTATAATGTGAGAACTAGGGCTTTAACATTTTCAACCAACAGGTCATTTAATCACAGAGGCATTATATACACAAACTTGGTCATTTTCTAGGAAGCCTGTGACTCCCTAACTTGTTTTGACAATTGTGTGATAATACTGTAAAAACAAATAAAATAAATAAATAAATAAAATGAATAAGTTCTCTTTGTGGAAACAAAATTAAACACTTAGTAACTAACAATAGAATAAACATGAGAACAAGAAAAAGATTTGTAAAATGTTACAATTGGTCAGTATTATTATATGGATGTGAAACTTGGACAATTAGTAAAAAAATGCATGACATGTTGAGAAAAAGTAGTACCTTTTCTCAACATGTCCTGCATGTAGAGAGCAATCCTGGGCTCACCACAAAATACACATGCCCAACATGCTCTAAACCCATTACCTCGAGCAGACAGACAAAGGGCTCAGTTCAATGCAATATGTGCAAAAACTGGGCCCAAAGGATTGCAAAGGCTGATGACTCTAACTGCAAATGCAGTTCCCCTCCTAGACCACTACTCCACGGAGACAGCCTATTACTCCACTTGTACAACATTTGCCGACACAAACCAATACACAAACACTTGGACATGTTCTACCTGCCCTCCAGTAACCCCACTCCCACCTCCCCAACCACAGCCAGCACCCTTACCCACTCCCAATTTCCCTTTGCCCTTATCCCCAATCAGTACTCCCCTTCCTTTGTCCCCAATCTCTCCTTTCCCCCCCCCCTCTAACCCAGATCCTATACCTTCCCCATTAACACTCCAACCTCAACCCCAAACAGCAACATACAACACATACAGAACACACATAAACATATTACAACACAACACTGATGGTATTAACACGAAAAAACATGGACTCTACCACTTTCTTAAACAACACAACATACACATTGCAATTATACAAGAAACAAAACTAAGACACTCACACAAAACACCATCATTTCATAATTACACCACCATCAGACAAGACCGGACCAACGGCAATGGCGGTGGACTCATCACCTTGATCCACCACTCCATCTCTTTTGTGGACACAAGTGCCACAACCAAAATTCTCTTCCCTACCACAGATAACACTACAGAAATCCAATCCATTCGAATCCGCACAGGCAACAAATCAACACTGACAATAGTTAACATGTACATTCCCCCCCAATCATCCCCCACAGTTCCAAACACCTTCAGGCCTCAATTTAGCCAACTAGCCTCAATTCCCAACCTGATCATGGGTGGTGACTTCAACGCCAAGTCGTCTGCCTGGTATGTCGACAACCCTGACACAGACAGAGGGCTTGATATACAGACTCAGTTTGACTCATTGACTATCATGAACAACACACATAATCATACACATATCCCACACCAAGCCCTATACACTCCCTCCTCTCCTGATATCACCTTCTGCTCCCCCTGCCTAACCCCAACAACATCATGGAGAGTGGTCGGAACCCTTGGTTCTGACCACCTTCCAATCATCATCACCACCAAAACAAGATGCACCCCAGTTGGCCACAGACACACATACACCAATTACAAGAGAGCTAACTGGGAAGCTTTTACTGAAGAGACAGAACAACATTTTGAAACACTTAACAGTACACCAATCACAAACATAAACAATGCTGTGCACACTTTTAATACAATCATACAAAATGCAGACAAGAGATACATCCCTAGAGGCAACAAAAAATCACACAACCCCAACTTCACACCAGAAATCCAAGGCCTCATCAGACAACGAGACACACTTAAACACAATACCCCCACACCTATCCCTCAAAACATAGCAGACCAAATACAAACACTAAACATTGTGATTGCCAATAAAATACACAAACAAAAAACACAAAATTGGCAAAACTTTATCAATACACTTGATCACAAAACAAACACCAGCAAATTGTACAAAACACTCAACAGCATTACACTATCCAACAGTAACACAACACGCTCTCACGCAGCAATAATCACAACAACCGACAATCTACCCTCAAACAGACAACAAGCACACACTCACAAATCATTTTGCACAGACAAGCCATCTCACTTCTCACCCTGACGACCGACGCACTATTCGATGTAAGAAAGACTTTCCCACAGACTCAAACTATACACCTTTCATAGACAGTCAGACAAAACACATAATACATAATCTCAAGCACTCATCTGCCTGTGGCCCTGATAATATAAGTAACATCCACTAAAACACATTGGACCACAAGGTATACACGCACTCACAAACATTGGAAACTACAGCTATTCACACAACACTATACCCGACATCTGGAAGCATGGTAAAATAATCACCATTCCAAAACCGAACAAAGACCCAACAATCCCAACATCGCACCGCCCAATCACACTTCTCTGCACCCCCTCTAAATCATTGAACGCCTAATACTTAAACTTGTCACACCACATATTCCCCTTGCTGACTCACAACATGGTTTTAGGCCACTACACTCCACAAACACTCTTCTGATAAACCTCAAAGAATTTTAGATGGCATCAATTCAGATAGGCCCCACCACAGAACACTTCTTATAACATTAAACATTAGTAAAGCTTTTGATGCTATCCCCTGCCACAACCTAACAAATAATATATATAACACATACATGCACAAGAACACCAAAAGATGGCTGGCCAATTATCTGGCAGGTGGGAATGCTTACGTGTCATATAATGGCCAATCATCGCACATCAGAAACATTAAGAATGGAGTACCACAGGGCTCTGTTCTATCCCCCACGCTCTTTAATTTATACATGCATGACTTAGCCACACCAGACACCTCAGAAATACAAATCTCTTCCTACGCAGACGACATAACAATCACATCGTAACACAGACAAAGCTGCAGAAATAATCCAGCCATACCTTGATACACTCAACACATGGTTCATCACAAACAGACTCAAAATAGCTCCAACCAAATCTGCAGCAACACTTCTTACCAACTGGACAAAAGAACACAAATACATACCTCATCTCTACATCAACAACACTCTAATACCACACACAAACACACCGAAAATTCTTGGTGTAACATACGATACATCCATGTCTTTCAAACAACACATCACAAACATAAAAAACAAATGCACACCTAGACTTAACGCACTTAAGTCAATCGCTGGAACAACATTTGGACAAAACAAAGAAACTAATACAACAATATACAAACAATGCATACGTGATGAATTATGCGAGTCCTGCATGGGCTCCTAATCTCAGTGAGACACACCACAGCACCCTTCAAATCATACAAAACAAAGCCCTAAAAAACAATTACAGGCTGCACAAATACAACACCTACAGACCATTTACACCATGAAACAAAAGTCCTCAAAGTCAAGGACCACCTCAACATGAGAGGCACACAAACACTTGCTGCAGCCACCACAAACACATCACATCCACTACACTACATAGCAGAACACCCACACACACACCAAGAAACATTAAAACAACACCCAAAGACCTGTAACACACACAGACACTCTCTTCTCTTCCTCCACAACCACCAAATACCAGCCTCCGGAAACATATTCATAATCATATCACTCACTGCTCCATTAACACACTGAGAGACAACACACTGCTGCATGCCAGACCCCGATATCCACCCTTCTGAATCCTCTCTCCCACGAAAGGACAGAGTCCACCTAGCCAGACTGCGGTGCAGCCACCACCCAGCACTTCTAAGCTACCAGAAGAGGCTGAATAACCACATTGTGAACAGCTGCCCAGGATGTAACACTTCACCCCATACCATACAACACATAATGGAAGACTGCATTATACACAATCATGCATGCAAACAACACAACATACACTCTATAAAAGATTTGTGGGAAAACCCAGTTTCGGCTGTGGCATTCCTTGGGGAGACAGGACTGCTCGGACAGACAGTCTAAGGAACGACAACAACAACAACAATGCAGGACAGGATAAAAGCAGTAGAAATGTGATTTGGAGAAGGATGCTGAAAATTTCATGGACAGAATTTAAAACAAATGAAGAAATACTGCAGCAAATAGGAACACAGAGGGTAATAATAACAACTATCAGGAAAAGTCAGTTACATTTTGTAGGGTACGTAATGAGAAAACAACAATTAGAACATATGTGGCTAACGGGAAAAATAGAAGAAAAGAGGGCAAGAGGAAGACCATGCAGAAAATATGTAGATGGGTTAAGAGCATCTGTAGGAGAAGAAACAACAAATGCCACCTTGTTAAGAAGAGCCATGTGCAGACAGGAACGGAGCTCCATGGTGGCCAATGTCCAAGTTGACACGGCACCCCAATAACATAACATACCAAAATATTTCCCAGTCTTAATTTTCTAAAATTTGCAACCAACAATACTATTATTTTGTGATATCTATATCTGGGGTTTAAAATATTTATTGATAAGAGCTAGAGGTAAGAATTGCAGCAGTGAGACCTGACCTAATCTAGCCCCTTGGTAAATATAAATATGTCCACTCATCTCAATTTGTCCTTAAATAGTACTGAAATTACTATTAGTTTGCAGTACTTATATCTGGGGTTAAAATCACCCATAATGTTAAGAGCTTACCGACTATATAGGCAACTGCAGGTGCCAGGCTGGCAAACATCATAACATGATCTTGATAAATAAATACCGACACATTTACCCCTGTTCAGAATGCCAAATACACTACCAAACGTGAATTGAAGTGTAGCAAATACCAAAAGTAAACACACTACGCATGCACTAAGCTCCTTTACCACTATATGATTTCACTTACGAATTCACGAAGGCATACTTGTTTAGCTTGTACAAAACACAACAACGAACACAAGCTCTTCAAATAAGTGAAAGTGCTACTCAATTTTTGGCTATCACGTCATATGTAAATAAACAATGCCAGGATTTTGAAGAATAATATAGTAAAACGAGTTAAAACTAAATAATGACAATAATGGATTAACGGCAGGGAAATTCTTGTTAGGGGAAAACAAAAATACGTGTTAAAATGGAGAAAATGCACAAACATGAAAATTTAGAGAAAAGTTGAAGGAGGCGGGCGGAGTATAAACGAAGGAAACAAAACAAACGAAACGCTTATAGTCGGGTATGGTAAGAAAAAAACTGTTACATATTCTGATTTGATTTGATTTAATTCGAATTCAATCATATATACAATAAAATACAATACATGTAAGACTCATATTATACATAAGGCGTTTTTATCAGCGCATCAGAATATCAAACGCTATCAAAACTGTTTGATGTTCTTGCTTGTTTTTATCAAACGACTGGGACAGGCGTTTGATAAATACGGCAGCGAATATGCTCGGAATAGCAAACACGCACTCTGATTGGCTGGAAGGTATTGCCATTCCTATCACATTCAATAATTACAATTCTGAGGCCCTAAGGATTATGATAATTGTTTTATATGAAAAGAAGATCAAAGTAGTAACTTGTTCCTGGCATTAGAATTCAAAAGAATTGTCCATAAGACTTGAAATAAATGGTTGTGTTGTCTTGTGATACGTCAACACTGTTCAGACATATGTCTATTGCAGGACGTCCGTGTCAGTTCATGTGGTTGTGACTTCGTCTTCCAGTTATGTGAACTTGGTGTAGTTTATGCTATATTTCCGTATAATACTTGTTGAAAAATAAGAATTAAAGGATTACCTTATTGCTGTATGCTATTGACATCCGTATTAAAGCAAATATATCGGAGAAATGATATTTGTTTTGAAATTCTGCTGAGATAACACGAACATTGCGTACATCATGGACGCTCTACTGCTGTAACTGCTAAGACTACAAGAAGGCAAGTGGGAGGAGAAAGAAGACTGAGCCACGATTTTACAATTTCCTGTCTTCAATTCTGAAGAATCGTCCCCTGTCCCGGCCAGATCTGTGTGTGTTGGAGGGCACAGAAGTGGGTACTAGGAGTGTGGCGGTGTAGTGACGCAGCCACAGGCGGTCACACACTTCCCATAGTTGGCAAGAGGTGAATATGAGCTAGCCAATCAGGAGCCAGCAAATGGTTCTCGAGAGGCTAGCGACCTCTCTTGCCAACTACGCTGAGCCGCGAGCGACCCTTAAATAGGGCAGCGGCGGCCAGTCAAGGCAGAATAGTAATAGCCACGGCAGCAGCAACAACATCTCGTCCAGTCTTGTAGCAGTCCCATCGAGCCTCGCCTTCATCAGCCGCCACCGCCTCTGACGTTAGGCTCACCGTCCAGCTACGACTGATCAGATCCACTAACCAGTGGCTATTACCAAAGAGATTAGAATAAGAGACCAAAGTGAATTTCATTTTCCCTGGCTTGTTCGAACCAAACCACTACAGCAGAAATGGAGGTTGACAACCCTGTGGAAGAAGACCCAGCCACACAAGCCTCACCAGTGTTAAACATTCCAGCCACTCCAGGAGCCACTCAAGCCTCACTACTAGACCCTCAGCATGGTGAAGCCTCGCAATGTGCCCCAACTCCTCCTCAAGTATCACCACCAGATCTTCAGCCTGCTCATGCCTCACAAGCCCCACAGCCTGCTCCAGCCACACGTGAGGAGCCACCTGCAGCCCGAGGGAATGTCCCACCCCCACCCCCAAGAAGAACAAGAACCAGAAGCTTAAGACCCTCTGCAGACAGAAAGGAACTGTTATTGTGCGTGAAAGATATTAAAAATACACTGAAAACATCTAGTGATAAACAACAAAACAGTATGGCAGAACTAAAAGAACTTTTGTCTTGCATTTCGGAACGTGATAGAGAACGCCACGAAATGGACATGGAGATAAAGAGGGAGAGGTTGAATATCCTAAGATTAAAAATAATTGAATTAGAGCGCAGACAAAACAATGAGTGATTTTGTAATAAAATATAATACCAAATAAGTACATGGTGACAAATGACTATAACATAATGTTTTGACTCTCTGAAGTCCTCTTCAGGTGTGATGTGGCACATATAATTGGATGTACTGGTGCTTGCATTGAAATGGTAGAATGGTAGGTTGGAGGGAATGCAGAGGGCAATGGAGGCAGGAAGGGTGTCAGAACCGGTAACTGAAGTCACCCTTGTGGTCTCTGACTTGTCAGAAAGACTTCAGTTACCGGTTCTGACACCCTTCCTGCCTCCATTGCCCTCTGCATTCCCTCCAACCTACCATATGAACACAAGCAAAAGTACATCCAATTATATGTGCCACGTCACACTTGAAGAGGATTTCAGAGTGAGTCAAAACACTTTTACAAAATTTTAGGAGGCACAATCAATAAAAACCATGTACAATTATGTGAATTTTGTATATTTTTGTAACATATAAAGAAATGTAAAAAACAATATATTTTGGCTAATTATTGAAACCCTAAACAGTCATATTCCAGGTTGCTTTTACTTTTTCCTGTCACTCACTGTAGCATTGCCACTATTGCTTGCCTTTTTAGCACACCAGCCTGGTCTCGTGGCAGGGCAGACGACAATGAAGAACTGAAATGCTCAACAGCGTCATCCACCAGCCCTTCCCTCTCGAGGATGTTAATTTCATCAGGCTGAGTTACTGATATGTTGTGAAGAACACAGCATGCTTTTATTATTTTAGGTATCCGAAGAATATCGGCATCTACATGCTTCAATCGTCGAAACCTACCTTTTAAGAAACCAAAAGCATTTTCAATGGTAACTCTTGCTTTGGAGAGTTTAGTATTGAAGAGAATTTGTGCTTGCGATAAGTTTCCAGAGTTCTTAAATGGTACCATTACATGCTTTTGGACTCCAAAGGCAGAGTCTCCTACAATATGATATTGTGGTGATGGGAAATAATTTAGGTCACCGTTTAGGATTTTCTTATAAAGTGAAGTTGACTTTAGCACTCGGCTGTCATGTGCAGATCCCGGGAAGCCCACTTGAATGTAGGAAAAACTTTTATTAGGCAAGCAAACTGCAAGTAAAATGACACTGTGTTTTTGTGTTCTATCAACATAATCGGCCTGCGTGGGTGATGGAGCTTTGATGTTAATGTGGCATCCATCCAGAGCCCCTACCACACCGGGAATTCCTCCCATTTCTTGGAATTCATGTGCAATTTCAGAAATTTTAGGAGGAGTTGGCCACAAAAAGACATCCTTTCCTGCATTGCAAATGACATCAATCAGTCTCTGGACACAATCGAACACTGTACGTTGTGACACACCAAACATCTCTGATATTTCCCTGTACGTACTCTGCGTTCCTAAATACCAGAGTGTAACGTACAAAGCTTTTCTGGGACCCAAATAAAGGCTGGATCCTGAAGGGTTCAGACCGTATGCTTCATGTATGAAGTCCAAGATGAGGTCAAAAGATGTCCTTGTGAGGCGAAGGTTCCGGAAGAAGTCCATCTCGCTCATGTTGTCCAGGATGTCTGCCAGACCCTCCTGTTTTGGATGGTGTTCCCTACAATACAAATGCGAACCAAATTAGTATACTGTACAATTGACCTTAGTAGCAGAATGAGGTTATGCTGAATTTTACAATTAGTATTGGTCGACAATAATTACCTTTCCATGAAGTCACAAGCTTGCTGCTGCTGCTACTGCTACAGCACCCATATCTACCTCTGGCTGCATCTCTGCCACGCTTGCAACTGCCAATTAAGGCATCATAGGTCCTGATAGAAGAGACTGGTTTTCGTCATCTTCCATATAAGTATCAGAGTCGGTGCTGCTGTCCATTGTCTGGTCCCTTGGCTCAATTCTCGTAGTCTGGCTTGATGGTCCCACCACGGCTGCTGTCTGTGTTATGATCCGTACGACACTTTTTCCGAGACGGTGCGAGCGAGGGTCGTCTGGTAGCACAGTAAGTCGTGTTTACCAAAGACCAGCCGGAACATCAAATAGTGTTTGATATTCTCATGCGCTGGTAAAAACGCCTATAGTAAATACAATTGTACATCCGAGGATGACACAGAAAGTCAAAAGACTTTCACTGTGGTCCTCACAAAAAATGACATTATAACTAGGAAAAGATTGTCATAATACAAGCTAGATTGACTAGAAAAAAGACTTCAAAATTGACTAACATGAAAAATAGGACTGTACTGACTAGAAAAAAAATACATACATACATACATATACCAAGGCTTTTTCCCCCTTACCAGGGGGGTAGCCAAAAAGGACAAGGCACAAAAACATTCCCACCAATTTCATCCCTAAAAACACTCCACACCCCTCCACCCTCCCTCCCATCTCAGCACCTCCTAGATGACGGGCCATCCCTGCACCCTGTCCACTGCCCTGGGGCAGAAGCAGTGTCGCAGGACACAGCACATCCACAGCAAGGCCGCTTCATTAAAGCGGCGATCCCCCCTCTCCGTCCCCCCATATAAAGGAGAGGACGGGGAGAAATCCCTTCGGGCTGCGTCAAAAAGAAAGTTTTGCTCACACACTACCTCACCCCCACTCCCCCGTCCAATCCACCTCATGCATCACAACATTTTCCATATACAACCAATCTACATTCACCCCTGTCTTCTGTCCTCTCCCGTCCTTCCTCAACAGACATTCCCCTCTTCCCCAAAGCCCCCTTCACCCCATCCATCCATCTCATCCTAGGACGTCCCCTCATGTTCACTCCCTCCACATCTGCCTTCCATACCTCCTTTACTAGTCTTTCTTCACTCATTCTTTCCATGTGTCCAAACCATCCTAATACTCTTTCATCCACCAGAAGAACCAAGAGATAACACCGATAAGGTAAGAAAACAATGATGCATCACGTTGGCTATGTAGATCGCATACCATATGTTGCATTTAGGTAAGTTTTGTCTTCACGCTCAATATTTGCTTTTATGCAGTAAATTTGAAAAAAAATCCATGTTAGCGGCTTCCCTAGTGACCGACCTAAATAGACCAGAATCTGAAAATCCATGTGAATAAGTTCCATAAACACGACAAAGGAAACATGGAGGACTGGAAGTGAAGAGTTTATTCCTGACATTTCGTCTATTGACTTTCTCAAAGGAATGAGCATACTGGATACGTGCAGAGTTTATATACATGCTTTGCGGCTCAAGGGGGTATGCGAGCGTAGAACGCTGTGTTCTGATTGGCCCGCTGAGACAGCCAATCGTGAAGCGCTATACTCGCCGAGGATTTAGCCCAGGTGAAGCTCCCAGCCTTACTGTTGATGTTGGGACGAGTAGTGATGTAAGCAGCTTCTATGGATTTCCTGGTCTTATTATCCATACCTTTGTGCAATACCTCGGCATGGAACCAGGATGAGGGGGAGTGAGGACAGCGTCGTGTATAAGATCCCATTCACATCATGCGATAAAGCATACTATGGAGAGACGAAGAGGGGGCTTAACACAAGGATCAGGGAACACAAGGCCGACCTCCGTCACCATAGGCTCACCAACGCAATGGTGATGCATGTAAACGAATCTGGGCACCTCCCACAATGGAACCGAGCCGAGGTATTGAACAAAGGTATGGATAAGAAGACCAGGAATTCCATAGGAGCTGCTTACATAACTTGCAGTTTGTTTTCACTTGACACCCTTTGCTTTCTTCCAATTTGGCATGGTACATCGGTTATTTGCAATTTTGTTATTTGAAGAATGTTTTTCTTTTTGTAAATTCACAATTGGCTACAGAATGCAGACTATGTGTGCACTACGAAATGTGGTTGTCACATTTTTTCCCCTTGTACCTTTCAAGTCAAGTAGATAGGATAGTCCTTTCTAGTGGCTCTCTTTTAATTAATTTCTGACTTCCAATTTTTGCTCTGATCCTGTTCCTTTTTTGTTAATATTTCTACTATTCCAAGGGTCTTTTAGCAATCTTTTTTTCATCAGTATCTTCTTTGTTCATGGTGTTATTCCTTAACATTAGGTCTTTGTGGGAAACTCTATTGATTTTTTCTCTTTTCCAAGAACAATTTGATACATTAGAAAAAAACAACACTGGAATTGTATAAAATATTTAAAAATTTCAGGCCAACAAGTACTAATTGAGGGGGCGAAATTGATAACATGTTTCTTGTTTTGTTTTATTTCACTTGACTGAACAAGTACTGGTGATGGATAACCACCAAAAAGAGTACAAACGACCTCAAAATTATCAATTTGAATGATTCCATCTTACAGGTCATTGACATATTCTCAAAATAACATCTGTTTTAATTCATTATTATGAAATTATACAATTTGACAAATTCCATTTCATTGTGAAAACCTTGAGTACATTTTTTCCCTTTGTGCACTAGTTCTAAAACATGTGTGCATGCATGCTGGTGCACAGTTTAGAAGGAACACTGTTCATCGCACAAATCATACTGGAATGGATTCTCAACAGTGTGAGTCACCATGTGACTCTCGAAGAGGCCTGTGTGGATCCTCATATGCTTTGTGAGAGACTCCTTTTGTGAGAGAGATACATCACACAGGTTGTGGTGAAAGTAGAGTGTCTTCCACCACACATGGTCCACAGATACAGAGGCTCCCATTCGCCTCCAATGGCCGGAACCCTAGTAAAGGGCCGAAAAAAGGGAGGCAGAAACAGATGGGAGTTGCAGAGGTCATGGGAAGCTACCAGGTAAAATTCTTAACTAATCTAATATCAACATTAAACAATAATAATTAGAAGGATAGACCCAAGCTGCTTAATAAGAAGAAAAAAGGGACTGTTCAATAGGGATACTACAGAACTGAAATACCTACAAGGTTATCAATGGACAAAGTCAATTCGCTGCACCACCACAACTGCTGGAATGACTACTGCCACGACAACACAGTCTTCTGCTGGGACAGTTACTGCCATGACTATGCGGTCCTCTGCTGGAATTGGTACACTGCAAGTGCTGGAATGCGGATTTTCTTCACTGCATACCTGCTACACATTTCACAAGCTTTGTCAAAGATAATCTTATTGCTACACTTGCTCAATGGGTATTATCTTTACAAAACTTATCTTTATAAATACAAATGAACAACTGGGACAACTACAAATTAGACTGCAACTGGGTCAACTACAAACTGGGCCACAACTACAATAAACTGGCTAAACTATTATGAGTCAAACCCAACTGGCTACAACTAAATCTAAACAGCAACCAGGCAAATCAATGGCTGTAAATAGTTGAGGCAAAGATCGCCACATATGACTAATTAGTCATTTGTATGCATGGATTGCAAATTAATTCAGGTCAATACTCAAGCTTCATGGGATCAAACAGCTTGGGTCTTTACCAGAAGAACAATTAAAAATTTTTGTACATAGAGGACAAATTCCTTATAAATTGAATTACAAGATTGAACTTTGTTAACTTTTGAATGACCTTACAGGTAAAACAAAGGGAATGCCACGCCGGATTGTAAGTGCACAGGCATCACTTGCATAACTGTTTTTCTGCTGGCTTAATGCAAGCCATAAGAAAAGTGTGATCTTTTTATCATACAGGTCATACAGGAATGGTTTTTCTCCAATGTCCACCCTCATATTCCTTGTGAGAGAAGTCTTCTGTGAAAAATCAGAATCAAAAAGGTCACACTGGAAAGACTTCTCTCCTGTGTGAGTCTTCATATGCTGTGTGGGATAACTTTTTTATGAAAAAGCAGAGTTGCACAGGTTACTAGAAAACCTCTTCTGTATGACTCCTCATATGCTTTATGAGAGAATAATTTTTTGAGAAAGCTGCATTGCACAGGTCACACTGGAAAGGCTTCTCTCCTGTGTGGGTTCTCATATGTACTGTGAGATGACCCGCTTGTGAGAAAGCATAACTGCATAGATCACACTTGAAAGGTTTCTCTCCAGTGTGGGTCCTCATATGCACTGTGAGAGAATTCTTATGTGAGAAAGCAGAATTGCACAAAACACATCGGAAAGGCTTCTCTCCTGTGTGGGTCCTCATATGCACTGTGAGACTACTCTTTTGTGAAAAAGCTGCATTGCACAGGTCGCACTGGAAAGACTTCTCTCCTGTATGGATCCTCATATGTATTGTGAGATAACTCTTTTTTGAGAAAGCAGAATTGCACAGGTCACATTGGAAAGGCTTCTCTCCATTGTGGGTCCTCATATGGTTTGCAAGACTAAGCTTGTGTGAGAAAGCAGAACTGCACAGGACACACTGGAAAGGCTTCTCTCCTGTGTGGATCCTCATATGCACTGTGAGGTTACCTTTTTCTGAAAAAGCAGAATTGCACAGGTCACACTGGAAAGGCTTCTCTCCTGTGTGGGTCATCATATGCTTTGCAAGATGACCCTTACGTGAGAAAGCAGAATTGCATAGGCCACACTGGAAAGGCTTCTCTCCTGTGTGGGTCCTCATATGGTTTGCAAGATGAACCTTTTGTGAGAAAGCAGAACTGCACAGGTCACACTGGAAAGGCTTCTCTCCAGTGTGGGTCCTGATATGCACTGTGAATGAACTTTTTTGTGAGAAAGTAGAATCACACAGGTTGCATTGGAAAAGCTTCTCTCCTGTGTGGGTCCTCATATGAATTGTGAGAGATCTCTTTGTTGAATAAGCAGAATTACACAGGTTGCATTGGAATGGCTTTTCTCCTGTGTGGATCAACATATGAAATTTTAGAGGACCCTTTTGTGAGAAAGCAGAACTGCACCGGTCACACTGGAAAGGCTTCTCTCCTGTGTGGGTCCTAATATGCTTATTGAGAGAACTCTTTGATGAGTAAGCAGAATTACACAGGTTGCACTGGAATGGCTTTTCTCCTGTGTGGGTCCTCATATGCACTGTGAGATCACCCTTTTGTGAGAAAGAAGAGTTGCACAGGTCACACTGGAAAGGCTTCTCTCCAGCGTGGATCCTGATATGCATTGTGAGAGAACTCTTTTGTGAGAAAGCGGAATTGCACAGGTTGCATTGGAAAGGCTTCTCTCCTGTGTGGGTCCTCATATGACGTATGAGATGTTCCTTTCGTGAAAAAGGAGAATCACACATGTTACACTGGAAAGACTTCTCTCCTGTGTGGGTCCTCATATGCCGTATGAGATTCTTCTTTCGTGAGAAGGCAGAATTGCACTGGTCACACTGGAAAGGTTTCTCTTCTCCTATGTGGGTCTTCATACACTGTGTGAGAGAATCCATTTGTGAGAAATCAGAATTGCACAGGTCACTTTGGAAAGGCTTCTCTTCTGTGTGGGTCATCATGGGATCTTTGAGGATACACTTTTGTGTGATTTTTATTGCACAGACACTCTGGAATGGCTTCTCTTCAGTGTGGGTGATCATATGAAATTTGAGGCAATTCCTTCATAAGAAAGCTGCATTGCACAGGCCACATAAGCTCTCTACTGTGTGGGTCCTCATAGGCTGTGTGAGAGAACCCTTTTGTGAGAAAGTAGAACTGCACAGGTCACACTGAAAAGTCATTCTCCTGTGAGGATCACCACATGACCTCTTAAGTGACTTTTGTACCATTTGAGATCATACTTTTGCGAGAAAGCAGAATTGCACAGGTCACACTGGAAAGGCTTCTCTCTAGTGTGGGTCATTATGTGATATCTAAGATAATTCACGATATAGATGTGCCGTAGATGTCACACTGGATCCTCTTCATTGTGTGACACATATGGATTCTATGGATAGCTCTTCCAAAAGAATGGTGACAGTTACCCTCTTCCTGGAAAAAATGGAATCATAAGATTGACATATAACTCTCTGAAATTGTAATACACTGTAATAGGATTATGAATGTTGTGTACACAAACCATTTCAAATTAAAGTCCCTTTGTACCTAAACAGACCCTTTGTACTTGCCATAATGTAACATAAAATAGAAATACTAACAAATATGATGCTATTATATACTGCATTTTACTTTTTCGTTAGAAATGTCCTGAAAACCATTCTATAGCTACATGCATGCTCTCCCCACCATGACTGGAATGACTCAAATTTTGCTCTGGCCTTTTTCATCATGTCATGAGATTTGGAAGAGAGAAATGGCCCAGTTGGCCAAAGCAGTCCTATTCTAACATAACTCCACAACAATCCATGTTTGGGCTCACAAGACCAGAATCTAAATATGACCAACTCTAGGAGGGTTTATTCAGTTCATCTCATCTGACCCAAATAAGTGATGCCAGTCACATCCTTTCAGATACATTGGTAAGTGGTGTAAATGTGTTATTATTTCAGTATAACATATTAATTTAATTATAGAGGAACTTTCCATATTTTATCTTGTCACATGAAGTAAATTACTGGTTTGTGTAATAGTAAAAATATTGGATATACCTACTAAAATAATTTCAACAATCATGATGTAATAAGGAAGGAGCTATCAAAGGTGCAATTCCAGTAAATGTAGTAATAACAAAAAGAATATAATGTGAGAATTAGTGATTTTACATGTTCAACCTACAGGTCATTTAAACACAGAGGCATTAAGTACACAAACCTGTGACTCCCTTACTTGTTGTGACACTTGTGAGATAATACTGTCAAAAAAATAAAATAGAATTAAATAAGTTTTCTTTGTGGAACCTTTATTTGATATTAGTATTATCTCAATTTAGGTGTCTCTGCCTATTAATATCAATCAATGTAGAGCTGGATATTATATGAGTTTTGGTCCCTTTTGAGCATTTCCCACCTTGAAAATCTACATCTTTCTGTTTTGTGACATACTATAAGGGAAATAGAGGTAAATTTATCCATGTTGCTAAGTACCTAGAGAGAGAGACTGGAGTGTTCCCTACAAATTACCTAAAAAAATATGGTATAAAGATGATCTGAGGCAAGGATTTAACACCAGCCACAATACTCCTCTATCTACCTTGTTCTTCAGATGGAATTTTCAAATCCATCAAACCACACCAAACATTCAATTACTGCAAACCACATATCTACAGCCAAGACCTACACAAATTCTCAGAAATATCAATTATGCCCCGACAATGTTCACCAAGCAACAAAAATAAGAGAAAATAGTAGCAAGCTCATATTTTATGGTTGATATACCCCTGAGCAAGTAAATATTAGTCCTCTTTCTCTCCTAATAAAAGCTTTCATCAACTGTATTTTACAGTATTACCAGTGTTATGAGTTTTGCCATGGAAGGAAGAATTGTACAAATGGTCCCCAATTTCACCCCTATCACTTTCAGTTCCCGTGTCTCTCTGTAATTACTGGTTTAATTCTGTTTACTGTTCCCTTATATTGTTTTGTATTTGTCCTCTCACTTTTAATTTCTTTCCATCACTTAAGTATGTCTTTTAAAAGTTCTTTCTATAGAAGCAAGTAATATTTCTCAATGGGGTGAATTAAATGTAGTTAAATTTCTTCTTTGTATCTTACGATGCCTGGGATCCTCAATCCACTCACTAAGTCACTTCTGCTCTGACATCACTACCTTATCCATCCAATGATCTTTAATGTTACAAATAAGTGCCTCCCCCATGGGCGTGACTTTTCTCCCGTGTACCAATAATTTTGCTCTCCTCCATCCTTCTCCAATCAGACTGTTACAACGTCTTAAGCAATACTGCTTACACAAGCAATCTGGATATTGAAGCAGAATGGCTTAGTTTACATATTGTCACATCAGCATTAAAATCTGTACCTTAGCAGTTGTTTATAAACTTTAGACGGTGAGCGAGATTATGTAACTCCTTCGCAGCTTATGTTTTACAAACATCCTATACATAAAATGAAATTCTTGCCACCTACCCCTCTATCTACCTTACTTGTCTTCCTTTATCTACAAGCCTCTTACACCCGATGTGGTCATTGCTCTGTCCTTGACTCACACCCTACTCTTGATTGTGAATCAGAACTTCATTGCTTCCATAGCACAGAAACTTGCTTAATACATTCTCAAAAATGCAAGGAGTACTGTCTTGAACATGACATTCTTCAACTGGCTAGTCTTAGTAGTGCCAAGCAAGTTCTTCATTTTAGATAGATGGATGGTGGGGCAAAGATATATGCCTCCTCCCTCCACTCCATCAAATACAGTTATGGCACCTTCCTACCTTTCTCAACCATCAATTGTTCTCTTCCCATCCCCCAATCCTTCTACTGCTATGATAGTCCAGAACAAGTTCTCTATTTTGTAAAATCACACTGTATCATCAACAAATCCCTCCACCTCATCTTTAGCAAAGTATTCCATTGCATCTTCAAAAATAACTCTCTTCTACATCATCAGCAAAATCCTCCACAGTATTCTCAGCAACATCACAGACTCCCAAAACAGAAGTCCAGAAGTCCATCCTCACACAGATGACCTATCAAGATCCCACACTAAGGATTGTAAATCAATACAGACACCTTTTCAACAACAAAATCTGATATGCAGCAATGTGTTACCAGAATTTGTTGCTAGACCCTCTGATATCCATCCCTCCAAATCCTCTCTTCCCACAAGAGGACAGAGTCCACCAGGCCAGACTGCAGTGCTGCCACTATCCAGCACTTCTAATTTACCACAAGAGGTTGGATGACAGTATTGCAGATAATTGTCTGGGGTGTAACACTTCACCCCATACTAGACAACACGTTATGGGAAACTACACTCAATTTAATTTTGAGGAAAGTCTTTTGAGGAGTGAATATAAAGAAATTTTTTATTCACAAGAATATCATAATCAGTGCACATTGAATTTTGAGTGAACTTTATGAATTTTTTATTTTCCTACTGAGGAGGACTAAATGGAGCTCCATTCCCCAATATAAATGTAAGATTAATGTTAACAAATATGATGCACACATTGATATACATAAATATGCTTGCCAATCTTAACTTTTTTAATCTCTACCAATGTTAATATTAATTTGTGGTAGTTATATATGGAGCTCAAAATACTCACAACGATAAAAGCTAGCCAATGATAGAGTTAAAGTTTGCAGCTTTGAGACTGGCAAATATTTTACATAACTATTGCCACTACTACTATCAGTTTCCAGTACTTATATCTATGGTTAAAAACACTAAGAATGATAAGAGCTAACTGACAATGTAGGTAATTGCAGCTGCCAAGCTGGCAAACATCTTGATAAATACCCACACATTTGCCCCTGCTCAGAATGGTGAATAGAGAATACCCCAACAGACAAAACCCCAATTGGTAGGTTAGGTTACGTCCATAACCCCAATTTTCCTGTTGGGGTTTTGCCTGCTATGCAGATAGGAGTTTTATCGTTTGGGGTTTTGTCACGTATTCGCTCAAAATGCCAAATACACTACCAAATGGGAATTGAAGAGTAGCAAACCCCAAAAGTAAACGCACAACGCATGCACTAAGCTACTTTACTACTATATTATTTCACGAATTCAAGAAGGTACACTTGTTTAGGCTGTACAAAACACAGCTACGAAAACAAGCTCTTCAAATAGCTGAAGGAGTACAACTGAAGGTTTGACGGTCTATGGTGTCATATGTAAATAAACAATGCCAGGGACTTCAAGAATAATGGAGTAAAACATGAGTTACAAGTAGGTATTGGCAATGATGAATTAACGGCTGGGAATTTTTTATTCAGGAAAACAAAAATAGATGTTAATAAGGAGAAATTACACAAACTATGGAATGCAAGAGAAAAGATTAGGTAGGCGGGCGGAGTCTAAACGAAGGAAGCAAAACAAAAACAGGAAAGGAAAGTTTTACATATTCTCGCGGTCGGAATATAAACGAAGGATAACCAATCACAAACGAAACGTTTTATCTAGAACAACTCGTCCACGGAAAGTGGTCCACAAAATTACAAACCTGGACAACTAGTGGTGTGCAGGTACCGGTAAAGTTACCGGTAAAACCGGTAACAACCTTAACGATACTTTACCGGTAAAAATTCTGGTACTGTTAAGGTTCCATTAACCAAAATGCTATACCATAACATTCAGCGGCAGCAGCAGCAGCAAGGCGGCAACCAGAAAGCGGTAAGCGCGTCTCGGCTTGGTTATATATATATATATATATATATATATCCTTTACATTTTGCCTATAGTACCGGTTTCAGATTTTGCTCTTTAATCATATATGCTGTATGTTGCAGCTGATAATTACTTAGATCCATCACATCTTTAAACTTCTCTTTAGTCAGCTTGATTGGCTTCGTATACGGTTGCTGAAGAGGTACATAATATTTTTAATATTTTAAAAACATTAAACAGCTGTCATATTAAGATACTATAAGTATTATATGAAGCAATATATGATAATGCTAAAAATGCTTATCACACCTTCCTTACCTTCTCCAACTTTCATCATAAGGTGCTTATCACGCCTCTTAAAGCTGATTCACACCTCAGATGTAGTCCACTACTTCAGATGTACTCCAATTTTACTCAAAAAGTTCTTATAACACCTTCCTGACACACCCATTAGCTGGATCAGACCTGAGGTCGAGGGGTGGAGCAACAAGCTTGCCAGACTGTTAGGGCATACCCATCCCACTATTTGGAAGCTCATCGAGAGCCTCCAGGCGGAGGCATCCACCGTAGATGCCATTCTCCTTCGGGATGAGCGTGGCATCCGTCAAAACAAGCGAGGTAAGGAGTGCTACGCCGAGCTCCAGGTTCGCTTCCACAACCTGGGAGTTGACTACAAAGAGGGGAAGAAGACACTCCCCGAGCTCCTCCGTAGCATCAGCTGCACTTTACGAGGAGGACAATCCCACATCTGAGCCACAGCTTCATTGTGATATGTATTTATTTTTATCTAAATATATAGTATCTGTGATATGTATTTCATGTGACTTATTGTGATATGTAATAAAGTGATAACAACCCAAAGTGTATTATTCTTGTCATATTTTTCCTTAATTATATGGCCTAATATATCAAATTTTTGTCATATTTTCCTTTAATTGTGTGGCCTAATACAGAGAAATGTAGGTAAAATGTATAACAGATAAAATTACATATCACTAAAAAAAAGATGTCCGTGGACGAGTTGTCCACATTTCTCTGGACGAGTTGTCTAGGTTCGCAGTTTTGTGGACAAGTTGTCCGTGGACGAGTTGTCTGTTCCGTGACCTCTAATAGTGACAATTGATTGTGCTGTGCTTTTGTAATTGTATATGTATAGCGCTTTACAGTTACGGGTATAAGATAAAGTGTAGCGTTCTAGTAATTTATAATCAAAACAGTAGCCTGTTACTGTACTTCAAAGGTAGTAATATCATAATGTAACAGTAAGCTCCGTATATTTAGTTTATTTAGTGACCGCTTTTGTTTTCTTTTGTTGTTTTAGATTTTCTCTTTGCCGTTTGCATTGCCGAAGGAGGAGCGAAATGGCTTGTGAAGGTTGTGTGAACCTGGAGGACCGTCTTAGGAAGTGTGAGGAGGAAATTCGTCTTCTTAAGGTGTGCGCTCCGTGAGAAGAGTGAATCCTCCCCACAACCCAAAGAGCGTACCACCTCTTCTACTTCTGCCACTGCTGTTAGCGAGTGGCGCTCCGTAGGGTCACGTTTGTCGAGCCTGCGTTCGGTAAGCGGGTGCCATACGGAGCAACCATTGGCTCTAGCCAATCGTTTTGCTCTGCTGAAGAGGATGAGGTGGCTGAAAATCAGGAGTTCTTGGTGCTGGAGGACTCTATGGTGCGAGGCTATGACGACATCCTGCACAGGAAACGTGGAATCATTAAACTATTTCTTTAGTACCAGCCAGAAAATTACGATATTCAATACAAGGTGCATTAAAATGTTCATTTCCAAATTAGAACTCACAATGTGAAATAGAGGAGATGTCGAGCACTGATATCTTTTATCGCATCCTCAAGTATCTCCTCCACTATGTGGGCATAGTATTTTTCATTATTTCATCCAGACATTCACTGGCAGTTCGTTTTTACTTGACACCCTTTCCTTCCTTCGAATTTGAGATGGTACATCAGTTATTTACACAAGAACATAAGAATGAAGGAGACTGCAAGAGACCATAAGGCCTACACTAGGCAGCTCCATATCCATCACTACCTGTCATCCCCATCCAAAAAGTTGTCTAACCGTTTCTTAAAACAATTGATAGTTTCAGCGCTCACTACATGGTTACTAAGTCTATTCCATTCGTTGACCACCCTATTAGAAAACAAATTCTTGCCTATTTTCTTCCTAAATCTAAATTTGTCCAGTTTAAATCCATTACTGCGAGTCCTGCCCTGTTTTAATATGACCTTGTTTGCATCACCCTTGTTAAAGCCTTTAATTTACTTGAACACTTCTATTAGATCACCCCACACTCTGCGTCTTTCCAGAGAGTGTAAGTTAAGGTGCCTAAGCCTCTCTTCGTAAGGCAAATTTCTGAGTCCATGTATAATTTTGATCATTCTTCGTACTGATTCTAGTAAATTGATGTCCATTCTGTAGGACGGAGACCACAATTATACCGCATAGTCAAGGATGGGTCTAACTATCGCTAGAGTTTGGTAATTACCTCTGCACTTCTATTCTTTACCGTCCTATCAATGAAACCTAATGCTCTGTTAGCTTTATTCCTGGTGCTAATGCACTGTTTCCTGGTTTTAATGTCCGGACTCACTAGAACTCCTAAGTCTCTCGTACTCAGTTTTCTCTAAAAGCGTTTTATCTAAGCTGTATCTATTTTCATTTGCCATTTCACCGACCACGTGAACAGAATCTCTGCGTCGCCTCCTGATCTAATTAGGCGTCCTATTTTAGTGTCGTCCGCAAACTTACTAACATCACTATTTATCCCATCGTCTAAGTCGTTTGCTCGTGACCCCAGCTAGAGAGCTCGTTTTTCTGCACAGACACCAGCTAGCGAATACCTGTGAAATTTATATCTCCGAATAGTGTTAAGTGATTGTGTTGTGTTTTTGTAATTGTATACGTATAGCGCTATACAGTTACAGATATAAGGTAAAGTGTAGTGTTCTATTTAAATTCAAAACAGTATTCTGTTACTGTACTCCAAAGGTAGGAGAAATAGTATAAGATAAGCAGAGTAAGTTTCGTGTATTTAGTTTATTAGAGATAGCTTTTTTTTTTCTTTGCCGTTTGTATTGCTAAAGGAGCTAAATGGCTTGTGAAGGTTGTGTGAACCTGGAGGTCCGTCTCAGGATGTGTGAGGAGGAAATTCGTCTTCCCAGGAGTGCGCTCCGTGAGAAGAGCAAACCCTCCCCACAACCCAAAGAGCGTTCCACTTCTTCCCCTACTGTCACTGCCATGAGCGAGTGGCGCTCCGCGGAGTGCCGTTTGTCGAGCCCGCGTTCGGTAGACGTGTGCCCTGTGTAGCAACCGCTGGCTCTAGCCAATCGCTTTGCTCTACTGGAGGATTAAGTGGCTGAGAACCAGGAGTTCTTGGTGATGAGTGACTCCATGGTTCGAGGCTATGACGACATCCTGCAGCAGAAGACTAAGCGACGTTGCAAGCTTGTATGTCAACCGGGCCGTGGGATCGCCGATTGTACCCAGTCCATCAGGGAACAAGGACGGACGAACACGGTTACGATTGTTCATACGGGAAGTACCAATGTAGGTAGGGTGAGATCAGAGGAACTTGTTCGGAATTACAGGGTCCTCCTTCAGGAGATGAAGGAACGTGGGAGCCGTCACGTAGTCTGTGGGATCCTCCCGAGGATCTACGCAGGCTCGTGTTGGAACAGTAGAGCCATAGGGATCAATGATAGGATATCGCAGTTGTGCACACAATTGGGATACCACTTGATCCTTGGTATCTCTTTTCTAGGCGCCATGACATTTACGCTTCTGATGGGATCCACCTTACCCGCAGAGGTAAAGATGTTCTTACAAACCTCATTGTGGGAGTCTGTAATGAACTAGTTCCTGGGGAAAACAGTGTAGAGTATAGCATTAATGTAGAACAATATGCCAGTATAGGACAAAATATAATTTTAGGATATAATGTCGGTAGAGGACGAAATGTTACATTAGGATGTAATGTCAAAGGACAAAATGTCACGATGGGATGTAATGACAGTGGAGAACAAAAGATCACGATGGGATGTAATGATAGTGGAGGACAAAATATCACGATAGGATGTAATGATACTGGAGGAGAAAATATCACGGTAGGATATAATGTCAGTGGAGGACAAAATATAATTTTAGGAAGGGATGCCGGACAGAATGTCAATGAAGGCCAAAATATTACGATGGGATGTAATGACAGTGGAAGACAAAATATCACGATGGGATGCAATTATAGTGGAGGAAAAAATATCACGGTAGGATATAATGTCATTGGAGGACAAAATATGATTTTAGGAATGGATGCCGGACATAATGTCAATGAACGACGGGAGGCCGGTGTGAATCACGGTGACGTAAGGGGACAAAGTGTACATAAGAGATCGGATGACCGTGATCGACCAGGTGTCCGTGATGGGGGAAATGTTACTCTTGATGGGAGAAATGTTAATGAGGCAGTGAATGTCAATGAGGGACCAAATAATGATATAGAGCAAGGTATAAATAAAAAACAAAATGATAATGTACGACATGATATTGAAACTCAAAATGTGTCAAAAAGAAATAATCACGAGTTTCTTAAAACCATGTACTTTAATGCTCGTGGTATTAGGAACAAATTTCAGGAAATACAGGCGTATGTCAAAAGCGAAAATCTCGATATGATAGGAATAACCGAGACATGGTTAAGTGGTACAGAGTTCGAAGCTGAATTTAATATTGTGGGATTTAAACACTTTCATCAGGATAGAAACCACAAGAAAGGTGGGGGTGTTCTGTTGTACGTTAAAAACAATGCTCATGCTTGTGTTTTAGAGAAAATGAAATAGGATGCATATGATAGTTTGTGGGTTGAGTTAACCCAAACAAATGGACAAAAAATGAATGTAGGTGTAATATATAGGCCAAAGACATTATCATTAGCAGACGACAAACTGTTATTTCAAGAACTGTCTAGTTTCTGCAACTGGGATTTATTGATAATGGGTGATTTCAATTTTACTGACATTGATTGGATGACCCTTGAACATGGCCATATAGGTAGTCGCTTGATTGATTTTCTTGGTGACAATTACTTAATTCAGCATGTAAAAGAGCCCACAAGATATGGAAACTTACTTGATCTATTGATCACTAGCCGCGAAAGTATGCTAACTGATGTAGAAGTCGGTGAAACTGTTGCAAATAGCGATCACAACTTAATTAGATTCAAACTCCTAATTTTTTTTTGAATAGGTACTTGTGTTTCTAAAATACCCGATTTCAGTAAAGCTCAGTTCATAGGACTACGTCAGGAGCTTCAGCTTACAGATTGGGAGGCAAAATTAAGCGAAAAACCTGTAGATCAGATGTGGGAAATATTTCAAAATACGCTCACTGAGATGATTCATACTTACATTCCTTTTAAGGACAGACGTCCCCCCAAATCAGGCTCGCCCAAAGTGGCTCGACAAAGAAACTGAAAAAAGTATTGCTAAAAAGAGACAGGTTTATAAGAAATATAAGTGCTTGGGTGCATCTAATGACTATGAAAGTTGTGTATCAATACAGATTTAAAAAAGACAATACAAAAAGGAAAACGACAATACGAAATGAACACTGCTGATAAATCCAAAGAGAATCCCAAAGAATTCTATAGTTACATTAGAGATAAAAAGGTTGTTAGGAATCACATTGGTCCACTATTATCTGCGGACGGTCAACTTGAATATTCAAATGAACATACATACATACATATAACAAGGCTTTTTCCCCCTTCCAAGGGAGGTAGCCAAAAAGGGAAAGGCATAAAAACACTCCCACCCATTTCATCCCTAAATACACTCCACACCCCTCCCACCCTCCCTCTCATCTGAGCACCTCCTGGATGACGGGTCATCCCTGCACCCTGCCCACCGCCCTGGGTCAGAAGCAGTGTCGCAAGATACAGTATATCCACAACAAGGCCGCTTCATTTAATCGGCGACGCCCCCTCTCCGTCCCCCTTTGCATATAAGGCGAGGACGGGGAGAAATCCCTTCGGGCTGCGTCAAAATTTACTCACACATACTACCCCACCCCCCCGCCTATTCCTCCTCATGCAGTCACAACATCATCCATATACAACCATTCTCCACTCACCTCTGTCTTCCGTCCTCTCCCTTCCTTCCTCAACAGACATTCCCCTCTTCCCCAAAGCCCCCTTCACCCCATCCATCCACCTCATCCTAGGACGTCCCCTCATGTTCACCCCCTCCACATCTGCCTTCCATACCTCTTTTACTAGTCTTTCTTCACTCATTCTTTCCATGTGTCCAAACCATCCTAATATTCTTTCATCAACCCTATCTCCCAAATCCTTTTTCACCCCTGTTCTCCTCCTCACCTCCTCATTTCTCACTCTATCCAGCCTAGTAACCCCCACCATACTTCTCAGACACCTCATCTCAAATACATTCAAACTCCTTCTCTCTTCCTCTCTTATATTCCACGTTTCTGCCCCATACAGTGCTGTTGGCACAATCACTCCTTCATACAGTCTCCTCTTCGCATCCATTCCCAAATGTCTATTCCTCATTACACTCTTTAAACCACCAAGGCATTTACTCGCTTCTCTCAATCTACATTTTACCTCCACCTTCACTCCACCTTTTCCTGCTACACTTGCACCCAAGTATCTAAAACTATCCACTTCCTCCAGTCGCTCTCCCTTAATGTTCACTTCCAGTCTACTGCCACTTTCACCCCTTGTACATCTCATCACCTTACTTTTACCCACATTTATCTTTAGCTTTCTTCTATCACATACTCTCCCAAACTCTGCCACCAGCTTCCTCAATCCCTCCTCTGACCCTGCCACAAGCGCAGTGTCGTCCGCAAACAACAGCTGGCTCACCTCCCACTTTTCTCCATTTTCTTTAACCATCTCCAATCCCTGACCCACTACCCTAGCATTCACCTCTCGCACCACCCCATCCATGTATAAGTTGAACAGCCAGGGCGACATAACGCATCCTTGACGAAGTCCCACCTTTACTTCAAACCACTCACTCTCTCCATTTCTAATCCTGACACATGCTCTACTACTCTCATAAAACCTCTTGACAGCTCCCAAAAGCTTTCCTCCTATCCCATAAATTTGCATAACCTCCCACAGTGCCTTTCTGTCTACCCTATCATAAGCCTTTTCCAGATCCATAAAAGCCCAAAAAAATCCTTCCCCTTTCCTATAGCTTTCTCACATATCTGTCTTACCACAAAGATCTGATCTACACAAATGAAGGAATGTGTAATATTCTAAACAATTATTTTAGCTCAGTATTTGTAAACGAAACACCTCAAAGTGAACTCTGATCTGAAACCTGTGAAAAGTCTAGGGTAAACTTACTACGGTAAATATAACAAAAGAAAAAATTAAAAGGTGTATAGACAAACTCAAAGTTAATCAAACACCAGGGCCTGATGGTTGGCATCCAAGAATCTTAAAGGAAATGAAAAATGAGATTGTTGTTCCATTAGAAATTATTTTCAAGAAATCCATCATATCCGGAGATGTCCTAAGAGAATGGAAGCTAGCTAACGTTACTCCCATATTCAAAAAAGGTGACAAAAGAAACCAAATAACTATAGGCCTATAAGTTTGACTTCAATCATAGGAAAATTAATGGAAACTATCATCAGAGATGCTATTGAACATCATTTAGAAAGTAACCTTTTGATAAATGATAGCCAGCATGGTTTCAGATGGAAACGTTCTTGCATGACTAACTTATTGTCAAAGTTGGTTCTCCTGAAATCTGGTACTTGGACGTTATTCATACTTTTTAATTCTTCCCAATATCAAATCTTATTTCTTGATGATTGCTACAGCCTAGACAATCTCCCACCTTGACGTTACTCATTATTAATTAAAAGTAAGTCCAGCGTAATTTCTCCCCTCGTAGGATCGGTAATCATTTTAGGAAATTGTCCTGCACCACATCTAAGAATTTTTTCGTTTCCTGATCTCCTACTAAATTTTCTCAGTGTTTCTATAATTAAAATTTCCCTTGATCACAACGTTTTTGTAATGGGACGCTCTGTGAATTTCATGAATCAGGGGATCAGTCTGCTTAATGCTGAGGTTAGGTCTATACAGGATGCCAATAATTATTTATTCTTGCCTCTAATCTCTACCCAAATAGATTCTATACTGTCCTCTTCCTAACGAAAAATGCTACTCCTCTCACACTCCTGCCAACCCTACAATTTTGTTATCTGAAGAATGTTTTTCTTTTATTTTGGAAATTTACAAATGGCTACAGAATGCAGACCATGTCTGTATGCACTACCTACCAAACGTGGTTGTCACCTTTTTCTTCCATTTACCTTTCAAGTCGGGTAGAAATATAGGATGGTCCTTTCTAGTGGCTCCCTTTTCTTTAAACATAATTTCTGACCTCCAATTTTTGCTCTGACTCAGTTCCTTTTTTGTTAATATTTCTAATATTCCAAGGCTCTTTTAGCAATCTTTCTTTCATCAGTATCTTCTTTGTTCATGGTGTTATTCCTTAACAGTAGGTCTTTGTGAGAAACTCTATTGATTTTTTTCTCTTTTCCAAAAAGAATTTGATACATTATGAAAAAAAAAAAACATTGGAATTGTATCAAGTATTCACACTTGTCAGGCCAATAAGTACTATTTGAGAGGGTGAAATCGATAACATGCTTCTTGTTTTACTTTATTACACTTGACCAAACAAGTCCTGGGGATGAATAACCACCAAAAAGAGTACAAACGATCTCAAAACATGTGAAATTATAAATTTGTACAATTCCATCTTGGAGGTCATTGACATATTCTCAAAATAACATCTATGTTTTAATTCATTACTATGAAATTATAAAATTTATTTGACAAATTCAATTTCATGAAAATTTTGTGTACATTTTTTTTTCTTCATGCACTAGTTGTAAAACGTGTGTGTGTGTGCATGCTGGTGCAAAGTTTAGAAGGAACACTGTTCATCGCAGAAATCACACTGGAATAGATTCTCAACAGTGTGAGTCACCATGTGACACTCAAAGAGACCTGTGTGGATCCTCATATGCTTTGTGAGAGACTCCTTTTGTGAGAAAGCTGCATCACACAGGTTGTGGTGAAAGCAGAGTGTCCTCCACCACACATGGTCCACAGGCACAGAAGCTCCTGTCCTCCTACAATCGCTACCAGGTAAAATTCTTAACTAATCTAATATCAACATTAAACATTAATAAGAAGAAAAGAGGGACTGTTTGATTGGTATACTACAGAAACATAACAGCTAAAAGGACAAAGTCAACAGACAAAGTCAATCCACTGCTCCACCACAAATGGTGGATTGACTACTGCCACAAATACACAGTCTTCTGCTGGGATGATTACTGCCACGACTATGCGGTCCTCTGCTGGAACTGGTACACTGCAAGTGCTGGAATGGCACAGCCATGATTATGTGGACTTCCTTCACTACATGACTGCTGCACATTTCACAAGGTTTGTCAAAGATAACCTTTTTGCTACACTTGCTCAATGGGCACTATCTTTATCAAGCAATTACAAATGGAACAACTACAAATTAGACTACAATTGGGTCAACTACAAACTGGGGTGCAACTAGAAGTAAAGAGGCCAAACTGTATTACAAATCAAACCCAACTAGCTACAACTAAATCTAAACAGCAACCAGGCAAATGAATGGCTTTAAATAGATGAGGCAAAGATCACCATCAACAACTAGTCATTTCCATGCATGGACTGCAAATCAAATCAGGTAAATAATCAAGCTTCATGGGATCAAACAGCTTGGGTCTTTATTAGGAGAACAATTAAAAAAAATTGTACACAGAGTAGAAATTCTTTTTAAATTGAATTGTAAGAATGAATTCTGTTCACACTTGAATGACCTTACGGGTAAAACAAAGGGAATGCCACGCCAGATTCTAAGTGCATAGGCATTGCTTGTGTAATTACTTTTCTGCTGGTTTATTGCAAGCCATGGGAAAAGTGTGATCTTTTCATCATACAGGTCACAAAGGAATGGCTTTTCTCCAATGTCCATCCTCATATGCCTTGTGAGAGAAGTCTTCTGTGAAAAACCAGAATCAAAGAGGTCATACTGGAGAGGCTTCTCTCCTATGTGGGTCCTCATATGCTGTGTGGGATAACTATTTTGAGAAAAAGCAGAGTTGCACAGGTCACACTAGAAAACCTCTCCTGTGTGGCTCCTCATATGCTTTGAGAGTGAATACATTTTGGAGAAAGCTGCATTGCACAGGTCACATTGGAAAGACTTCTCTCCTGTATGGGTCCTCATATGACGTGTGAGATTACACTTTTGTGAGAAAGCAGAATTGCACAGGTCACACTGGAAAGGCTTCTCTCCAGTGTGGGTCCTCATATGCATTGTGAGAGAAATCTTATGTGAGAAAGCAGAATTGCACAGGTCACACTGGAAAGCTTTCTCTCCTGTGTGGGACAACATATGCTTTGTGAGATTGCCTTTTAGTGAGAAAGCAGAATCACACAGGTCACATTGGAAAGGCTTCTCTCCTGTGTGGGTCATCATATGCTTTGCGAGATTACCCTTTTGTGAGAAAGCTGAATCACATAGGCTACACTGGAAAGGCTTCTCTCCTGTGTGGGTCCTCATATGGCTTGCAAGATGACCCTTTTCTGAGAAAGCAGATTCGCACAGGTCACACTGGAAAGGCTTCTCTCCTGTGTGGGTCCTCATATGGCTTGTGAGACAACTCTTATGTGAGAAAGCAGAATTACACAGGTTGCATTGGAAAGGCTTCTCTCCTGTGTGGGTCCTCTTATGCATCATGAGAGAACTCTTTGCTGAGTAAGCAGAATTGCATAGGTTACATTGGAATGGCTTTTCTCCTGCGTGGTTCAACATATGCACTGTGAGATGACCCTTTTGTGAGAAAGCAGAACTGCACAGGTCACACTGGAAAGGCTTCTCTCCTGTGTGGGTCCTCATATGCCTTGTGAGAGAATTCTTTGCCGAGTAAGCAGAATCACACAGGTTACATTGGAATGGCTTCTCTCCTGTGTGGGTCCTCATATGATGTATGAGACATTCCTTTCGAGAAAAAGGAGAATCACACAGGTTACATTGGAAAGGCTTCTCTCCTGTGTGGGTCCTCATATGCTGTGTGAGATGCTTCTTTCGTGAGAAAACAGAATCACAATGGTCACATTGGAAAGGCTTCTCTCCTGTGTGGGTCCTCATATGCTGTGTGAGAGAACCCATTTGTGAGAAACCAGAATCACACAGGTCACTCTGGAAAAGCTTCTCTCCTGTGTGGGTCATCACGTAATCTTTGAGGAAACACTTTTGTGTGAAAGTTTTATTGCACAGGCCACACTGGAATGGCTTCTCTTCAGTGTGGGTGATCATATGAAATTTGAGGTGAGTCTTTCATAAGAAAGCTGCATTGCACAGGTCATATTGGTAAGGCTTCTCTACTGTGTGGGTCCTCATATGCTGTATAAGAGAACCCTTTTGTGAGAAAGTAGAATTGCACAGGTCACACTGGAAAGTCTTTCTCCTGTGAGGGTCACCACATGATCTTTGAAGTGACTTTTGTACCATTTGAGATTATGCTTTTGTGAGAAAGCAGAATTGCACAGGTCACACTGGATAGGCTTCTCTTCAGTGTGGGTCATCATGTGATATCTAAGATAATTCATGATATAGATGTGCCATAGATGTCACACCAGATCTTCTTCTTTGTGTGACACATAAGGATTCTATGGATAGTTCTAAAGGAATGGTGATAATTACTCTCTGGAAAAAAGGTAATCATAATATTGACATCTAATCCTTTGAAATTGTGTAATACACTGTAATAGGATTGTGAATATTGTGTACACAAACCATTCCATATTCAAGTCCCTTTGTACTTGTCATAATGTAAAATAAAACAGAAATACTAACAGATATGGTGCTATCATATATTGCATTCTGCTCTTTCACTAGAAATGTCCTGAAAACCATCCAATAGCTACTGATGCATACTCTCCCCACCATGACTGGTGCTGAAAACCATCCAATAGCTACATGCATACTCTCCCCCACCATGACTGGAATGACTCAAATTTTGCTCTGGCCTTTTTCATCATGTCACAAGATTTGGAAGATAGAAATGGCCCAGCTGGCCGCCACAGTAGTCATATTCTAACATAACTCCACAACATTCCACATTTGGCTTCACAAGACCAAAATCTAAATACGACTAACTCTAGGAAGGTTTATTCAGTTCATCTCATCTGACCCAAATAAGTGATGCAAGTCACATCCTTTCAGATACATTGGTAAGTGGTGTACCTGTGTTATCATTTCAGCACAACATAATAAATGAAATTGTACAGGAACTTTCCATATTTTTTCTTGTGATGTTAAAATGCCTGTTTGTTTAATAGAAAAAAAAAAAAATATTGGATATACCTACTAAAACAATCTCAACAATCATGATAGAGCTGCTATCAAAAGGTGCAATCCCAGTAAATGTGGAAATAGCAAGAAGACAATGTATAATGTGAGAATCAGTGCTTTAACATTTTCAACCTATAGGTCATTTAAACACAGAGGCATCATATACACAAACCTGGTCATCTTCCAGGAAGCCGGTGACTCCCTTACTGGTTCTGACACTTGTGTGATAATACTGTCAAAAAAATAAAATTAAATAAGTTCTCTTTGTGGAACCTTTATTTGATATTATCATCTCCATTTAGAAGATGTCCCTGCCTATTAATATTAATCAATGTAAAGTTGGATATTATACAAGTTTTGGTTCTACTTGAGCATTTCCCACCTTGATTATGACAGCCTAATTGCTGAGATCATTCAATCAAGCAATGTAGTTAACAGCAAGAATGGTTACTGTCCCAACCTCTTTGATGCTGCTGAAGAAAATGCTTCTAAATTCACCACACCCCTACATCTTACTGGTTTGTGACATACTATAAGGAAAATAGAGGTAACTTTATCCATGCTGCTAAGTATTGAGAGAGGGAGTCTGGAGTGTTTCCTATAAATAACATAAAAAGATATGGTAAAGATGATCCCAGGTAAGGATTTAATACCAGCAATGATGCTCCTCCATCTACCTTGTTTTTCAGGTGGAATTTTCAAATCCATCAAACCACAATGAACATTCAGTTACTGTAAAGTACACATCTACAATTAACATACATACATACATACATACATACACCAAGGCTTTTTCCCCCTTACAAGGGAGGTAGCCAAAAAGGAAAAGGCATAAAATCATTCCCATCCATTCCATCCCTGAATACACTCCACACCCCTCCAACCTCCCTCTTATCATAACACCTCCTGGATGACGGGTCATCCCTGCACCTTCACCACTCCCCTGGGTCAGAAGCAGTGTTGCAAGGCACAGCACATCCACAGCAAGGCCATTTCATTAAATCGGCGACCCCCCCTCTCCATCCCCCTATACATAAAAGGAGAAGACGGGGAGAAATCTCTTCAGGCTGCGTCAAATTTTGCTCACACATACTACCTCATCCCCCATCCCCCCGCCCATTAACACCTACATAAATTCTCAGAAATATCAATCATGCCCTGACAATGTTAAATGAGCAACAAAAATAAGAGAAAATAGTAGCATGCTCACATTTCATTGTTCATATTTTCCCGAGTGAATAAATATAGGTCCTCTTTGTCTCCCAATAAAAGCTTTCATCAACTGTCTTATACAGTATATACCTAGTTGTATTTTGTGGGACAAAAGGTAGAGAGGTGCTTAGAGTGAACTCCTTAAATGAAAAGGAAAAGGAAAAGGAGTACAAGAAGAAGCTGAGGGAGGAGTGGGAGGTAGTGAAGGATAGAGTAGAGCTAGGAGTGGAGGAGGAATGGGGATGGTTCAAGGAGGAAGTCACAAAGTGTGCAAAGATGGTGTGTGGAACAAGAAGGACAGGAGGAAATAGAAGAAAGGGTAGTGAATGGTGGAATGAGGAAACAAAGAAGGTTGTAGAAGAGAAGAAGCAAGCTTTCACAGATTGGTTACAAAATAGGATGAGGGAGTCATATGAGAGGTACAAAGAAAAGAAAAGAGAAGTAAAGCAAAAGGTAAAGGAGGCAAAAAGGAGAGCAGATATTAAAGTGGGGTAAGAGTATGACAGAAAATTTTGAAAGTGATAAAAAAAATGTTTTGGAAAGAAATTAAGAGAGGAAGAGGAGGCGAATCAAGTAGAGAAGAAAAGGTAAAAGGTGCAGATGGAGAGATGATAATGGAAGAGAAGGCAGTAAGGGGAAGATGGGCAGAGTATTTTAGGGAGTTGCTAAATGTGAAGGAGGATAGGGAGGGAAAGATAGCTGCAGTGGGAAATGCTAAGAAAATGACCGTGGTGAGTGAAGAAAATGGAGGAGAAATAAGGAAGGATGAAGTGAAAGCAGTTGTTAAGATGATGAAAGCAGGTAAGGCACCTGGTCTGGATGGATGCCATGCAGAATGTCTAAAAAAAGGAGGTACAGTGATGGTGGACTGGCTGGTGAGGTTATTTAATGTTTGCTGGAGAGAGAGTAGAGTGCCGGAGGACTGGAGGAGTACCTGTATAGTTCTACTTTACAAGGGGAAAGGGGACAAGTGTGAATGTAGTAGTTTCAGAGGGATTAGCTTGTTAAGTGTAGTTGGGAAGGCTTATGGGAGGATCTTGATTGAGAGGATTAGGAGAGGAACAGAGGGAGTAATTGGTGAGGAACAATGTGCAGGATGGGTAGAGGTTGTGTAGATCAGATTTTTGTGGTAAGACAGATATGTGAGAAAGCTATAGGAAAGGGAAGGATGTTTTTTGGGCTTTTATGGATCTGGAAAAGGCTTACAACAGGGTAGACAGAAAGGCACTGTGGGAGGTTTTGTGGATATACGGGATAGAAGGAAAGCTTCTAGGAGCTGTCAAGAGTTTTTATGAGAGTAGTAGAGGTTGTGTCAGGATAAGAAATGGAGAGAGTGAGTGGTTCGAGGTCAAGGTGGGACTTCGTCAGGGATGCATTATGTCGCCCTGGCTGTTCAACTTGTACATGGATGGGGTAGTGCGAGAGGTAAATGCAAGGGTGGTGGGTCAGGGATTGGAGATGGTTAAAGAAAATGGAGAAAAGTGGGAGGTGAGCCAGCTGTTGTTTGCAGAAGACACTGCACATGTGGCAGTATCGGAGGAGGGATTGAGGAAGTTGGTGACAGAGTTTGGGAGAGTGTGTGGTAGAAAGCTGAAGATAAATGTGGGTAAAAGTAAGGTGATGAGATGCACAAGGGGTGAAAGTGGCAGCAGACTGGAAGTGAGCATTAAGGGAGAGCGACTGGAGGAAGTGGATAGTTTTAGATACTTGGGTGCAAATGTGGCAGGAAAGGGTGGAGTAGAGGTGGAGGTAGAATGTAGATTGAGAGAAGCGAGTAAATGCCTTGGTGGATTAAAAAGTGTAATGAGGAATAGACATTTGGGAATGGATGCTAAGAGGAGACTGCATGAAGGAGTGATTATGCCAACAGCACTGTATGGGGCAGAAACATGGAACATAAAAGAGGAAGAGAGAAGATGTTTGAATGTGTTTGAGATGAGGTGTCTGAGAAGTATGATGGGTGTTACTAGGCTAGATAGAATGAGAAATGAGGAGGTGAGGAGGAGAACAGGGGTGGAAAGGGAGTTGGAAGATAGGGTTGATGAAAGAGTATTAGGATGGTTTGGACACATGGAAAGAATGAGTGAAGAAAGACTAGTAAAAGAGGTATGAAAGGCAGATGTGGAGGGAGTGAACATGAGGGGATGTCCTAGGATGAGGTGGATGGATGGGGTGAAGGGGGCTTTGGGGAAGAGGGGAATGTCTGTTGAGGAAGGACGGGAGAGGACAGAAGACAGGAGTGAATGGAGAATGTTTGTATATGGATGATGTAATGCATGAGGTGGAATGGGGAGTGAGGTAGTATGTGTGAGCAAAATTTGATGCCACCCAAAGGGATTTCTCTCTGTCTTCTCCTTTTATGCATGGGATGACGGAGAGGGGGGGGTCGTCGATTTAATGAAGCGGCCTTGCTGTGGATGTGCTGTGTCTTGCGACACTGCTTCTGACCCAGGGCGGTGGAGAAGGTGCAGGGATGACCCGTCATCCAGGAGGTGCTAAGATAAGAGGGAGGGTGGAGGGGTGTGGAGTGTATTCAGGGATGGAATAGGTGGGAATGATTTTATGCCTTTTCCTTTTTGACTACCTCCCTTGTAAGGGGGAAAAAGCCTTGGTGTATGTATGTATGTATTTTGCGGGAGGAGAGCTATGCGTGTAGTGACCTGCTGTTGTGCCTTTCTGCATCCAGTTTTTTCTTAAAATCATGTATAGTTTTAGCACTCGCTGTTTCCTCTTCCGATTTGTTCCGTGTATCTATTAATCAGTGTGGAAAGCTATTCTTTTTCAGATCTCGTCTGTAACTTTCTTCCTTATGTTTCTTCTTGTGTCATCTTGTATTTTTTCTATCCCACTTTAGTAGGTCATCCCTATCAAGAATTTCCATCCCTTTCATAATTCTATAAATGGTTATCAAATCAGCTCTTTCTCTTCTTTGATTAAGGGTTGGTAAATTTAGTTTGTCCAATCTTTGTATGTCAAATTGGAAAGTGTTGGTGCCATTTTTGTCACTGCTCCTTGAATTCTTTCTAGTTTATGATATTTTTGGTACTAGGTGTCCAAAGAGACACTGCGTATTCCAATTTTAGTCTTATCAGTGTAACTAGAGGTTTCTTTAACATTTCTTCATCCACGTAATTAAAGGCCAGTTTCATTGATCTTAATAAGCAAAAAGTTTCTCCAACTAATTTGTTGACATGTCTGTCTGGTATCATGTTATTTGAGATAGATAGATACTCCTAGGTCCTTTTCTGAGTTTACTTTTTTACTTCCTTTGTACCAATTTTATATTGACCTGAGATTCTATTTTTGCTTTTTCCAAATTCCATTATACTACATTTCTTGATGTTGAAATTCACTTCATTCTTTTGACTCCATTTCCAGACTTTGTCCAGGTCTTCCTGAAAAGATTTACAATCTTCCTCTGTACTTACTCTCTTTAATAGTTTCGCATCATCTACAAAGAAGTTCATATAACATTCCACGCCTTCATCCATATCATTTATCTAAATAGCAAACTAATTGGAGCCAATACAAAGCTTTGGGGGACTCCACTTATCATATCTTCCCAATTTGAGTTCTTGTCTCTAAGTACCACCATCATTTTTCTTCTGTTCAGGAAATCTTTCATCCATTCCAATAATTTTCCTTGTATTCCACCCATAATTTCAATTTTTCTTAGAAGCTTTTTGTGAGGTATTTTTTTCAAAAGCCTTTTGTAAGTCCAAGAAAGCACAATCTGCCCATCTGTCTCTTTCTTGCATTATTTCTATTAATATTGAGTAAAAGCATATTAAGTTTGTAGTGCATGATCTTCCACTTCTAAATCCAAATCATTTAGGGTTTTCTATATTGTTCTCTTCCAAGTGTTTCATCCATTTATTTCTAATAACTTTTTCGCATATTTATGCAACTGTACTTGTGAGGGATACTGGTCTATAGTTTGTTGGATTTTCTTTGTCTCCTTCTTTATATATTGGTAAATTATTTGCATTTTTTCAATCTTGTGGTACTTTTCATTCTTTGAGTGAGAAGTCAATTATCTTGTGCATTTTGTCTATAAGTTCATCTATATATTCTTTCAATATCCAGTTTACTATTCCATTGGGCCCATATGACTTTCTGATGTCAAGGTTCTTTATTTGGTCCCCTATTTCTTTCTGTGTCACCATTATTTCTTTCATTTTGGGGGATCCTTCTCATTGTCCTTCATCCCAAATTTGTGAGCTTTCAATTGTAAATATAGACCTAAAATGCCTGATCATTACTTCAGCCATTTCTACTTCTTCTATTTATTCTTTGTTTCCTTCGAGCAGTTTCACTATTTCATGTTTGTCTTTTAGTTCGTCATTTACATATCTATACAATAGTTTAGGTTGGTCTTTGCATTTGTCTATTATATCTTTTTTCCTCTCTACATGTATCTACATAGTCATTTCTCAGTTTGATGTATGTTTGCCATTTGGTCTTTTTTTTTTTCATCTTTTCCAAGTTTTGTCTCTTCTATCTTTAGTATCACTACACTTTTTGTTATACCAACACTTTATGTAAACCCTTTTTTGTTTCTTCTTAGGTACATGTTTATCTGTTCCCTCTTTGTTTTTTTCTTTAGATATGTTCCATTTCTCTTCCATCTTTGTTTTGTTTGAAAATTTTTCCCAATTTGCGTTTTGAAACTTTTATCTTAGTTTTACAAAGTCAGTTTTGTTGTACATTAAACTTCCTTCTCTGTGTTTCTCATTTCTTATCACATAATTTTGTTCCTTAAGTTCGAACTCTATTAGTATGTGGTCACTCTTCCTAAATGGTGTCTTATAATTCATTTTGTCCATGATTTCAGGCTCAGAAGTGAATATCAAGTCTAGCCTCGATGGTTCTTCATTGTTTCTATATCTAGTGTTTTCCTTGACCCACTGAGTCAATGTATAATCAATGGTCAAATCCAGTAGAATGTTGCCCCAGAGTTCCTCTACACCTTTTATTGTCAATTCTTCCCAATTTATTTTCTTTGCGTTAAAGTCACCCATAACTACTGTTTCCTCCATCTATCAGTATCTCAAATAATTCATTCTTTGTGTCTGCCAGTAATTTTCAGTGATCGCTATCAGACCAAGCCTTTGTTTTTGGGAGCACATATAGTACTATAAACTTTCTACTTTTCATACTGCTGTTTTCAATTTTAATTGTGATCATTTCCACATTTTCCTTACCTTCCATTATCTTGATCACACTTAAGCCCTTTCTAGTCAATAACATGACTCCCCCTCATTTATCCATTCTATTTTTCAACCAAAGGTTGCATAAACCTTGTCCCACCATACTTGATTGTATAGGACTTTTCAATTTTGTCTACACAATTCCTATTATGTCTGGTTTCTCTATTAATAGTCATTTAATTTATTTATTCCAGAAATCATACATCCATGTTTGTGTATGCCACTTTTAATTTTTCTTTTCTTCTCTTATTTGGTTTATGTTTCCATTTTTCTGATGTACCATTTTCTCATTCTCAGATCCAGTAATCTCCAAAACACTCATTGTTTTCAGTCTCTAATGTTCTCGCATTTTTTTCCTTAGCTTCATTTCTTAGTGCCCTATCTTTCTCTATTTCTTCATCATTCATTTCCTTTTTTATCCACACATTTTTGTAATTTTCACTGTTTGCCAGCTTTGCCTCCTTTGATAGTATCTCTTCAGCTATAATTTGAATCCTTAGTTTGATTTTCACTGGCCTATAGTTTTTTCTTTAGAGTATGTACCCACCTATGCACATAATTAATTTTCTTCTCCAATTCTTGACCCTTGTCCTGAATGGCTTTCAGTATTTCCTTCGCAATTTCTTTCTCTTCTTTTTCTCTTTGGTATTTGTTTACATTATGTTTTTCTTTGACACCATGAACCACAATGCATTTCTTTTTATCCACTGTATCTCTCAACCATTTTCCTTTCCTTTGATTACCTTGATCACTGTTTCCTTTGCATTCTCTTCTACCTGCTATTGTACTATTTCTTTGAAAGAAATGTTTTGATTTTCATGTTCCTGTTTCCACTGATTTTTTATCTCAATAAGATCTCTCTTTGATTGATTCTTCCATCTTTTCGGTCACTGCTTGTAATTGTTCTTCGACCTCTTTCTTTAGTTCTTTGTTTTTGTTTCTATCCTCGTTTTCCTCTCATTTTCTCTTTTAATCATACTTAGTTCACCTTTTAGATCATTTAATTATCTGATTATTTCGTTGTTGGTTCTACGTAAATTTGACACCTCTATTTGCAAAGCTCTATGGTCTATTTCTAAATCAATTAATTCATCTACCCTCTGAAATCCCCCCAAAAAACTTTACTTTCATACCTCTGAGTTGTCTTCGGAGTGAATACATGTTCTCTCAGGGATTACTCCCAGCGGTGACTCCACTCTACTCATATCTAATCCTCTCTTTGTTGGTTTATTGATTATTTTTTCTTCCCTATTTTCCTCCATTTTGTGCTAAAAACTATACTTTTTCAAGTACTGGATTAGATACCTTACCGGTCACTCAAGAAAACAAAGCTATATCCAGAACAAGGCATTTTTCTTGATTCAAACAACAAAGTGCTAAGTCAATGATGAGTGTGTGTGTGACATATGTGTGTATATATACATACAACACTACAGTGCTCGACAAGGAAGTACGAACAGTTAGTGAGAATGAGTGATGAGGAGAATGAATGAGTCATAAATCAATAAACAAAAGCTCACTTCGTACCTCTAATACTTTGATGGGTGGCCTTTACGTGCAATGATCTCATGAAGGCGGTTTGGAATGGAAGTGGCGTACTTGGCAAGATGCGCAGGGGTTATACTAGCCCAGGATTTGCGAATGACTGCCTTGAGCTTGGGCACAGAGCTCGTATCTTTACCCTGCAGGTCTTGTTTAATGTGGTTCCACAGGTTTTCTATTGAGTTTATGTTAGGACTATTGCCTGGCCAGTCTGCTATGTAAGGTATATGACAGTCTTTAAGCCAGTGAGTAACACTACAAGCAGTGTGGGCTGGGGCGTGATCTTGTTGAAAGATGTTAGCACCTGAGCTATTAAAAGAATCCTCCAGGTGGTCATCTAAGAGTTCATAATAAACATATTGGTTCATTTTTACATTTTTCGGTAGTGCAACAAGGCTCCCAAGTCCTCTTCCACTAAAACTTCCCCATACCATGAATCAGGGCGTTTCACTGTTTGTTGAATGTACCAGGGGTCAAGAGGGTCAGTGTTTTTTGCAGAGGTGCTTTCTAGCCTTAATATGGACAAGAACAAGTATTTATCACGAGACAATAACCCAGATCATAGCTTTACATAAATCTGGTCACCAAACAAAGGAAATAATATAGCAGGTTGGGGTTGGCAAGACATCTGTGTGCAAGTGGGTTGCCATTTTTAAGAAGGAAGGTGGCTGTGACACACCCTTACAAACCAAGGAAAACGTACCCCAAAAAGACATCCCCTCGTGCTACTAATGTTATCAAGAGACAGTTAGAGCATGATCCACGTGTTACCGCCAGAAAAATAAAATAAAATAACCCAGGACTCTTTGGGGAGGTTAGTGTGTGAACAGTTAGCCACCGCATTCACGACCTTGGGTACAGAAGCCACCGCCCGGTGAAGAAGCCTCTTCTCACTCTTAACCAGAGGCGCCGTAGGGTCAAGTTTTGCAAGAAATATCTTCAGTGGGATGATGACAAGTGGCTGGATATTCTCTGGACCGATGAGTCCACCTTTACTGTCACTGGCAATAGGGGTGGAAACGTGTCATCCCTATTTCCCTCCCACTGCTCTGGGTCAAAAGCAATGCAGCAAGACACAGTACATCCATGGCAAAGCTGCTTCACTTAACCCATTCAACTCCGATGACAAGATGTCTTGTCATTTGGTCAAATAAAACAAAAAATCATAATAAAACAACAAAATGTTTGATGATCAAACAGCACCAGAAAAATATGATGTCATCAGTCCTCCTCCTCCTCGAGGAGGAGGACTGATGACGTCATATTTTTCTGGTGCTGTTTGATCATCAAACATTTTGTTGTTTTATTATGATTTTTTGTTTTATTTGACCAAATGACAAGACATCTTGTCATCGGAGTTGAATGGGTTAATTAGTGAGGCCCCCTTTCCATCCCCCTTATGCAGAAAACAAGAAGACCTTAAATTGAGCTTCTACTGATATACAATACAGAAAGAAACAATCAACTTTGGGCCAATCAGGAGACTAAATTTAATTTGGAGGAAAGTCTTTTACCTGGTCAAGGTCAATTGGGAGAGGACACAAATCAGTTGCCTGACCTGCCTGCCCAAGATGAAAGTGATCTGGACATGTAGGTCACATGACCTGCATCCAGTATCTATGTAAGGGAAGATATAACTGCTCATAAGATAATGCAATGGCTTCTAATTAATATGACATGAACATGTGGAGTGAATATCAAGAAAGATTTTACTCACAAGAATATCATAATCAGTGCACACTGAATTCTGAAGGAATTTAATTACTTTTTTATTTTCCTCCCCAGGAAGACCGAATGGAGCCCCATCCCCCAATATGAATGTAAGAACAATGTAAGCAAACAGGATACACACATTGATAAACATAAAGATACTTGCTAGTATTAACTTTTTTAATTGATACCGTTAATATTAATTTGTTGTAGTTACATATGGGTTGTGTATAGACGATGCTGTGATGCATGAGGGGAAGTGGGTGGGGGATGGGGGGTGAGGAAATATGTATGAGAAAAAAAAAGTTGACACAGCCCGAAGGGATTTCTCCCCGTCTTCTCCTTTATGCATGGGGGACGGAGAGGGGGGGTCGCGAATTTATGAAGCGGCCTTGCTGTGGATGTGCTGTGTCCTGCGACACTGCTTCTGACCCAGGGCAGTGGACAGGATGCAGGGATGACCCGTCATCCAGGAGGTGCCAAGATAAGAGGGAGAGAGGAGGGTGGAGGGGAGTGGAATATATAGGAAATGGAATGGGTGGGAGTGGTTTCTATGCCTTTTTCTTTTTGGCTACCCCCCATGTAGGGGGAAAAAGCCTTTGGTATATGTATGTATGTACATATGGAGCTCAAAATATTCACAGTGATAAGAGCTAGCCATTGATACAGTTAAAGTTTGCAGCTGTGAGACTGGCAAATATCTTTATAATATACCAAAATATTTGCCAGTCTCAATTTTTTAAAGATCGCGACCTTAATCTTTGATACTTATATATGGGGTTTAAAATACTTATCAATAAGAGCTAGATGTAAGAATTGCAGCAGTGAGAGCTAAACTGACCTAATCTATGCCCTTGGTAAATATAAAGATGGCCATTCACCTCATTTTTTTTCTTAACAGCTATTAACACTACTATTAGTTTGCAGAAGTTATATCTGGGGTTAAGAATATTCAGAATGATAACAGCTAACCGACTATATAGGTAATTGCAGGTGCCAGGCTGGCAAACATGATCTTGATAAATACCCACACATTTACCCCTGCTCAGAATGCCAAATTACACACTACCAAACGGGAATTGAAGTGTAGCAAATGTACTAGGCTAATTTACCACTACATGATTTCACTTACGAATTCAAGAATGGCACACTAGTTTAGCCATAAAAACAAGCTCTTCAAACAGCCGAAAGAGTGCAACTCAAGGCTTGGCTGTCTATGACGTCATATGTAAATAAACATTGCCAGGTACTTCAAGAATGAATCCATGTCATAATCCCAGTTACAAAATCCCATATGTCGAAAACCCACAATCAAAATCCCATAATTCATAATCCCATATATCATTGATCAAAATCCCATACTATCTTATCATACATAACTATAATATAAAAATATATATATTATTGTCATATAGATGTGGAACTGATCAATGTTTTGTAGGTATGTTTATAACATCAAAGAATTGGAAATAATTAATTAAAATTGACTTCAGGTAGCTGGGCTTTTAGAAATTATTGTTAATTTGTTGGAATTCAACAAGTTAGATAGATTAAAGGGTATGGCACGAGTTAAAGCTAGATAGTGACAATATTGAACTGACGGCAGGAAAATTCTTACTCGGGAAAGCAAAAATAGATGTTCAAAAGGAGAAACTGCACAAACTATGAAATGCAAGAGAAAAGATGAAGTTAGAGGGCAGAGTATAAATGAAAGAAACAAAACAAAAAGAGGATAGGAATGTTTTACATATTATTATTCTCGCAGTCCGAGTATAAATGAAGGAAAAAAAATACAAACGAAGCGTTTATAGTCTATTCAATCAATCAAATCAGCCATCCTGAGTCCACTGCTGAACAAAGGCCTCCTTTATAGCATCCATGATTCGCACGACCGCGCCAACGTTTGCCACGTCATTCCTGCAAACTTCTTAATCTCGTCTTTCTATCTTCTGTCTGGTCTTCCACGCTTACCATCTCTCGGCGTCCACTCAGTAACATACCAGCTCCATCGCTTATCAGTCGTTCGCACTAACTTACCTGCCCAATTCCACATCCTCTCTTTTAACAATTCAACAATATGTGAATATCTTCCACTCTGGTCTGCTCTCTTTCGGTCTCTCGACATTATTCCCATCATTGATCTCTCAATTCTCCTCTGTGCAGTCCTCAGTTTTGTTTCCATCGCCTTCTTCAGTTTCCAAGTCTCCCACCCGGAGATTATTGCTGGCAGAATGCACTGATTGCAAACTTTATGTTTCAAACATAAAGAGAGAGAGCCTCTCAATATTTTATTATACTTGCCAAACACTTTCCAACCAATTGTGATGCGTCTTTCTATTTCATCATGATCTTTGGTCACTTTCACCATCTGGTCTAAATAATTATACTCAACTTCTTCTAGACTCTCGCCATCGATTATAACCTCTTTACTTTGAACTTTCGTGTTGGACATTACTTTGGTTTTATCTTTAGTAATTTTTAAACCGTTGAGACTTCTTTTTCAGATCACTCAGCATATTTTGCAAGTCTTCTGCTCTTTCTGAAATAAGAATAATATCATCCGCAAATCTTAGATGGTTCAAATATTTGCCATTAATCTTCAAAACTTTATCTTCCCAACTCAACCTTCTCTATTTCTCTAATCTCTGCCTTATGTTGATAATCTTGTTTAGTTCTACTCTTCCTATTTCGTCTCTCCTGCTTTTAATCTGCATGGTCTTTCTTCTTTTAATTTGGTCATTTGTGGCTTTGGGGTATTTGTTTTCTTTAATACTTTTTGTACTTCCCACTTTCTCTGCCTATTCCCTAATGATATTCAATAAATTCGAATTAATATCTTCGACGGTCCTCGCAAGTTCTTAGAGCTTCGAATCTATTCTTAATTTCTAACTTAAATTCGTTCTTATTATCCTTAACCTTTGCAAGGCGTATTTTCTTTCTTAAAATTAGTATATTTCTCTCGGCTCTGGAACTGAATTTAGCTGTGCAACCTACCATTCTATGGTCACTACCTATGTTGACTTTATGACCGTAACATTTCTAACGCTCTTGCTCTCATCTCCTGATATAAAGTCTACTTCGTTCTTTGTTGTTCCATTTGGGCTTCTCCAGGTCCATTTACGACCTACACACTTTTGGAAGAAAGTGTTCATTATCTTCATGTTGTAGTTCGCTGCAAAATTGACTAACATCTCGCATCTATCATTTCTTTCACCTACTCCAAAATTCCCAACGCATGGCTGATCTCCCACCTTCTTCCCCACTTTAGCATTAAAGTTGCCTATTGCCAACTTTTCATGATCCATTACCTGACTTAAATCATCATAGAAGGATTTAATTTCATTTTCTGAACTCTGTGAAGTTGGTGCATAAACCTGAACTATTTTTAGAGTGTGACACAAATTCCTGGACAGTGGAAGAAGGTGGTGGATGAGGTGGTGTGGGTAACACGTACCTTAAGTAATTGATGAAGGGAGGGGGAAGATAGCTGCAGTTGGGAAACCGAAGTCCAGGAGATTTGTATCACATCTCGGGACCACTCGCCTTCCCTCCAAGGCAAGCGTGAGAGTAGATCAAAGAGGGGGGGGGGGGTATGATGGGACAACTCATTAAGTGAACCGTCCTAGGCTAATGAAACCCAGAACTCCTATTGTGAGTTTTAATGAATTAAATAATTAAACACTAGAAATATGCTACTTGACATTACATAAGGGTTTTAACAGTTGGATTTCACACATACATCCTATCTATTCCCTGCTTGTGGAGACGTCTTCAATTAGCGCGGTCTCCTGCTGAGCTCCGACCGGCGCGGCTCTGCTTCTGGTGGGGGCGGGGGGTGACGGCCTGGGCGGGCGCTGAGATGGGCTTGCAAGTAACCCACTTCACCGACGTAGTCTTAGTCAATCGTACTGCACTCTTAGAGTTCTTGCGGGAGGGGTTTGTACCCAAATAATCGACACTCGATTGGCTCTCAAGGATGAAAATCCCCAACAGTCACATGAGGGAGGAAAGGACACGATTGGACTTCCGAGAATGAGCGGTCCGACCTCCCTTGTTGAACTCGATGTGTAGACTGACCTCTGTCCCGCGGCATGTGAGGTCAAAATGCCCGCTAGCCGGCTTCCGACGTTGCCAATAGTTCTACGTCTCCGTCCCTAGTTGTGAAGGGTACTACGAATAATGTTTATGCGAAAGATGACACAGTTCCAATTGTTCCTTGAGGTAGACACTGTTCACGAGCGTGTTAGATACGATCCTAATTATTCTAATTGCCTAGCTTAAAACAAATATGTGGCAGAGCGCAGGGGGGGGGGGAGGAGGGGGTGTGTTCGCACTAAGCGGGAGATGGACAAGGCCGCTTTGTTACTTTGGCCGATGAAAATCCGTTGGCCTAAGTCGTGTGAGAACACTTGAATCTAAAGGGGGGGGGGGTGTTCTCTAAATAATTAGAAGTCTCTCACTTCGTTAAGGCACTTTAATTGATTGCCAAAATGGCACAACAGTTGATGAGGATAAGGAGAAGGAGAAAGGACAGGATGTAGCTACTAGAAGTCTTAAGGACTCTGGTAATTCCCCCGAGTATAGGGAATGAAGGGCCGAAACGGTGAGAAATCAGACGAGAGAAAATGGGAAGGGGAGACAGCGAGCTGGGTGTCACGATTTCAAAAATTGTGACAGAGTGTACCTTTTACACAGCCTAATCACAATTCAAGCTACTCTGTCTGATAAACTACTGAATTTGACTACGTTACCAGCAACCTCTCGGTTTATCAAGAATCTTACTCCATTAGATCTTTCTTTGTCCTTACTTCTATAGTAGAGCAGGTGGTGACCCTTTTGTAATTGTATTAGCTTTTCTTCCGCTATTCGGAATTCGCTGAGTCCTACGATGTCTCACTTGTTGTCTAGTTGTCAAGTAGAAAGCTGGTGTGGGCCTTTACAGTGGCTCCCTTTCCCTTACACATAATTTTTGACTTCAAATTTTTGCTTTGATTCTATTCCTCTTTGATGTTGATATTTCTGCTATTCAGGCAGTTCACTCTAAGCACCTCCCTACCTTCTGTTCTTTTCCTCTTTCTCCATTTATCCTCCATTTTTACCTTACCTTCCACTAAAAAAATATCTGATATTCCTCCAATCTCTCCCCTTAGAACATGTACATCCTTAACTCTTAACCCTGGATTACTAGACATGTGCCACTTGCGATCACGTAATGCGCAGTTATATATTCGCGGGCTGTGGTGTCCACCTAAATTGACATTTGGCAACTTTTATTGTTTATTGCATCAGTAATGATTGTGCCGCCTGTGTGGAGACTGAAATCCGTGCTCTGCATTTGTATACAGCCTAGGTAAGTTTTAGTGTATCCATATGGCACATGTCGGGTCATTACGTTAGATTATTGGAGGGAAAAAAGTCATGTCATAAAGTCTGTTTATGTGATGATGTATGAAAAGTTTTGAGAGTGCTTTCAAGTCATAATGAACACTCTGTTCTTAAACATGACTCACATGATACAATATGAAGTGCTACATTTTTTTTTTTTTTTTTTTTTGGGGCAGCCATGAAACGAACAAAATTCTATACAGATGAACAGCTGGTGTTGCTTGTGAACTCTGAAGAGTTCGAATGATGTGGAGATAACATGGTAGACTCAATAAGTGAAGCCGATATCACCACTGGGACTGTGGAAGAGGGTGCTGTGTAAGGTGGCCAACTCGGCCTTCTAGGGGACCATGTGACAGCATCACCATCCATTGTGTTGCCATCCTCTGGGACTCCTGAATCGCCAGACATTGATTGAGTGCACAACAGGACCTAGTGGTGGTGTGAGTGCAGTGGTCACACCACACAAGGAGCAGGAGCCAACTGAGGCGGTGGTTCAGCCTCCAGCCGTCCCGTTGTCACAGACCTGCTAGACGAGCCCCCTTCACCTCCCCCCAAAAATACAAGAGGCGTCGTATTGTACTTACTGATGAGCCCAGTGATGACTCTGACCCAGATTATATACCAGACGACTGGAATGAACCCCGACCCCACAGTTATAGAGAGTGGAGCCAAACAAGATAAACGAACATCAAAGGAAATGTTTGATCCTCTGCATGTGTCACTTTTGTACCGTGCTGGGCTAAGTGAATCAAGATTCACTTTACTTTTACGGGCCATATGTTTTGATGACCACACCACACGGGAAGAATGAACCAGGACTGACAAAATGGTGCATTTAGGCACATTTGGGAAAGGATGTTAAGGGATTGTATGAAGGAGTGATTGTGCCAACAGCACTGTATGGGGGCAGAGACATGGGACATAAGAGAGAAAGAGAGGAGGAGTTTGAATGTGTTTGAGAAGAGGTGCCTGAGAAGTATGATAAGGATTACTATGCTGGATAGAATGAGACATAAGGTGGGGAGGAGAAAGGGGGTGGAAAGGGGGTTGGGAGATTGGGTTGATGAAAGACTATTGGGATGGTTTAGACACATGGAAAGAATGAGTGAAAAAAAGATTAGTGAAAGAGGTGTGGAAGGAGTGAATGTGAGGGGGTGACCTAGGATGAGATGAAGTGAACGGGGCATTGGGAAAGAGGGGAATGTTTGTTGAGGAAGGACAGGAGAGGACAAAAGATAGGGGTGAATGGACAATGGTTTTATACATATTTTGCTGTCGTGCATGGGGGATGAGGGTGATGGGATTTGTGTGAAAAATAAATTGACGTAGCCCAAAGGAATTTCTCGTCTTTTTATTTTTCTGCACGAGGGGATAGAGAGGGGGGATTGCTGATTTAATGAAGCGTACTTGCTGTAGATGTGCCGTCATACGACACTGTCGCAAATCTCTGGACAGTCGAAAGGAGAGGATGTGGGGTGGAACGGGTGAGGGTAGATAGCTACAGTGGGAGCCGAAGTCCAGAAAATTTGCACCACCGACGGGGACTACACACGCTTCCCTCTGAGTGGCGTGTATAAATTTCAGTATTTAAAGGGGATACGGAATGATTCAACTCATTTAGCTAATCACAACCCTAGGGTAATTAAATAAACTAGAAGAAATCGATTTAATAGAATAAATTCCACAGTGAATACACTTAGAAAACATGTGACACAACACTTTAATAATTCACATTAAGTAAATATCATTTGAAGTCAAACCAGACTGAATTCCACCGTGAATACATTTAGAAAACATGCGACACATCACTTTAATAATTCACATTAAGTAAACATCATTTGAAGTCAAAACAGACTGAATTCCACAGTGAATACACTTAGAAAACATGTGACACAACACTTTAATAATTCACATTAAGTAAACATCATTTGAAGTCAAAACAGACTGAATTCCACAGTGAATACATTTAGAAAACATGAAACACAACACTTTAATAATTCACATAGCTTCCAATCTTAACCCATTAAACTCCGATGACAAGATGTCTTGTCATTTGGTCAAATAAAACAAAAAATCATAATAAAACAACAAAATGTTTGATGATCAAACAGCACCAGAAAAATATGACGTCGTCAGTCCTCCTCCTCTTCGAGGAGGAGGAGGACTGACGACGTCATATTTTTCTGGTGCTGTTTGATCATCAAACATTTTGTTGTTTTATTATGATTTTTTGTTTTATTTGACCAAATGACAAGACATCTTGTCATCGGAGTTTAATGGGTTAACGGATGTGTTCGATAAAGCCGGATACATGAGAACACCTCATCATGGTGGGTACGATCGGTGGGACCAGACTCACAGCTCACAGGATGACGTTACCACAGTTAATTTACTCAAAGAGACCGATCAAGTTCGATTCACACGCCATAAGCACACCACTTCCAATAGTTCATTTGTATAATTTTCACGTGAGTTAGAAAGGTAATGGAAAGTTCTAATAACCACTCCATGTGGTTAATGCGAGTTTCTTCGCGGAATACCTAAGACACACTTTACCTCTTGCCAGCTTCTTGTAGAACTGATGCTTCAGTGGTGGGCACGGCGGGAAATCGCGCAATGTTGCCAAGTTTTATAGTTTTAAATCATTGTCTCCGAAGGGTACGGTGTGTAATGTGCCTGTAGGAGTCAATCCATCTCTAGCAATCCCTTCAAGACAATCACTAGAGAGAAAATTATAAATCCTAATTAGCCTAAGCAGTTAACCTAATTACATAACTTATATGAGAGGTGGCAAGTGCGCAGGGATTGAAATTTCAAACCGTTGAAACAAATTCACAAGGTGATGCTTAGTTGAAATGTTAATTTGTACACAAGACACCAATTTATAATTACACGGTGGAACAACAAATTCACAAGGTTGACATACTCCAGGTTCAACCATTAAACATTCGTGACATCTCTGTATTTCGTCATCAATGGGTACCGTGTACAAAGGGTGGGAAATTCCTATGAATAGACAATTCTTTAAACTCGTTAATGGTCCAAAACTAATGGCCAAATTGGTGTTACAGACAATAAGAATAATGGCGAGTAAAATAACAAGTAGTTGTTAAAGATTCTAAGAATTCTGGCAATTTCACAGAATAGAGGAAATAACAACTTATAGGAACGAAAGTACAAATATAAAGCCTACTATATCGGCTAGGTCCTTGAACGAAAGTATTTGCAAATTATGGTTTGACAACAGACGTGGAATTTGGAAATGGATGGTGTCACAACCCCGAAAGTTGTGACAGACACTGCTTCTGATCCAAGTCAGTGAGCGAGGTGCAGGGATGACCCATCATTCAGGAACTGCAGGATACGAGAGAGGGAAGAGGGTATAAGGCTCTTTTAGCATTTTCTTTTATCAATATTGTCTTTCTTCATGGTATTCCTTAACAGTAGGTCTTTGTGGGAAACTCTATTGATTTGTTCCCTTTTCCTTATAGAATTTGATACATTAGGTAAATAATAAACATTGAAATTGTATCAAGTATTCAAATTTATTGGGCCAACAAGGACTATTTGAGGGGGAAATTGATAAGATACTTATTATCTTATTTCACTAGTTATAAAATGTGTGCACGCACGCAGGCGCATAGATTAGAAGGAACAATGTTCATCACACAAATCACTCTGGAATAGATCCTTACCAGTGTGAGTCACCATGTGACATTTGAGAGACCTGAGTGAGTCCTCATATGCTTTGTGAGACTGCTTTTTGAGAAAGCTCTATGGCACAGGTTGTGGAGAAAATAGTGTCCTCCACCACATGTGGTCCACAGGTCCTCCAATGGCTGGGGCTCTTGTAAAGAGCGGAAAAAAAAGGTGGACACAGATGGACGTCACAGAGGTCATGGGAGACTACCAGGTAAAATTCTTAATGAATCTAATATCAATATTAAACAATTAGAAGAATAGACCCAAGCTGTTTAATAAGTAGAAAAACAAGAGGAGGGAGGGGGGGTTGGAAGAAGTAACGCTAACAATCCTCCAAGGCTGTTTGATTGGGATACAACAGAACCGAAACAGCTATAAGGTTATCACTGGGCAGTCAATCTGCTGTTCCACTGTGACTTCAGGAACGACTACTGCCATGACTACAGTCTTCTGCTGGGACGGTTACTGCCACAACTATGTGGTCCTCTGCTGGAACTGGTACACTGCAAGTGCTGTAACACACAACCACAGCTATGTGGACTTCCTTTCATTCCATGGCTGCTACACATTTCACGAGGTTTGTCAAAGATAACCTAATTGCTACACTTGCTGAACGGCTTCTACCTTCATCAAACAACTACAACTGGAAATGAACAACTGGGACAACTACAAATTAGACTGAAACTGGGGTGCAAATAGAAGTAAACTGGCAAACTGTACTATGAATCAAACCCAACTGGCTACAAGTAAATCTATACTGCAACCAGGTCAGTGAACGGATTTGAATAGATGAGGTGAAGAGCGCCATCTATGACTAATTAGTCGTACACATACATGGACTGCAAAATGATTCAGGTACTCATGCTTCATGGGATCAAACAGCTTGGGTCTTTACCAGGAAAACAATAAACATTTTTTGTACATAAACAGATGACAAATTCTTTATAAATTGAACTGTAGGAATGAAGTGTGTTCACTCCTGAATGACCTTATAGGTAAAACAAAGGGAATACCATGCTGGACTCTATGTGTGTAGGTATCAATTGTGTAATTGCCTTTCTGCTGGCTTAATGCAAAACATCAGAAAAGTGTGATCTTTTCATCATAAAGGTCATACAGGAATGGCCTCTCTCCAATGTCCATCCTCATATGACTTGTAAGAGAAGTCTTATGTGAAAAACCAGAATCAAAGAGGTCACACTGGAAAGAGGCTTCTCATATGTGTGTCTTCATATGCTGTGTAGTATAACCCTTTTGTGAAAAAGCAAAGCCACACAGGTCAAACTAAAAAATCTCTCCTGTGTGGCTCCTCATATGCTTTGCGAGATAATTCTTTCTTGAGAAAGCTGCATTGCATAGGTCACACTGGAAAGGTTTCTCTCCTGTGTGGGTCCTCATATGTTGTGTGAGAGCACCCTTTCGTGAGAAAACAGAATTGCACAGGTCACACTGGAAAGGCTTCTCTCCTGTGTGAGTCCTCATATGCTTTGTGAGATTACCCTTTTGTGAAAAAGCAGAATCACACAGGTCACACTGGAAAGGCTTCTCTCCTGTGTGAGTCCTCATATGCTCAGTAAGATTACTCCTTTGTGAAAAAGCAGAATCACACAGGTCACATTGGAAATGCTTCTCTCCTGTGTGGCTCCTCATATGCCTTGTGAGAGCGACCTTAAAGGAGAAAGCAGAATAACACAGGACACATTGGAAAGGCTTCTCTCCTGTGTGGGACCTCATATGCTTTTTGAGATATGGCTTTCGTGAAAAGGCAGAATCACACAGGTCACAGTGAAAAGGCTTCTCTCCTGTGTGGGTCATCATATGCCTTGTGAGAGAGACCTTTAGTGAGAAAGCAGAATCACACAGAGCACACTGGAAAGGCTTCTCTCCTGTATGGGTCCTCATATGCTTTGCGAGAGTATCCTTGTGTAAGAAAGCAGAATCACACACATCACATTGGAAATGCTTCTCTCCTGTGTGGGTCCTCATATGCCTTGTGAGACCACCCTTTAGTGAGAAAGCAGAATCACACAGAGCACACTGGAAAGGCTTCTCTCCTGAGTGGGTCTTCATATGCTGTATAATGTGTTCCTTTCGTGAGAAAGCAGAATCACACAGGTCACATTGGAAAGGCTTCTCTTCTGCGTGAGTCCTCATATGCATTGTGAGATCATACTTTTGTGAGAAAGCAGAATCACACACGTCACACTGGAAAGGCTTCTCTCCTGTATGGGTCCTCATATGCCTTGTGAGAGAGATCTTTAGTGAGAAAGCAGAATAACACACGTCACACTGGAAAGGTTTCTCTCCTGAGTGGGTCCTCATGTGATTTACGAAATGTTGTTTTTGTGAAAAAGCAGAATCACACAGGTTACACAGGAAAGGCTTCTCTCCTGTGTGGGTCCTCATATGCCTTGTGAGAGAACTCTTTCGTGAGAAAGCAGAATCACACAGAGCACACTGGAAAGGCTTCTCTCCTGAGTGGGTCTTCATATGCTGTATAAGGTGTTCATTTCGTGAAAAAGCAGAATCACACAGGTCACATTGGAAAGGCTTCTCTCCTGTGTGAGTCCTTGTATGCTTTGTGAGATCACCCTTTTCTGAAAAACCAGAATTGTACAGGTCACACTGGAAAGGATTCTCTCCTGTGTGGGTCATCATGTGATCTTTTTGGAAACACTTTTGTGTGAAAGTTTTACTGCACAGGCCAACCTGGAATGGCTTCTCTCTAGTGTGGGAGATCATATGGAATTAGAGATGATTCTTTCATAAGATAGCTGCATTGTACAGGTCACATTGGTAAGGCTACTGTGTGGGTTCTCATATACTGTGTGAGAGAACCCTTTTGTGAGAAAGTAGAACTGCACAGGTCACACTGGAAAGTTTTTCTCCTGTGAGGATCCCCACATGATCTTTGAAGTGACTTTTGTACCATTTGAGATCATGCTTTTGTGAGGAAGCAGAATTGCACAGATTACACTAGAAAAGCTTCTCTCCAGTGTGGATCATCACGTGATATCTAAGATAATTCATGATATAGCTGTGCTGTAGATGTCACATCAGATCCTCTTCATCATGTCACACACATAGATTCTATGGTTAGCTCTTCTAAAGGATTGATGATAGTTACTCTCTTCCTGGAAAGAATGTAATCATATGTTTGACATCTAATATTTTGAGATTGTGTGATACACTACAAACCATTTAATATTCAAGAAACAGACCCTTTGTACTTGCCATAACTTGAAATAGATAGAAATACTAACAGATGAGCTGTTATTATATATTGCATTCTACTTTTTCATTGGAAATGTACTGAAAACCATCCAGTAACTACATGCATACTCACCCCATGACAACCGGAATGAATCAAATTTTGCTCTGGCTTTTTCATCATGTTACAATTTTTGGATGTGGATTCCCCACATCCAAAAATTGTAACATGATGAAAAAGCCAGAGCAAAATTTGATTCATTCCGGTTGTCATGGGGTGAGTATGCATGTAGTTACTGGATGGTTTTCAGTACATTTCCAATGAAAAAGTAGAATGCAATATATAATAACAGCTCATATATAATAACTGCTCAGTTGGCCACAGCAGTCCTATTTTAACATAACTCCACAACAATCTATGTTTGGGGTCTCATGACCAGACTCTACATATGACCAATACTAGGAGGGCTTATTGAGTTCATCTCATCTGACCCATATAGGTGATGCAAGTCTTGTCATATTAAGTAAAACAACTGTTTGTCTAATGGAAAATAAACAGTGGGTATATCTACTAAAACAATCTCAACAATCATGATGTAATCAGAAAGGACCTGTTATCTATAATCACGACAATCTGAATAAACAGCCTTACTTCAACAGCTCATATCTGTTATCACCCTGAAACCAAGAGGAAAATTTAAGTCTAACCTCTAGACCTCTACTAGTTTTGAGACTTCTCGTGGTTATGGACATGGTCCATGACATGGAATACTGACCATATTACTAATAGTTATTTCATATGCTTGCTCTCATAGCCACAGCTGACTGTGTAATAGGTATAACATAGCCTATCTTAACCCATTCAACTCCGACGACAAGATGTCTTGTCATATGGTCAAATAAAACAAAAAATCATAAAACACCAAAATGTTTGATCAAACACCAGAAAAATATGACGTCAGTCCTCGCTTCGCTGCGAGCGTAGCGAGGACTGACGTCATATTTTTCTGGTGTTTGATCAAACATTTTGGTGTTTTATGATTTTTTGTTTTATTTGACCAAATGACAAGACATCTTGTCGTCGGTGGTGAATGGGTTAAGCTTCATACTATAACAATTTAAGTATTATTTGTGAACAACACCCTCTACGAATACTACGCGTAGTATCTCTGACATGTCATGCTTTACCAAACGCGACTAAGTAACGGTGCACATGCCTACACGTTGATGATTGAGGTACAGCTGTTTCATTACCAACGATCTTAACATTTTTCATTTCCAAGAGAAAATAGGCTAACCAAATACGAATATCATATTAAAATATTCATATACAGGTGTCTCATCTTTAAATTTTTACTTGAAAAACTAATTTGCGTTTAAATAATTTTTTTTTAATAATTTCGCATAAACTTGCAGAACAGCAAGACAATTTTATAATTCTGCTCATCCACCTAACGCTATAAGCATTCAAATTGACATGTACCCATTTGAATGGGATGCAAAAGGATGGCGATGTAAACATTACATCCCCCAATGGTGGCGCCGATTTTAAGTTGCTCATTTCCTAGAAAAAAATGAGGCTATAAAACATGAATATAACATTAAAATATTTATATACAGATGCCTTACCTTTAGATTTTTACTTGGAAAACTAATTTGTTAATAACCAAATTTGCATTCAAATCGGTGAAAATTTATTTAATTTTGAAGACTTGGGCATACACTTGCAGAACAACAAGACAATTTGAATATCATGCGCATGCGCCGAACGCCCCAAGCATTCAAACTAAGCCAAATAAATTACAACGGGCCGCAGAGGATGGCAATGTAAACAGCCAACCGCGATGGTGGCGCCGTGCGTGGTTTGACGTGTAACAAATACCTTTATGATATACCAAAATTCGCTAAAACAAACACCGCTAGAGGCACCACTGTCTATGATGTCCGCCCATAGCACGTCATTTTATGCTCATGCCATTCAAATGGCCAAATTTACATTTCACGGGAAATTTAATTGATAAAAATGTCGCGCGAGTGTATTTTACTATGATCATAGTAAATTTCAACCAATCACATCATTAGTTACATATCGGTACATAGAAACATGAAAAAAATGTCAGCCTGCATTCAGCAGTAAATCAAAAATTTGTTTAGGATTTAATGAGAAAAATGAGCTAGACAAATCCAATCAACGGGCAACAGCCCCAAATAAACGGAGGCTACTATTACCACAAATTATTCTGATACCAAAACCAGGGCAGGGTATTATGGGAGAGCTGAGAAATCATAAGTAGAAAATGAGTTTTTTCTATCAGGTCGGGTAACGACAAGTTAAACGTATTTTGGCATCTCAGCTGCTGATGCAGACGTGTCCATCGAATCATCTTTGCATGCTTTATCATGATCTATACTGGTAATCTAACCTAATGTAAGGTAGTACAACCCAGTTATATCCTGCTATTGAACATTGTGTGAATAACTGCACTTGTTGATATGTTATTCCTTGGGCCGCCATATTGGATTTCCGCCACAGTGGCTAATCAAGGTAATAGTTCTCCCAACCTTCCAATGCTTGAAAAACGATGTCTAGGGCAGGCACTTCCAACCTCTCAGGTTAATTTAGCACTACGTTTCCAAAAGTGTTTTTATAATGTTATGTATATGGACACGACTGCACACTTTTTGGCCCGATTTCCTGGGACAAAATAGACCGGATTTGGTACCTTTGAAAATGCAATATCTTGGGAAATAGGACATCTAGATGGATAATTCAAATTGCATTGTACTCAGAGTAATTTTCTGCATCCCATAGAACTACTTCAGCTCAAATATCAGGAATTCTATTTTCATGTTGATCTACCTACCAAAATGTTTGCCACTCTCAATTTTCTAAAAATTGCTACCAACATTACTATCATTTTGTGATACTTGTTTATGGGGATTAAAATACTTATTGATAAAGAGCTGGAAGTAAGAATTGCAGCAGTGAGACCTTACCTGACCTAACCTATCCCCTTGGTAAATATAAAGATGTCCACTCATCTTAATTTTTTTCTTAAATAGCTATTGATACCACTATTAGTTTACAGTAGTTATATCTGGGGTTAAGAATATTCACAATGATAACACCTAACCGACTATGTAGGTAATTGCAGGTGCCAGGCTGGCAAACATGATCTTGATAAATACCCACACATTTACCCCTGCTCAGAATGCCAAATTACACACTACCAAACGGGAATTGAAGTGTAGCAAATGCCAAAAGTAAACACACTACGCATGCACTGGGCTAATTTACCACTACATGATTTCACTTACGAATTCAAGATAGGCACACTAGTTCACCCACAAAAACAAGCTCTTCAAACAGCCGAAAGAGTGCAACTCAAGGCTTGGCTGTCTATGACGTCATATGTAAATAAACATTGCCAGGTACTTCAAGAAGAATGGAGTAAAACGAGTTAAAGCTAGATAGTGACAATATTGAACTAACGGCAGGGAAATTCTTATTCGGGAAAGCAAAAATAGATGTTCAAAAGGAGAAACTGCACAAACTATGAAATGCAGGAAAAAAGATGAAGGTACAAGGCAGAGTATAAATGAAGAAAAGAAAACAAAAACAGGATAGGAATCTTTTACATATTGTTATTCTCGCGGTCGGAGTATAAAGGAAGGAAAGAAAATACAAACGAAGTGCTATATAGTCGGTTCAATCAATCAATTCACCCATCCTGAGTCCACTGCTGAACAAAGGCCTCCTTTAAAGCATTCCATGACTGCGCCAACATTTGCCACGTCACTCCTTCAAACTTTTCAACCTCGTCTCTCTATCTTCTGTCTGGTCTTCCACGCTTGCCATATCGCGGCGTCCACTCAGTAACATACCTGCTCCATCGCTTTTCAGTCGTTCGAACTAACATACCTGCCCAATTCCACTTCCTCTCTTTTAATGCCTCCACAATACCTTCCACTCTAGTTTGCTCTCTCACCCAACTTGCTCTCTTTCGGCGTTATTCCCATCATTGATCTCTCAATTCTCTGTGCAGTGCTCAGCTTTGTTTCCATCGCCTTCGTCAGTTTCCAAGTCTCACACCCGGAGATTATTGCTGGCAGAAGGCAATGATTGCAGACTTTATGTTTCAAACATAAAGAGAGAGCCTCTCAATATTTTATTATACTTGCCAAACAATTTCCAACCAATTGTAACGCGTCTTTTTATTTCATTATCATGATATTTTGTCACTTTCACCATCTGGTCTAAATAATCATACTCAACTTCTTCAAGACTCTCACCATCGATTATAATCTCTTTACATTGAAATTTCGTGTTGAACATTACTTTGGTTTTATCTTTAGTAATTTTCAAACCTTTGATACTTCTTGTTCAGTTCACTCAGCATATCTTGCAAGTCTTCTGCTCTTTCTGAAATTAGAATAATATCATCCGCAAATCTTAGGTGTAGGAAAGAGGCCAAACGCAGAGTATGAGAGTCCAATATATTTTACGTTTCGCCCAGCGGGGCTTCTTCAGAAATAACATCGATGAAAAACATTTTACTCCTTATATAGCCCGAGCCTTGAGGGGAGAAACAAACATTAAAATGGTGTACACACAATTTGCGCAAATTGCTTGTTACTCGTAATTAAAATTGCCAATGGTTTGTTTATTGTAAAAAATCCATTATTCTGATTTATATTTTCTATGAGGGATATAAACGCCGATTCTAAACATCTACGTTTCATAGTATGGTTTTCATATCTTATAATCTTGGAATTATTCCAATCAGCATTGTGGCCGGTATCGAATCTATGTTTAACAATGGCATTATTCATATTGTATGTTTTCATATCATATTTATGTTCTAATATTCTCTTATCAATACCACGGAAACTTTCACCAATGTAAACCTTTTCACAACCTAGACATGGCTCACAATAAATACCTGCTTGACGAATATTTTCCCTGCTCTTATTTCGGCTTTTAATGAGATTGCCAACTGTTACTGATCTGGTTTTAACAACATTCACACCAGCCTTGTTTAATAATGGGGAAATATTGTCTGCAACTGAGGAATTAGGTAATATGATCCTCTTTGTATATTCTTCTTTTATTTTTCCTACTCTTTTATAAATAATTCCAGCTTTCTTCTTGGCTTTTAGAATAAAATAAGGAGGGTATTTTAGTTCAGTAAAAGCGTTAAAAATTTAATTAAATTCTTCATCCAGATACTCCTCTGAACATATTCTTAAGCCTCGAAGATAAAAACCTATGATAATTCCCATTTTGGTTTTCTTATCCGTAGCAGAGTAAAAGTGTACATAATCATTATTATTTGTCTTTTTTCTAAAAACTTTAAACTTTACATTGTTTCCGTCTCTTATTAAAAGGGTATCAAGATAGGGCAACATGTTGTTAGTTTCATATTTTGCTGTAAACTTGATACTATCTACAAGATTTAACTGATTTAAAATTCTACTCAAATCTAACCTACGAGGAGCTATTATAAGTACATCGTCGACGTATCTAAGCCAGACTAACTCTCTAGGAATAATGTTGCTAAAACTGGTATTTTCTAAATGTTCTAAAAACAAGTTCGCCAGCACTGGGCTTAGTGGTGATCCCATTGGTAAACCTGCTGTCCGTCTGTAATAATCATCATTAAAAGTAAAACAACAGTTTGAAATACAAAGGTTTACTAGTCTGATAAAATCACAAACAGGTACAGGCAACTCATCATGTTCAGACAATACATTGTTTAACACTTCGATGGCTTTTTTAGTTGGTATAAACTAAAAAAGCCATCGAAGTGTTAACCAATGTGACTTCCAAGTTTTGCTTTGATTCTGTCCCTCTTTGATGTTAATATTTCTACTATTTAAGCAGTTCACTCTAAGCACCTCCCTCCCTTCTGTCCGTTTCCTCTTTCTCCATTTATCCTCCACTCTCAACTTACCTTCCTGTAAGAGGCTGGTAGACAGAGGTAGACATTAAAGTAGATAGAGGGGTAGGTGAAACGATATGTAGATTTTATATTAATTCTATATTCGGTTGTTATGAAATAATGGGCGACTGTAAGTTGCAGAGTTGCAGATTTCGCTTACCGCCTAAAGTTTGTAAAGATTGGTTGGAGTGGCGATCAAAGGTCCTGATGTGACAGAATGTGAACACAAAGCTTGTTCTACTTGTGTCACAAGTGCTTGCGTAAACAGTATTGCTTGAGACAGTATAACAGTCTTTCGGATTGGATAAAAAGGGTGGAGGAGGTAAAGTCACGCCCTAAAAAGGTGGTACTTGTTTGTAACGTTGAAAGTTATTGGATGAATTAAATTGTGACGTCGGGGTAGACTTGGCTTGGTGGGTGTAGGAGTATCCCAGGTGGGAGTTCTCTGGTGTACCTTATTTAAAGCGATGTAGAGAATTAGTGAAGAAAATCAAGAAGATTTAAGACAAGTTTGCTTACTCCATCCAGAAATATCATTAACTTGTTAGAAAATATATAGTGGAAAAATAATTAAAGAGAAGGACAAGCATGGGACCTACAGAAGAAAAATTTGCAGTGTTAGTGTCAACGAAACTAACATTCCACTAAAAAATTATCTGATATTCCTCCAATCTCTCCCCTTAGAACATGTACATCCTTAACTCTTAACCCTGGATTACTAGACATGCGTCACTTGGAATCACGTAATGCGTAGTTATAATTTCGCGGGCTGTGGTGTCCGCATAAATTGACATTTGGCAACTTTTAATGTTTACGGCGTCAGTAATGAATGTGTTGCCACTGTGAGGAGACTGAAATCCGTGCTCTGCATTTGTATACAGCCCAGGTAAGTCTTAGTGTATCCATATGGCACATGTGTTATTACTTTAGATTATTGGGGGGAAAAGTAACCTCATAATGTCGGTTTATGTGATGACAAGTTTTGAGAGGGTTCTCAAGTCATAATGAACATTGCGTTCGTCAACATGACTCACATGTTACAATATGAAGTACTACATGTTTTTTTTTTTTTTTTTTTTTGCAGCCATGAAACGAACAAAATACTATACAGATGAACAGCTGGTGTTGCTTGTGAACTCTGAAGAGTTCGAATGATGTGGAGATAACACGGTAGACTCAATAAGTGAAGCCGATATCACCACTGGGACTGTGGAAGAGGGTGCTGTGGGAGGTGGCCAACTCGGCCCTACAGTGGACCATGTGACAGCATCACCATCCATTGTGTTGCCATCCTCTGGGACTCCTGAATCGCCACAGACATTGATTGAGTGCACAGCAGGACCTAGTGGTGGTGTGAGTGCAGTGGTCACACCACACAAGGAGCAGAAGCCAACTGAGGCGGTGGTTCAGCCTCCAGCCGTCCCGTTGTCACAGCCTGCTACACGTGTCCCCCACACCTCCACCCCAAAACACAAGAGGCGTCGTACTGTACTTACTGATGAGCCCAGTGATGACTCTGACCCAGATTATATACCAGGCGACTGGAATGAACCCCGACCCCATAGTTATAGAGAGTGGAGCCAAACAAGATAATAAACGAACATCAAAGGAAATGTTTGATCCTCTGCATGTGTCACTTTTGTACCGTGCTGGGCTAAGTGAATCAAGATTCACTTTGCTTTTACGGACCATCTGTTTTGATGACCACACCACATGGGAAGAACGAACCAGGACTGACAAAATGGCTGCATTTAGGCACATTTGGGAAAGGATGAGAGATTGTATGAAAGAGTGATTGTGCCAACAGCACCATATGGGGCAAAAACATGGAACATAAGACAGGAAGAGAGGAGGAGTTTGAATGTGTTTGAGAACAGGTGCCTGAGAAGTATGATAAGGGTTACTATGCTGGATAGAACGAGACATAAGGTGGGGAGGAGAAAGGGAGTGGAGAGGGAGTTGGGAGATAGGGTTGATGAAAGAGTATTGGGATGGTCTGGACACATGGAAAGAATGAGTGAAGAAAGATTAGTGAAAGAGGTACGGAAGGCAGGGGTGGAAGGAGTGAACTTGAGGGGTGACCTAGGATGAGATGGATGAAGTAAAAGGGGCATTGAGAAAGAGGGAAATGTCTGTTGAGGAAGGACAGAAGATAGGGGTGAATGGAGAATGGTTATATATAGATTTTGCTGTCATGCATGAGGGGGAGTGGATGGGGGAAGCGGGTGATGGGTTATGTGTGAAAAATAAATTGACGTAGCTCAAAGGAATTTCTCCTCGTCTTTTTCCTTTTCTGCATGAGGGGAAGGGGAGGGGGATTGCTGATTTAATGAAGCGGCCTTGCAGTGGATGTGCTGTCATACAACACTGCTTCTGATCCAAGTCAGTGGGCGAGGTGCAGGGAAGACCCATCATCCAGGAAATGCAAGATACGAGGGAGGGAAGGGGGTGTAAGGCTATTTTAGTTTTTTTTTTATCAATATTTTCTTTGTTCATGTTATTCCTTAACAGTAGGTCTTTGTGGGAAACTCTATTGATTTGTTCCCTTTTCCTTATAGAATTTGATACATTAGGTAAATAATAAACATTGAAATTGTATCAAGTATTCAAATTTATTAGGCCAACAAGGACCATTGGAGGGGGGAATTGATAAGATACATATTATTTTATTTCACTAGTTGTAAAATGTGTGCACGCACGCAGGCGCACAGCTCAGAAGGAACAGTGTTCATCATACAAATCACACTGGAATAGATTGTTACCAGTGTGAGTCACCATGTGACATTTGAGAGACCTGAGTGGGTCCTCATCTGCTTTGTGAGACTCATTTTGTGAGAAAGCTGCATCACACAGGAGATGGTAAAAATAGAGTGTCCTCCACCACATGTGGTCCACAGGTACGGAGGCTCCCGTCTTCCAATGGCTGGGACCCTTGTAAAGAGCGGGGGAAAAAAAAAAGGTGGACACAGATGGACATCACAGAGGTCATGGGAAAATACCAGGTAAAATTCTTAATGAACCTAATATCAACATTAAACATCAATAATAAGAAGGATAGACCTGAGCTGTTGAATAATGAGAAAAACAAGGGGAGGGGGTTGGAAGAAATAATGCTAATAATCCTCTAAGGCTGTTCGATTGGGATACTACAGAACCGAAACAGCTATAAGGTTATCACTGGACAGTCAATCTGCTGTTCCACCACGATTACAGGAATGACTACTGTCATGACTATACAGTCTTCTGCTGGCATGGTTACTGCCCTATGTGGTCCTCTGCAAGTGCTGTAACACACAGCCACAACTATGTGGACTTCCTTCACTGCATGGTTGCTACACATTTCACGAGGTTTGTCAAAGATAACCTAATTGCTACACTTGCTCAACGGCTTCTACCTTCATCAAACAAGTACAACTGGAAATGAACAACTGGGACAACTACAAATTAGATTGCAACTGGGTCAACTACAAACTGGGGCGCAAATAGAAGTAAACTGGCAAACTGTACTACGAATCAAACCCAACTGGCTACAAGTAAATCTATACTGCAACCAGGTCAGTGAGCGGATTTGAATAGATGAGGTGAAGAGCGCCGTCTACGACTAGTTAGTCATTCACATACATGGACTGCAAAATTATTCAGGTACTCATGCTTCATGGGATCAAACAGCTTGGGTCTTTACCAGGAGAACAATTAAAAATTTTTGTACATAAATTGAGGACAAATTCCTTATACTGTGAACTGTAAGAATGAATTTTGTTCACTCTTGAATGACCCTACAGGTAAAACAAAGGGAATGCCATGCTGGATTCTTAGTGTGTAGGTATCGTTTGTGTAATTGCCTTTCTGCTGGCTTAATCCAAGACACCAGAAAAGTGTGGTCTTTTCATCATAGTCATACAGGAATGGCTTCTCTCCAATGTCCATCCTATGTCTTGTGAGAGAAGTCTTATGTGAAAAACCAGAATCAAAGAGGTCACACTGGAAAGGTTTCTCTTTTGTGTGGGTCCTCATATGCTGTGTGGGATAACCCTTTTGTGAAAAAGCAAAGCTGCACAGGTCACACTAACAAATCTCTCCTGTGTGGCTCCTCATATGCTTTGTGAGACAATCCTTTCTTGAGAAAGCTGCATTGCATAGGTCACACTGAAAAGGTTTCTCTTTTGTGTGGGTCCTCATATGTTTTGTGAGATCACCCTTTTGTGAGAAAGCAGAATTGCATAGGCTACACCGGAAAGGCTTCTCCCCAGTGTGGGTCCTCATATGCTTTCTAAGATTACCCTTGTCTGAGAAAGCAGAATCACACAGGTCACATTGGAAAGGCTTCTCTCCTGTGTGGGTCCTGATGTGCATTGTGAGATGACCCTTTAGTGAGAACGTAGAATCACACAGAGCACACTGGAAAGGCTTCTCTCCTGAGTGGATCCTCATATGCTGTACGAGATGTTCCTTTCGCGAAAAAGCAGAATCACACAGATCACATTGGAAAGGCTTCTCTCCTGTGTGAGTCCTCGTATGCTTTGTGAGATCACCTTTTTGTGGGAAAGCAGAATCACACAGGTCACATTGGAAAGGCTTCTCTCCTGTGTGGGTCCTCATATGCCTTGTGAGAGAACTCTTTAGTGAGAAAGCAGAATAACACAGGACACATTGGAAAGGCTTCTCTCCTGTGTGGCTCCTCCTATGCTGTATGAGATGTTCCTTTCGTGAAAAAGCAGAATCACACACGTCACATTGGAAAGGCTTCTCTCCTGTGTGAGTCCTCATATGCTTTGTGAGATCATACTTTTGTGAGAAAGCAGAATCACACACGTCACACTGGAAAGGCTTCTCTCCTGTGTGGGTCCTCTTATGCTGTATGAGATGTTCCTTTTGTGAAAAAGCAGAATTGCACTGGTCACATTGGAAATGCTTCTCTCCTGTGTGGGTCCTCATATGCCTTGTGAGAGAGATCTTTAGTGAGAAAGCAGAATAACACTGGTCACACTGGAAAGGCTTCTCTCCTGTGTGGGTCCTCATGTGATGTACGAGATGTTGCTTTCGTGAAAAAGCAGAATCACACAGGTCACACTGGAAAGGCTTCTCTCCTGTGTGGGTCCTCATATGCATTGTGAGACCACCCTTTAGTGAAAAAGCAGAATCACACAGAGCACACTGGAAAGGCTTTTCTCCTGAGTGGGTCCTCATATGCTGTATAAGATGTTCATTTCGTGAAAAAGCAGAATCACACAGGTCACATTGGAAAGGCTTCTCTCCTGTGTGAGTCCTCGTATGCTTTGTGAGATCACCCTTTTGTGAGAAACCACAATCATACAGGTCACACTGGAAAGGATTCTCTCCTGTGTGGGTCATCATGTGATCTTTGAGGAAACACCTTTATGTGAAAGTTTTATTGCATAGGCCAACCTGGAATGGCTTCTCTCCAGTGTGGGTGATCATATGAAATTTGAGATGATTCTTTCATAAGAAAGCTGCATTGCACAGGTCACATTGGTAAGGCTACTGTGTGGGTTCTCATATACTGTGTGAGAGAACCCTTTTGTGAGAAAGTAGAACTGCACAGGTCACACTGGAAAGTTTTTCTCCTGTGAGGATCCCCACATGATCTTTGAAGTGACTTTTGTACCATTTGAGATCATGCTTTTGTGGGAAGGCAGAATTGCACAGATTACACTAGAAAAGCTTCTCTCCAGTGTGGATCATCACGTGATATCTAAGATAATTCATGATATAGCTGTGCTGTAGATGTCACATCAGATCCTCTTCATCATGTCACACATAAGGATTCTATGGATAGCTCTTCCAAAGGAATGGTCATAGTTACCCTCTTCCTGGAAAAAAAAAGTAATCATATGTTTGACATCTAATTCTTTGAGATTGTGTAATACACTATAATAGGATTGTGAATGTTGTGTACACAAACCATTTAATATTCAAGTCCCTTTGTACCTAAACAGACCCTTTGTATTTGCCATAACATAAAATAGATGGAAATACTAACAGATGTGCTGTTACTATATTACATTCTACTTTTTCATTAGAAATGTACTGAAAACCATCCAGTAACTACATGCATACTCACCCCATAACAACTGGAATGAATCAAATTTTGCTCTGGCCTTTTCATCATGTTACAATTTTTGGATGTGGGGAATGGCTCAGTTGGCCACAGCAGTCATATTTTAACATAATTTCACAACATTCTATGGTTGGGTTCACATGACCAGACTCTAAATATGACCAATAATAGGAAGTTTTATTCAGTTCATCTCATCTGACCCAAATAAGTGATGCAAGTCACATCCTTTCAGATACACTGGTAAGTGGTGTACATGTGTTATTATATCAGCACAATAAATAAAATTGCAGAGGAACTTTCCACATTTTATCTTGTCATATTAAGTAAAACACCTGTTTGTCTAATGGAAAATAAATATTGGATATACCTACTAAAACAATCATGATGTAATCAGGAAGGAACTGTTATCTATAATCATAACAATCTGAATAAACAGCCTTACTTCAACAGGTCATATCTGTTTTCCCCATGAAACCAGGAGGAAAATTTAAGTCTAACCTCTAGACCTCTACTAGTCTTGAGACTTGTCATGGTCATGGACATGGTCCATGACATGGAATACTGACCATATTACTAATAGTTACTTCATATGCTTGCTATCATAGCCATAGCCAACTATATAATAGGTATAGCATAGCCTGTCTATCATAAAATTCATACCATAACAATTTAAGTATCATTTGTGAACAACACCCTCTATGACCACTATGCGTAGTATCTCCGACATGTCATGCTTTACCAAACGGGACTAAGTAATGATGAAGATGCCTACACGCTGATGATTGAGGCACAGCTGTTTCATTACCAATCATCTTAAAAAATTTCATTTCCAAGAGACAATAGGCTGAAAAATACGAATATTACATTAAAATATTTATATATAGGTGTCTCATCTTTAAATTTTTACTCAAAAAACTAATTTGCAATGGCTAATAGCCAAATTTGCGTTTAAAAAATATTTTATTCAATCATTTTGGCATAAACTTGCAGAACAGCAAGACAATTTGATAATTCTGAGCATGCACTGAACACTATAAGCATTCAAATTGACAAGTACCCATTTGAATAGGTTGCAAAAAGATAGCGGTGTAAACATTACATCCCTATTGGTGGCGCCGACCGCAGATTTGCGTGTACCTACAGTGAGACTTCTCATTAACAGAATAGAAGGGGGGTAACAGTGTCCGTTGATGTGAATAATCTGTTGATTTGGAGTGTTTTTTGGGTGGCATAGTGATTGCATGCACTAAACAACAGCACCAAAAACACAGCAAAAACAGCGCAAACACAGCTGTGTTTGTGCTGTTTTTGCTGTGTTTTCGGTGCTGTTGTTTAGTGCATGCAATCACTATACCACCCAAAAAACACTCCAAATCAACGGATTATTCACATCGATGGACACCGTTACCCCCCTTTTAGTCCGTCAATGAGAGGCAGTACTGTATCTACATATTACCCCTTTAAGCTCACTTGTGCAAATTTCCAATGATTTTAAGTGGCCCATTTCCAAGAAAAAATAAGGCTATAAAACATGAATATAACATTAGAATATTTATATATAGATGCCGTACCTTTAGATTTATACCCAGAAACTAATTTGCCAAGGTTAATAACCAAATTTGCATTTAAATCAGTGAAAATTTGTTTACTTTTGAAGAATTGGGCATACACTTGCAGAACAACAAGACAATTTGAATATCATGCACATGTGCCAAACGCTCCAAGCATTTAAACTAAGCCAAACAAATCACAACGGGCCACAAAAGATGGCAATGTAAACAGTCAACCGTGACGGTGGCGCCGTGCATGGTTTGGCGTGTAATGAACAAATATCTTTATGATATACCAAAAATCAAAATGTTTGCCACTCTCAATTTTCTAAAAATTGCTACCAACATTACTATTATTTTGTGATACTTGTTTATGGGGATTAAAATGCTTATTGATAAGAGCTGGAAGTAAGAATTGCAGCAGTGAGACCTTACCTGACCTAACCTATCCCCTTGGTAAATATAAAGATGTCCACTCATCTTAATATTTTTCTTAAATAGCTATTGATACCACTATTAGTTTACAGTAGTTATATCTGGGGTTAACAATATTCACAATGATAACACCTAACCGACTATGTAGGTAATTGCAGGTGCCAGGCTGGCCAACATGATCTTGATAAATACCCACACATTTACCCCTGCTCAGAATGCCAATTACACACTACCATACGGGAATTGAAGTGTAGCAAATGCCAAAAGTAAACACACTACGCATGCACTGGGCTAATTTACCACTACATGATTTCACTTACGAATTCAAGATAGGCACACTAGTCCACCCACAAAAACAAGCTCTTCAAACAGCCGAAAGAGTGCAACTCAAGGCTTGGCTGTCTATGACGTCATATGTAAATAAACATTGCCAGGTACTTCACGAAGAATGGAGTAAAACGAGTTAAAGCTAGATAGTGACAATAATGAACTAACGGCAGGGAAATTCTTACTCGGGAAAGCAAAAATAGATATTCCAAAGGAGAAACTACACACACTGTGAAAAGCAAGAGAAAAGATAAAGGTACAAGGCAGAGTATAAATGAAGGAAACAAATCAAAAACAGTATAGGAATCTTTTACATATTATTATTCTCGCGGTCGGAGTATAAAGGAAGGAAAGAATAAACAAACGAAGCGCTTTATAGTCGGTTCAATCAATCAATTCACCCATCCTGAGTCCACTGCTGAACAAAGGACTCCTTTAAAGCATTCCATGACCGCGCCAACCTTTGCCACGTCACCCCTGCAAACTTCTCAACCTCGTCTCTCTATCTTCTGTCTGGTCTTCCACGCTTACCATCTCGCGGCGTCCACTCAGTAATATACCAGCTCCATCGCTTATCAGTCGTTCGCACTAACTTACCTGCCCAATTCCACTTCCTCTCTTTTAACGCCTCCACAATACCTTTCACTCTAGTCTGCTCTCTCACCCAACTTGCTCTCTTTCGGCGTTATTCCCATCATTGATCTCTCAATTCTCCTCTGTGCAGTCCTCAGCTTTGTTTCCATCGCCTTCGCCGGTTTCCAAGTCTCACACCCGGAGATTATTGCTGGCAGAAGGCAATGATTGCAAACTTTATGTTTCAAACATAAAGAGTGAGCCTCTCAAGATTTTATTATAATCTCCAAACACTTTCCAGCCAATTGCAATGGGTCTTTTTATTTCATTATCATAATATTTTGTCACTTTCACCATCTGGTCTAAATAATTAAACTCAACTTCTCCAAGACTCTCACCATCGATTATAATCTCTTTACATTGAAATTTCGTGTTGAACATTACTTTGGTTTTATCTTTATTAATTTCTAAACCTTTGAGACTTCTTGTTCAGATCACTCAGCATATCTTGCAAGTCTTCTGCTCTTTCTGAAATAAGAATAATATCATCCGCAAATCTTAGGTGGTTCAAATATTTGCCATAAATCTTCAAGAATTCCTCCTCCCAACTCAATCTTCCGAAAATTTCTTCAGCAAGCTCCTAAAGCCAGCATGTTCTCTCGGTTGGTTTCCATCTAAAACTTGACTTAGTCTATTTGTAAGGATCATGGAGAATACTTTATATACAGTTGATAGCAAGCTAATTGGTCGATAGTTACTGAGGTCCTTTTGGTCTACTTTTTTATGAAGCAAAATCACTATAGCATTGTATCACGATTCAGGAACGCTCTCTTAACGTAAGCATCAAGTGTACAACTGCGCTAATTTAATATGAACTTCTTTCCCTGCGTCTTTCAACAGATCTATCGATTTACGATCTTCCCCAGGTGCTTTTCCTCATTTCATATTCTTCAGAGCAAATTCTACTTCTTCCTTTGTAATCACTGGTACACTATTAACGTCTACAGATGAATTTAATGACTCAACTATGGTCTTGGACGGGTAAAGCTCTGGGTAAAGTTCTTCTACTCTTTTTACCATTCTGTCTCTGCATATAATGATTTCTCCATTACCATCTTTCAAACATATAATTCGCTGTCTTCCTAAAGCATGTCCACTCTCGGTCCCTTTAATACTTCTACCTTTCCGAATAATTTCTTCTATTTCTCTAATCTCTGCCTTATGTTGATAATCTTGTTTAATTCTACTCTTCCTATTTCGTCTCTTTTAATTTGCATGGTCCTTCTTCTTTTAATTTGGTCATTTGTGGCTTTGGGGTATTTGTTTTCTTTAATACTTTTTGTACTTCCCACTTTCTCTGCCTATTCCCTAATGATATTCAATAAATTCGAATTAATATCTTCCACGGTGTCCTCGCTAGTTCTTAGAGCTTCGAATCTATCTTTAATTTGTAACTGATATTCCTTCTTATCATCCTTAACCTTTGCAAGGCGTATTTTTTTTTTTTTAACTAGTGTATTTCTCTCGGCTCTGAAACTGAATTTAGCTGTGCAGCCTACCATTCTATGGCCACTACCTATGTTGACTTCATGACCGTAACATTTTTAACGCTCTTGCTCTCATCTCCTGATATAAAGTCTACTTCGTTCTTTGTTGTTCCATTTGGACTTCTCCAGGTCCATTTACGACCTACACGCTTTTGGAAGAAAGTGTTCATTATCTTCATGTTGCAGTTCTCTGCAAAATTGACTAGCATCTCGCCTTTATCATTTCTTTCACCTACTCCAAAATTTCCAACGTACGACTCATCCCCCACCTTCTTCCCCACTTTAGCATTAAAGTTGCCTATTACCAACGTGTACTTACTTTTCTTGATCCATTACCTTACTTAAATCATCATAGAAGGATTTAGTTTCATTGTCTGAACTCTGTGAATTTGGCGCATAAACCTGAACTATTTTTAGATTGTTCCTTTTACACAGCCTAATCACAATCCAAGCTACCCTGTCTGATAAGCTACTGAATTTGACTACGTTACCAGCAACCTCTCGGTTTATCAAGAATCCTACTCCACTAGATCTTTCTTTGTCCTTACTTGTATTGTAGAGCAGATGATGACCATTTTGTAATTGCTTCAGCTTTTCTTTCGCTATTCGGACTTCGCTGAGTCCTACGATGTCCCACTTGTTGTTATCTAGTTGTCAAGTAGAAAGCTGGTGTGGGCCTTTACAGTGGCTCCCTTTCCCTTACACATAATTCTATGACTTCCAATTTTTGCTTTGATTCTGTTCCTCTTTGATGTTAATATTTAAACTATTTAAGCAGTTCACTCTAAGCACCTCCCTACCTTCTGTCCTTTTCCTCTTTCTCCATTTATCCTCCACTCTCAACTTACCTTCCTGTAAGAGGCCGATGGAGGTAGACATTGAAGTAGATAGAGGGGTAGGTGAAACGATATGTAAATTTTATATTAGTTCTATATTCGGTTGTTAAGAAATAATGGCCGACTGTAAGTTGCAGAGTTGCAGATTTCGCTTACCACCTAGAGTTTGTAAACATTGGTTGGAGTGGCGATCAAAGGTCCTGATGTGATGGAATGTGAACACAAAGCCTGTTCTGCTTGTGTCACAAGTGCTTGCGTAAACAGTATTGCTTGAGAAAGTAAAACAGTCTTTCTGATTGGAGAAAAGGGTGGAGGAGGTAAAGTCACGCCCTAAAAGGGTGGCACTTGTTTGTAGCGTTCAAAGTTATTGGATGAATTAAATTGTGACGTCGGAGCAGACTGGGCTTGGTGGGTGTAAGAGTATCCCAGGTGGGAGTCCTCTGGTGTATCTTATCTAAAGCGATGTAGAGAATTAGTGAAGAAGAAAATCAAGAAGATTTAAGACCAGTTTGCTTACGCCATCCAGAGATATTATTAACTTGTTAGAGAAGATATGGTGGAAAAATAATTAGAGAGAAGGACAAAGCATGGGGCCTACAGAAGAAAAATTTACTAAGTGTGTCAACGAAACTAACATTCCACTAAAAAATTATCTGATATTCCTCCGATCTCTCACCTTAGAACATGCACATCCTTAACACTTAACCCTGGATTACTAGATATGTGCCACTTGGAATCACGTAATGCGTAGTTATATTTTCGCGGGCTGTGGTGTACACATGAATTGACATTTGGCAACTTTTATTGTTTATGGCGTCAGTAATGAATGTGCTGCCTGTGTGAGGAGACTGAAATCTGTACTCTGCATTTGTATACAGCCTAGGTAAGTTTTAGTGTATCCACATGCCACAATAGATTATCGGAGGGAAAAAAGTCACGTCATAATGTCTGTTTATGTGATAACTTATAAAAAGTTTTGAGAGTGTTTTCAAGTCATAATGAACACTGCGTTCGTAAACATGCATGACTCATATGATACAATATGAAATGCTACATTTTTTTTTTTGGCAGCCATGAAACGAACAAAATACTATACAGTTGAACAGCTGGTATTGCTTGTGAGCTCTGAGGAGTTCGAATGTGTTGGAGATAACACGGTAGACTCAATAAGTGAAGCCGATATCACTACTGGGACTGTGGAAGAGGGTGCTGTGGGAGGTGGCCAACTCGGCCCTACAGTGGACCATGTGACAGCATCACCACCTATTGTGTTGCCATCCTCTGGGACTCCTGAATCGCCAGAGACATTGATTGAGTGCACAGCAGGACCTAGTGGTGGTGTGAGTGCAGTGGTCACACCACACAAGGAGCAGGAGCCAACTGAGACGGGCAAACGTTGTTCCTGTTTTTAAGAAGGGAGATAGATCGTCTATATGCAACTACAGGCCAATCAGTTTGACATCGGTTATAGGAAAAATGCTTGGATCAATATTAGTAAATAGACTCAGAGAACACATCGAAGGGCATAATTTAATTCGTGATTCACAGCATGGTTTCTCCAAGGGTAAGTTATGTGTGACTAATCTTCTATCCTTTTACACTAAAGTATATAAGGCGTCAGATAACAATGAAAATTACGATGTTATTTACCTTGACTTTAGCAAAGCGTTCGACAAGGTGCCACACCAGAGACTACTAAATCAAATTAAAGCCCATGGCATAGGAGAAAAAGTGTTAGAATGGATTAAAGCTTGGATTAGTAACAGAAAACAGCGGGTCACCATAAATGGAATAAAATCTAGGTGGGGCAATGTTACTAGCGGGGTCTCCCAGGGCTCGGTTTTGGGTCCCTTATTGTTCATTATGTACATAAACGACTTAGATGATGGGATAAATTGTGATGTTAGTAAGTTTGCACACGACACTAAAATAGGACGCCTAATTAGGTCAGGAGACGACGCCCAGATTCTGCAGGATAATCTTAATAAATTGTTGATATGGTCGATGAAATGGCAAATGAACTTCAATATCTATAAGTGTAGCGTGTTAAATGTAGGGCCACACAACCCCAAAAATAGATACAACTTAGATAACACGTTTTTAGACAAATCTGAGTGCGAGAGGGACTTGGGAGTTCTGGTGAGTCTGGACCTTAAAACCAGGAAGCAGTGCAATAGCGCCAGAAATAAAGCTAACAAAGCATTAGGCTTCATTGCTAGGATGGTAACGAATAGAAGTACAGAGGTAATTATAAAACTCTATCTAGCGTTAGTTTGACCCATCCTTGACTATGCGGTACAGTTTTGGTCTCCGTCCTACAAAATGGACATTAATTCACTAGAATCAGTACAGAGAAGAATGACCAAAATGATACATGGACTTGGAAATTTGCCTTACGAAGAGAGGCTTAGGCACCTACACTTACACTCTCTGGAAAGACGCAGAGTGCGGGGTGATCTAATAGAAATTTTCAAGTTGATCAAAGGCTATAACAAAGGTGAAGCAAATAAGGTCATCATAATAAAACAACAGGGTAGGACTCGCAGTAATGGGTATAAACTGGACAAATTTAGATTTAAGAAGGAAATAGGCAAGAATTGGTTTACTAATAGGGTGGTCGATGAATGGAATAAACTTAGTAACCTTGTAGTAAGCGCTGAAACTATCAGTTGTTTTAAAAAACGATTAGACAACTTTATGTATGGGGATGACAGGTGGTGATGGATACAGAGCTGCCTAGTGTAGGCCTTATGGTCTCTTGCAGTCTCCTTTATTCTTATATGTTCTTATGTTGTCACAGACTGCTAGACGTGCCCCCTACACCTCTACCCCAAAACACAAGAGGCGTTGTACTGTACTTACTGATGAGCCCAGTGATGACTCTGACCCAGATTATATACCAGACGATTGGAATGAACCCCGACCCCACAGTTCTGATGATAGTGAATGTGACTGGCCCTCCCAGGATGCTCCACCAGCCGCAGCTGTACCACCACCTTCTCTCAACCCACCACCACCAGAGTCTACACGTCACACTTCACAACCAACACCATCCCCTGTCACACCCTCCACCAGTACTGATGATGCTAGCTGCTACCTCTTCAACCTGTCTGTTGGCCAGATTCGCACATTTGATAAAACTATGGTCTAAGACACCTTACAAACAACCACAGCTACACAACCAGCTTTACCTTACACACAAGGACTAACAGACAAGTCTAGGGATGCTGTATGTTAGGGATTTTGTTTTTTCTATCACAGAAGATATGGCACTAAATGTGGTAACCTACACCAACCAGAGAATTGATATTTTGGCACCAAAATATGCTAATCAAGCAAAGGGATCATGTGGGCACACATGCTCTGATGAAATATTGGCCATCATTGGCATTCTTGCAGACTTGTAGAGAGTGGAGCCAAACAAGATAATAAACGAACAACATCAAAGGAAATGTTTGATCCTCTGCATGTGTCACTTTTGTACCGTGCTGGGCTAAGTGAATCAAGATTCATTTTGCTTTTACGGGCCATATGTTTTGATGACCACACCACATGGGAAGAACGAACCAGGACTGACAAAATGGCTGCATTTAGGCACATTTGGGAAAGGATGGTAAGAGATTGTATGAAGGAGTGATTGTGCCAACAGCACTGTATGGGGGCAAAAACATGGAAGAGAAGACGAGAGAAGTTTAAATGTGTTTGAGAAGAGGTGCCTGAGAAGTATGATAAGGGTTACTATGTTGGATAGAGTGAGAGGAGAAAGGTGGAGAGGGAGTTGGGAGATAGGGTCGATGAAAGAGTATTGGGATGGTTTGGACACATGGAAAGAATGAGTGAAGAAAGATTAGTGAAAGAGGTGTGGAAGGCAGGGGCGGAAGGAGTGCACGTGAGGGGGTAACCTAGGATGAGATGGATGAAGTAAAAGGGGCATTGGGAAAGAGGGAAATGTCTGTTAAGGAAGGACAGGAGATAGGGGTGAATGGAGAATAGTTATATATAGATTCTGCTGTCATGCATGAGGGGGAGTGGATGAGTGATGGGTTATGTGTGAAAAATAAATTGACGTAGCCCCCCAAAAAATCTCGTCTTTTTTCTTTTCTGCATGGGGGGGATGGAAAGGGGGGATTGCTGATTTTACGACGCGGCCTTGCTTTGGATGTGCTGTCATACAACACTGCTTCTGATTCAAGTCAGTGGGTGAAATGCAGGGGTGACCCATCATTCAGGAAGTGCAAGATACGAGAGAAGGAAGGGGATATAAGGCTCTTTTAGTATATATTTTTTCATCAATATTTTCTTTGCTCATGTTATTCCTTAACAGTAGGTCTTTGTGGGAAACTCTATTGATTTGTTCCCTTTTCCTTATAGAATTTGATACATTAGGTAAATAATAAACATTGAAATTGTATCAAGTATTCAAATTTATTAGGCCAAGAAAAACTATTTGAGGGGGGGAATTGATAAGATTAGAAGGAACAGTGTTCATCATACAAATCACACTGGAATAGATTCTTACCAGTCTGAGTCACCATGTGACATTTGAGAGACCTGTGTGAGCCCTCATATGCTTTGTGAGACTCCTTTTTTGAGAAAGCTGCATCGCACAGGTTGTGGTGAAAATAGTGTCCTCCACCACATGTGGTCCACAGGTACGGAGGCTCCTGTCCTCCAATGGCTGGGATAGACATCACAGAGGTCATGGGAATCTACTAGGTAAAATTCTTAATCTAATATCAACATCAAACATTAATAATTAATTAGAAGGGTAGACCCAAGCTGTTGAATAAGGAGAAAAACAAGGGGAGTTGGAAGAAATAACGACAATAATCCCCTAAGGCTGTTTGATTGGGACACTACAGAACCGAAACAGCTACAAGGATATCACTGGACAGTCAATCTGCTGTTCCACTGCAATTGCAGGAATGACTACTACCATGACTACAGTCTTCTGCTGGGATGGTTACTGCCACAACTATGTGGTCCTCTGCTGGAGCTGGTACTCTGCAAGTGCTGTAACACACAGCCACAACTATGTGGACTTCCTTCACTGCATGGCTGCTACACATTTCACGAGGTTTGTCAAAGATAATTTAATTGCTACACTTGCTCAACAGCTTCTACCTTCATCAAACAACTACAACTGGAAATGAAAGTGGGACAACTGCATATTAGACTGCAACTGGGTCAACTACGAACTGGGGCGCAAACAAGTAAACTGGCAAACTGTACTACGAATCAAACCCAACTGGCTACAAGTAAATGTATACTGCAACCAGGTCAGTGAACGGATTTGAATAGATGAAGTGAAGAGCGCCATCTACGACTAGTTAGTCGTCCATATACTGCAAAATGATTCAGGTACTCATGCTTCATGGGATCAAACAGCTCGGGTCTTTACCAGGACAACAATTCAAAAATTTTGTACATAAATTGAGGACAAATTCCTTATAAATTGAACTGTAAGAATGAATTTTGTTCACTCTTGAATGACCCTACAGGTAAAACAAAGGGAATGCCATGCTGGATTCTAAGTGTGTAGGTATCGTTTGTGTACTGTATTTTTCAGTGTATGACCCGCGGCTTTTTGCCTCAGAAAGGGGCCAAATTTCGGGGGTGCGGGTGATATAAAGGTGCGGGTCATCTGTGGATTCTGGTTAGAAATTGCCCTCTTACGCAGTCAAAAAAAAAAATGAACGATTAGTTTAGCTGGGTGCCCTCTCGGATCGGGGATTTGCGGGGTGGGGTGGGGTGGGGGGGGGGACCGACCGGATTCGTCGTATGAAAGTTGATTAAAGTCATAATACAGCGCGTACGATCGAGACAAACGACAAAGAGAAGGTAGGATTTGTCTTACCCGCTTTACATGCTCTTGTGTCGCGATCAAACAAAAACAAGCGGGCGGCCATTTTCGCAATTACAAATTACAAACTGTACCTGATTCCTTAATGCTAAATTTGTGTATTACATGTGGGTCGTTCAAGCATGGAAGAAAATTAAAGAATCGACTATTCAGAACGGTTTCCGTAAATCAGAAATGTGCCATCCTGCAATGTTCGATGCATGCTACGACTCGGAAAAGGAATCGGACGAATCCGAAATCGAAATGGAAACGGATGAGGTCACTGCATCAGAATTGGCCGATTTATACCACAACCTCTTCCATGACGATACAGAGGATGAGGAATTCGATGGCTTCGTGAGCGATGATACGCCTTCATAAACATTGACTGTCGTCTGTGATCACTATTTTTTTTTTTTTGTAATAACGATGTGCTCCATTGACTCTGTTCATAACAGTTCAGTAATGTGCTCTATTATTGTTCTATTCTATTGAAAACTAACCATTGGAAATTGTTTGGTTTAAAAATTAATTACCAGTGTTTGTATGGCATTTATAAACCAATTGATTAATTACTGGTAAACAATCAAACAGGGTTTTATGGCATTATTTACACAAATTTATTAAAGGTCAGATATCAACAGATATACCATTCACTAAAAATCATCGAAAAAGTACTTTTTAAAAGCATACAAATAAAGTTTTTACCTATTACAGAAGAATTTATTCAGAAAAATCATTTTTAATTGCGCCTCGCAGTCTAGATATTCAGAATAACAATATTGTTTGTTTGGCAACTGTGACGTCACGAACGCGGAATTCCCCGAACCTTTCCCGAAGAGCACGGGCGGAATGTTTCGAATAGCAGACGACGCAATGAAATGAAGACAAAACTGATTTTTGCCAAATTTTATAAGATGTAGATGGTGGAATTATATAGAATACTGTCAGTATGTTTTTCTATGTAAATTAAACTGTAAATACAAAAATTTATTGAAGTCTTGATTTCTGACCTTTAACGGTCAGAAATCAAGACTTCAATAACTATTTGTATTTACAGTTTAATGTACATAAAAAAAAACATACTGACAGTATTCTATATAATTCCACCATCTACATCTTATCAAATTTGGCAAAAATCAGTTTTGTCTTCATTTCACTGCGTTATTCAAGAACACTAATTCATGAGAAATCTGCATCAGGCAAGACACTGGAAAAGATTCTCTCCAGTGTGAATCATATCGTGATATTAAAGACAACTCATGAGACAGGTAAGTCACAGATGCCACACGGGATTCTCTTTGTTACATGACAAATTGAAGGAATCTTTGGATAGCCTTTTCCAATGAAATGATGATATTCACCCTCGACCTGAAAGAAAATATTTGATAACTTTGACATCTAACTTTTTAAGGAAAACAAGCATATAAAAATAAAATGTGGCATTAACCAAAATACAGTAGGGGAAGGGAAGAAACAACTCGTATCATAAAAGAAATTTAAAGGAATAAGAAAGAAATAGAAGGTTGAGCAAATAACACTGATGTTGTTGAATAAATACTACAAAGAGATAGAGGACACTAGAAAGGTATTGGTGTACAATGTGTGATACAATAACATAGAAATAAGTAATCTATGTCAATTTTTCATTTAGGATCACTACACACACACACACAACAACAACAACAACAACGAAGGATGTCATAAATCAACATTTGAGATTCATGAGAATCTGCTATTCATTTTTACAGCAATCTTTTTTTTTCAGTGAACCCCCAATCCCCTAACATCAGGGTTGGAGGGGCAAAGTAGCATGCAGTTGATACTTTAGGGTCTATATGGGCCACCCCTACGGACCAGAGCCACACATCATTCTGTCTGTCTGTGATACAGGAAAACTCTGTTCATAGGGAAATGATGACACTTTTATACTACGACTGTCCCTCCGTTACGCTGCCCCCCCCCCCAACACCTTGTTACTGTCCTGTACAATTTTTCTGAATATCCATTTCCTTTTTTCGCCTACCCTCTGGTGGAGGAAGAGAATGCTACCACCAAGTCTTTCCACTCGAATCATAAAAGGCAACAAAAAACGGGACGGGGGATAGGATTAGGAGTCCTACTACCTGTAGCCCCAATAGGGGTCATTCCTAAAAAAAGTAAAGGCATACGAGGGTCTGGGAGTTTTCCAACCAGTATCCTAAAGTTTGGGTCTTTTAATGTGCATGGATGTGGTACAGATGATAGTAAAAGGGAAGAGATAGGCAGTATGTTTGTGAGAAGAAAGATGGATGTGCTGGCTTTGAGTAAAACTAAAATGACAGGAAGGGGCGAGTGTGAGTTTGGGAGTGTAGCTGGGAGGTACTCAGGTGTCAAGAGTGGACAAGAGAGAGAAGGGGTGGCTATACTAGCAAGTGAAGAGATAAGTAAGCATGTTGTGGAGTGGAAGGAGGTTTCATCAAGGATGATGTGGATGAAGGTGAAGCTGGGAAGGTAGATGTAGGTTTTTGTAAGTGCGTATGGGCCTGGTAGTGAGAAGAGCATAGAGGAAAGAGGATTTTTGAGTCGATATAAATGAGTGCATAGAGGGATTAGGGAGAAATGTCAATGTAGTTTTATTGGAAAACATTAATGCTATGGTAGGAAATGAACCAATAGACACAGTGATTGGGAAGTATGGAGTTCCAGGTAAATATCATAGTGGAGAATTGATGGTGATGTGTCTTGAGAATTGATAATAGCAAATACAGTGTTTAGGAAGAAAGTCAAGCATAAGTACACATGGGAGAGGGTGGTGGATGGAAGGCTGGCAGATAGAGCATTAATGGACTATATAGTGGTGACCAGGAGTGTGGTAGGAAGAGTTAAGGATGTACATGTCCTGAGGGAAGAGAGTGGGGGAATATCAGATCATTTTCTGGTGGAAGGTAAATTGAGAGTGGAGAATAGGTGGAGAAAGAGGAAAAGGGCAGAAGGTAGGGAGGTACTTGGAGTGAACTGCTTAAATGAAAGAAAAGAAGGAGTATGAGAAGAAGCTGAGAGAGGAATGGGAGGGAGTAAAGGATAGAGTAGAACTAGGAGTGGAGGAGGAATGGGGATGGTTCAAGGAGGGAGTCATAAGGTGTGCAAAGATGGTGTGTGGAACAAGGAGGGCGGGAGGAAATAGAAGGAAGGGTAGTGAGAGGTGGGATGAGGAAGCAAAGAAGGGTGTAAAAGAGAAGAAACAGGCATTCATAGATTGGCTACAAATTAGGACGAGGGGATTGTATGAGAGGTATAAAGTAAAGAGAAGGGAAGTTAAGCATAAGAAAAGAAAGCAAAGAGGAGAGTAGATGTGAAATGGGGTAAGAGTAAGATAGAAAATTTTGAAAGCAATAAAAAGATGTTTGGGAAGGAAATTAAAAGAGGAAGAGGAGGCGAATCAAGTAGAGAAGAAAAGGTAAGAGGTGCAGATGGAGAGATGATAATGGAAGAGAAGGCAGTATGAGGAAGGTGGGCAGAGTATTTTAGGGAGTTGCTAAATGCGAAGAATAGGGAGGGAAGGGTAGTTGCGGTGGGAAGCGGTAAGAAAATGAGAGTGATGAGTGAGGAAAATGAAGGAGAAATAGGGAAGGATGAAGTGAAAGCAGCTGGTAAGATGATGAGAGCAGGTAAGGCACCTGGGTTGGATGGATGTTATACAGAATGTCTGAAGAAAGGAGGTACAGTTATAGTGGACTGGCTGGTGAGGTTATCTAATGTTTAAGAGAGGGTAGAGTGCCTGTATTGTTCCACTTTACAAGGGATATGGGGACAAGTGCGGGTGTAGTAGTTTCAGAGGGATCAGCTTGTTGAGTGTAATTGGGAAGGCTTATGGAAGGGTCTAGATTGAGAGGATTAGGAGAGGAACAGAGGGAGTAATTGGTGAGGAACAGTGTGGGTTTAGGACAGGTAGGGGTTGTGCAGATCAGATTTTTGTGGTAAGACATATATGTAAAAAAACAATAGGAAAAGGTAAGGATGTTTTTTGCGCTTTTATGGATCTGAAAAAAGTCTTACGACAGGGTGGACACAATGGCGGCGCCAGGGGGGAGCTTGGGGGGTGCTTTAGCCCCCCCAAAAAAAGTGGCTAGCCCCCCATTAGCCCCCCCCCAACTGAAATGAGCAAATTGAAAATTTAAAACACTCATTAAAATAATTTTATTAAGTGGAATTTTTAATTGCCAGGATTTGTCAGCCATCAGTGCTAGCCCAACCATTAACCCCCTCCTCTTCTGAAATGAGGATAATATATGTGTATTATCATAGTACTATTAGCCCCCCCAAAAATTTGCTCAGCCCCCCCTTAGCCTCCCCAACTAAAAATTCCTGGCGCCGCCGCTGGGTAGACAGGAAGGCCCTGTGGGAGGTACTGTAGATATATGGGATAGGAGGAAAGCTGTTAAGAGCAGTCATGAGTTTTTATGACAGTAGTAGAGCTTGTGTTAGGATTAGAAATGGAGTGATTGAATGGTTTGAGGTATAGGTGGGATTTCCTCAGGGATGTGTTATGTCACCCTGGCTGTTCAATCTTTACATGGATGGGGTGGTGCAAGAGGTGCATCCAAGGGTAGTGGGTCAGGGGTTGGAGATGGTTAAAGAAAATGGAGAAAAGTGGGAGATGAGCCATTTGTTGTTTGCTGACGACACTGTGCTTGTGGCAGGATCAGAGGAGGGATTGAGGAAGTTAGTGACAGAGTTTGAGAAGGTGTGTGAGAGAAGGAAGCTGAAATTAAATGTGGGCAAAAGTAAGGTGACGAGATGTACAAGGGGAGAGAGTGACAGCAGGCTCGAAGTGAGAATTAAGGGTGAGAGACTGGAAGAAGTGGATAGTTTAAGATACCTGGGTGCAAATGTGGAAGGAAAGGGAGGAGTGGGGGTGGAGGTAGAATGTACATTGAGAGAAGTGAGTAAATGCCTTGGTGGATTAAAAAGTATAATGAGAAATAGATGTCTGGGAATGGATGCTAAGAGGAGGTTATATGAAGGAGTGATTGTGCCAACAGCACTGTACAGAGCAGAAACATGGAACATAAGAGAGGAAGTGAGAAGGAGTTTGAATGTGTTTGAGATGAAATGTCTGAGAAGTATGATAGGGGTTACTAGGCTAGATAGAGTGAGAAATGAGGTGGTGAGGAGAACAGGGGTGGAAAGGAAGCTGGGAGGTAGGGTTGATGAAAGAGTATTAGGATGGTTTGGACACTTGGAAAGAATGAGTGAAGAAAGATTAGTAAAAGAAGTGTGGAAGGCAGAGGTGGAAGGAGTGAATATGAAAGGGCATCCTAGGATGAGAAGGATGGATGGGGTGAAAGGGGCATTACAAAAGAGAAGAATGTCTGTGGAGGAAGGATGGGAGAGGATAGAAGATAGGGGTGAATGGAGAAGGGTTGTGTGTGGATGATGCTGTGATGCATGAGGGGGAGTGGGTGGGGGATGGGGGGTGAGGAAGTATGTATGAGAAAAAATTTGACGCAGCCTGAAGGGATTTCTCCCCGTCTTCTCCTTTTCTGCATGAGGGGACGGAGAGAGGGGGTTGCCGAATTTATGAAGCAGCCTTGCTGTGGATGTGCTGTGTCTTGCGACACTGCTTCTGATCCAGGGCAGTGGACAGGATGCAGGGATGACCCGTCATCCAGGAGGTGCCAAGATGAGAGGGAGGGTGGAGGGGAGTGGAATATATAGGAAATGGAATGGGTGGGAGTGGTTTCTATGCATTTTTCTTTTTGGCTACCCTCCATGTAAGGGGGAAAAAGCCTTTGTTATATGTATGTATGTACCACCAGAAGCTTATAGATAAAAATACAAATTGTTGATTTTTTCATATCTCTGTGTGAGAAGTAAATTACTTGTAATCAATGTATCCTAACCTGTCTCTACCTACACTTAGGATATGTTGGATTCACCGCTCCCTTCCATCAAATACTAAAACGAGGCGAACAATTGGGATTATTCTTATTCAGTAAAAACATCCAGTACAAATGAGTTCTAAGTAACTTGTGTGAATCTATGTGCCTTGCAGCAATCTTACGCATAAATCAACAAAATATTTATGTTTTTAGGTTATGGGGTACTATACTATTTCGAGAACATTTTGATACAAAGTATATTACTTGCTAATATTTTAGAAGTATGATGAAAATATACAAATATATAGAGGCATTAACCAGAGTACAGCAAGTTTAGAGAACAAACAATTTGCACCAAAAAAGCTTAAAGGAAGAAGAAGAAAATGGATGGTTGAAAAAATGATGAAATTATGTAACATAGAAACTAGAAAAAACAGAGACTGGTAAAGTGAAAATTAACAGAGAATTAAGAAGTCACTTACTTCTCTCAATCTACATTCTACCTCCAATTCCACTCCTCCCTTTCCCACCACACTTGCACCCAAGTATGAGAATAATAATAATAAAATTAGATGATGAAGGATACAATGACACAGATAACTGGAAATGAGAAATATTGGTAATATTTTCACAGAGGTGTACACCCACTCAACTATCAATGATATCAGAAATCAATGTTCGTTTGATCTTTGTTAACCCTTTATTGGTCTCCATTTGTCAGGGAACACCTCCCCTCCCCTACACACAGCCTGTGTGTAGGGGAGGGGACGTGTTCGCTGACAAATGGAGACCTGTGGGTCAAATTTGGCTTTGACCATGGGTGCAACACAGCAATAGAAAATTGATTATTAATTTGTAAATTATAATGTATCTACGTAATATGCAATTTTGTGAGCGGAAATATAAAACAAAAAAAATGCTAAAACAGATTTCGTAAGTAATGAAGTTGTGTCGGAGGAATGGTATGCCATGTTTGTTATGATAGATGCCGATGTCAAAGAAATGAAAGGATGATAAATTCATATAACCTGTGTTTAATAAATCATTACCTGCAAATTAAATATCATCCGGCTCATCCTCGTCATCATGAGAGACATTGGCGGGCTTTTCAACCACTCTCTCAGCTTGCAGCTTGAAGGAATGCATGTATCTCTGCTCCATAACATTCCTTCAAGAAAATGTACCTGGCGAAGTACTGTCGGTAGATCCGAGGGCATCAACTGACAGCCGACAAGATGGCGTCCAGATCCTATGCTACCGACCTTGTTCATTAGCATTTTTGCTTGTAGCAAGGTATTTTTTATTTTCAGTTCTGCCCAAAAATTGCATATTACATTGATACATTTTAATTTACAAGAATCATAAATTTTCTATTGCTATATTGCACCCATGGTCAAAACGAAAAAAATACTGACCTGTGTCACAGGCCTGAAAATAAAACAAAAAATGTGTTTATCATCTTTGAGTGAAAAAAAAAAAATAATAATAATAATCCCTACATATATCTAGGTTAGGTTACACTCATCCCCTCCCCCCACCTCGGTTTCATCATCGACTAAAATAAGGCACACGGTGGGAATAGCTTGTTGTGTTATGGTTATTCGGGCACTTGAAATGAATTACAAATAAACTGTCATGAAAACTGGTTGGAACTAACATCAACCCAGACGATATCAACTCATGAACTGATAAAGAAAATACCCTGGTATTTATTTTAGAAGTGCACACCTACATGATATAGCAATTAAATAATAATTTTGTAAAATGTAATAATACATCAATAAATACATGTACCCGATTATTCAGCCTATATATTTTTTCTTTATCCTAGGAGTACGCTAACCAAAAGCAAAGTCGAAAAATGTTAAAGGGTGCACTCATGTGCACGCAAAGAAAAAAAAAAAGCCTCATTACCACACAATAAATATATGTACAAAATTGATGAGTGTCCATAATAACACTTACTTGTTACCTACACGACGGTTGTGCTTGCATTTCCTATGCCACTTGTTTGTATCGAATACTATGTAGACTTGTAGAGTGAATTTCTGAAATTGGATTTTTGTTTCGAGGAAGACGAAGTGGCAGCCCCGTAAGAAGATTGTAAACAAAAAGTGTACATAACAAACTCTGCACAATTAGCCATTTGTAATTCTCAAAATAATTTTTGTTAAATATTGTCGACAATTTTGCCTTATCTAAACATGTATAATGAGGAGAGGAAATATAACATTTTGCAAAATATACAAAATATACTTAGAAGTATTGATTTGTCAACTATATAATTTAATGAAGGCGATTTTTCAAGCGCACTGTGTATGTTACATACAACATGCATTCGTATAGCATAAATAGAGAGCTGAAAGAATGTTGTATTAATGTTTACTCTTCAGAGAAGAACATAATGTCACAACTTTGGCGTTGTGACACACTGCCTAGAGCTTTGACTCAGCTTTCCATTTTCCGTCGTCTTCAGCCCCGTCGGCTATTACATTTCCTTTGCAGGAAGTCTTAAGGCCTCCAGTAACTACTTCTTAGTATTTGTGTTCACCCTTCTCCCCAGCAAACGTTGTGAAAGATTAGCGCTAATTGGATGCAGTGACCCAAAATCGGAATCATCACTGGCATTATAATGTTAAAATTGAAATATCTCAACTTCTCATGTAATTTAACTAATTCACCACATTACATTTTGTATCCTTGTACTTTGTGATTATGATTGATACATTGTACTTATGTATTACCATTTGATCGTATTTCTCATTGTTTTGGTTGGAGGGTCCGCTGCGTTACCAACCAGCCCCCCGGACCTGAGCACTTGCCATTTCTCGTCTAGGCTAGTTAGGACCAAGGTAAAACGAATACTATAAGGTACGTTAGCGGGGGGGGGGGTGAGGGAGAGCCAGTAAGTTACACACACCAGTGTGTGGAGGGAAGCTCCATCTTCTGATTAAAGGGGTAGCTAAGGCAGACAAATAGCATAAAAAAATGGAAAACATTTTTATAACTTTTCTGGCGGTCATATCTCAGATACTGATAATTTGAGGATAAGAAAGTGATACTGAGTAATTTCAGTATTATGTGAACATCATAGTGTAATTTTAAAGCTTACCATACATACAGATGGTTTTCTTTAAAGTTTACATTTTCTTTCACCTCTCACTCTCCATCCCCCTCTGAATTTCCTATGACGTCACGGAGGAGGTGCGCGGAGGGGGGGGGGTGCTCAACGTACCTTATAGAATTCGTTTTACCTTGGTTAGGACCATGTGTCCTTTTCTCGTAACTAGTGCCTACCTCACAAGACTATTACAATTGCCTCAACTTCTGCCCAGACGCTGCGTCGCATTCCTTTAGCAATTTTCAACGATTGGAAAAGTGCCCGCCGAAAAACAGCGAACTGTGTCTCATGCTTGGTGCCGCTGGTATCACTTGGTGGCAGTAGGCACGCGGCACTCACTCCCATGGAAGACGTCCTCTTACGACCTCACCACCTCGTCAGTGAACAAATACCCACGAACATGAACCATTTATTCCCGTCGTTGGTCATCGCCAATCGTGTTGCAGTGACTAGTGTTTCGTGTGTCCCAGAACTTACAGAAAGAAGAAAACGTGCTTCGTGACGTCCCCCGATATCAGAATCTACGAGTTCAGTCGGGGATCATTGCCAACCCCATTCCAGTGAGCCAATGCGTTGAACTTACGTATTCAGGAAAATTGACTTGTAGAGTGTGACGAAGCAAGGAGAGATTGACGAAATCATGGAAATGAAATCGTTGGGTTCGATTCCCCTCCCCCACACGCGTTCGGTGCTGTCGACTAAGGACAGACTTTGTTCCCGCCGCCCCTATGTGACGCATGGCTCAACGAATATCGAGAGCATCATGTTCAACTGAGGGCATCCACTCATTTGAAGACATCACCAGTCAGTGCAGCACAATCATAGGAGAGAACGAAGGAATAATTAGAGGCATCTTATTGTTTTAGCTAGGTCTTAGAGCGCGTAGGGCTAGCCAGGTAGGAAGTCTCGAACCAAATACGTATGTTGTATCTTGCCCAGTTAGTTGATAAGTCAATCACTGTGAAACAATTTTCATGGTACATTTATTAAAGATGAATATCAATTGCATGTTACTGACTGTGGATACATCCTAAATCATAATAAAATCAGTGTAGTAGGTTGTGTTTAATTAGCCCTAGGAGTGTAAATTACACGAGTTTGCTCCCCTCCCTTAGAGAAGCATTTCTCTGCTCCTTTGAAATTGCACGCTCGGCTTGAAGGGAACGTGCGTGGTCCCGGCCGGGATCTCAAGTTTCCTGGACTTTGGCTCCCATCTACAGCTACCACCCTTCACCAATTTCCCAGTGTATGAGAATTCTCATGCCCCTCAACTATCCCGTCCCCCTTCCACTGTCCAGGGATTTCGGGACACATAATGGCAGTCTATTTTTTGTATTTTACCCTTTTACTTGCCATCTAACGTGGTGGATAGGCTTGAGAATCTTAATGACTACAAAAGTGATGTCGATGGAGAGGAACTCTCTGCAGAGTCGCCCATATCGAACAGGTTTTATAAGAAAGATGAGACAAAGGACCCACTGCTAACTGGAACGTCCCTGATGACAGACAGGGAAATTCCTCATAGATACGTCGGGAGTACCGTCATAATGACGGTGTGGACAACTGGGCACCCTATAGACATTGTTATAGCCAACCGTGAATCAAATCACTTTCAAATCGCCCGCCTACTACTCACGGCCTCGAACAGGACTCGTAGCCATCATACGTATTCCCAACGTTCAAGTTCGAACCTTGCCATGAAACTATTGGCCCCGCCTTCCTCGGGTACATAAGGTGAAACCGGCTGTCCGCCCCCGCACACGGACTCCCACTCACACAACCCCAGGCCTCACTTACTTCTCGCTGTATATTGGTGCCTTGCTGTTCTGTTCGCAGGTATAGTATTAATCAATCTTGGACTTATATACCATTACTTTTGTATATTTAGTATTGTTGTGCCCCTTTGTTATTTCTCTTGTATGTATTTATGTTAAATGTCCCTGTGTACTTTGAGTGTATGATCGTAAATGTTAAACAGTAAAGCTTTATTTTTATTTGTTAATATGGTTTATTTAATTTTCGTGCAGACTTCTATCTTACCTCCATCCTTACTTACATTCAGCCTCAAATAGAGCTTTCCTCGGAACGTACTTTTATCTACCTAAATTATCTATACGTTCCACTTTATTGTTGTGGGCTTGCTTCCCAACTGCAACTCGACTTACTCCTAGACTCGACTTAAGTTCCACTCTTTACATTAACTCAAGTCAAACCAAGCAAACAACCCATGGCAACATATAAGACTCCACCGAATATAATGAATAAGGTGACACCAGAGAAATATCTCACCAGAAACCAGTTGGCAGTGGGGGGGGGGGTGACATTACTTAATATACTTAATATATGCTGCTCGTAGGATGTTTAAAAATTTGGAAACGTTTTCTTGATTTTCTTCGCTACTTCTACACTTTTTAGTATTAGGTACACTAGAGGACTCCCACTGGGATCCCCAATCCACTCATCAAGCCAACTCTGCTCCGACGTCACTACTTAATTCATCCAATGAATTTGACCGTTACAAATAAGTGGCTCCCTTTAAGGCGTGACTTTTCTCCCAATGCACCAATATTTTTTTTTTCCTCCACCCTTCTCCAATCATACTGTTACACTGTTTCAAGCAATACTGGTTACGCAAACAATCTTGGTCACGAAGCGGAATGGTTTAGTGTTTACATTTCGTTACATAAGCGCCAATATCGATACCCTAGCTATGTTTACAAACTTAGACGGTGAGAAAATCAACTTAGCGCTCCTAGAGGTCGGACGTCTCTCCACTCCAGCTCTCCCGACAAACGCCCAGGAATCTTCGCCGGGCGGTGGTGGTGAGGAGATATATCTCCTTTGCTGCTGCAGGTCTGGCACAGGCCGACCTCTTCGTTGACGTCGGCAGGCGGGTTTACACCAAGACAAATACACATATTTCCCAAATCACGTAATTCTCTGTTTTCAGAGTAGTGCTTGGAAGAAAAGAGGCACACGCACACTTACTCGCTGGCTTAGCAGAGGCCCAACCCAACTCTTAATCAGAGCCCTCATCTAATCGCAGGCTGGTCGACGGAGAGGATGGGGACGCCTCTGTCCAACCGGCCCGCAGCCTAATGCTGGCCTCTTCGCTGACGTTGGCGAGCGAGTTTACACTTCTGACATTTACACACAATTCCCAATCACGTAATCCTCTGCTTTCAGAGTTGTGGTTGGAAGGAGAGAGATAATACAACACCCGCCCGCCTGCCCCCCCCCCCCTCGCACCGCCACTGACTCAACTCTACAGAATCTCAAACCCAACCTGGGGAAAAGCAGGGAACTCAGGCCTTACCTGGGGCTTATCAGGAACGCGCTCTACACGCGGGAAGTGAACTCTACTCACTTCCCGTAAGATACATACACACACCTCTCACGAAAATAGCCACGACACACGCACAAACATCTACACTTTTTCTTCGACTAAAATTCGCTTCCTTTCTAACTTTCTCTTCTACTACATCTCATTTCAGTTTACCTCCCACTAAAGATTTTTCTGTTTTTCCACCTTTCTCTACTTCTACGCCTCCTACCATTTTCTAAACTTTTGGTGATCCTAATCCCGGCGTCGGCGCCGCCGTCCGAGTTCCCTGTCCACTTCTCCCGAGCCACGACCACCAACCCCTAATCGCTAGCTTAATCGCCCGGTGGCATTAGCCCTCTTTTATACACTACTATCTTTTCATTTTCTTACAGACATTCTTCCCCCCCCCCACAAAAAAAAAAAAAAAACGATCCCGCGCAAGCGGGTGGTCTTTTCTTGCAAGTCGCGACGGTGAGCGAGATTATGCCACCCCACAACTCCGTCGCAGCAATTGTTTTCAAAACATTTAACTCGTAAAATGAATTTCTCGCCACCTACCTACTTTTCTACAGCTTCATCTACCAGTCTCTTACATTGGACATTAAATATCTTTGAAGAAAATGAAGATATACACTTACAACGTAAGCACCCTCTCATAAGACCACGGCCTGGAGATTTTAATGGAAGAACTAGGCAGCAGCAAGTGGGACATCGTGGGACTTGAGCACTGAAGTTATGCTGAATATCTTGGCTTCTAGTGCTTCAGTACTGTCAGAATAATTCAAGAGTGTGACTGAGGAATAGGAAACAGATCTCTGACGATTCTTACATTTCTTTCATCTCCATAGCACTTGCATAGTACCTTGGGACAATCCTATTCACATAAGCTCTGGAAACAACTTTTCAGGACTTCCCAGCACTTAAGTATTCTTTCAATAACACATAATGCCTTGGATCACGCCTGAATACAGCTCAGGAAATAGCTTTTTAGGACTTCGCACCCCTGAAGTATTCAGTCAATAGCTGGCAAAAGAGCCATCTAGTCACAACATGACAGAACAGACTGCAGCTATCAACCTCCAAAGGTTCACAGAATTCCTTCAACTGTGCTGCTCTTTTAGCTCAGGTGCTGAAATAGCCATACACTGAGGTCCATATTCTCAGCATCAATTTCCATTTAGATATAGAGAATCTTGTTGCATTGTCCAAAATATGAGCCAGGCAGTCTGTAGCAAAAATCTTTTATTGAGCCACACACTTGCATTGTCAGCAGTGTATAAAGACATTTTATTCAGATCCAGATCTGACGCCTCTAGTTTAGATAGTACCCTTAGATGATTCATTGTTATTGGTGTAAAAGTCACGTTACACATGGTGAGCTGTATTCTCAAAATCAAAATATCTCAGAAGTTTTGGAAATCACTTTGTTGCAAGCATCAGTTGCTATTGAAAAGGGAAAAGCACATTATTTGATGTACTCCACATGTGCTTGTATAGAATGAAGTATTATAATATTTTCATGCTGTTTTAGTTTTCTCACATGTTACACCTTTTATCATTGAGTCACCGTATATTTCTTTGTCAACTTTTACTACACAATATGGAGTTACATATAACTACAGTGTCCTGTTCAACTGAATTTTTTCCTGTGCCATCAATATCCACATCAAAACAGCATAGTGTGTAAAATGCATGCAGATCCTCACTTCTACTTGTTAAATAAGGATGACAAACTTTCATCACTTATATCTGTGTTCAGTTATAAAAGAAGTGTATTCATATTTTGTTTATAGAATTTACAATTTTTGTTATTACATTGCAGAAAATATTATATACATTTTAAATGTATAACTGTATGCATCATAGAGTTTAGTTTTTTGTTATTACCCAAAAATGTAATGTGTGGCGCTATCATTCAGTGGGAAAAAATACAAACATCACCCAGCAGCAGGTTGCGTTCATTACCACCTTTATTAAAGCCTATATTAACCCATCAGGATGACTTCAGCTGCAACAGGTTATGGGCCCAGGCACAGGCTAGTGTTTGATGGAGATGGGGATAAATACGAGGTGTGGGAAGCGAAATTTCAAGGTTACCTGACTACCAAGAAACTAGACGGGGTCTTGACGAAGACATCACCGAGTGCAGACGAGAATAAGGAAGTATATGCCGAGCTGATTCAACTGCTGGATGATAGAAGTATAGCCCTTATTCATCGAGATGCAGTTGACAAAGGCAAGGAAGCGTTAGATATTTTAAGAAATTATTATCTGGGTGCAAGTAAACCGAGGGTGATTTCTCTGTACAAGAAGTTGACGACACTCGGATTAGCTGGTGATGAGGAGTTGATCGATTACATTATACGTGCAGAGGCAGCGGTAGCAGCACTCAAGAAAGCACGAGAAGATATAAGTGAGAGCATGCTTATTGCTATGGTGCTCAGTGGACTCCCTACAGCATATGACACTCATGAGCTATGAAGAATCAGGAAAGTTGAAAAGCTCACGCGAAGAAGAGAACGTGATGAATGCAAACAGTGACAGAGGCAGGCATGTGATAAAATGCTTTGAGTGTGGCAGGCCAGGCCACAAGGCCTATCAATGTCCCAGGTGAACTAGTGGTGACCAGAAGAAACCTAGCAAGTGGTGCAGTCTGTGCAGATCTGATACCCACAACACACACCAGTGCAGAAGGACGAATGCAACCACAGCACACAGTGAACGGTGAGGGAGATGGAGCAACTGGAGGAGACAGCAGCAACGGAGACGGCACTCACAGCTTCGTATTCCAGACCAGCACTCAATCAACTAGATCTAAGGCAGGTACCAGCACATTGCTGGTAGACAGTGGTGCATCACTATACATTATGACTGATAAATCTAGGCTTATTAAGTTCAACAAAAACTTTGACAAGCAAGTGATGCAACTAGCAGATGGTAGCAAGCAAATTAGGACTGTGTTAGGCAGAGGTGATGCCAGTGTAGTGCTCAGTGATATTACTGGGAAGCCAAAAGAAATGATTATGAAAGATGCTTTATATATCCCATTGTAAGAGGCCGGTAGTGTACGAATGGAAATGAGCTAGGGCAGTAGAATAATTCAGACTCGACGCCTGCTCGAGGGCAATGTTATGTCTAGGTGAGGGCGACGTTTTGTCTATGTAAACACACCGACGGTGGTGACTGTTTTTATAATCGCTTATGTAATCACAACATTGTAAGCGCAGGTTACCTTCGTTTGACTAATGCTGAGATCAACAATATCGCTAGTGGCATTGTGATAGCTTTCCGGATTGGTGCAAGGTGGAGAAGGAGGAAAAAACTATTGGTGCATGAATTCAAAGTCACGCCCATAAGGAGTGACAGTTACTTGAGAAGTCACCGAAGATTGGTTTAGAAAAATTAGTGACGTCAGACGAAGGTAGCTCAGCGTACGATACGGGATCTCGGGGGAGAAGAGATAGAGAAGATATAGAGAGAAGATATAGGGAGAAGATATAGAGAGGGTGTGGAGAGAGGATCAGGAGACGATGTAGAGACGAGAGAAAAGAGATCCCGAGTGTATTCAAAAGGTGAAATTACAGTGAAAGAAGAAAGAAAATTCACCACCCTTTTATTAACCCAAAAGGACGAGAGGAATAGGCATGGGGCCTAGAAAATAGTGAGACTACAGGAAAAAGAAGGCATTGGGCCTACTACTTAAGAGGAACTTGAATATTAGTGAACCTCACGTAACGAGAGGCAAGGTGCCTCGAGACGAGTGATATTACAAGTCAAATTTAAGTGACAGTGGTGACAAGGGGTGGTGAAAGTGGTGCTCAGCGGTGCGACGAACTGGGTGTTAAACACCTCCGAAGAGAAGTGGCGCCTGAAGTCTACGGGAACAAGACAACCAAAATCAAGAGTGTATTACGACTACGAGAGAAATCTACAACTTCAAGTAACTGCTACGTTGGGAACAAGCATTCTTCAAGATTCTTCAAGGAGATCATCATCTACAAGGCGGTCTTCAAGGCAGAGTGTGTGATGGAGGAGGAACAACGTCGTTGAGGAATGACAAGACAGTAGAAGGACGTCAAACCAGACATTGACATCACGAAGCGACATCGCAAGCAGCCAGGCTAAAGCAAGGTATTAATAATAAGTATGAGTACCCCTCAGAATTCTAACGTGTTGAGACACGAAATTCACACATCAAATACAAATATTCCAAAATTCACAGGAGAGTCTAACACATATGGTGTAAACAAGTTCTTAAACCTCATTGACACACTTATAGTTAGTAAAAACATAACAAATGAGAATCGTAAGATTGAGATTCTCAAGGAGAATATAGATCCAGAGCATGGAAGGGCGAGGTTTGTCATTAACTTCCAGCAAATGGAATCAATTAATCAATATGATGATTATAAGAAAGCATTTCTCAAGCATTTCATGTCCAAATGTGATCAGGATCCTATTAGATCATTGGTAAAAATGATTAAGGAAGTTAGGACAAGTGAAACTGACACAGAGTACTTAGCTAGATTAGATAGATGGTCAAAAGACATGAATTCTATCTTGAAAGATTCAGACTGGATAGAAAGATCTAGTGAGAAGATGGAAATCTCACAGGTAATCAAATTGATTACATTTAGCTTATTGGCAAAGAATTCTGATGACTTAACAGCAGAAAGGCTGTACAAAGATTTAGAATCAAATATCTGTTTAGGAGAAGTAGATTATCTTCTTCAAGGATACAGTGAGACCAGAACAATAAACCCATATGTAATGCCTATAAATCAACAAAGCCAATATAGGAACTCTAGAGAGTTTAAGAAAACAGAAGTAGGACATAGGCGGCATGCTAGAAGTCCATCTAGGGATAGGGATACCAGAATCCTATGTTTTAATTGTAATGCATGGGGACACAAGGCACAAGAATGTTTTTATGGGATTATTTGCAGAAATTGCAAATATGAAGGTCACAATGAGTATCAATGTAGGAACCCTCCATTCTGTATTTACCATAATAAAATCGGACACAGAACTCATGAGTGCCGAAATTTTCGGGTACCCCCAGGGCTAAGAGGAAAACCCCCAGACACAGAATAAACCATTTCAGACCTCCCCATATATATACCGATAGGCGGTATTGTGTTAAATATGGGAATGCAAGGGAGATGAAAGAAACTGACAAACTGATAATAACTGTTGGTAAAACTTCTGTAGGACCTCTCATTGCGGGTAAAGTGTTCAATAAGCCTATTCAAATTTTTATTGATACAGGGTCTGTAGTTGATGTAATTACTAGTAAAGTTTTAAACCAGTTGAACCCAGGAGTGAAAATGTTGGAACCAATCCGTTACACATTGCAAGGTGTAACTGGAAATCAGTTAAAAACATTAGGCAAGATTGAGCTAGAAGTTGCCTTGTATACAAATGAACAATTGTACATCCCAGTGATAGTGGTAGAAGAGTCTGTTTTTCCAGGAGATTTATTGATAGGATTTGCAACTATGAGAAAAGAAAACATGGTAATTTGTCCTGCTGACTTAGGAATTTTTGTGAAGTCACAGTTAATCCCATTCTTAAATCAACCAGACTTAAGACCAGTGACAGGAATCAATGAATCCTTAGATAACATTTCTATCCTAGATAGCGAGGCCGAGCGGTCCAACCCTACAGAAAGTAAAACAATTTGTGAACCCAACTCAGAAGTTCAGGAAATCCCAGAGATTATTAAATTATCAACCACAGATGCCTTGAGAATTGCAGATTGCGGATTGACAAGGTCGACATTGTTACATCCCATGTCAATCAATAAGGTTGAAGTGTGTTTGAAAGGAATCAATGTAGACTCTGAAGTAATTACAGTCCCAGAATCAGTTAAAATTAAAGGATTGAAGTGGGACTCAGGGATTTATAAGACAAATAAGAACAGAGTAGAAGTATTAGTAATCAATACTATGAATAAAGAGATAGTTTTAAAGAAAGGTACACAAATAGGATGTATTCAGGTGTGTACTAAACCTATTAAGATTTTAAATGAGAATAGTGAGGAGATAGAATTACCAACTTCATCAATTTGTTCAGTACAAGAAGGCATAGACTTAAGAAATAGATATAAAGAATTATTACAATCAACTAATTGCCCTGAGTTGGATGAAGCTTTATTTGCTTTGCTTATGAAACATAAAAAAGCAATTGCTTTGCCGGGGGACGCCTTAGGCAAAACAACTGTTTTAAAACATCACATTAAGTTAAAACCAGGAACACAACCTATCTACATACCAGCCTACAGAGTTCCTCACTCTAAATTAGCTGTAGTAGATAAACTCATCACTGAAATGTTATCACAGGATATTATTGAACATAGTAAAAGTGAGTGGAATTTTCCGTTGATCCTAGTACCAAAGTCTGATGGGACTATGCGACCAGTTATTGATTACAGGGAACTGAATAAGCACACCATTCGTGACAGGTTACCATTACCCATTATCGGTGACATTTTGAGAAGTTTGGGAACTGAGAATAGATATTTTAGTACTATAGATATCAAATCAGCTTTTTGGCAAATAGAATTGCATGAAGATTCAAGAGAGTTCACAGCATTTTCTACTACAACAGGACATTATGAGTTCAAGAGAATGCCATTTGGGTTATGTAATAGTCCATTAACTTACATGAGATTAATGAATACTATTCTAGATGGATTGTTAGGAAACACTGCCAGTGTATTTCTAGATGACATTTTAATAGTTTCTCAGACTGCAGTGGAGCACTTTAAGAAATTAGATTTGATATTCTCAAGACTAGGAGAAGCTGGGTTAAAAGTAAAACTTGAAAAATGTAAGTTCTTGCAAGACAGTGTCATTTACTTAGGACATAAGATAGACAGACACGGACTGAGTACAGTAAATTCAAAGGTGGACGCTGTCAAGAATTTTCCAGTTCCGACCAATGTAGACAAGGTTAGGAGCTTTTTGGGATTAACAGGATATTATAGAAAATTCATTCAAAGTTATGCTGACATTGCTAATCCACTAAGTTCTTTGTTGAGAAAGGACTCAAAGTTCATATGGGGACCTGCGCAACAGCAAGCTTTTGACAAGTTGAAAGATAAACTCACAAGTTCACCTATTTTAATTTTCCCCGACTATGAAAAAGAATTTATTCTTTGTACTGATGCGTCTGACATAGGGTTAGGAGGCATACTAATGCAAGAGAGAAATGGAACTTTAAAACCCATAGCTTACACATCCAGACTTTGTAATAGTGCGGAGAGAAACTATTCTATAACTGAAAGAGAAACTTTAGCAGTAATTTATTCTTTAGAAAGTTTTAGGGATATGATACTAGGGTATCCCATCAGAGTTTGGACTGATCACACAGCTATTCAGAACTTATTTAAGCATAAGAATCTTAGAGGCAGACTTGCTAGATGGTTTGCGATACTTCAGTGCTATGATGTTCAATTTAATTATATTCCGGGTAGAAGGAATGTAGCAGATCCACTTTCTAGAAACATTAGTCAACCAATGACTGGGACTGGGTTGATTAATTTTGTTTGTAGTATAGAAGAATTAGTAACTTTAGATGAAGAAATGCTAATAAGAGAACAGAGAGATGATGAGACATGTGATTCAATAATCAAGCACTTGATGAACCCAAGAGGAGATCCTCCAAAGCTACCAAAGGGGTATAAGATAGAGGAATTTCATTTGATTAATGGAATTTTGTATAGGAAAACATTTGTAAATGGGAAAGATATTTCTAGAGGTCAAGTAAATCAGTTGGTTATACCACAAACTCTGGTAAATGAGATATTGAAGTTACTTCATGATAGTGATTGTAGTTCACATCCTGGAAAGGATAAAACTTATAGACAGGCACAACTTAAGTACTTTTGGTCAGGTATGAAGAAAACTATATATGATTATATAGAAAAATGTGTAAAATGTGTAAAGGTGAAAGGAAATACACCAAAACCTGCTCCTATACTCACCTATCCCATTCCACAGAAACCTTGGGAAAGAGTTCACATGGATACTTTGGAATTACCACTAACCGAGAACGGCTTTAAATACCTATTTGTTGCTATTGATTATTTTTCAAGATTTTGTATATTACAACCCATAATCAATAAGAAAGCTGAAACTATTGCTTCCGTAATCTATGATCAGATAATCTGTAATTTTACTACACCTAACATCCTAGTTTCAGATAATGGGACTGAATTTAATAACAAAATCTTGGAAAATCTATGTAATGTGTTCCACATCAAGAAAGTCAATATACTCGTTAACCATCCCCAAAGTAATGGAGTAGTAGAAAGGTTAAACAAAAAGATAATTATATGTCTTAGAACCCTAATAAGTCCTCATAGTGTAACTTGGGATACTTGGATTCCTTGTGTTAAGTGTACTCTGAACAATCAAATTAATGTAGCAACTGGGGATACACCTCATTTTATAATTTTTGGGGAGGACAAAACTCTGCCATATGAAATGTTGACTGCAGAGCAAAAACCCATATATAATATGGATGATTATATATCCAATAGGATAAATACTCTTCAAAGTATTCACCAAAGAGTTAGGAAACATATGCAGGCGTATTCACAAGAGATGAGGGAACAACAACACAAAATAGCTCGTAAACTAGAATTGAAAATTGGGGAATTAGTAATGGTCAAAGCAACCTCACCCAATAATAAACTTTCACTAAGGTACACTGGTCCATATAGGGTAATTGATTCTGCAGGTGGAAACAAGTTTAAACTTAAACATTTAGAATCAAGAGAAGAATTGGTAGGACATTTAGATGACATAAGGAAAATTAGCTTGCAGATCTATGAAGATGATTATAGTAATACTTTGTGCATAAATATTGATAACCCTGGAGAATATGGAGAATATTATAATGATATTTTTCAAGAGTTGAATATTAATCTTGATGTATTTTACAGATAGTATTGACCATTTATATGTATTTGGGATGGGAGACCTAAACAACTGCAACTTGGTGTCAAGCAGATACATGGAATCCTAAAACCTAGGATCTGCTGTGGTCAGACTTGGAACCTTAAGGACCTAAGGACCTCTCATCTGAGTACACACATGAGTATTGTGATAATTTTAAAGTAATAAGACTGTCTTTGAAAATGAAGTGTGTTGAAAAAAAAAACCTGAATGTTGAAGAAGAGACACTCAAACTCTAGATTAGTGTGTTTTGCAAATTAATTGCTATTATCTTTGAAAAGATGATAAACCATTCAGAATTTAAAGTTAGTGCTCATAGTGAATTTTATAATCAATTATATCTTTTCTGTAGACAATCTAAGAGAAAGCATGATCTCTTTTGTGTTTCGAGAGGCTTCGCATGAACTCTCTGGTTAGGAATATGTCTGTTATGAACAATTGTCATTACCAACGAATTTTGGTAGACCAGATCCCTCATTGTAACATACAAGGATCTCATTACCTGTTTTTCCCTAACAAGACAAAGGTATCAATAAATTGTCCCGGGTTGAGTCCTAAATTGGATTTGGTTGAAGGTCTTGTCTCTATTCAAGATAACTGCGAATTGCATGCAGACACTATTTCCACCATTTCTAATACCCTTAATACAATGCATTTAACCGAGGACACCTACATTTCAACATTCAACTTCACATTGCCTGAAAACTCCCCTCCCTTGAAAATTAAGAGAAGACCATTGTCAAGATCTCCCTCAAATGATTTACCTATGCTACCACTCCTTATCATACCCTTACTTTCAGTGTTAGTGGCAGCACTGATTGCCTTTGTTGTATTCCGGAGATTGGCTCTGTCAAAGCAAATCAACCATGTAACCGCTTAATTCAATACCTTATATATATATTGAGATGCATGTTATTCACATTTATAGGTATTATGTTTATGTATTATTCCCAATTTATTGCATGAATGATGTATTTTGGAGGATAGATTAACAATTACGCAAGGGGTAGATTAGCTTATTCTAGAAATATATTAGTAAGCCCTGTAAGAGGGAAATAAGAAATTGGTCGGGACGACCAAGGGTAGCTGCCGAGCCCTGTAAGAGGCCGGTAGTGTACGAATGGAAATGAGCTAGGGCAGTAGAATAATTCAGACTCGACGCCTGCTCGAGGGCAATGTTATGTCTAGGTGAGGGCGACGTTTTGTCTATGTAAACACACCGACGGTGGTGACTGTTTTTATAATCGCTTATGTAATCACAACATTGTAAGCGCAGGTTACCTTCGTTTGACTAATGCTGAGATAAACAATATCGCTAGTGGCATTGTGATAGCTTTCCGGATTGGTGCAAGGTGGAGGAGGAGGAAAAAACTATTGGTGCATGAATTCAAAGTCACGCCCATAAGGAGTGACAGTTACTTGAGAAGTCACCGAAGATTGGTTTAGAAAAATTAGTGACGTCAGACGAAGGTAGCTCAGCGTACGATACGGGATCTCGGGGGAGAAGAGATAGAGAAGATATAGAGAGAAGATATAGGGAGAAGATATAGAGAGGGTGTAGAGAGAGAGGATCAGGAGACGATGTAGAGACGAGAGAAAAGAGATCCCGAGTGTATTCAAAAGGTGAAATTACAGTGAAAGAAGAAAGAAAATTCACCACCCTTTTATTAACCCAAAAGGACGAGAGGAATAGGCATGGGGCCTAGAAAATAGTGAGACTACAGGAAAAAGAAGGCATTGGGCCTACTACTTAAGAGGAACTTGAATATTAGTGAACCTCACGTAACGAGAGGCAAGGGGCCTCGAGACGAGTGATATTACAAGTCAAATTTAAGTGACAGTGGTGACAAGGGGTGGTGAAACCCATCATACAAGTTTGATATATTCTCTCTTCCAGCTGCCACAAGAAAAGGTGTATGTGTAAACTTTGAACCAAACCATGCAGAGCTCATGACATCAGATGGCTCTATACTCAACATGGAACGGCAGGGTAATCTGTATTTTATGAACAATGTTGGAAATAACCAGAAACACAGTAACCGCACAGCCAAAGAGTGGCATAAGGTACTTGGTCACTGTAATATGAAGGATGTTTGGAAGCTTGAGGGGGTAGTAGATGGTATGCACATTTCAGGTGACAGAGGGGATGCAAATTGTGAAACCCGCATTTTAGGCAAGATGAGCAAGTTTAGAAATAAGGAATCAGATGCAAGGGCTATAAAGAGTTTAGAACTAGTACATAGTAACATAACTGGCCCAATGAATGTAGTTGGTAGAGGTGGATTCAAATATGCTATAACATTTGTTGATGATTATTCTGGTACCTTTATGGTCTATTCATTGAAAGACAAGAGAGATGCATTATCAGCCACAGAAAGGTATTTGGCTGATACTGCTCCTTTGGGCTCAATCAAACATATGAGAACTGACAATGGTGGTGAGTATATATCCAAATAGTTTAGGTCTTTGATGGTGAAACATTAGATAAAGCAGGAGTGAGCACACAGCCCCTTATTCCCCACGTCAAAATGGCACAGCAGAACATTCATGGAGAACTCTGTGTGAAATGGCAAGATGTTTGTTACTGGAGGCTAATTTACCCAAGATGGTGTGGCCATATGCATTGAAAGCCTCTGCATACATAAGGAACTGGTGTTATAATTCAAGGATAGGGAAGACACCTGTAGAAGCAATGTCTGGGAGAAAACCTAACCTAAGTAACATGCACATATTTGGCACAATATGCTATGCATAGATTCAGAATTGTAAGAAGTTGTAAAAAGGGGGTATTTGTGGTGTATGATGGGCAGAGCCCTGCTTATCTTGTGTATTTTCCTGACCAAGAGGAAGTAAGGAGAGTAAGATGTGTAAGATTTATGGATAGACATGTAGTAGAAATACCAAAGTCTATGAAAGTGATAGTGATGATGAAGTGACATGTCATCCCACATCACAAGTTCATCAGCCAGCAGTGAAGGACTCTGAACAGACAAGGAATGAGAGCAAAACTAACGAGCCAAACATTGAAAGGAAAAATCCTCCAAGAGTGAGGAACCCACCAAGGTATCTAAACGACTATGTCGTAGAGAAAGATGATGATGATTATGATTTAGCAGGGTACACCATCTATTATTGTCATAAGGTATGCGAGGTCCCAGGGACTTATGTAGAGGCTATGCAGTCCCCAGAGTCACACTTATGGCAAAAAGCAATGGAAGAGGAAATTGATGCCCTAACAGAAAATGACACTTTTGACCTGGTAATATTACCTGAAGGTAAATCAGTTGTAGAGGGTAAGTGGGTTTTTAATGTGAAAAATGACCCAGATAACGGTGACAGATACAAAGCCAGGTTCAAGATATAGACTATCATGAAACATTTTCACCAACAGCCAGGCTTACTTCACTGAGAATGTTATTGCAATTAGCTGTACAAAGTGATTATTTAGTCCATCAGATGGATGTCAGCACTGCATATCTAAATGCAGATATTGACTGTGAGGTCTACCTTGAGCAACCAGAAGGATTTGTAAAAACTGATGAATATGGTAATAAGCTAGTTTGTAAACTAAGGAAGTCTCTGTATGGCTTAAAACAGAGTGGCAGAAATTGGTACAATTTATTACATGGCAGTCTAACTGAGGAGGGATTTGTACAATCGCAAGCAGACCATTGTGTATATCAGAGGACAGATGAAAGAAACATCTACTGTATGGATTCTGTTTTGGGTTGATGATATAGTCATAGCTGCTAGTGATAATAAGGTGCTAAATTCTGTCAAGATGAGTATGAATAAGAGATTCAAAATGAAAGACTTGGGCAAACTGTCATGGTTCCTTGGCATTGACTTTGTATTTAACAACCGTTGTATAATGATGAATCAGAAGAGGTATTGTGAGAAAGTTCTAGAACGATTCAACATATCAGACTGCAAACCGAAGTGTATCCCATGTGATCCTGGTATCTGTAAAACAATAGACTGTGAATCCTGCGTACTAGATAATCCTAAGCTCTATAGGAGAATAGTGGGTGGGTAGTCTAATTTATATCATGACTGCAACCAGACCTGACTTATTATGTTTTATGGTTACCAATTTATCACAGTACATGTCAAACCCAACTATAAATCATCTTGGTTTAGCTATGGGTTGAAATTTGGTCAATCAGAAGCAGGATTGAAATTGACAGGTTACTGTGATTCTGACTGGGGATCTGCTGAGGACCACCGTAGTATTACTGGTTATTGTTTCAAAATGAGTACTCATGGTCCACTTACATCCTGGAAGTGCAAGAAACAGAGAGTAGTTACTCTTTCCACTTGTGAGGCAAAATATGTAGATCAGTCATGCTGTACAGGAATGTAATGTTTTAGCTCAGCTCTATGCAGATGTTACAGGATATCAGAGACACTATAATCCTGTTTGTAGATAACCAGGGTGCAATAGCCTTAGCTAAAAACCCAGTGTATCATCAAAGATCAAAGCATATAGACATCAGATATCATTTTATCAGAGGTCAGATCGAAAATGGATCTGTCAAACTAGTGTATGTACCCTCAGATGAAAATGTTGCAGATATATTTACTAAACCTCTCTCCAAGGGTACTTTGTGTAAGTTTAGCACAATCAGAGGGTGACTTCAGTTTGAGGGGGGGTGTTAAGGATGACAAACTTTCATCACTTATATCTGTGTGCAGTTATAAAAGAAGTGTATTCATATTTTGTTTATAGAATTTACAATTTTTATTACATTGCAGAAAATATTATATACATTTTAAATGTATAACTGTATGCATCGTAGACTTCAGTTTTTTTGTTAATACCCAAAAATGTCGTGTGTGGCACTGTCATTCGGAGGGAAAAAATACAAACATCACACAGCAGCAGGTTGTGTTCATCACCACCTTTATTAAAGGCTGTATTAACCCATCAGGATGACTTCTGCTGCAACACTACTTTTAGTAATATATCCAAATTCTTTGCCACATTTATGGTTGTATGTAGTCTTTTTTTCAGCCTCTCTTTAAGGGTCTAACATAACACCGCTTAAATAAAGCAAGAAATAAAGTCAACCCTTTTGGCAGATTGACAGTCTTTGAGACTCAGAGTCAGAGTCAAACAGGAGGCGGCTCCCACGAATGGGGAAGAGCGCAGAGAGTGCTGGCCCCTGATGAGGTAGAGCGATGCTGACAATCAAGCAGCAGTGGGTGGCTCCCTGAGGATGAACGGGAGAGTTGGTCCCTAATGGGGGCAGAGCGTTACTGAGAGAAATGGGCGATACCTGAGGCGGAAACTGGTCCTGTGCGGTGAGCAATGGGGACGAGTATAGACTTGTATGTCTCTTTTCCTCCGAGCACAAATCTAAAAACAAAGAATTGCGCGACTTGCGAAATGTGTCAAGTGTACACCACTGTAAAAAGCAGAAAGTACATTGTTTAGATCTGTCTAAAAGGTTATTCCACTTGCCAACATCAATGAAGTCTTGCATGTGCTGGAGCGGTCAGCAGTTGGGGCTAGGAGCAACATCTAATCTCTGCTGAGCCTGAGTTGTTATTGTTACTACTATTATTGTTATTACTATCATTATCATATCATTATTGTTATCATTATAATTATCTATACACAAGAGGACTCCATCATAAAATAATGATAATAAACTAGCCTGCTAAGTGATAAGTCAAACATGTCTATATATACATATCTTTATTTGTGAAACATACATATCAACAATTATAAACAAAACTATTTTCCAGCGTAAAAAGAAGGTAAATATAGAAAAATGCACAATCACCGTGCTCCTGGTCATCCAAATAAACAGCAAACCCATCTATAACCTCCATGAGGTACCTCTTCAATGAACTTAATTACAATAAAGACACCAATTAGGTATTCTCGCTAGCATGCTACTTGGTTCTAGAGACAAATTCGGTTACGATCTTTTGTTTTTCAAGTTTCCAAATATCAAAATGCTTTTGTGTCAGAGTAACAAGCTAAGTGACGAACATGGAGAAGTTAAGCCTATACTATACGAATGTTTGACACATTGTTGAGGTGTTCTTACGGAAATCTAGAATGTTGTAACCGAAATATTTTCGAGTTAGATGAAATGGCAAAACCGCCATCTTTAAGGATTACCTCGCTTCCTTCCAGTATGGGTCAACGCGCGACAAATAAGGTTAATTTCCACTGTGCGTACCCACATGTTGTTTGAGATGATTCTTTTGTGAGAAAGCTGCATCGCACAGATCACACTTGAAAGGTTTTTCTCCAGTGTGGGTCATCATGTGAGATTTGAGATGACCCTTTTGTGAGAAAGCTTTATCACAAAGGTCACACTTGAAGGGCTTCTCTCCAGAGTGGGTCATCATGTGAGGTTTGAGACTATTCTTTAGTGAGAAAGCTTTATCACGAAGGTCACACTTGAAAGGCTTCTCTCCCGTGTGGGTCTTGATGTGATATTTGAGGATACTCTTTCCCGAGAAAGCTGCATCGCAAAGGTCACACTTGAAAGGCTTTTCTCCAGTGTGGGTCATCATGTGATATTTGAGATCACCCTTTTGTGAGAAAGCTTTATCACAAAGGTCACACTTGAAGGGCTTCTCTCCAGAGTGGGTCACTACGTGTCGTTTGAGAGTACCCATCTGTGAGAAAGATTTATCACAAAGGTCACACTTGAAGGGCTTCTCTCCCGTGTGGGTCATGATGTGATATTTGAGGATACCCTTTTGTGAGAAAGCTGCATCGCACAGGTCACACTTGAAAGGCTTTTCTCCAGTGTGGGTCATCATGTGATATTTGAGATCACCCTTTCTTGAGAAAGCTGCATCGCACAGGTCACACTTGAAAGGCTTCTCTCCAGTGTGGGTCATCATGTGATATTTGAGGTTACTCTTTTGTGAGAAAGCTGCATCGCACAGGTCACATTGGAAAGCTTTCTCTCCTGTGTGGGTCATCACGTGAACCTTAAGAGCTCTCTTAAGTGAGAAAGCTGCACCGCAAAGGTCACACTTGAAAGGCTTCTCTCCAGTGTGGGTCCTTATGTGGTATTTGAGACTACCCTTTCTTGAGAAAGCTGCATCGCACAGGTCACATTGGAAAGGTTTCTCTCCTGTGTGGGTCATCATGTGATATTTGAGGTTCTTTCGTGAGAAAGCTGCACCGCACAGGTCGCACTGGAAAGGCTTCTCTCCAGTGTGGGTCATCATGTGATTCTTAAGAGTACTCTTAAGTGAGAAAGCTGCATTGCAAAGGTCACACTTGAAGGACTTCTCTCCAGAGTGGGTCACTACGTGTTGTTTGAGACTATTCTTTAGTGAGAAAGCTTTATCACAAAGGTCACACTTGAAGGGCTTCTCTCCAGAGTGGGTCACTACGTGTCCTTTGAGAGTACTCATCTGTGAGAAAGCTTTATCACAAAGGTCACACTTGAAAGGCTTCTCTCCCGTGTGGGTCATGATGTGATATTTGAGGGTACTCTTTCCCGAGAAAGCTGCATCGCAAAGGTCACACTTGAAAGGCTTCTCTCCAGTGTGGGTCATCATGTGATATTTGAGATCACTTTTTCTTGAGAAAGCTGCATCACACAGGTCACACTTGAAAGGCTTCTCTCCAGTGTGGGTCATCATGTGATTTTTGAGAACACCCTTTCTTGAGAAAGCTGCATCGCACAGGTCACATTGGAAAGCTTTCTCTCCTGTGTGGGTCATCACGTGAACCTTAAGAGCTCTCTTAAGTGAGAAAGCTGCATCGCAAAGGTCACACTTGAAGGGCTTCTCTCCAGAGTGGGTCACTACGTGTTGTTTGAGATTACCCATCTGTGAAAAAGCTTTGTCACAAAGGTCACACTTGAAAGGCTTCTCTCCAGTGTGGGTCATCATGTGAGGTTTGAGGTTACTCTTTTGTGAGAAAGCTGCATCGCACAGGTCACACTTGAAAGGCTTTTCTCCAGTGTGGGTCATCATGTGAGATTTGAGACTACTCGTTCCTGAGAAAGCTGCATCGCAAAGGTCACATTGGAAAGGTTTCTCTCCTGTGTGGGTCATCATGTGAGATTTGAGAGTACTCTTTCCTGAGAAAGCTGTATCGCAAAGGTCACACTTGAAGGGCTTCTCTCCAGAGTGGGTCACTATGTGTCGTTTGAGAGTACCCATCTGTGAGAAAGCTTTATCACAAAGGTCACACTTGAAGGGCTTCTCTCCAGAGTGGGTCACTACATGTCCTTTGAGAGTACTCATCTGTGAGAAAGCTTTATCACAAAGGTCACACTTGAAGGGCTTCTCTCCAGAGTGGGTCATGATGTGATATTTGAGGTTCTTCTTTTGTGAGAAAGCTGCATCGCACAGGTCACACTTGAAGGGCTTCTCTCCAGTGTGGGTCATCATGTGAGATTTGAGATCACCCTTTTGTGAGAAAGCTTTGTCACAAAGGTCACACTTGAAGGCCTTCTCTCCAGAGTGGGTCACTACGTGCCGTTTGAGATGACCCATCTGTGAGAAAGCTTTATCACAAAGGTCACACTTGAAGGGCTTCTCTCCAGAGTGGGTCACAACGTGTCGTTTGAGATGACCCATACATGAGAAAGCTTTATCACAAAGGTCACACTTGAAAGGGTTCTCCCCTGTGTGGGACATCATGTGGTATCTGAGAGAATGTTTTGTGGAAAAAGCTGCATCGCACAGGTCACACTTGAAAGGCTTCTCTCCTGGGTGGGCCCTGATGTGACATTTGAGATCACCCTTCTTTTGTGAGAAAGTTGCTTCACAAATGTCACATTAGAAAGGCTTCTCTCCTCTGTCTGTCATGGTGTGATATTTGAAATTACACTTTTTTGAGAAAGCTGCATCACACTGGTCACATTGGACAGGCTATTCTCCATTGTGGGTCATTGTGTGAGATTTGAGACTACATTTTTGTATGAAAGCTGCAATGCAGGGGTCACACTTGAAAGGCTTTTCTCTAGCGTGGGTCATCATGTGTTGATTGAGATCATACCTTTTTGCGAAAGCTGCATCACACAGGTCACATTTGAAAGTTTTGTCTTCTCCAGTGTGGGACGTCACTTGTTATTCAAGAACACTAATTCATGAGAAATCTGCATCAGGCAAGATACTGGAAAAGTTTCTCTCCAGTGTGAATCATATCATGATATCAAAGACAACTCATGAGACAGGTAAGTCACAGACGCCACACGGGATTCTCTTTGTTACATGACAAATTGAAGGAATCTTTGGATAGCCTTTTCCAATGAAATGATGATATTTACCCTCGACCTGAAAGAAAATATATGATAAGTTTGACATCTAACTTTTTAAGGAACACAAGCATATACAAATACAGTGTGGCATTAACCAAAATACAGTAGGGGAAGGGAAGAAACAACTCGTATCATAGAAGAAATTTAAAGGAATAAGAAAGAAATAGAAGGTTGAGCAAATAACACTGATGTTGTTGAATAAATACTACAAAGAGATAGAGGACACTAGAAAGGTATTGGTGTACAATGTGTGATACAATAACATAGAAATAAGTAATCTATGTCAATTTTTCATTTAGGATCACTACACACACACACACACACAACAACAACAACAACGAAGGATGTCATAAATCAACATTTGAGATTCATGAGAATCTGCTATTCATTTTTACAGCAATCTTTTTTTTTTCAGTGAACCCCCAATCCCCTAACATCAGGGTTGGAGGGGCAAAGTAGCATGCAGTTGATACTTTAGGGTCTATATGGGCCACCCCTACGGACCAGAGCCACACATCATTTTGTCTGTCTGTGATACAGGAAAACTCTGTTCATAGGGAAATGATGACACTTTTATACTACGACTGTCCCTACGTTACGCTGCCCCCCCCCCCCCAACACCTTGTTACTGTCCTGTACAATTTTTCTGAATATCCATTTCCTTTTTTCGCCTACCCTCTGGTAGAGGAAGAGAATGCTACCACCAAGTCTTTCCACTCGAATCATAAAAGGCAACAAAAAACGAGACGGGGGATAGGATTAGGAGTCCTACTACCTGTAGCCCCAATAGGGGTCATTCCTAAAAAAAGTAAAGGCATACGAGGGTCTGGGAGTTTTCCAACCAGTATCCTAAAGTTTGGGTCTTTTAATGTGCATGGATGTGGTACAGATGATAGTAAAAGGGAAGAGATAGGCAGTATGTTTGTGAGAAGAAAGATGGATGTGCTGGCTTTGAGTAAAACTAAAATGACAGGAAGGGGCGAGTGTGAGTTTGGGAGTGTAGCTGGGAGGTACTCAGGTGTCAAGAGTGGACAAGAGAGAGAAGGGGTGGCTATACTAGCAAGTGAAGAGATAAGTAAGCATGTTGTGGAGTGGAAGGAGGTTTCATCAAGGATGATGTGGATGAAGGTGAAGCTGGGAAGGTAGATGTAGGTTTTTGTAAGTGCATATGGGCCTGGTAGTGAGAAGAGCATAGAGGAAAGAGGATTTTTGGGTAGATATAAATGAGTGCATAGAGGGATTAGGGAGAAATGTCAATATAGTTTTATTGGAAAACATTAATGCTATGGTAGGAAATGAACCAATAGACAGAGTGATTGGGAAGTATGGAGTTCCAGGTAAATATCATAGTGGAGAATTGATGGTGATGTGTCTTGAGAATTGATAATAGCAAATACAGTGTTTAGGAAGAAAGTCAAGCATAAGTACACATGGGAGAGGGTGGTGGATGGAAGGCTGGCAGATAGAGCATTAATGGACTATATAGTGGTGACCAGGAGTGTGGTAGGAAGAGTTAAGGATGTACATGTCCTGAGGGAAGAGAGTGGGGGAATATCAGATCATTTTCTGGTGGAAGGTAAATTGAGAGTGGAGAATAGGTGGAGAAAGAGGAAAAGGGCAGAAGGTAGGGAGGTACTTGGAGTGAACTGCTTAAATGAAAGAAAAGAAGGAGTATGAGAAGAAGCTGAGAGAGGAATGGGAGGGAGTAAAGGATAGAGTAGAACTAGGAGTGGAAGAGGAATGGGGATGGTTCAAGGAGGGAGTCATAAGGTGTGCAAAGATGGTGTGTGGAACAAGGAGGGTGGGAGGAAATAGAAGGAAGGGTAGTGAGTGGTGGGATGAGGAAGCAAAGAAGGGTGTAAAAGAGAAGAAACAGGCATTCATAGATTGGCTACAAATTAGGACGAGGGGATTGTATGAGAGGTATAAAGTAAAGAGAAGGGAAGTTAAGCATAAGAAAAGAAAGCAAAGAGGAGAGTAGATGTGAAATGGGGTAAGAGTAAGATAGAAAATTTTGAAAGCAATAAAAAGATGTTTGGGAAGGAAATTAAAAGAGGAAGAGGAGGCGAATCAAGTAGAGAAGAAAAGGTAAGAGGTGCAGATGGAGAGATGATAATGGAAGAGAAGGCAGTATGAGGAAGGTGGGCAGAGTATTTTAGGGAGTTGCTAAATGCGAAGAATAGGGAGGGAAGGGTAGTTGCGGTGGGAAGCGGTAAGAAAATGAGAGTGATGAGTGAGGAAAATGAAGGAGAAATAGGGAAGGATGAAGTGAAAGCAGCTGTTAAGATGATGAGAGCAGGTAAGGCACCTGGGTTGGATGGATGTTATACAGAATGTCTGAAGAAAGGAGGTACAGTTATAGTGGACTGGCTGGTGAGGTTATCTAATGTTTAAGAGAGGGTAGAGTGCCTGTATTGTTCCACTTTACAAGGGATATGGGGACAAGTGCGGGTGTAGTAGTTTCAGAGGGATCAGCTTGTTGAGTGTAATTGGGAAGGCTTATGGAAGGGTCTTGATTGAGAGGATTAGGAGAGGAACAGAGGGAGTAATTGGTGAGGAACAGTGTGGGTTTAGGACAGGTAGGGGTTGTGCAGATCAGATTTTTGTGGTAAGACATATATGTAAGAAAACAATAGGAAAAGGTAAGGATGTTTTTTGCGCTTTTATGGATCTGAAAAAAGTCTTACGACAGGGTAGACACAATGGCGGCGCCAGGGGGGAGCTTGGGGGGTGCTTTAGCCCCCCCAAAAAAGTGGCTAGCCCCCCATTAGCCCCCCCAACTGAAATGAGCAAATTGAAAATTTAAAACGCTCATTGAAATAATTTTATTAAGTGGAATTTTTAATTGCCAGGATTTGTCAGCCATCAGTGCTAGCCCAACCATTAACCCCCTCCTCTTCTGAAATGAGGATAATATATGAGTATTATCATAGTACTATTAGCCCCCCCAAAAATTTGCTCAGCCCCCCCTTAGTCTCCAAAACTAAAAATTCCTGGCGCCGCCGCTGGGTAGACAGGAAGGCCCTGTGGGAGGTACTGTAGATATATGGGATAGGAGGAAAGCTGTTAAGAGCAGTCAAGAGTTTTTATGACAGTAGTAGAGCTTGTGTTAGGATTAGAAATGGAGCGATTGAATGGTTTGAGGTATAGGTGGGATTTCCTCAGGGATGTGTTATGTCACCCTGGCTGTTCAATCTTTACATGGATGGGGTGGTGCAAGAGGTGCATGCAAGGGTAGTGGGTCAGGGGTTGGAGATGGTTAAAGAAAATGGAGAAAAGTGGGAGATGAGCCATTTGTTGTTTGCTGACGACACTGTGCTTGTGGCAGGATCAGAGGAGGGATTGAGGAAGTTAGTGACACAGTTTGAGAAGGTGTGTGAGAGAAGGAAGCTGAAATTAAATGTGGGCAAAAGTAAGGTGACGAGATGTACAAGGGGAGGGAGTGACAGCAGGCTGGAAGTGAGAATTAAGGGTGAGAGACTGGAAGAAGTGGATAGTTTAAGATACCTGGGTGCAAATGTGGAAGGAAAGGGAGGAGTGGGGGTGGAGGTAGAATGTACATTGAGAGAAGTGAGTAAATGCCTTGGTGGATTAAAAAGTATAATGAGAAATAGATGTCTGGGAATGGATGCTAAGAGGAGGTTATATGAAGGAGTGATTGTGCCAACAGCACTGTACAGAGCAGAAACATGGAACATAAGAGAGGAAGTGAGAAGGAGTTTGAATGTGTTTGAGATGAAATGTCTGAGAAGTATGATAGGGGTTACTAGGCTAGATAGAGTGAGAAATGAGGTGGTGAGGAGAACAGGGGTGGAAAGGAAGCTGGGAGGTAGGGTTGATGAAAGAGTATTAGGATGGTTTGGACACTTGGAAAGAATGAGTGAAGAAAGATTAGTAAAAGAAGTGTGGAAGGCAGAGGTGGAAGGAGTGAATATGAAAGGGCATCCTAGGATGAGAAGGATGGATGGGGTGAAAGGGGCATTACAAAAGAGAAGAATGTCTGTGGAGGAAGGATGGGAGAGGATAGAAGATAGGGGTGAATGGAGAAGGGTTGTGTGTGGATGATGCTGTGATGCATGAGGGGGAGTGGGTGGGGGATGGGGGGTGAGGAAGTATGTATGAGAAAAAATTTGACGCAGCCCGAAGGGATTTCTCCCCGTCTTCTCCTTTTCTGCATGAGGGGACGGAGAGAGGGGCTTGCCGAATTTATGAAGCAGCCTTGCTGTGGATGTGCTGTGTCTTGCGACACTGCTTCTGATCCAGGGCAATGGACAGGATGCAGGGATGACCCGTCATCCAGGAGGTGCCAAGATGAGAGGGAGGGTGGAGGGGAGTGGAATATATAGGAAATGGAATGGGTGGGAGTGGTTTCTATGCATTTTTCTTTTTGGCTACCCTCCATGTAAGGGGGAAAAAGCCTTTGTTATATGTATGTATGTACCACCAGAAGCTTATAGATAAAAATACAAATTGTTGATTTTTTCATATCTCTGTGTGAGAAGTAAATTACTTGTAATCAATGTATCCTAACCTGTCTCTACCTACACTTAGGATATGTTGGATTCACCGCTCCCTTCCATCAAATACTAAAACGAGGCGAACAATTGGGATTATTCTTATTCAGTAAAAACATCCAGTACAAATGAGTTCTAAGTAACTTGTGTGAATCTATGTGCCTTGCAGCAATCTTACGCATAAATCAACAAAATATTTATGTTTTTAGGTTATGGGGTACTATACTATTTCGAGAACATTTTGATACAAAGTATATTACTTGCTAATATTTTAGAAGTATGATGAAAATATACAAATATATAGAGGCATTAACCAGAGTACAGCAAGTTTAGAGAACAAACAATTTGCACCAAAAAAGCTTAAAGGAAGAAGAAGAAAATGGATGGTTGAAAAAATGAGGAAATTATGTAACATAGAAACTAGAAAAAACAGAGACTGGTAAAGTGAAAATTAACAGAGAATTAAGAAGTCACTTACTTCTCTCAATCTACATTCTACCTCCAATTCCACTCCTCCCTTTCCCGCCACACTTGCACCCAAGTATGAGGATAATAATAATAAAATTAGATGATGAAGGATACAATGACACAGATAACTGGAAATGAGAAATATTGGTAATATTTTCACAGAGGTGTACACCCACTCAACTATCAATGATATCAGAAATCAATGTTCGTTTGATCTTTGTTAACCCTTTATTGGTCTCCATTTGTCAGGGAACACCTCCCCTCCCCTACACACAGCCTGTGTGTAGGGGAGGGGACGTGTTCGCTGATAAATGGAGACCTGTGGGTCAAATTTGGCTTTGACCATGGGTGCAACACAGCAATAGAAAATTGATTATTAATTTTGTAAATTATAATGTATCTACGTAATATGCAATTTTGTGAGCGGAAATAAAAAACAAAAAAGATGCTAAAACAGATTTCGTAAGTAATGAAGTTGTGTCAGAGGAATGGTACGCCATGTTTGTTATGATAGATGCCGATGTCAAAGAAATGAAAGGATGATAAATTCATATAACCTGTATTTAATAAATCATTACCTGCAAATTAAATATCATCCAGCTCATCCTCGTCATCATGGAGACATTGGCGGGCTTTTCAACCACTCTCTCAGCTTGCAGCTTGAAGGAATGCATGTATCTCTGCTCCATAACATTCCTTCAAGAAAATGTACCTGGCGAAGTACTGTCGGTAGATCCGAGGGCATCAACTGACAGACGACAAGATGGCGTCCAGATCCTATACTACCGACCTTGTTCATTAGCATTTTTGCTTGTAGCAAGGTATTTTTTATTTTCAGTTCTGCCCAAAAATTGCATATTACATTGATAAATTTTAATTTACAAAAATCATAAATTTTCTATTGCTATATTGCACCCATGGTCAAAACGAAAAAAATACTGACCTGTGTCACAGGCCTGAAAATAAAACAAAAAATATGTTTATCATCTTTGAATGAAAAAAAAATAATAATAATAATAATAATCCCTACATATATCTAGGTTAGGTTACTCTCACCCCCCCCCCACCTCGGTTTCATCATCGACTAAAATAAGGCACACGGTGGGAATAGCTTGTTGTGTTATGGTTATTCGGGCACTTGAAATGAATTACAAATAAACTGTCATGAAAACTGGTTGGAACGACATCAATTCATGAACTGATAAAGAAAATACCCTGGTATTTATTTTAGAGGTGCACACCTACATGATATAGCAATGAAATAATAACTTTGTAAATTATAATAATACATCAATAAATACATGTACCCGTTTATTCAGCCTATATATTTTTTCTTTGTCCTAGGACTACACTAACCAAACGCAAAGTCGAAAAATGTTAAAGGGTGCACTCATGTGCACGCAAAAAAAAAAAAAAAAAAAAAAAGCCTCATTACCACAAAATAAATATATGTACAAAATTGACGAGTGTCCATAATAACACTTACTTGTTACCTACACGACGGTTGTGCTTGCATTTCCTATGCCACTTGTTTGTATCGAATTAATACTAAGTAGACTTGTAGAGTGAATTTCTGAAATTGGATTTTTGTTCCGAGGAAGACGAAGCGGCAGCCCCCTTAGAAGATTGTAAACAAAAAGTGTACTAACAAGCTCTGCACAATTAACCATTTGTAATTCTCAAAATAATTGTTGTTAAATATTGTCGACAATTTTGGCCTTATTTAAACATGTATAATGAGGAGAGGAAATATAATATTTTGCAAAATATACAAAATATACTTAGAAGTATTGATTTGTCAACTATATAATTTAATGAAGGCGATTTTTCAAGCGCACTGTGTATGTTACATACCACATGCATTCGTATAGCATAAATAGAGAGCTGAAAGAATGTTGTATTAATGTTTACTCTTGAGAGAACAACCTAATGTCACAACTTTGGCGTTGTGACACACTGCCTAGTGCTTCCCATTTTCCGTCGTCTTCAGCCCCGTCGGCCATTACTTTTCCTTTGCTGGAAGTCTTAAGGCCTCCACTAACTATTTCTTAGTATTTGTGTTCACCCTTCTCCCCAGCAAACGTTGTGAAAGATTAGCCCTAATTGGATGCAGTGACTCAAAATCGGAATCATCACTGGCATTATAATGTTAAAATTGAAATATCTCAACTTCTCACGTAATTTAACTAATTCACCACATTACATTTTGTATCCTTGTACTTTGTGATTATGATTGATACATTGTACTTATGTACTACCATTTGATCGTATTTCTCATTGTTTTGGTTGGAGGGTCCGCTGCGTTACCAACCAGCCCCCCGGACCTGAGCACTTGCCATTTCTCGTCTAGGCTAGTTAGGACCAAGGTAAAACGAATACTATAAGGTACGTTAGCGGGGGGGGGGGGGGTTGTGAGGGAGAGCCAGTAAGTTACACACACCAGTGTGTGGAGGGAAGCTCCATCTTCTGATTAAAGGGGTAGCTAAGGCAGACAAATAGCATAAAAAAATGGAAAACATTTTTATAACTTTTCTGGCGGTCATATCTCAGATACTGATAATTTGAGGATAAGAAAGTGATACTGAGTAATTTCAGTATTATGTGAACATCACAGTGTAATTTTAAAGCTTACCATACATACAGATGGTTTTCTTTAAAGTTTACATTTTCTTTCACCTCTCACTCTCCCCCTCTCTGAATTTCCTATGACGTCACGGAGGAGGTGCGCGGAGGGGGGGGGGTGCTCAGCGTACCTTATAGAATTCGTTTTACCTTGGTTAGGACCATGTGTCCTTTTCTCGTAACTAGTGCCTACCTCACAAGACTATTACAATTGCCTCAACTTCTGCTCAGACGCTGCGTCGCATTCCTTTAGCAATTTTCAACGATTGGAAAAGTGCCCGCCGAAAAACAGCGAACTGTGTCTCATGCTTGGTGCCGCTGGTATCAGTTGGTGGCAGTAGGCACGCGGCACTCACTCCCATGGAAGACGTCCTCTTACGACCTCACCACCTCGTCAGTGAACAAATACCCACGAACATGAACCATTTATTCCCGTCGTTGGTCATCGCCAATCGTGTTGCAGTGACTAGTGTTTCGTGTGTCCCAGAACTTACAGAAAGAAGAAAACGTGCTTCGTGACGTCCCCCGATATCAGAATCTACGAGTTCAGTCGGGGATCATTGCCAACCCCATTCCAGTGAGCCAATGCGTTGAACTTACGTATTCAGGAAAATTGACTTGTAGAGTGTGACGAAGCAAGGAGAGATTGACGAAATCATGGAAATGAAATCGTTGGGTTCGATTCCCCTCCCCCACACGCGTTCGGTGCTGTCGACTAAGGACAGACTTGGTTCCCGCCGCCCCTATGTGACGCATGGCTCAACGAATATCGAGAGCATCCTGTTCAACTGAGGGCATCCACTCATTTGAAGACATCACCAGTCAGTGCAGCACAATCACAGGAGAGAACGAAGGAATAATTAGAGGCATCTTATTGTTTTAGCTAGGTCTTAGAGCGCGTAGGGCTAGCCAGGTAGGAAGTCTCGAACCAAATACGTATGTTGTATCTTGCCCAGTTAGTTGATAAGTCAATCACTGTGAAACAATGTTCATGGTACATTTATTAAAGATGAATATCAATTGCATGTTACTGACTGTGGATACATCCTAAATCATAATAAAATCAGTGTAGTAGGTTGTCTTTAATTAGCCCTAGGAGTGTAAATTACACGAGTTTGCTCCCCCCCCCCCCCTTAGAGAAGCATTTCTCTGCTCCTTTGAAATTGCACGCTCGGCTTGAAGGGAACGTGCGTGGTCCCGGCCGGGATCTCAAGTTTCCTGGACTTTGGCTCCCATCTACAGCTACCACCCTTCACCAATTTCCCAGTGTACGAGAATTCTCATGCCCCTCAACTATCCCCTCCTCCTTCCACTGTCCAGGGATTTCGGGACACATAATGGCAGTCTATTTTTTGCATTTTACCCCTTTACTTGCCATCTAACGTGGTGGATAGGCTTCAGAATCGAAATGACTACAAAAGTTATGTCGATAGAGAGGAAATCTCTGCAGAGTCGCCCATATCGAACAGGTTTTACAAGAAAGATGAGACAAAGAGTAACACACACGTGGGTCGCAGGACCCACTGCTAACTGGAACGTCCCTGATGACAGACAGGGAAATTCCTCATAGATACGTCGGGGTACCGTCATAATGACGGCGTGGACAACTGGGCACCCTATAGACATTGTTATAGCCAACCGTGAATCAAATCACTTTCAAATCGCCCGCCTACTACTCACGGCCTCGAACAGGACTCGTAGCCATCATACGTATTCCCAACGTTCAAGTTCGAACCTTGCCATGAAACTATTGGCCCCGCCTTCCTCGGGTATATAAGGTGAAACCGGCTGTCCGCCCCCGCACACGGACTCCCACTCACACAACCCCAGGCCTCACTTACTTCTCGCTGTATATTGGTGCCTTGCTGTTCTGTTCGCAGGTATAGTATTAATCAATCTTGGACTTTTATACCATTACTTTTGTATATTTAGTATTGTTGTGCCCCTTTGCTATTTCTCTTGTATGTATTTATGTTAAATGTCCCTGTGTACTTTGAGTGTATGATCGTAAATGTTAAACAGTAAAGCTTTATTTTTATTTGTAAATATGGCTTATTTAATTTTCGTGCAGACTTCCATCTTACCTCCATCCTTACTTACATTCAGCCTCAAATAGAGCTTTCCTCGGAACGTACTTTTATCTACCTAAATTATCTATACGTTCCACTTTATTGTTGTGGGCTTGCTTCCCAACTGCAACTCGACTTACTCCTAGACTCGACTTATGTTCCACTCTTTACATTAACTCAGGTCAAACCAAGCAAACAACCCATGGCAACATATAAGACTCCACCGAATATAATGAATAAGGTGACACCAGAGAAATATCTCACCAGAAACCAGTTGGCAGGGGGGGGGGGTGACATTACTGCCGAAATCCCTTCGTAGAAATCATGAAATACACAACCAAAGGAAAACCGGGCGGTCCTGTTGGATCTTCGTCTCCTAAAGGTCCAACCGCATTGCTTTGCGTTCTCACGGGCAGTGTGCCACCGAGTGTCAGTAAACACTGTCCAAATCTTGGATGTCGACCCCATCACTTACAGTTCACTTCTCTCCGTAATTATTGGTTTAATTCTGTTAACCGTTCCTTTGAATAATTTTGTATTCTTTCTTCCCTTCAATTTCTTTTCATCATTGTCTTAATGTAAGTTAGTCACTTATTCGTAGGCCCCATGCCTAAGTTCATCCTTCTTAGTCAAGTTCTACTTAATATATGCTGCTCGTAGGATGTTTAAAAATTTGGAAACGTTTTCTTGATTTTCTTCGCTACTTCTACACTTTTTAGTATTAGGTACACTAGAGGACTCCCACTGGGATCCCCAATCCACTCATCAAGCCAACTCTGCTCCGACGTCACTACTTAATTCATCCAATAAATTTGACCGTTACAAATAAGTGGTTCCCTTTAGGGCGTGACTTTTCTCCCAATGCACCAATATATTTTTTTTTCCTCCACCCTTCTCCAATCATACTGTTACAATGTTTCAAGCAATACTGGTTACGCAAACAATCTTGGTCACGAAGCGGAATGGTTTAGTATTTACATTTCGTTACATAAGCGCCAATATCGATACCCTAGCTATGTTTACAAACTTAGACGGTGAGAAAATCAACTTAGCGCTCCTAGAGGTCGGACGTCTCTCCACTCCAGCTCTCCCGACAAACGCCCAGGAATCTTCGCCGGGCGGTGGTGGTGAGGAGATATATCTCCTTTGCTGCTGCCGATCTTCGTTGACGTCGGCAGGCGGGTTTACACCAAGACAAATACACATATTTTCCAAATCACGTAATTCTCTGTTTTCAGAGTAGTGCTTGGAAGAAAAGAGGCACACGCACACTTACTCGCTGGCTTAGCAGAGGCCCAACCCAACTCTTAATCAGAGCCCTCATCTAATCGCAGGCTGGTCGACGGAGAGGATGGGGACGCCTCTGTCCAACCGGCCCGCAACCTAATGCTGGCCTCTTCGCTGACGCTGGCGAGCGAGTTTACACTTCTGACATTTACACACAATTCCCAATCACGTAATCCTCTGCTTTCAGAGTTGTGGTTGGAAGGAGAGAGATAATACAACACCCGCCCGCCTGCCCCCCCCCCCTCGCACCGCCACTGACTCAACTCTACAGAATCTCAAACTCAACCTGGGGAAAAGCAGGGAACTCAGGCCTTACCTGGGGCTTATCAGGAACGCGCTCTACACGCGGGAAGTGAACTCTACTCACTTCCCGTAAGATACATACACACACCTCTCACGAAAATAGCCACGACACACGCACAAACATCTACACTTTTTCTTCGACTAAAATTCGCTTCCTTTCTAACTTTCTCTTCTACTACATCTCATTTCAGTTTACCTCCCACTAAAGATTTTTCCGTTTTTCCACCTTTCTCTACTTCTACGCCTCCTACCATTTTCTAAACTTTTGGTGATCCTAATCCCGGCGTCGGCGCCGCCGTCCGAGTTCCCTGTCCACTTCTCCCGAGCCACGACCACCAACCCCTAATCGCTAGCTTAATCGCCCGGTGGCATTAGCCCTCTTTTATACACTACTATCTTTTCATTTTCTTACAGACATTCTTCCCCCCCCCCCAAAAAAAAAAAAAAACGATCCCGCGCAAGCGGGTGGTCTTTTCTTGCAAGTCGCGACGGTGAGCGAGATTATGCCACCCCACAACTCCGTCGCAGCAATTGTTTTCAAAACATTTAACTCGTAAAATGAATTTCTCGCCACCTACCTACTTTTATACAGCTTCATCTACCAGTCTCTTACATTGGACATTAAATATCTTTGAAGAAAATGAAGATATACACTTACAACGTAAGCACCCTCTCATAAGACCACGGCCTGGAGATTTTAATGGAAGAACTAGGCAGCAGCAAGTGGAACATCGTGGGACTTGAGCACTGAAGTTATGCTGAATATCTTGGCTTCTAGTGCTTCAGTACTGTCAGAATAATTCAAGAGTGTGACTGAGGAATAGGAAACAGATCTCTGACGATTCTTACATTTCTTTCATCTCCATAGCACTTGCATAGTACCTTGGGACAATCCTATTCACATAAGCTCTGGAAACAACTTTTCAGGACTTCCCAGCACTTAAGTATTCTTTCAATAACACATAATGCCTTGGATCACGCCTGAATACAGCTCAGGAAATAGCTTTTTAGGACTTCGCACCCCTGAAGTATTCAGTCAATAGCTGGCAAAAGAGCCATCTAGTCACAACATGACAAAACAGACTGCAGCTATCAACCTCCATAGGTTCACAGAATTCCTTCAACTGTGCTGCTCTTTTAGCTCAGGTGCTGAAATAGCCATACACTGAGGTCCATATTCTCAGCATCAATTTCCATTTAGATATAGAGAATCTTGTTGCATTGTCCAAAATATGAGCCAGGCAGTCTGTAGCAAAAATCTTCTATTGAGCCACACACTTGCATTGTCAGCAGTGTATAAAGACATTTTATTCAGATCCAGATCTGACGCCTCTAGTTTAGATAGTACCCTTAGATGATTCATTGTTATTGGTGTAAAAGTCACGTTACACATGGTGAGCTGTATTCTCAAAATCAAAATATCTCAGAAGTTTTGGAAATCACTTTTTTGCAAGCATCAGTTGCTATTGAAAAGGGAAAAGTACATTATTTGATGTATTCCACATGTGCTTGTATAGAATGAAGTATTATAATATTTTCATGCTGTTTTAGTTTTCTCACATGTTACACCTTTTATCATTGAGTCACCGTATATTTCTTTGTCAACTTTTACTACACAATATGGAGTTACATGTAACTACAGTGTCCTGTTCAACTAAATTTTTTCCTGTGCCATCAATATCCACATCAGAACAGCATAGTGTGTAAAATGCATGCAGATCCTCACTTCTACTTGTTAAGGATGACAAACTTTCATCACTTATATCTGTGTTCAGTTATAAAAGAAGTGTATTCATATTTTGTTTATAGAATTTACCATTTTTGTTATTACATTGCAGAAAATATTATATACATTTTAAATGTATAACTGTATGCATCATAGAGTTTAGTTTTTTGTTATTACCCAAAAATGTCAGGTGTGGCGCTATCATTCAGTGGGAAAAAATACAAACATCACCCAGCAGCAGGTTGCGTTCATTACCACCTTTATTAAAGCCTATATTAACCCATCAGGATGACTTCAGCTGCAACAGGTTATGGATCCAGGCACAGGCTAGTGTTTGATGGAGATGGGGATAAATACGAGGTGTGGGAAGCGAAATTTCAAGGTTACCCGACTACCAAGAAACTAGACGGGGTCTTGACGAAGACATCACCGAGTGCAGACGAGAATAAGGAAGTATATGCCGAGCTGATTCAACTGCTGGATGATAGAAGTATAGCCCTTATTCATCGAGATGCAGTTGACAAAGGCAAGGAAGCGTTAGATATCTAAGAAATTATTATCTAGGTGCAAGTAAACCGAGGGTGATTTCTCTGTACAAGAAGTTGACGACACTCAGATTAACTGGTGATGAGGAGTTGATCGATTACATTATACGTGCAGAGGCAGCGGTAGCAGCACTCAAGAAAGCACGAGAAGATATAAGTGAGAGCATACTTATTGCTATGGTGCTCAGTGGACTCCCTACAGCATATGACACTCATGAGCTATGAAGAATCAGGAAAGTTGAAAAGCTCACGCGAAGAAGAGAACGTGATGAATGCAAACAGTGACAGAGGCAGGCATGTGATAAAATGCTTTGAGTGTGGCAGGCCAGGCCACAAGGCCTATCAATGTCCCAGGTGAACTAGTGGTGACCAGAAGAAACCTAGCAAGTGGTGCAGTCTGTGCAGATCTGATACCCACAACACACACCAGTGCAGAAGGACGAATGCAACCACAGCACACACAGTGAACGGTGAGGGAGATGGAGCAACTGGAGGAGACAGCAGCTACGGAGACGGCACTCACAGCTTCGTATTCCAGACCAGCACTCAATCAACTAGATCTAAGGCAGGTACCAGCACATTGCTGGTAGACAGTGGTGCATCACTGTACATTATGACTGATAAATCTAGGCTTATTAAGTTCAACAAAAACTTTGACAAGCAAGTGATGCAACTAGCAGATGGTAGCAAGCAAATTAGGACTGTTTGGCAGAGGTGATGCTAGTGTAGTGCTTAGTGATATTACTGGGAAGCCAAAAGAAATGATTATGAAAGATGCTTTATATATCCCATCATACAAGTTTGATATATTCTCTTTTCCAGCTGCCACAAGAAAAGGTGTATGTGTAAACTTTGAACCAAACCATGCAGAGCTCATGACATCAGATGGCTCTATACTCAACATGGAACGGCAGGGTAATCTGTATTTTATGAACAATGTTGGAAATAACCAGAAACACAGTAACCGCACAGCCAAAGAGTGGCATAAGGTACTTGGTCACTGTAATATGAAGGATGTTCGGAAGCTTGAGGGGGTAGTAGATGGTATGCACATTTCAGGTGACAGAGGGGATGCAAATTGTGAAACCTGCATTTTAGGCAAGATGAGCAAGTTTAGAAATAAGGAACCAGATGCAAGGGCTATAAAGAGTTTAGGACTAGTACATAGTAACATAACTGGCCCAATGAATGTAGTTGGTAGAGGTGGATTCAAATATGCTATAACATTTGTTGATGATTATTCTGGTACCTTTATGGTCTATTCATTGAAAGACAAGAGAGATGCATTATCAGCCACAGAAAGGTATTTGGCTGATACTGCTCCTTTGGGCTCAATCAAACATATGAGAACTGACAATGGTGGTGAGTATATATCCAAATAGTTTAGGTCTTTGATGGTGAAACATTAGATAAAGCAGGAGTGAGCACACAGCCCCTTATTCCCCACGTCAAAATGGCACAGCAGAACATTCATGGAGAACTCTGTGTGAAATGGCAAGATGTTTGTTACTGGAGGCTAATTTACCCAAGATGGTGTGGCCATATGCATTGAAAGCCTCTGCATACATAAGGAACTGGTGTTATAATTCAAGGATAGGGAAGACACCTGTAGAAGCAATGTCTGGGAGAAAACCTAACCTAAGTAACATGCACATATTTGGCACAATATGCTATGCATAGATTCAGAATTGTAAGAAGTTGTAAAAAGGGGGTATTTGTGGTGTATGATGGGCAGAGCCCTGCTTATCTTGTGTATTTTCCTGACCAAGAGGAAGTAAGGGAGTAAGATGTGTAAGATTTATGGATAGACATGTAGTAGAAATACCAAAGTCTATGAAAGTGATAGTGATGATGAAGTGACATGTCATCCCACATCACAAGTTCATCAGCCAGCAGTGAAGGACTCTGAACAGACAAGGAATGAGAGCAAAACTAACGAGCCAAACATTGAAAGGAAAAATCCTCCAAGAGTGAGGAACCCACCTAGGTATCTAAACGACTATGTCGTAGAGAAAGATGATGATGATTATGATTTAGCAGGGTACACCATCTATTATTGTCATAAGGTATGCGAGGTCCCAGGGACTTATTTAGAGGCTATGCAGTCCCCAGAGTCACACTTATGGCAAAAAGCAATGGAAGAGGAAATTGATGCCCTAACAGAAAATGACACTTTTGACCTGGTAATATTACCTGAAGGTAAATCAGTTGTGGGGGGCAAGTGGGTTTTTAATGTGAAAAATGACCCAGATAACGGTGACAGATACAAAGCCAGGTTCAAGATATAGACTATCATGAAACATTTTCACCAACAGCCAGGCTTACTTCACTGAGAATGTTATTGCAATTAGCTGTACAAAGTGATTATTTAGTCCATCAGATGGATGTCAGCACTGCATATCTAAATGCAGATACTGACTGTGAGGTCTACCTTGAGCAACCAGAAGGATTTGTAAAAACTGATGAATATGGCAATAAGCTACTTTGTAAACTAAGGAAGTCTCTGTATGGCTTAAAACAGAGTGGCAGAAATTGGTACAATTTATTACATGGCAGTCTAACTGAGGAGGGATTTGTACAATCGCAAGCAGACCATTGTGTATATTAGAGGACAGATGAAAGAAACATCTACTGTATGGATTCTGTTTTGGGTTGATGATATAGTCATAGCTGCTAGTGATAATAAGGTGCTAAATTCTGTCAAGATGAGTATGAATAAGAGATTCAAAATGAAAGACTTGGGCAAACTGTCATGGTTCCTTGGCATTGACTTTGTATTTAACAACCGTTGTATAATGATGAATCAGAAGAGGTATTGTGAGAAAGTTCTAGAACGATTCAACATGTCAGACTGCAAACCGAAGTGTATCCCATGTGATCCTGGTATCTGTAAAACAATAGACTGTGAATCCTGCGTACTAGATAATCCTAAGCTCTATAGGAGAATAGTGGGTGGGTCGTCTTGTTTATATCATGACTGCAACCAGACCTGACTTATTATGTTTTATGGTTACCAATTTATCACAGTACATGTCAAACCCAACTATAAATCATCTTGGTTTAGCTAAACATGTTTTAAGGTATGTTAAAGGAACACTTGACTATGGGTTGAAATTTGGTCAATCAGAAGCAGGATTGAAATTGACAGGTTACTGTGATTCTGACTGGGGATCTGCTGAGGACCACCGTAGTATTACTGGTTATTGTTTCAAAATGAGTACTCATGGTCCACTTACATCCTGGAAGTGCAAGAAACAGAGAGTAGTTACTCTTTCCACTTGTGAGGCAAAATATGTAGATCAGTCATGCTGTACAGGAATGTAATGTTTTAGCTCAGCTCTATGCAGATGTTACAGGATATCAGAGACACTATAATCCTGTTTGTAGATAACCAGGGTGCAATAGCCTTAGCTAAAAACCCAGTGTATCATCAAAGATCAAAGCATATAGACATCAGATATCATTTTATCAGAGGTCAGATCGAAAATGGATCTGTCAAACTAGTGTATGTACCCTCAGATGAAAATGTTGCAGATGTGTTTACTAAACCTCTCTCCAAGGGTACTTTGTGTAAGTTTAGCACAATCAGAGGGTGACTTCAGTTTAAGGGGGGGTGTTAAGGATGACAAACTTTCATCCCTTATATCCATGTTCAGTTATAAAAGAAGTGTATACATATTTTGATTATAGAATTTACAATTTTTGTTAATATAGTGCAGAAAATATTATATACATTTTAAATGTATAACTGTATGCACCGTAGACTTCAGTTTTTTGTTAATACCCAAAAATGTCATGTGTGGCGCTGTCATTCGGAGGGAAAAATACAAACATCATCCAAGAGCAGGTTGTGTTCAACACCACCTTTATTAAAGCCTATAACCCATCAGGATGACTTCAGCTGCAACACTACTTTTAGTAATAAATCCAAATTCTTTGCCACATTTATGGTTGTATGTAGTCTTCTTTTCAGCCTCTCTTTAAGGGTCTAACATAACACCGCTTAAATAAAGTCAACCCTTTTGGCAGATTGACAGTCTTTGAGACTCAGAGTCAGAGTCAAACAGGAGGCGGCTCCCACGAATGGGGAAGAGAGCAGAGAGTGCTGGCCCCTGACGGGGTAGAGCGATGCTGACAATCAAGCAGCGGCGGGTGGCTCCTCCCTTAAGATGAAGGGGAGAGTTGGTTCCTAATTGGGGCAGAGCATTACTGACAGAAATGGGCGATACCTGCGGCGGAAACTGGTCCTGTGCAGTGAGCAATGGGGACGAGTATAGACTTGTATGTCTCTTTTCCTCCGAGCACAAATCTAAAAACAGAGAATTGCGCGCCTTGCGAAATGTGTCAAGTGTACACCACTGTAAAAAGCAGAAAGTACATTGTTTAGATCAGTCTAAAAGGTTATTCCACTTGCCAACATCAATGAAGTCTTGCATGTGCTGGACCGGTCAGCAGTTGGGGCTAGGAGCAACATCTAATCTCTGCTGAGCCTGAGTTGTTATTGTTACTACTATTATTGTTATTACTATCATTATCATATCATTATTGTTATCATTATAATTATCTATACACAAGAGGACTCCATCATAAAATAATGATAATAAACTAGCCTGCTAAGTGATAAGTCAAACATGTCTATATATACATATCTTTATTTGTGAAACATACATATCAACAATTATAAACAAAACTATTTTCCAGCGTAAAAAGAAGGCAAGCATATAAAATGCACAATCACCGTGCTCCTGGTCATTCAATTAAACAGCAAACCCATCTATAACCTCCATGAGGTACCTCTTCCATGAACTTGATTACAACAAAGACACCAATTAGGTATTCTCGCTAGCATGCTACTTGGTTCAAGTAGAGACGAATTCGGTTACGATCTTTTGTTTTTTAAGTTTCTAAATCTCAAAATGCTTTTGTGTCAGAGTAACAAGCTAAATGACGAACAAAGAAGTTAAGCCTATACAGTACTATACGAATGTTTGACACATTGTTGAGGTGTTCTTACGGAAATCTAGAATATTGTAACCGAAATATTTTCTAGTTAGATGAAATAGCAAAACCACCATCTTTAAGGATTACCTCGCTTCCTTCCAGTATGGGTCAACGTGCGACAAATAAGGTTAATTTCTACTGTGGCTACCCATATGTTGTTTGAGATTATTCTTTCGTGAGAAAGCTGCATCACAAAGGTCACACTTGAAAGGCTCTTCTCCAGTATGGGTCATCACGTGACGTTTGAGACCACTCTTTTGTGAGAAAGCTGCATCGCAAAGGTCACATTTGAAAGGCTTCTCTCCAGTGTGGGTCATCATGTGACGTTGGAGATCAGTCTTCCCTGAGAAAGCCGTATCGCACAGGTCACACTTGAAAGGCTTTTCTCCAGTGTGGGTCATCATGTGAGATTTGAGATTACCCTTTCGTGAGAAAGCTGTATCGCACATTTCACATTGGAAAGGTTTTTCTCCAGTGTGGGTCATCACATGATATTTGAGAGCAGCCTTTGTTGGGTGAGCTGCATCACAAAGGTCACACTTGAAGGGCTTCTCTCCAGTGTGAGTCATCACGTGACATTTGAGAGCACTTTTTGTTGAAAGAGCTGCATCACAAAGGTCACACTTGAAGGGCTTTTCTCCAGTGTGGTTCATTATGTGAGATTTGAGGATACCCTTTCGTGAGAAAGCTGCATTGCACTGGTCACACTTGAAAGGTTTCTCTCCTGTGTGGGTCATCACGTGAAGCTTAAGAGAACTCTTAACTGAGAAAGCTGCATGGCAAAGGTCACACTTGAAGGGCTTCTCTCCAGAGTGGGTCACTACGTGTTGTTTGAGACTATTCTTTAGTGAGAAAGCTGCATGGCAAAGGTCACACTTGAAAGGCTTCTCTCCCGTGTGGGTCACAACGTGTTGTTTGAGGTTATGCTTTAGTGAGAAAGCTTTATCACAAAGGTCACACTTGAAGGGCTTCTCTCCAGAGTGGGTCATTACGTGTTGTTTGAGATGACCCTTTAGTGAGAAAGCTTTATCACAAAGGTCACACTTGAAAGGCTTCTCTCCCGTGTGGGTCATGATGTGATATTTGAGGATACTCTTTCCCAAGAAAGCTGCATCGCAAAGGTCACACTTGAAAGGCTTTTCTCCAGTGTGGGTCATCATGTGATATTTGAGATCACTTTTTCTTGAGAAAGCTGCATCGCACAGGTCACACTTGAAAGGCTTCTCTCCAGTGTGGGTCATCATGTGAGATTTGAGAACACCCCTCTTCTTCTACTTTTAGCCAGAGATATAGAGAGCAATCCTGGGCCCACCACAAAATACACATACCCAACATGCTCTAAACCCATTACTTCGGGCAGACAGACAAAGGGCTCGGTTCAGTTCAGTATGTGTAAAAACTGGGCCCACCTCACCTGTACAACACTTGCTGACACAAACCAATACACAAACACTTGGACATGTTCTACCTGCTCTCCAGTAACCCCACTCCCACCTCCCCAACCACAGCCAGCACCCTTACCCACTCCTAATTTCCCTTTGCCCTTATCCCCAATCATTACTCCACTTCCTTTGTCCCCAATCTCTCTTTTCCCCCCTCTAACCCAGACCCTATACCTTCCCCGTTAACACCCCAACTCAACCCCAAACAGCAAGATACAACACACACAGAACACACAACATCAACATATTACAACACAACATTGACAGTATTAACATGAAAAAACATGAACTCGAATACTTTCTTAAACAACACAACATACACATTGCAATTATACAAGAAACAAAAATAAGACACTCACACAAAACACCATCATTTCATAATTATATCACCATCAGACAAGACCGGACTGACGGCAATGGCAGTGGACTCATCACCCTGATCCACCATTCCATCTGTTTTGTGGACACAAGCGCCACAACCAAAATTCTCCTCCCTACCACAGATAACACTACAGAAATCCAATCCATTCGAATCTGCACAGGCAACAAATCAACACTGACAATAGTTAACATGTACATTCCCCCCCAATCATCCCCCACACTTCCAAACACCTTCAGGCCTCAATTTAGCCAACTAGCCTCAATCCCCAACCTGATCATGGGTGATGACTTCAACGCTTAGTCGTCTGCCTGGTATGTCGACAACCCTGACACAGACAGAGGGCTTGATATACAGACTCAGTTTGACTCATTGACTATCATGAACAACACACATAATTATAATCATACACATATCGCACACCAAGCCCTCTACACTCCCTCCTCTCCTGATATCACCTTTTGCTCCCCCTGCCTAACCCCAACAACATCATGGAGAGTGGTCGGACCCCTTGGTTCTGACCACCTTCCAATCATCATCACCACCAAAACAAGATGCACCCCAGTTGGCCACAGACACACATACACCAATCACAAGAGAGCTAACTGGGAAGCTTCTACTGAGGAGACAGAACAACATTTTGAAACACTTAACGGCACACCAATCACAAACATAAACAATGCTGTGCACACTGTTAATACAATCATACAAAACGCAGACAAGAGATACATCCCTAGAGGCAATAGAAAATCACACAACCCCAACTTCACACCAGAAATCCAAGGCCTCATCAGACAATGAGACACGCTTAAACACAATACCCCCACACCTATCCCTCCAAACATAGCAGACCAAATACAAACACTAAACAGTGATTGCCAATAAAATATATGAGCAAAAAACACAAAATTGGCAAAACTTTATCAATACACTTGATCACAAAACAAACACCAGCAAATTGTACAAAACACTCAACAGCATTACACTATCCAACAGTAACACAACGCACTCTCATGCAGCAATAATCACAACAACAGACAATCTACCCTCAAACAGACAACAAGCAAAACACACTCATAAATCATTTTCCACAGACAAGCCATCTCACTTCTCACCCTGACGACCGACGCACTATTCGATGTAAGAAAGACTTTCCCACAGACTCAGACTATACACCCTTCATAGACAGTCAGACAAAACACATAATACATAATCTCAAGCACTCATCTGCCTGTGGCCCTGATAACATAAGTAACATCCACCTAAAACATATTGGACCACAAGGTATACATGTACTCACAAACATTGCAAACTACAAGCTATTCACACAACACTATACCCAACATCTGGAAGCATGGTAAAATAATCACCATTCCAAAACCGAACAAAGACCCAACAATCCCAACATCGCACCGCCCAATCACACTTCCCTGCACCCCCTCTAAAGTCATTGAACGCCTAATACTTCAACTTGTCACACCACATATTCCCCTTGCTGACTCACAACACGGTTTTAGGCCACTACACTCCACAAACACTCTTCTGATAAACCTCGCACAAACAATTTTAGATGGCATCAATTCAGATAGACCACACCACAGAACACTTCTTATAACATTAGACATTAGTAAAGCTTTTGATGCTATCCCCCGCCACAACCTAACAAATAAAATATATAACACAGACATGCACAATAACACCAAAAGATGGCTGGCCAATTATCTGGTAGGTAGGAATGCTTATGTGTCATATAATGGCCAATCATCGCACATCAGAAACATTAAGAATGGAGTACCACAGGGCTCTGTTCTATCCCCCCACACTCTTTAATCTATACATGCATGACTTACCCACACCAGACACCTCAGAAATACAAATCTCTTCCTACGCAGATGACATAACAATCACATGCACACATCGTAACTCAGACAAAGCTGCAGAAATAATCCAGCCATACCTTGATACACTCAACACATGGTTCATCACAAACAGACTCAAAATAGCTCCAGCCAAATCTACAGCAACACGTCTCACCAACTGGACAAAAGAACATAAGTACATACCTCATCTCTACATCAACAACACTCTAATACCACACACAAACACACCAAAAATTCTTGGTGTAACATAAGATACATCCATGTCTTTCAAACAACACATTACAAACATAAAAAACAAATGCACACCTAGACTTAACGCACTTAAGTCAATCACTGGAACAACATTTGGACAAAACAAAGAAACTAATACAACATTATACAAACAATGTATACGCTCAGTAATGAATTATGCAAGTCCTGCATGGGCTCCTAATCTCAGTGAGACACACCACAACACCCTTCAAATCATACAAAACAAAGCCCTAAAGACAATTACAGGCTGCACAAATACAACACCTACAGACCATTTACACCATGAAACAAAAGTCCTCAAAGTCAAGGACCACCACTACATGAGAGGAACACAAACACTTGCCGCAGCCACCACAAACACATCACACCCGCTACACTACATAGCAGAACACCCACACACACCAAGAAACATCAAAACAACACCCAAAGACCATCACACACAGATACTCTCTTCTCTTCCTCCACAACCACCAAATACCAGCCTCCGGAAACATATTCATAATCATATCACTCACCGCTCCATTAACACACTGAGAGACAACACACTGCTGCATGCCAGACCCCCTGATATCCACCCTTCTGAATCCTCTTTCCCACAAAAGGACAGAGTCCACCTGGCCAGACTGCGGTGCGGCCACCACCCAGCACTTCTAAGCTACCAGAGGAGGCTGGATGACCGCATTGTGAACAGCTGCCCAGGATGTAACACTTCACCCCATACCATACAACGCATAATGGAAGACTGCATTATACACAATCATGCACGCAAACAACACAACATACACTTTATAAAGGATTTGTGGGAAAACCCAATTTCGGCTGTGGCATTCCTTGGGGACAGTCTAGGGAATGACAACAACAACAACAATGAAGGATGTCATAAATAAACATTTGAGATTCATGAGAATCTGCTATTAATTTTTACAGCAATCATCAGGGTTGGAGGGGTATTGGGTGCATGTTATTGTGGCAAAGTAGCATGCAGTTGATACTTTAGGGTCTATATGGGCTACCTCTATGGACCAGAGCCACACATCATTCTGTCTATCTGTGATAGAGGAAAACTTTGTTCATAAGGAAATGATGACACTTTTATACTAGGACTGTCCCTCAGTTATGCTGCCCCCCCCCCACCCCTTGTTACTGTCCTGTACCATTTTTCTAAATATTCATTTCCTTTTTTTTTGCCTACCCTGGGGTGGGGGAAGAGAATGCTACCACCAAGTCTTTCCACTTGAGTCGTAAAAGGCGACAAAAAATGGGACGGGGGATAGGATTAGGAGTCCTACTACCTGTAACCCCAATAGGGGACATTCCTAAAAAAAAGTAAAGGTATAAGAGCGTCTGATAGTTTTCCAACCAATACCCTAAGGTTTGGGTCTTTTAATGTGCGTGGATTTAGTACAGATGAGAGTAAAAGAGAAGAGATAGGCTGTATGTTTGTGAGAAGATGGATGTGCTGGCTTTGAGTGAAACTAAAATGAAAGGGAGGGGTGAGTGTGAGTTTGGGAGTGTACCTGGGAGGTACTCAGGTGTGAAGAGTGGACGAGAGAGAGAAGGGTGGCTATACTAGTTAGTGAAGAGATAAGAAAGCGTGTTGTGGAGTGGAAAGAGGTTTCATCAAGGTTGATGTGGATGAAGGTGAAGCTGGGAAGGTAGATGTAGGTTTTTGTAAGTGCGTATGGGAGACCTTAATGCTACGGTATGAAATGAACCAATAGACAAGAGTGATTGGGAAGTATGGAGTTCCAGGTAAAAATCGTAGTGGAGAATTGATGGTGGACATGTGTCTTGAAAGAGAGTTGATGATAGCAAATACAGTGTTTAGGAAGAAAGTCAAGCATAAGTACACATGGGAGAGGATGGTGGATGGAAGGGTGGCAGACAGAGCATTAATGGACTATATAGAGGTGACCAGGAGTGTGGTAGAAAGAGTTAAGGATGTTCATGTCCTGAGGGGAGAGAGTGGGGGTATATCAGATCATTTTCTGGTGGAAGGTAAATTGAGAGTGGAGAATAGGTGGAGAAAGAGGAAAAGGGCGGAAGGTAGGGAGGTACTTAGAGTGAACTGCTTAAATGAGGAAGAAAAGAAGGAGTATAAGAAGAAGCTGAGAGAGGAATGGGAGGGAGTAAAGGATAGAGTAGAACTAGGAGTGGAGGAGGAATGGGGATGGTTCAAGGAGGGAGTCATAAGGTGTGCAAAGATGGTGTGTGGAACAAGGAAGGCAGGAGGAAATAGAAGGAAGGGTAGTGAGTGGTGGGATGAGGAAGCAAAGAAGGGTGTAGAAGAGAAGAAATAGGCATTCATAGATTGGCTACAAATAAGAACGAGGGAATCGTATGAGAGGTACAAAGTAAAGAGAAGGGAAGTTAAGTATAAGATAAAGAAAGCAAAGAGGAGAGATGTGAAATGGGGTAAGAGTATGACAGAAAATTTTGAAAGTAATAAAAAGATGTTTTGGAAGGAAATTAAAAGAGGAAGAGGAGGCAAATCAAGTAGAGAAAAGGTAAAAGGTGCAGATGGAGAGATGATAATGGAAGAGAAGGCAGTGAGAGGAAGGTGGGCAGAGTATCTTAGGGAGTTGCTAAATGTGAAGGATAGGGAGGGAAGGGTAGTTGCAGTGGGAAGCGCTAAGAAAATGAGAGTGATGAGTGAGGAAAATAGGGAAGGATGAAGTGAAAGCAGCTGTTAAAATGATGATAGCAGGTAAGGCACCTGGGTTGGATGGATGCCATGCAGAATGTCTGAATGAGGTACACTTATGGTGGACTGGCTGGTGAGGTTATTTAATGTTTGTTTAAGAGAGGGTAGAGTGCTGGAGGCCTGGAGGAGAGCCTGTATAGTTCTGCTTTACAAGGGAAAGGGGGACAAGTGTGAGTGTAGTAGTTTCAGAGGGGTCAGCTTGTTGAGTGTAGTTAGGAAGTCTTATGGGAGGGTCTTCATTGGGAGGATTAGGAGAGGAACAGAGGGATTAATTGGACAGGAACAGTGTAGGTTTAGGACAGGTAGGGGATGTGTAGATCAGATTTTTGTGGTAAGACATATATGTAGGAAAGCTATAGGAAAAGGTAAGGATGTTTTTTTGGGCCTCTATGGATCTGGAAAAGGCTTACAACGGGGTACAGGAAGGCACTATGGGAGGTACTGCAGATATATGGGATAGGAGGAAAGCTGTTAAGAGCAGTCAAGAGTTTTCATGAGAGTAGTAGAGCTTGTGTTAGGATTAGAAATTGAGAGAGTGAATGGTTTTGAGGTATAGGTGGGACTTTGTCAGGGATGTGTTATGTGGCCCTGGCTGTTCAATCTTTACATAGATGGGGTAATGCGAGAGGCGAATGCAAGGGTAGTGGGTCAGGGGTTGGAGTTGATTAAAGAAAATGGAGAAAAGTGGGAGGTGAGCCAGTTGTTGTTTGCTGACGACACTGCATTTGTAGTAGGATCAGAGGAGGGATTGAGGAAGTTAGTGACAGAGTTTGAGAAGGTGTGTGAAAGAACGAAGCTGAAGATAAATGTGGGCAAAAGTAAGGTGATGAGATGTACAATGGGAGAGAGTGACAGCAGGCTGGAAGTGAGCATTAAGGTGAGAGACTGGAAGTGAATAGTTTTAGATACTTGGGTGTGAATGAGGCAGGAAAGGGAAGAGTGGGGGTGGAGGTAGAATGTAGATTGAGAGAAGCAAGTAAATACCTTGGTGGATAAAAAGTGTAATGAGAAATAGACATCTGGGAATGGATGCTAAGAGGAGATTGTATGAAGGAGTGATTGTGTCGACAGCACTGTACAGGGCAGAAACATGGAACATGAGAGAGGAAGAGAGAAGGAGTTTGAATGTGTCTGAGAAGTATGATAGGGTTTACTAGGCTAGAGTGAGAAATGAGGTGAGGAGGAGAACAGGGGTGGAAAGGGAGCTGGGAGAGAGGTTTGATGAAAGAGTATTAGGGTGGTTTGGACACATTGAAAGAATGAGTGAAGAAAGAGGTGTGGAAGGCGGAGGTGGAAGGCGTGAATATGTGGGGGCGTCCTAGGATGAGATGGATGGATGGGGTAAAAGGGGCGTTACGAAAGAGAGGAATGTCTGTGGAGGAAGGACGGGAGAGGACAGAAGATAGGGGTGAATGGAGAAGGGTTGTGTATGGATGATGCTATGATGCATGTGGAGGAGTGGGCGGGGGATGGGGTGTGAGGGAGAAGAATTTTGACGCAGCCCTGTCTTCTCCTTTTCTGCATGAGGGGATGGAGAGGGGGGATGCTGAATTAATGAAGCGGTCTTGCTGTGGATGTGCTGTATCTTGCGACACTCACTGCTTCTAACCCAGGGCAATGGACAGGATGCAGGGATGATCCGTCATCTAGGAGGTGCCAAGATGAGAGAGGGGGAGGAGGGTGGAGGGGAGTGGAATATGTAGGAAATGGAATGGGTGGTAGTGGTTTCTATGCTTTTTTCTTTTTGGCTACCCCCCATGTAAGGAAAAAATAGCCTTTGGTATATGTATGATGTACCACCAGAAGCTTATAGATAAAAATACAAATTGTTGATTTTTTCATACCTCTGTGTGAGAAGTAAATTACTTGTAATCAATGTATCCTAACCTGTCTCTACCTACACTTAGGATATGTTGGATTCACCGCTCCCTTCCATCAAATACTACAATGAGGCGAACAATTGGGATTATTCTTATTCAGAATTAAGAAGTCACTTACTTCTTTCAATCTACATTCTACCTCCGTTTACCGGTCAAAACGTCCCCAGGTCACAACGTCCTTGGGTCAAAATGCCCCCTGGTCAATACCAGTCGGTAATTCGTGAGACCGCTAATGAGATATTACACGCCTGATCTCAAACGGTACAGAGTATGTACATGACTTTGTATGTGTACACAACATTGAAGACACTTGGTCATTCATTCACGGTTGTAGTCTCCTTAATTATAGATTAGATATGGTTGATCAATTATTTTCATTGTGAACAGACAAGTACGTTGCAGAACGGGGACGTTTTGGTACTTGACCCGGGGACATTTTGGTACTACCACACTGAGAATGTTTTAACCCGGGGGCATTTGGACTCCACTCCTCCCTGCCACACTCACACCCAAGTTTGATGATAACGATGATAAAATTAGATGATGAAGGATACAATAACAATAATAATAAGAGAGAAATCTTGGTCATATTTTTCCAGAGGTCTACACCCGCCCAACGATCAATGATGTCAGATATCAACATTTGTGTGATCCTTGCTAACCTTTTACTGACTCATTTGTCTGGGAACACTTCCCCTTCCCTACACACAGGCCTGAAAATAAAACAAAAAATATGTCTATCATCCTTGAGTGAAAAGAAAAAAAAAAATAAATAATAATAATAATAATAATAATCCCAACATATACCTAGGTTAGGTTACACTCACCCCTCGCACCCCACCTCAGCATCATCAACAACTAAAATAAGGCACACGGTGGGAATAGCTTGTTGAGTTATTGTTATTCGGGCCCTTAATTAAAATGAACTACTAATAAATTGCCGTGAAAACTGGTTGGAACTAATATAAACCCAGACAACATCAACTAATGAACCTGGTATTTTTTTTTTAGAAGTGCACACCTACGTGATATAGCATTAAAAAATAAATATTAATTTTGTAAATTATGATACATCAATACATATTCTTTATCCTACGACTACACTAACCAAAAGCATAGTCGAAAAAAAAAATTAAAGGGTGCACTCATGTCCATGCAAAAGCAATCATTGTTTTTGCGTGGACATGAGTGTACCCTTTAACTTTAAATGAGGCATTGTTACAATGCCTCATTACCACACAATAATAATAACATGTACAAGATTGACGAGTGTCTATAATAACTCTTACTTGTTACCTACACGACGGTTGTGCTTGCAGTTCGTATGCCATTGTTTGTATCCAATTAATACTTTGTAACTTGTAGACAGGGCTGCCAGAATTCCGTGTTTTGACTATCCGTGCTTTGCTCTGATTGGTCAAGTTGTCACAGTTGTGAGCTATGGCGTCATGCCATTTTCTTTGTCAATTTGCATGGGTAACTAAAGGAAATGTTGGATATCTTAAATGCAGAGGAATTAATATTATTGTTTACGGTGTTGTTTATAATTATATATTTGATAGTTTCGTGGATATACAATAGAAGTAGTTCAATATCTCATAACGCATTTTATTGAGTACATTGTAATTCTACCCCAAAATTAACCACACAAGTTTATAACAAAAGGAATTGACCATACAAGTTTATAACAATGGGAAATAATCACACAATTTTGTAACAACAGGCCTATGGTAACAACATCTTAAAGTACAAAATTATAACATAATTATTTTACAATTTCTAACAGAGAGTCTGATGGTTTGTACTTATAACAGCCACCCATCATATTTACTTCCTCTGAAATATACATCAGTGAAGATTGACTGACATGAGAGGGAGTTTCCGGTTTTCGTTTTTACATTATTCAGCTTGGAAAATAATCACTCAGCATCAGCATTAGAGGTTGGTAAGGAGAGAATATATAGAGCTAATGTGGCAATGTTCCCAATTTGTTTTTATCGTCACAGTGGACATATGACTTTAATTTCAAATAAAAACTCACAATATCAGATCTCGTGTTTCTGATCTCATCAGGGATTTAACACAATCAAGACTCCTCCATTCATTGTCAATCACTTGAGGGTCACAACTAGATAGCCTCGGGACCAATGTAATAATGTTTCCAAAAGAGGGAACGGCAGATCTGGATTTAGGATCTAAGAATTTATCTGGAGCAATGAAGGAGGCCGTGTACCAAAGTTTGTTACGCAAATCAAATAAATTTTTTTTTTTTTATTTGAACACAGAGAGTTATGAGAAACTGCTGGCATCTAGTACGCACATTACACCGAAGTTGGGGATTATTGACTATATCTTTGTTAGAAGTGAACAGGTTACCAACCGCATGACCTAAGTATATTTGGTGTAATGGACGATGGAGCGACGTATCAGTGGGATCTACGTCTGCGAGGTCTTTATTTCGAAAGGCATCGGTGCAATAATATCCTAAAAGCATTAAAAGAAGCCCTGATACTTGTTCATGCAAGAGATGAATAGTTGGAGCTTTTCTCTGAAATAATAAATTTACTTCATTAACGTGTGGCAAGACCGTATTTAAGAAATGATAATAGCACAATACAGATGGGTCATTCAAATTTGAGACTATGTGTTGTACAGAGAGCAGCCTTCAGTTTCTTTATACTGTATTGAAAATATATTGTTAATGATGTCCACTGTTCTAATATTCTTTTAATTGCATCATGGTATGACAGCCATCGTGTCTGACACGGATGAAGCATCTTATGAGGTTTAACCCATTCAACTCCGATGCCAAGATGTCTTGTCATTTGGTCAAATAAAACAAAAAATCATAATAAAACAACAAAATGTTTGATGATCAAACAGCACCAGTAAAATATGACGACGTCAGTCCTCCTCCTCCTCGAGGAGGAGGAGGAGGACTGACGACGTCATATTTTTCTGGTGCTGTTTGATCATCAAACATTTTGTTGTTTTATTATGATTTTTTGTTTTATTTGACCAAATGACAAGACATCTTGTCATCAGAGTTGAATGGGTTAAGGTTACAAAACTCTTGAAATTGCTTGAAATCACTTCACCTTTTTACGCTATGTGAGAAAAAAGAGTAAATATTTCGCAAAAGATCTTAACAGTGTCGTGGCAGTGTCTTGGCCGCCTCAGAAGAGCACAGATGAAGAGAATGGCATATACATTTCATGATGGTAATACCTGGAATATTTATAATTATGCGACAACACAACGAATTATTGATAACCATGATATTTGATGCACCGCCTGCCGCGATTCCAATCCAATTAATGAGGGGTATTTGAAGAACAGTTAATGTATTGGTTATCACTTCATACAAATTTTTACCAGTGGACCCTTCCAGGTTATCAACATACGTATCAACAATGTCCAGCATTCTGGTTTGTATTGTATTTGTTTCATAATCCATAAAACGTACCAATATTGCACATGATTTTTGTGTACTTATATCCGTGGTCTCATCAATTACAAGGGAAAATTTGTTCGATCTTAGTTTATTTACAGTGTCTCCTTTCATGTTACGTCCTATGGATTTGACGATATCTGCAAACTTTGACCTTTTTAAAGAAAGAGCCTGCGCTATCTTAGAGTCTGGAAATATAGTTTTTAATAGGGGTATCATATGGTCTACCAACATAAATGCCAGGTTATGTTCGGCAACGAAACAGGCCAACATTATCATAGCAAATGCCACTCCGTTGTTAGCATAGTCGGGAGGGGGGAGTTGTCCCTCATCTTAGGTGTGCACCTCATCCTGATTTTTCAGCATGTTTGAGACGTGATATTTTGTTCCCTTGTGCCTTTTAATTAATGGATGTCACTTCAGGTCCCAGAGTCCTTTTGCATATGGTACACTGTGCTTTAGAGTCATCTCCCTCCACTCGTGACAACCAGGGTTGATAGTTAGCATCCGACAGCCAAGCCTTACGAAACCTCTTTGTAGGCGCCATATAATTATGTAGTACAAAAAACTCTGGAAATGCGTGAATCGAGCTAAATAACTCATTAACAAATCTTCTGGAACCCTAAAGTTCATAATAAATGAATATATACTTTAGAAATAAATACACTTCAGCTAGAGTAGCGAGGTCCTAGTATGAAATAAATTTTGACTGTATACACACACACACACACATATATATATATATATATATATATATATATATATATATATATATATATATATATATATATATATAGATGCACTGCCTTTGTAATCCTAATAGAAATCAGAGTAAAGAAAATCACGAACCATTCTAATCTAATTTAAAACTGATTATGTTACAAGGACCATTGCAAATTAGGCCTAAGTGTACCAGATATTTATGCTTTAACCCATAACCATAATTCTATCTATATACAAAAGGCTTTTTCCCCCTTAACAGGGAGGTAGCCAAGCCAAAAGGCATAAACCCACTCCCACCCATCATCCCTTCCACCCTCACATCTTAGCTCCTCGTGGATGACGGGTCATCCCTGCATTCTGCCCACAGCCCTGGGTCAGAAACAATGCAGTAGGACACAGCACCTCCATAGCAAGCCTGCTTTACTTAATTGGCGACCCCCCCTCTCCGTCCCCTCACATAGAAAATGGAGGACGGAGAGAAGTCCCTTCTGGCTGTGTCAAAGTATCATTCACACTTTCCCACTCCCCCCCCCAACCCATCCCTGTCTTTTCATCACAGTACCATCTATACACAGCCCTTCTCCACTCATCCTTATCTTCTGCCACCTCCCTTCCCTGCTCCACAGACATTCCCCTCTTGCTCAACACCCCTGTCACCCCATCCATCCATCTCATCCTCGGTTGTCCTCTCAAATTCACTCCCTCCATCTCTGCCTTTCATACCCCTTTCACCAGTCTTCCTTCATCCATTCTTTCCATGTGTCCAAACCATCCTAATAGTCTTTCATCAGCCTCTCAGCCAACTCCTTTTCCACCCCAGCTCTCCTTCTCACTTCCTCGTTTCTCACTCTATCCAGCCTTGTAACCCTCACCATACTTCTCAGACATTTCATCTCAAACACATTTAAACTCTTCCTCTCTTAAATTCCATGTCTCTGCCCCACACAGCACTGTCGGCACAATCACCCTTCATACAATCTCCTCTTTGCATTAATTCCCAAATGTCTATTTCTCATTACTTTTTTAAATCCCCCAAGGCATTTATTTGCTTCTCTCAATCTACAACTTACCTCTACCTCTACTCCTCCCTTTGCAGCCACATATGACCCCAAGGACCTAAAACTATCCACTTCCTCCACATTCTCCCCTTTAAGACTTACTTCCGACTCTCCACCATCCTCTCCTCTTGTACACCTCATCACCTTATTTTTACCCACATTCACCTTCAACTTTCTCCTATCACACACCCTCCCAAACTCAGACACTAACTCTCCCAATGCCTCCTCTGACCCTGCCACAAGTGCAGTGTCATCAGCAAACAGCAACTGACTTACCTCACACTTTTCTCCATTTTCCGCAACCAACTCCAGTCCCCTGCCCATTACTCTTGCATAGAGTACATTTTTTGGATCTGTCTAAAAGGTTATTCCACTTGCCAGTGTCAATGAAGAAGTCTCGCATGTGCCTGACCGGTCAGCAGTTGGGGCTAGGAGCAACATCTAATCTCTGCTGAGCCTGAGTTGTTATTGTTACTACTATTATTGTTATTACTATCATTATCATATCATTATTGTTATCATTATTATTATCTATACACAAGAGGACTCCATAAAATTATGATAATAAACTAGCCTGCTAAGTGATAAGTCAAACATGTCTATATATACATATCTTTATTTGTGAAACATACATATCAACAATTATAAACAAAACTATTTTCCAGCGTAAAAAGAAGGCAAGCATATAAAATGCACAATCACCGTGCTCCTGGTCATTCAATTAAACAGCAAACCCATCTATAACCTCCATGAGGTACCTCTTCCATGAACTTAATTACAACAAAGACACCAATTAGGTATTCTCGCTAGCATGCTACTTGGTTCAAGTAGAGACGAATTCGGTCACGATCTTTTGTTTTTTAAGTTTCCAAATATCAAAATACTTTTGTGTCAGAGTAACAAGCTAAAGGACGAACAAAGAGAAGTTAAGCATAGAATACGAATGTTAGACACATTGTTGAGGTGTTCTTACGGAAATCTAGAATATTGTAACCGAAATATTTTCTAGTCAGATGAAATAGCAAAACCACCATCTTTAAGGATTACCTCGCTTCCTTCCAGTATGGGTCAACGTGCGACAAATAAGGTTAATTTCTACTGTGGCTACCCATATGTTGTTTGAGATTATTCTTTCTTGAGAAACTTGCAACGCACAGGTCACACTTAAAGGGCTTCTCACCAGTGTGGGTCATGATGTGACGTTTGAGAGCACTCTTTTGGGAGAAAGCTGCATCGCACAGGTCACACTCGAAAGGCTTCTCTCCAGTGTGGGTCATCACGTGACGTTGGAGAGCAGTCTTCCCTGAGAAAGCCGTATCGCACAGGTCACACTTGAAAGGCGTCTCTCCTGTGTGGGTCATCACGTGATATTTGAGAGCACGCTTTGTTGAGAAAGCTGCAACGCACAGGTCACATTTGAAAGCTTTCTCTCTAGTGTGGGTCATCACCTGATATTTGAGAGCACTCTTTGTTGGGTGAGCTGCATTGCAAAAGTCACACTTGAAGGGCTTCTCTCCAGTGTGGGTCATCATGTGATATTTGAGAGAACATTTTGTGGAAAAAGCTTCATCACAAAGGTCACACTTGAAGGGCTTTTCTCCAGTGTGGGTCATTATGTGAGATTTGAGGGTACCCTTTCGTGAGAAAGCTGCATTGCACTGGTCACACTTGAAAGGTTTCTCTCCTGTGTGGGTCATCACGTGAAGCTTAAGAGACCTCTTAACTGAAAAAGCTGCATGGCAAAGGTCACACTTGAAGGGCTTCTCTCCAGAGTGGGTCACTACATGCTCTTTGAGATGACCCTTTCGTGAGAAAGCTTTGTCACAAAGGTCACACTTGAAAGGCTTCTCTCCCGTGTGGGTCATGATGTGATATTTGAGATCACCCTTTTGTGAGAAAGCTTTATCACAAAGGTCACACTTGAAGGGCTTCTCTCCAGAGTGGGTCACTACGTGTCGTTTGAGAGTACCAATCTGTGAGAAAGCTTTATCACAAAGGTCACACTTGAAAGGCTTCTCTCCCGTGTGGGTCATGATGTGATATTTGAGGATACTCTTTCCCAAGAAAGCTGCATCGCAAAGGTCACACTTGAAAGGCTTTTCTCCAGTGTGGGTCATCATGTGATATTTGAGATCACTTTTTCTTGAGAAAGCTGCATCGCACAGGTCACACTTGAAAGGCTTCTCTCCAGTGTGGGTCATCATGTGAGATTTGAGAACACCCTTTCTTGAGAAAGCTGCATCGCACAGGTCACATTGGAAAGCTTTCTCTCCTGTGTGGGTCATCACGTGAACCTTAAGAGCTCTCTTAAGTGAGAAAGCTGCATCGCAAAGGTCACACTTGAAGGGCTTCTCTCCAGAGTGGGTCACTACGTGTTGTTTGAGATGACCCTTTTGTGAGAAAGCTTTGTCACAAAGGTCACACTTGAAAGGCTTCTCTCCAGTGTGGGTCATCATGTGAGGTTTGAGGTTACTCTTTTGTGAGAAAGCTGCATCGCACAGGTCACACTTGAAAGGCTTTTCTCCAGTGTGGGTCATCATGTGAGATTTGAGACTACTCGTTCCTGAGAAAGCTGCATCGCAAAGGTCACATTGGAAAGGTTTCTCTCCTGTGTGGGTCATCATGTGAGATTTGAGAGTACTCTTTCCTGAGAAAGCTGTATCGCAAAGGTCACACTTGAAGGGCTTCTCTCCAGAGTGGGTCACTATGTGTCGTTTGAGAGTACCCATCTGTGAGAAAGCTTTATCACAAAGGTCACACTTGAAGGGCTTCTCTCCAGAGTGGGTCACTACGTGTCCTTTGAGAGTACTCATCTGTGAGAAAGCTTTATCACAAAGGTCACACTTGAAGGGCTTCTCTCCAGAGTGGGTCATGATGTGATATTTGAGGTTCTTCTTTTGTGAGAAAGCTGCATCGCACAGGTCACACTTGAAGGGCTTCTCTCCAGAGTGGGTCATCATGTGAGATTTGAGATCACCCTTTTGTGAGAAAGCTTTGTCACAAAGGTCACACTTGAAGGGCTTCTCTCCAGAGTGGGTCACTACGTGTCGTTTGAGATGACCCATCTGTGAGAAAGCTTTGTCACAAAGGTCACACTTGAAGGGCTTCTCTCCAGAGTGGGTCACTATGTGTCGTTTGAGAGTATCCATCTGTGAGAAAGCTTTATCACAAAGGTCACACTTGAAGGGCTTCTCTCCAGAGTGGGTCACAACGTGTCGTTTGAGATGACCCATACATGAGAAAGCTTTATCACAAAGGTCACACTTGAAAGGGTTCTCCCCTGTGTGGGACATCATGTGGTATCTGAGAGAACGTTTTGTGGAAAAAGCTGCATCGCACAGGTCACACTTGAAAGGCTTCTCTCCTGGGTGGGCCCTGATGTGACATTTGAGATCACCCTTCTTTTGTGAGAAAGTTGCTTCACAAATGTCACATTAGAAAGGCTTCTCTCCTCTGTCTGTCATGGTGTGATATTTGAAATTACACTTTTTTGAGAAAGCTGCATCACACTGGTCACATTGGACAGGCTATTCTCCATTGTGGGTCATTGTGTGAGATTTGAGACTACATTTTTGTATGAAAGCTGCAATGCAGGGGTCACACTTGAAAGGCTTTTCTCTAGCGTGGGTCATCATGTGTTGATTGAGATCATACCTTTGTGCGAAAGCTGCATCACACAGGTCACATTTGAAAGTTTTGTCTTCTCCAGTGTGGGACGTCACTTGTTATTCAAGAACACTAATTCATGAGAAATCTGCATCAGGCAAGATACTGGAAAAGTTTCTCTCCAGTGTGAATCATATCATGATATTAAAGACAACTCATGAGACAGGTAAGTCACAGACGCCACACAGGATTCTCTTTGTTATATGACAAATTGAAGGAATCTTTGGATACCCTTTTCCAATGAAATGATGATATTTACCCTCGACCTGAAAGAAAATATATGATAAGTTTGACATCTAACTTTTTAAGGAACACAAGCATATACAAATACAGTGTGGCATTAACCAAAATACAGTAGGGGAAGGGAAGAAACAACTTGTATCATAGAAGAAATTTAAAGGAATAAGAAAGAAATAGAAGGTTGAGCAAATAACACTGATGTTGTTGAATAAATACTACAAAGAGATAGAGGACACTAGAAAGGTATTGGTGTACAATGTGTGATACAATAACATAGAAATAAGTAATCTATGTCAATTTTTCATTTAGGATCACTACACACACACACACACAACAACAACAACAACAACAACAACAACGAAGGATGTCATAAATCAACATTTGAGATTCATGAGAATCTGCTATTCATTTTTACAGCAATCTTTTTTTTTCAGTGAACCCCCAATCCCCTAACATCAGGGTTGGAGGGGCAAAGTAGCATGCAGTTGATACTTTAGGGTCTATATGGGCCACCCCTACGGACCAGAGCCACACATCATTCTGTCTGTCTGTGATACAGGAAAACTCTGTTCATAGGGAAATGATGACACTTTTATACTACGACTGTCCCTCCGTTACGCTGCCCCCCCCCCCAACACCTTGTTACTGTCCTGTACAATTTTTCTGAATATCCATTTCCTTTTTTCGCCTACCCTCTGGTGGAGGAAGAGAATGCTACCACCAAGTCTTTCCACTCGAATCATAAAAGGCAACAAAAAATGGGACGGGGGATAGGATTAGGAGTCCTACTACCTGTAGCCCCAATAGGGGTCATTCCTAAAAAAAGTAAAGGCATACGAGGGTCTGGGAGTTTTCCAACCAGTATCCTAAAGTTTGGGTCTTTTAATGTGCATGGATGTGGTACAGATGATAGTAAAAGGGAAGAGATAGGCAGTATGTTTGTGAGAAGAAAGATGGATGTGCTGGCTTTGAGTAAAACTAAAATGACAGGAAGGGGCGAGTGTGAGTTTGGGAGTGTAGCTGGGAGGTACTCAGGTGTCAAGAGTGGACAAGAGAGAGAAGGGGTGGCTATACTAGCAAGTGAAGAGATAAGTAAGCATGTTGTGGAGTGGAAGGAGGTTTCATCAAGGATGATGTGGATGAAGGTGAAGCTGGGAAGGTAGATGTAGGTTTTTGTAAGTGCGTATGGGCCTGGTAGTGAGAAGAGCATAGAGGAAAGAGGCTTTTTGGGTAGATATAAATGAGTGCATAGAGGGATTAGGGAGAAATGTCAATGTAGTTGTATTGGAAAACATTAATGCTACGGTAGGAAATGAACCAATAGACAGAGTGATTGGGAAGTATGGAGTTCCAGGTAAATATCATAGTGGAGAATTGATGGTGATGTGTCTTGAGAATTGATAATAGCAAATACAGTGTTTAGGAAGAAAGTCAAGCATAAGTACACATGGGAGAGGGTGGTGGATGGAAGGCTGGCAGATAGAGCATTAATGGACTATATAGTGGTGACCAGGAGTGTGGTAGGAAGAGTTAAGGATGTACATGTCCTGAGGGAAGAGAGTGGGGGAATATCAGATCATTTTCTGGTGGAAGGTAAATTGAGAGTGGAGAATAGGTGGAGAAAGAGGAAAAGGGCAGAAGGTAGGGAGGTACTTGGAGTGAACTGCTTAAATGAAAGAAAAGAAGGAGTATGAGAAGAAGCTGAGAGAGGAATGGGAGGGAGTAAAGGATAGAGTAGAACTAGGAGTGGAGGAGGAATGGGGATGGTTCAAGGAGGGAGTCATAAGGTGTGCAAAGATGGTGTGTGGAACAAGGAGGGCGGGAGGAAACAGAAGGAAGGGTAGTGAGTGGTGGGATGAGGAAGCAAAGAAGGGTGTAAAAGAGAAGAAACAGGCATTCATAGATTGGCTACAAATTAGGACGAGGGGATTGTATGAGAGGTATAAAGTAAAGAGAAGGGAAGTTAAGCATAAGAAAAGAAAGCAAAGAGGAGAGTAGATGTGAAATGGGGTAAGAGTAAGATAGAAAATTTTGAAAGCAATAAAAAGATGTTTGGGAAGGAAATTAAAAGAGGAAGAGGAGGCGAATCAAGTAGAGAAGAAAAGGTAAGAGGTGCAGATGGAGAGATGATAATGGAAGAGAAGGCAGTATGAGGAAGGTGGGCAGAGTATTTTAGGGAGTTGCTAAATGCGAAGAATAGGGAGGGAAGGGTAGTTGCGGTGGGAAGCGGTAAGAAAATGAGAGTGATGAGTGAGGAAAATGGAGAAGGAATAGGGAGGGATGAAGTGAGAGCAGCTGTTAAGATGATGAGAGCAGGTAAGGCACCTGGGTTGGATGGATGTTATACAGAATGTCTGAAGATTGGAGGTACAGTGATGGTGGACTGGCTGGTGAGGTTATTTAATGTTTGAGAGAGGGTAGAGTGCCTGTATTGTTCCAATTTACAAGGGATATGGGGACAATCGTGGTTGTAGTTGTTTTAGAGGGATTAATTTGTTGAGTGTAATTGGGAAGGCTTATGGAAGGGTTTTGATTGAGGGATGTAGTAGAAGAACAAAGGGAGTAATTGGTTATGAGCAGTTTGGGTTTAGGAAAGGTAGGGGTTGTGCAGATCAGATTTTTGTGGTAAGACATATATGTAAGAAAACAATAGGAAAAGGTAAGGATGTTTTTTGCGCTTTTATGGATCTGAAAAAAGTCTTACGACAGGGTAGACACAATGGCGGCGCCAGGGGGGAGCTTGGGGGGTGCTTTAGCCCCCCCAAAGAAATGGCTAGCCCCCCCCCAACTGAAATGAGCAAATTGAAAATTTAAAACACTCATTGAAATAATTTTATTAAGTGGAATTTTTAATTGCCAGGATTTGTCAGCCATCAGTGCTAGCCCAACCATTAACCCCCTCCTCTTCTGAAATGAGGATAATATATGTGTATTATCATAGTACTATTAGCCCCCCCAAAAATTTGCTCAGCCCCCCCTTAGCCTCCCCAACTAAAAATTCCTGGCGCCGCCGCTGGGTAGACAGGAAGGCCCTGTGGGAGGTACTGTAGATATATGGGATAGGAGGAAAGCTGTTAAGAGCAGTCAAGAGTTTTTATGACAGTAGTAGAGCTTGTGTTAGGATTAGAAATGGAGCGATTGAATGGTTTGAGGTATAGGTGGGATTTCCTCAGGGATGTGTTATGTCACCCTGGCTGTTCAATCTTTACATGGATGGGGTGGTGCAAGAAGTGCATGCAAGGGTAGTGGGTCAGGGGTTGGAGATGGTTAAAGAAAATGGAGAAAAGTGGGAGATGAGCCATTTGTTGTTTGCTGACGACACTGTGCTTGTGGCAGGATCAGAGGAGGGATTGAGGAAGTTAGTGACAGAGTTTGAGAAGGTGTGTGAGAGAAGGAAGCTGAAATTAAATGTGGGAAAAAGTAAGGTGACGAGATGTACAAGGGGAGAGAGTGACAGCACGCTGGAAGTGAGAATTAAGGGTGAGAGACTGGAAGAAGTGGATAGTTTAAGATACCTGGGTGCAAATGTGGAAGGAAAGGGAGGAGTGGGGGTGGAGGTAGAATGTAGATTGAGAGAAGTGAGTAAATGCCTTGGTGGATTAAAAAGTATAATGAGAAATAGATGTCTGGGAATGGATGCTAAGAGGAGGTTATATGAAGGAGTGATTGTGCCAACAGCACTGTACAGAGCAGAAACATGGAACATAAGAGAGGAAGTGAGAAGGAGTTTGAATGTGTTTGAGATGAAATGTCTGAGAAGTATGATAGGGGTTACTAGGCTAGATAGAGTGAGAAATGAGGTGGTGAGGAGAACAGGGGTGGAAAGGAAGCTGGGAGGTAGGGTCAATGAAAGAGTATTAGGATGGTTTGGACACTTGGAAAGAATGAGTGAAGAAAGATTAGTAAAAGAAGTGTGGAAGGCAGAGGTGGAAGGAGTGAATATGAAAGGGCATCCTAGGATGAGAAGGATGGATGGGGTGAAAGGGGCATTACAAAAGAGAAGAATGTCTGTGGAGGAAGGATGGGAGAGGATAGAAGATAGGGGTGAATGGAGAAGGGTTGTGTGTGGATGATGCTGTGATGCATGAGGGGGAGTGGGTGGGGGATGGGGGGTGAGGAAGTATGTATGAGAAATAATTTGACGCAGCCCGAAAGGATTTCTCCCCGTCTTCTCCTTTCCTGCATGAGGGGATGGAGAGGGGGGGTTGCCGAATTTATGAAGCAGCCTTGCTGTGGATGTGCTGTGTCTTGCGACACTGCTTCTGACCCAGGGCGGTGGACAGGATGCAGGGATGACCCGTCATCCAGGAGGCGCCAAGAAAAGAAGGAGGGTGGAGGGGAGTGGAATATATAGGAAATGGAATGGGTGGGAGTGGTTTCTATGCCTTTTTCTTTTTGGCTACCCTCCATGTAAGGGGGAAAAAGCCTTTGTTATATGTATGTATGTACCACCAGAAGCTTATAGATAAAAATACAAATTGTTGATTTTTTCATATCTCTGTGTGAGAAGTAAATTACTTGTAATCAATGTATCCTAACCTGTCTCTACCTACACTTAGGATATGTTGGATTCACCGCTCCCTTCCATCAAATACTAAAACGAGGCGAACAATTGGGATTATTCTTATTCAGTAGAAACATCCAGTACGAATGAGTTCTAAGTAACTTGTGTGAATCTACGTGCCTTGCAGCAATCTTACGCATAAATCAACAAAATATTTATGTTTTTAGGTTATGGGGTACTATACTATTTTGAGAACATTTTGATACAAAGTATATTACTTGCTAATATTTTAGAAGTATGATGAAAATATACATATATATAGATGCATTAACCAGAGTATAACAAGTTAAGAGAACAAACAATTTGCACCAAAGAAGCTTAAAAGGAAGAAAAAGAAAATGGATGATTGAAAAAATGATGAAATTATGTAACATAGAAACTAGAAAAAACAGAGACTGGTAAAGTGAAAATTAACAGAGAATTAAGAAGTCACTTACTTCTCTCAATCTACATTCTACCTCCAATTCCACTCCTGCCTTTCCCACCACACTTACACCCAAGTATGAGAATAATAATAATAAAATTAGATGATGAAGGATACAATGACACAGATAACTGGAAATGAGAAATATTGGTAATATTTTCACAGAGGTGTACACCCACTCAACTATCAATGATATCAGAAATCAATGTTCGTTTGATCTTTGTTAACCCTTTATTGGTCTCCATTTATCAGGGAACACCTCCCCTCCCCTACACACAGCCTGTGTGTAGGCGAGGGGACGTGTTCGCTGACAAATGGAGACCTGTGGGTCAAATTTGGCTTTGACCATGGGCGCAACACAGCAATAGAAAATTGATTGTAAATTTTGTAAATTATAATGTATCTACGTAATATGCAATTTTGTGAGCGGAAATAAAAAACAAAAAAGATTCTAAAACAGATTTCGTAAGTAATGAAGTTGTGTCGGAGGAATGGTACGCCATGTTTGTTATGATAGATGCCGATGTCAAAGAAATGAAAGGATTACAAAGGATTACAAAGGCGGAGCATGCCGACAGGAGACCTTTTGATCCATATCTAGGTCGGATGCTAAAAAAAAAAAAAAAAAAAAGGATGATAAATTCATATAACCTGTGTTTAATAAATCATTACCTGCAAATTAAATATCATCCGGCTCATCCTCGTCATCATGAGAGACATTGGCAGGCTTTTCAACCACTCTCTCAGCTTGCAGCTTGAAGGAATGCATGTATCTCTGCTCCATAACATTCCTTCAAGAAAATGTACCTGGCGAAGTACTGTCGGTAGATCCGAGGGCATCAACTGACAGACGACAAGATGGCGTCCAGATCCTATGCTACCGACTTTGTTCATTAGCATTTTTGCCTGTAGCAAGGTATTTTTTATTTTCAGTTCTGCCCAAAGATTGCATATTACATTGATACATTTTAATTTACAAAAATCATAAATTTTCTATTGCTATATTGCACCCATGGTCAAAACGAAAAAAAATACTGACCTGTGTCACAGGCCTGAAAATAAAACAAAAAATATGTTTATCATCTTTGAGTGAAAAAAAAAAAATAATAATAATAATAATACATACATACATACATATACCAAGGCTTTTTCCCCCTTCCAAGGGAGGTAGCCACAAAGGGAAAGGCATAAAAACACTCCCACCCATTTCATCCCTAAATACACTCCACACCCCTCCCACCCTTCCTCTCATCTGAGCACCTCCTGGATGACGGGTCATCCCTGCACCCTACCCACCGCCCTGAGTCAGAAGCAGTGTCGCAGGACACAGTACATCCAGAGCAAGGCCGCTTCATTTAATCGGCGACGGCCCCTCTCCGTCCCTCTTTGCTTTTAAGGAGAGGACGGGGAGAATTCCCTTCGGGCTGCGTCAAAATTTACTCACAATTACTACCCCCCCCCCCACCCCCCCCCCATTTCTCCTCATGCAGTCACAACATCATCCATATACACCCATTCTCCACTCACCTCTGTCGTCCGTCCTCTCCCTTCCTTCCTCAACAGACATTCCCCTCTTCCCCAAAGCCCCCTTCACCCCATCCATCCACCTTATCCTAGGACTTCCCCTCATGTTCACTCCCTCCACATCTGCCTTCCATACCTCTTTTACTAGTCTTTCTTCACTCATTCTAGGTTAGGTTACACTCACTCCCCCCCCCCCAACCTCGGTTTCATCATCGACTAAAATAAGGCACACGGTGGGAATAGCTTGTTGTGTTATGGTTATTCGGGCACTTGAAATGAATTACAAATAAACTGTCATGAAAACTGGTTGGAACGACATCAATTCATGAACTGATAAAGAAAATACCCTGGTATTTTTTTTAGAAGTGCACACCTACATGATATAGCAATTAAATAATAATTTTGTAAAATGTAATAATACATCAATAAATACATGTACCCGATTATTCAGCCTATATATTTTTTCTTTGTCCTAGGACTACATTAACCAAACGCAAAGTCGAAAAATGTTAAAGGGTGCACTCATGTGCACGCAAAAAAAAAAAAAAGCCTCATTACCACAAAATAAATACTGTATATGTACAAAATTGACGAGTGTCCATAATAACACTTACTTGTTACCTACACGACGGTTGTGCTTGTATTTCCTATGCCACTTGTTTGTATCGAATTAATACTAAGTAGACTTGTAGAGTGAATTTCTGAAATTGGATTTTTCTTCCGAGGAAGACGAAGCGGCAGCCCCCTTAGAAGATTGTAAACAAAAAGTGTACTACAAGCTCTGCACAATTAACCATTTGTAATTCTCAAAATAATTTTTGTTAAATATTGTCGACAATTTTGGCCTTATCTAAACATGTATAATGAGGAGAGGAAATATAACATTTTGCAAAATATACAAAATATACTTAGAAGTATTGATTTGTCAACTATATAATTTAATGAAGGCGATTTTTCAAGCGCACTGTGTATGTTATATACAACAAGCATTCGTATAGCATAAATAGAGAGCTGAAAGAATGTTGTATTAATGTTTACTCTTCAGAGAAGAACATAATGTCACAACTTTGGCGTTGTGACACACTGCCTAGAGCTTTCCATTTTCCGTCGTCTTCAGCCCCGTCGGCTATTACATTTCCTTTGCTGGAAGTCTTAAGGCCTCCAGTTACTACTTCTTAGTATTTGTGTTCACCCTTCTCCCCAGCAAACGCTGTGAAAGATTAGCGCTAATTGGATGCAGTGACCCAAAATCGGAATCATCACTGACATTATAATGTTAAAATTGAAATATCTCAACTTCTCACGCAATTGAACTAATTCACCACATTACATTTTGTATCCTTGTACTTTGTGATTATGATTGATACATTGTACTTATGTACTACCATTTGATCGTATTTCTCATTGTTTTGGTTGGAGGGTCCGCTGCGTTACCAACCAGCCCCCACCTGAGCACTTGCCATTTCTCGTCTAGGCTAGTTAGGACCAAGGTAAAACGAATACTATAAGGTACGTTAGCGGGGGGGGGGGGTTGTGAGGGAGAGCCAGTAAGTTACACACACCAGTGTGTGGAGGGAAGCTCCATCTTCTGATTAAAGGGGTAGCTAAGGCAGACAAATAACATAAAAAAAAACATGGAAAACATTTTTATAAATTCTCTGGCGGTCATATCTCAGATACTGATAATTTGAAGATAAGAAAGTGATACTGAGTAATTTCAGTATTATGTGAACATCATAGTGTAATTTTAAAGCTTACCATACATACAGATGGTTTTCTTTAAAGTTTACATTTTCTTTCACCTCTCACTCTCCATCCCCCTCTGAATTTCCTATGACGTCACGGAGGAGGTGCGCGGAGGGGGCGGGGGGTGCTCAACGTACCTTATAGAATTCGTTTTACCTTGGTTAGGACCATGTATCCTTTTCTCGTAACTAGTGCCTACCTCACAAGACTATTACAATTGCCTCAACTTCTGCCCAGACGCTGCGTCGCATTCCTTTAGCAATTTTCAACGATTGGAAAAGTGCCCGCCGAAAAACAGCGAACTGTGTCTCATGCTTGGTGCCGCTGGTATCACTTGGTGGCAGTAGGCACGCGGCACTCACTCCCATGGAAGACGTCCTCTTACGACCTCACCACCTCGTCAGTGAACAAATACCCACGAACATGAACCATTTATTCCCGTCGTTGGTCATCGCCAATAGTGTTGCAGTGACTCGTGTTTCGTGTGTCCCGGAACTTACAGAAAGAAGAAAATGTGCTTCGTGACGTGCCACGATATCAGAATCTACAAGTTCAGTCGGGGATCATAGCCAACCCTATTCCAGTGAGTCAATGCGTTGAACTTACGTATTCAGGAAAATTGACTTGTAGAGTGTGACGAAGCAAGGAGAGATTGACGAAATCATGGAAATGAAATCGTTGGGTTCGATTCCCCTCCCCCACACGCGTTCGGTGCTGTCGACTAAGGACAGACTTGGTTCCCTCCGCCCCTATGTGACGCATGGCTCGACGAATATCGAGAGCATCCTGTTCAACTGAGGGCATCCACTCATTTGAAGACATCACCAGTCAGTGCAGCACAATCACAGGAGAGAACGAAGGAATAATTAGAGGCATCTTATTGTTTTAGCTAGGTCTTAGAGCGCGTAGGGCTAGCCAGGTAGGAAGTCTCGAACCAAATACGTATGTTGTATCTTGCCCAGTTAGTTGATAAGTCAATCACTGTGAAACAATTTTCATGGTACATTTATTAAAGATGAATATCAATTGCATGTTACTGACTGTGGATACATCCTAAATCATAATAAAATCAGTGTAGTAGGTTGTGTTTAATTAGCCCTAGGAGTGTAAATTACACGAGTTTGCTCCCCTCCCTTAGAGAAGCATTTCTCTGCTCCTTTGAAATTGCACGCTCGGCTTGAAGGGAACGTGCGTGGTCCCGGCCGGGATCTCAAGTTTCCTGGACTTTGGCTCCCATCTACAGCTACCACCCTTCACCAATTTCCCAGTGTATGAGAATTCTCATGCCCCTCAACTATCCCGTCCCCCTTCCACTGTCCAGGGATTTCGGGACACATAATGGCAGTCTATTTTTTGCATTTTACCCCTTTACTTGCCATCTAACGTAGTGGATAGACTTGAGAATCTTAATGACTACAAAAGTTATGTCGATAGAGAGGAAATCTCTGCAGAGTCGCCAATATCGAACAGGTTTCATAAGAAAGATCAGACAAAGAGTAACACACTCATGGGTTGCAAGACCCACTGCTATCTGCAACGTCCCTGATGACAGACAGGGAAATTCCTCATAGATACGTCGGGGTACAGCCATAATGACGGCGTGGACAACTGGGCACCCTATAGACATTGTTATAGCCAACCGTGAATCAAACCACTTTCAAATCGCCCGCCTATTACTCACGCCTTCGAACAGGACTCGTAGCCATCATACGCATTCCCAACGTTCAAGTTCGAACCTTGCCATGAAACTATTGGCCCCGCCTTCCTCGGGTATATAAGGTGAAACCGGCTGTCCGCCCCCGCACACGGACTCCCACTCACACAACCCCAGGCCTCACTTACTTCTCGCTGTATATTGGTGCCTTGCTGTTCTGTTCGCAGGTATAGTATTAATCAATCTTGGACTTATATACCATTACTTTTGTATATTTAGTATTGTTGTGCCCCTTTGTTATTTCTCTTGTATGTATTTATGTTAAATGTCCCTGTGTACTTTGAGTGTATGATCGTAAATGTTAAACAGTAAAGCTTTATTTTTATTTGTTAATATGGTTTATTTAATTTTCGTGCAGACTTCTATCTTACCTCCATCCTTACTTACATTCAGCCTCAAATAGAGCTTTCCTCGGAACGTACTTTTATCTACCTAAATTATCTATACGTTCCACTTTATTGTTGTGGGCTTGCTTCCCAACTGCAACTCGACTTACTCCTAGACTCGACTTATGTTCCACTCTTTACATTAACTCAGGTCAAACCAAGCAAACAACCCATGGCAACATATAAGACTCCACCGAATATAATGAATAAGGTGACACCAGAGAAATATCTCACCAGAAACCAGTTGGCAGGGGGGGGGGTGACATTACTGCCAAAATCCCTTCGTAGAAACCATGAATTACACAACCAAAGGAAAACCGGGCGTTCCTGTTGGATCTTCGTCTCCTAAAGGTCCAACCGCATTGCTTTGCGTTCTCACGGGCAGTGTGCCACCGAGTGTCAGTAAACACTGTCCAAATCTTGGATGTCGACCCCATCACTTACAGTTCCCTTCTCTCCGTAATTATTGGTTTAATCCTGTCAACCGTTCCTTTGAATAATTTTGTATTCTTTCTTCCCTTCAATTTCTTTTCATTATTGTCTTAATGTAAGTTAGTCACTCATTCGTAGGCCCCATGCCTAAGTTCATCCTTCTTAGTCAAGTTCTACTTAATATATGCTGCTCGTAGGATGTTTAAAAATTTGGAAACGTTTTCTTGATTTTCTTCGCTACTTCTACACTTTTTAGTATTAGGTACACTAGAGGACTCCCACTGGGATCCCCAATCCACTCATCAAGCCAACTCTGCTCCGACGTCACTACTTAATTCATCCAATGAATTTGACCGTTACAAATAAGTGGCTCCCTTTAAGGCGTGACTTTTCTCCCAATGCACCAATATTTTTTTTTTTTCCTCCACCCTTCTCCAATCATACTGTTACACTGTTTCAAGCAATACTGGTTACGCAAACAATCTTGGTCACGAAGCGGAATGGTTTAGTGTTTACATTTCGTTACATAAGCGCCAATATCGATACCCTAGCTATGTTTACAAACTTAGACGGTGAGAAAATCAACTTAGCGCTCCTAGAGGTCGGACGTCTCTCCACTCCAGCTCTCCCGACAAACGCCCAGGAATCTTCGCCGGGCGGTGGTGGTGAGGAGATATATCTCCTTTGCTGCTGCCGGTCTGGCACAGGCCGACCTCTTCGTTGACGTCGGCAGGCGGGTTTACACCAAGACAAATACACATATTTCCCAAGTCACGTAATTCTCTGTTTTCAGAGTAGTGCTTGGAAGAAAAGAGGCACACGCACATTTACTCGCTGGCTTAGCAGAGGCCCAACCCAACTCTTAATCAGAGCCCTCATCTAATCGCAGGCTGGTCGACGGAGAGGATGGGGACGCCTCTGTCCAACCGGCCCGCAGCCTAATGCTGGCCTCTTCGCTGACGTTGGCGAGCGAGTTTACACTTCTGACATTTACACACAATTCCCAATCACGTAATCCTCTGCTTTCAGAGTTGTGATTGGAAGGAGAGAGATAATACAACACCGCCACTGACTCAACTCTACAGAATCTCAAACCCAACCTTGGGAAAAGCAGGCAACTCAGGCTTTACCTAGGGATTTTCAGGAACGCGCTCTACACGCGGGAAGTGAACTCTACTCACTTCCCGTAAGATACATACACACATCTCTCACGAACATAGCCATGACCCACGCACAAACATCTACACTTTTTCTTCGACTAAAATTCGCTTCCTTTCTAACTTTCTCTTCTACTACATCTCATTTCAGTTTACCTCCCACTAAAGATTTTTCTGTTTTTCCACCTTTCTCTACTTCTACGCCTCCTACCATTTTCTAAACTTTTGGTGATCCTAATCCCGGCATCGGCGCCGCCGTCCGAGTTCCCTGTCCACTTCTCCCGAGCCACGACCACCAACCCCTAATCGCTAGCTTAATCGCCCGGTGGCATTAGCCCTCTTTTATACACTACTATCTTTTCATTTTCTTACAGACATTCTTCCCCTCCCACACGCAAAAAAAAAAAAAAAAAAAAAAAAAAAAAAAAACACGATCCCGCGCAAGCGGGTGGTCTTTTCTTGCAAGTCGCGACGGTGAGCGAGATTATGCAACCCCGCAACTCCGTCGCAGCAATTGTTTTCAAAACATTTAACTCGTAAAATGAATTTCTCGTCACCTACCTACTTTTCTACAGCTTCATCTACCAGTCTCTTACATTGGACATTAAATATCTTTGAAGAAAATGAAGATATACACTTACAACGTAAGCACCCTCTCATAAGACCACGGCCTGGAGATTTTAATGGAAGAACTAGGCAGCAGCAAGTGGGACATCGTGGGACTTGAGCACTGAAGTTATGCTGAATATCTTGGCTTCTAGTGCTTCAGTACTGTCAGAATAATTCAAGAGTGTGACTGAGGAATAGGAAACAGATCTCTGACGATTCTTACATTTCTTTCATCTCCATAGCACTTGCATAGTACCTTGGGACAATCCTATTCACATAAGCTCTGGAAACAACTTTTCAGGACTTCCCAGCACTTAAGTATTCTTTCAATAACACATAATGCCTTGGATCAAGCCTGAATACAGCTCAGGAAATAGCTTTTTAGGACTTCGCACCCCTGAAGTATTCAGTCAATAGCTGGCAAAAGAGCCATCTAGTCACAACATGACAGAACAGACTGCAGCTATCAACCTCCAAAGGTTCACAGAATTCCTTCAACTGTGCTGCTCTTTTAGCTCAGGTGCTGAAATAGCCATACACTGAGGTCCATATTCTCAGCATCAATTTCCATTTAGATATAGAGAATCTTGTTGCATTGTCCAAAATATGAGCCAGGCAGTCTGTAGCAAAAATCTTCTATTGAGCCACACACTTGCATTGTCAGCAGTGTATAAAGACATTTTATTCAGATCCAGATCTGACGCCTCTAGTTTAGATAGTACCCTTAGATGATTCATTGTTATTGGTGTAAAAGTCACGTTACACATGGTGAGCTGTATTCTCAAAATCAAAATATCTCAGAAGTTTTGGAAATCACTTTGTTGCAAGCATCAGTTGCTATTGAAAAGGGAAAAGCACATTATTTGATGTACTCCACATGTGCTTGTATAGAATGAAGTATTATAATATTTTCATGCTGTTTTAGTTTCCTCACATGTTACACCTTTTATCATTGAGTCACCGTATATTTCTTTGTCAACTTTTACTACACAATATGGAGTTACATATAACTACAGTGTCCTGTTCAACTGAATTTTTTCCTGTGCCATCAATATCCACATCAAAACAGCATAGTGTGTAAAATGCATGCAGATCCTCACTTCTACTTGTTAAGGATGACAAAATTTCATCACTTATATCTGTGTTCAGTTATAAAAGAAGTGTATTCATATTTTGTTTATAGAATTTACAATTTTTGTTATTACATTGCAGAAAATATCATATACATTTTAAATGTATAACTGTATGCATCATAGAGTTTAGTTTTTTGTTATTACCCAAAAATGTCATGTGTGGCGCTATCATTCAGTGGGAAAAAATACAAACATCACCCAGCAGCAGGTTGCGTTCATTACCACCTTTATTAAAGCCTATATTAACCCATCAGGATGACTTCAGCTGCAACAGGTCATGGGCCCAGGCACAGGCTAGTGTTTGATGGAGATGGGGATAAATACGAGGTGTGGGAAGCGAAATTTCAAGGTTACCTGACTACCAAGAAACTAGACGGGGTCTTGACGAAGACATCCCCGAGTGCAGACGAGAATAAGGAAGTATATGCCGAGCTGATTCAACTGCTGGATGATAGAAGTATAGCCCTTATTCATCGAGATGCAGTTGACAAAGGCAAGGAAGCGTTAGATATCTAAGAAATTATTATCTAGGTGCAAGTAAACCGAGGGTGATTTCTCTGTACAAGAAGTTGACGACACTCAGATTAGCTGGTGATGAGGAGTTGATCGATTACATTATACGTGCAGAGGCAGTGGTAGCAGCACTCAAGAAAGCACGAGAAGATATAAGTGAGAGCATGCTTATTGCTATGGTGCTCAGTGGACTCCCTACAGCATATGACACTCATGAGCTATGAAGAATCAGGAAAGTTGAAAAGCTCACGCGAAGAAGAGAACGTGATGAATGCAAACAGTGACAGAGGCAGGCATGTGATAAAATGCTTTGAGTGTGGCAGGCCAGGCCACAAGGCCTATCAATGTCCCAGGTGAACTAGTGGTGACCAGAAGAAACCTAGCAAGTGGTGCAGTCTGTGCAGATCTGATACCCACAACACACACCAGTGCAGAAGGACGAATGCAACCACAGCACACACAGTGAACGGTGAGGGAGATGGAGCAACTGGAGGAGACAGCAGCAACGGAGACGGCACTCACAGCTTCGTATTCCAGACCAGCACTCAATCAACTAGATCTAAGGCAGGTACCAGCACATTGCTGGTAGACAGTGGTGCATCACTGTACATTATGACTGATAAATCTAGGCTTATTAAGTTCAACAAAAACTTTGACAAGCAAGTGATGCAACTAGCAGATGGTAGCAAGCAAATTAGGACTGTGTTAGGCAGAGGTGATGCCAGTGTAGTGCTCAGTGATATTACTGGGAAGCCAAAAGAAATGATTATGAAAGATGCTTTATATATCCCATCATACAAGTTTGATATATTCTCTCTTCCAGCTGCCACAAGAAAAGGTGTATGTGTAAACTTTGAACCAAACCATGCAGAGCTCATGACATCAGATGGCTCTATACTCAACATGGAACGGCAGGGTAATCTGTATTTTATGAACAATGTTGGAAATAACCAGAAACAAAGAGTGGCATAAGGTACTTGGTCACTGTAATATGAAGGATGTTCGGAAGCTTTAGGGGGTAGTAGATGGTATGCACATTTCAGGTGACAGAGGGGATGCAAATTGTGAAACCTGCATTTTAGGCAAGATGAGCAAGTTTAGAAATAAGGAACCAGATGCAAGGGCTATAAAGAGTTTAGAACTAGGTCATAGTAACATAACTGGCCCAATGAATGTAGTTGGTAGAGGTGGATTCAAATATGCTATAACATTTGTTGATGATTATTCTGGTACCTTTATGGTCTATTCATTGAAAGACAAGAGAGATGCATTATCAGCCACAGAAAGGTATTTGGCTGATACTGCTCCTTTGGGCTCAATCAAACATATGAGAACTGACAATGGTGGTGAGTATATATCCAAATAGTTTAGGTCTTTGATGGTGAAACACTAGATAAAGCAGGAGTGAGCACACAGCCCCTTATTCCCCACGTCAAAATGGCACAGCAGAATATTCATGGAGAACTCTGTGTGAAATGGCAAGATGTTTGTTACTGGAGGCTAATTTACCCAATATGGTGTGGCCATATGCATTGAGAGCCTCTGCATACATAAGGAACTGGTGTTATAATTCAAGGATAGGGAAGACACCTGTAGAAGCAATGTCTAGGAGAAAACCTAACTTAAGTAACATGCACATATTTGGCACAATATGCTATGCATACATTCAGAATTGTAAGTTGTAAAAAGGGGGTATTTGTGGTGTATGATGGGCAGAGCCCTGCTTATCTTGTGTATTTTCCTGACCAAGAGGAAGTAAGGAGAGTAAGATGTGTAAGATTTATGGATAAACATGTAGTAGAACTACCAAAGTCTATGAAAGTGATAGTGATGATGAAGTGACATGTCATCCCACATCACAAGTTCATCAGCCAGCAGTGAAGGACTCTGAACAGACAAGGAATGAGAGCAAAACTAACGAGCCAAACATTGAAAGGAAAAATCCTCCAAGAGTGAGGAACCCACCTAGGTATCTAAACGACTATGTCGTAGAGAAAGATGATGATGATTATGATTTAGCAGGGTACACCATCTATTATTGTCATAAGGTATGCGAGGTCCCAGGGACTTATTTAGAGGCTATGCAGTCCCCAGAGTCACACTTATGGCAAAAAGCAATGGAAGAGGAAATTGATGCCCTAACAGAAAATGACACTTTTGACCTGGTAATATTACCTGAAGGTAAATCAGTTGTAGGGGGCAAGTGGGTTTTTAATGTGAAAAATGACCCAGATAACGGTGACAGATACAAAGCCAGGTTCAAGATATAGACTATCATGAAACATTTTCACCAACAGCCAGGCTTACTTCACTGAGAATGTTATTGCAATTAGCTGTACAAAGTGATTATTTAGTCCATCAGATGGATGTCAGCACTGCATATCTAAATGCAGATACTGACTGTGAGGTCTACCTTGAGCAACCAGAAGGATTTGTAAAAACTGATGAATATGGCAATAAGCTACTTTGTAAACTAAGGAAGTCTCTGTATGGCTTAAAACAGAGTGGCAGAAATTGGTACAATTTATTACATGGCAGTCTAACTGAGGAGGGATTTGTACAATCGCAAGCAGACCATTGTGCATATCAGAGGACAGATGAAAGAAACATCTACTGTATGGATTCTGTTTTGGGTTGATGATATAGTCATAGCTGCTAGTGATAATAAGGTGCTAAATTCTGTCAAGATGAGTATGAATAAGAGATTCAAAATGAAAGACTTGGGCAAACTGTCATGGTTCCTTGGCATTGACTTTGTATTTAACAACCGTTGTATAATGATGAATCAGAAGAGGTATTGTGAGAAAGTTCTAGAACGATTCAACATGTCAGACTGCAAACCGAAGTGTATCCCATGTGATCCTGGTATCTGTAAAACAATAGACTGTGAATCCTGCGTACTAGATAATCCTAAGCTCTATAGGAGAATAGTGGGTGGGTAGTCTAATTTATATCATGACTGCAACCAGACCTGACTTATTATGTTTTATGGTTACCAATTTATCACAGTACATGTCAAACCCAACTATAAATCATCTTGGTTTAGCTAAACATGTTTTAAGGTATGTTAAAGGAACACTTGACTATGGGTTGAAATTTGGTCAATCAGAAGCAGGATTGAAATTGACAGGTTACTGTGATTCTGACTGGGGATCTGCTGAGGACCACCGTAGTATTACTGGTTATTGTTTCAAAATGAGTACTCATGGTCCACTTACATCCTGGAAGTGCAAGAAACAGAGAGTAGTTACTCTTTCCACTTGTGAGGCAAAATATGTAGATCAGTCATGCTGTACAGGAATGTAATGTTTAGCTCAGCTCTATGCAGATGTTACAGGATATCAGAGACACTATAATCCTGTTTGTAGATAACCAGGGTGCAATAGCCTTAGCTAAAAACCCAGTGTATCATCAAAGATCGAAGCATATAGACATCAGATATCATTTTATCAGAGGTCAGATCGAAAATGGATCTGTCAAACTAGTGTATGTACCCTCAGATGAAAATGTTGCAGATATGTTTACTAAACCTCTCTCCAAGGGTACTTTGTGTAAGTTTAGCACAATCAGAGGGTGACTTCAGTTTAAGGGGGGGTGTTAAGGAAGACAAACTTTCATCGCATATATCCGTGTTCAGTTATAAAAGAAGTGTATTCATATTTTGTTTATGTAATTTACAATTTTCATTATTATAATGCAGAAAATATTATGTACATTTTGAATGTATAACTGTATGCATCATAGACTTCAGTTTTTTGTTAATACCCAAAAATGCTGTGTGTGGCACTGTCATTTGAAGGAAAGTAAAAACATCACCCAGCAGCAGGCTGTGTTCATCAACACCTTTATTAAAGCCTGTATTAACCCATCAGGATGACTTCAGCTGCAACACTACTTTTAGTAATAAATCCAAATTCTTTGCCACATTTATGGTTGTATGTAGTCTTCTTTTCAGCCTCTCTTTATGGGTCTAACATAACACCACTTAAATACAGCAAGAAATAAAGTCAACCCTTTTGGCAGATTGACAGTCTTTGAGACTCAGAGTCAGAGTCAAACAGCGGGCGGCTCCCACAAATGGGTAAGAGAGCAGAGAGCGCTGACCCCTGAGACGGGCTAGAGCGATGCTGACAATCAAGCAGCGGCGGGTGGCTCCTCCCTTAAGATGAAGGGGAGAGTTGGTCCCTAATTGGGGCAGAGCGTTACTGACAGAAATGGGCGATACCTGCGGCGGAAACTGGTCCTGTGCGGTGAACAATGTGGACGAGTATAGACTTATATGTCTCTTTTCCTCCGAGCACAAATCTAAAAACAGAGAATTGCGCGACTTGCGAAATGTGTCAAGTGTACACCACTGTAAAAAGCAGAAAGTACATTGTTTAGATCTGTCTAAAAGGTTATTCCACTTGCCAACATCAATGAAGTCTTGCATGTGCTGGACCGGTCAGCAGTTGGGGCTAGGAGCAACATCTAATCTCTGCTGAGCCTGAGTTGTTATTGTTACTACTATTATTGTTATTACTATCATTATCATATCATTATTGTTATCATTATAATTATCTATACACAAGAGGACTCCATCATAAAATAATGATAATAAACTAGCCTGCTAAGTGATAAGTCAAACATGTCTATATATACATATCTTTATTTGTGAAACATACATATCAACAATTATAAACAAAACTATTTTCCAGCGTAAAAAGAAGGCAAGCATATAAAATGCACAATCACCGTGCTCGGTCATTCAATTAAACAGCAAACCCATCTATAACCTCCATGAGGTACCTCTTCCATGAACTTGATTACAACAAAGACACCAATTAGGTATTCTCGCTAGCATGCTACTTGGTTCAAGTAGAGACGAATTCGGTTACGATCTTTTGTTTTTTAAGTTTCTAAATCTCAAAATGCTTTTGTGTCAGAGTAACAAGCTAAATGACGAACAAAGAAGTTAAGCCTATACAGTACTATACGAATGTTTGACACATTGTTGAGGTGTTCTTACGGAAATCTAGAATATTGTAACCGAAATATTTTCTAGTTAGATGAAATAGCAAAACCACCATCTTTAAGGATTACCTCGCTTCCTTCCAGTATGGGTCAACGTGCGACAAATAAGGTTAATTTCTACTGTGGCTACCCATATGTTGTTTGAGATTATCCTTTCGTGAGAAAGCTGCATCACAAAGGTCACACTTGAAAGGCTCTTCTCCAGTGTGGGTCATCATGTGAGATTTGAGATTACTCGTTCCTGAGAAAGCTGCATCGCAAAGGTCACATTGGAAAGGTTTCTCTCCTGTGTGGGTCATCACGTGACGTTTGAGAGCACTCTTTCCTGAGAAAGCTGTATCGCAAAGGTCACACTTGAAGGGCTTCTCTCCAGAGTGGGTCACTATGTGTCGTTTGAGAGTACCCATCCGTGAGAAAGCTTTATCACAAAGGTCACACTTGAAGGGCTTCTCTCCAGAGTGGGTCATGATGTGATATTTGAGGTTCTTCTTTTGTGAGAAAGCTGCATCGCAAAGGTCACATTTGAAAGGCTTCTCTCCAGTGTGGGTCATCATGTGACGTTGGAGATCAGTCTTCCCTGAGAAAGCCGTATCGCACAGGTCACACTTGAAAGGCTTTTCTCCAGTGTGGGTCATCATGTGACGTTTGAGAGCACTCTTTCCTGAGAAAGCTGCATCGCAAAGGTCACATTGGAAAGGTTTTTCTCCAGTGTGGGTCATCACATGATATTTGAGAGCAGCCTTTGTTGGGTGAGCTGCATCACAAAGGTCACACTTGAAGGGCTTCTCTCCAGTGTGAGTCATCACGTGACATTTGAGAGCACTTTTTGTTGAAAGAGCTGCATCACAAAGGTCACACTTGAAGGGCTTTTCTCCAGTGTGGGTCATTATGTGAGATTTGAGGGTACCCTTTCGTGAGAAAGCTGCATTGCACTGGTCACACTTGAAAGGTTTCTCTCCTGTGTGGGTCATCACGTGAAGCTTAAGAGAACTCTTAACTGAGAAAGCTGCATGGCAAAGGTCACACTTGAAGGGCTTCTCTCCAGAGTGGGTCACTATGTGTTGTTTGAGACTATTCTTTAGTGAGAAAGCTTTATCACAAAGGTCACACTTGAAAGGCTTCTCTCCCGTGTGGGTCATGATGTGATATTTGAGATCACCCTTTTGTGAGAAAGCTTTATCACAAAGGTCACACTTGAAGGGCTTCTCTCCAGAGTGGGTCACTACGTGTCGTTTGAGATCACCCTTTTGTGAGAAAGCTTTATCACAAAGGTCACACTTGAAAGGCTTCTCTCCCGTGTGGGTCATGATGTGAGATTTGAGACTACTCGTTCCCAAGAAAGCTGCATCGCAAATGTCACACTTGAAAGGCTTTTCTCCAGTGTGGTTCATCATGTGATATTTGAGGTTACTCTTTTGTGAGAAAGCTGCATCGCACAGGTCACACTTGAAAGGCTTCTCTCCAGTGTGGGTCATCATGTGAGATTTGAGAACACCCTTTCTTGAGAAAGCTGCATCGCACAGGTCACATTGGAAAGCTTTCTCTCCTGTGTGGGTCATCACGTGAGCCTTAAGAGCTCTCTTAAGTGAGAAAGCTGCATCGCAAAGGTCACACTTGAAGGGCTTCTCTCCAGAGTGGGTCACTACGTGTTGTTTGAGATGACCCTTTTGTGAGAAAGCTTTGTCACAAAGGTCACACTTGAAAGGCTTCTCTCCAGTGTGGGTCATCATGTGAGATTTGAGACTACTCGTTCCTGAGAAAGCTGCATCGCACAGGTCACACTTGAAAGGCTTTTCTCCAGTGTGGGTCATCATGTGAGATTTGAGATTACTCGTTCCTGAGAAAGCTGCGTCGCAAAGGTCACATTGGAAAGGTTTCTCTCCTGTGTGGGTCATCACGTGACGTTTGAGAGCACTCTTTCCTGAGAAAGCTGTATCGCAAAGGTCACACTTGAAGGGCTTCTCTCCAGAGTGGGTCACTATGTGTCGTTTGAGAGTACCCATCCGTGAGAAAGCTGTATCGCAAAGGTCACACTTGAAGGGCTTCTCTCCAGAGTGGGTCACTATGTGTCGTTTGAGAGTACCCATCCGTGAGAAAGCTTTATCACAAAGGTCACACTTGAAGGGCTTCTCTCCAGAGTGGGTCATGATGTGATATTTGAGGTTCTTCTTTTGTGAGAAAGCTGCATCGCACAGGTCACACTTGAAGGGCTTCTCTCCAGTGTGGGTCATCATGTGAGATTTGAGATCACCCTTTTGTGAGAAAGCTTTGTCACAAAGGTCACACTTGAAGGGCTTCTCTCCAGAGTGGGTCACTACGTGTCGTTTGAGATGACCCATCTGTGAGAAAGCTTTATCACAAAGGTCACACTTGAAGGGCTTCTCTCCAGAGTGGGTCACAACGTGTCTTTTGAGATTACTCATACGTGAGAAAGCTTTATCACAAAGGTCACACTTGAAAGGGTTCTCCCCTGTGTGGGACATCATGTGGTATCTGAGAGAACGTTTTGTGGAAAAAGCTGCATCGCACAGGTCACACTTGAAAGGCTTCTCTCCTGGGTGGGCCCTGATGTGACATTTGAGATCACCCTTCTTTTGTGAGAAAGTTGCTTCACAAATGTCACATTAGAAAGGCTTCTCTCCTCTGTCTGTCATGGTGTGATATTTGAAATTACACTTTTTTGAGAAAGCTGCATCACACTGGTCACATTGGACAGGCTATTCTCCATTGTGGGTCATTGTGTGAGATTTGAGACTACATTTTTGTATGAAAGCTGCAATGCAGGGGTCACACTTGAAAGGCTTTTCTCTAGCGTGGGTCATCATGTGTTGTTTGAGATCATACCTTTGTGCGAAAGCTGCATCACACAGGTCACATTTGAAAGTCTTGTATTCTCCAGTGTGGGACGTCACTTGTTATTCAAGAACACTAATTCATGAGAAATCTGCATCAGGCAAGATACTGGAAAAGTTTCTCTCCAGTGTGAATCATATCATGATATTAAAGACAACTCATGAGACAGGTAAGTCACAGACGCCACACAGGATTCTCTTTGTTATATGACAAATTGAAGGAATCTTTGGATACCCTTTTCCAATGAAATGATGATATTTACCCTCGACCTGAAAGAAAAAATATATCATAAGTTTGACATCTAATTTTTTAAGGAACACAAGCATATACAATTACAGCAGGGCATTAACCAAAATACAGTAGGGGAAGGGGACAAACAACTCGTATCATAGAAGAAATTTAAAGGAATAAGAAATAGAAGGTTGAGCAAATAACACTGATGTTGTTGAATAAATACTACAAAGAGATAGAGGACACGAGAAAGGTACTGGTGTATAATGTGTGATACAATAACATAGAAATAAGTAATCTATGTCAAATTTTCATTTAGGATCACTACACAGGCGGCACCGATCCCCAAGAGGAGCTACAACTGCCTTGGGGAGTACCACAATCCTTTTTCTCAACATGCACGCAAACAACACAACATACAATTTATAAAGGATTTGTGGGAAAACCCAATTTCGGCTGTGGCATTCCTTGGGGACAGTCTAGGGAATGACAACAACAACAACAATGAAGGATGTCATAAATAAACATTTGAGATTCATGAGAATCTGCTATTCATTTTTACGGGATTTTTTTTTTTTTTTTTTTTTTTTTTTTAACATTTTGCAGTGAACCCCCCATACCCAAAAAAAAGGGTTGGGGGGGTATTGGCTGCATGTTATTGTGGCAAAGTAGCATGCAGTTGATACTTTAGGGTCTATATGGGCTACCCCTACAGACCAGAGTCACACATCATTCTGTCTGTCTGTGATAGAGGAAAACTCTTTTCATAAGGAAATGATGACACTTTTATACTAGGACTGGCCCTCAGTTATGCTGCCCCCCCACCCTTGTTACTGTCCTGTACAATTTTTCTGAATATCTATTTCCTTTTTTTGCCTACCCTGTGGTGGGGGAATAGAATGCTACCACCAAGTCTTTCCACTTGAGTCGTATAAGGCGACAAAAAATGGGACGGGGGATAGGATTAGGAGTTCTACTACCTGTAGCCCCAAAAGGGGTCATTCCTAAAAAAAGTAAAGGCTTAAAAGGGTCTTGGAGTTTTCCAAACAGTACCCTAAGGTTTGGGTCTTTTAGTGTACATGGAGGTAGTACAGATAAGAGTAAAAGGAAAGAGATAGGCAGTATGTTTGTAAGAAGAGAGATGGGTGTGCTGGCTTTGAGTAAAAGTAAAATGAAAGGGAGGGGTGAGTGTGAGTTTGGGAGTGTACCTGGGAGGTACTCAGGTGTCAAGAGTGGACGAGAGAAGGGGTGGCTATACTAGCAAGTGAAGAGATAAGTAAGCGTGTTGTGGAGTGGAAGGAGGTTTCATCAAGGTTGATGTGGATGAAGGTGAAGCTGGGAAGGGAGATGTAGGTTTTTGTAAGTGCGTATGGGTCTGGTAGTGAGAAGAGCATAGAGGAAAGGGAGGCTTTTTGGGTAGATATAAATGAGTGCATAGAGGGATTAGGGAGAAATGTCAATGTAGTTGTATTGGGAGACCTTAATGCTATGGTAGGAAATGAACCAATAGACAGAGTGATTGGGATGTATGGAGTTCCAGGTAAAAATAATAGTGGAAAATTGATGGTGGAGATTTGTCTTGAGAGTTGATGATAGCAAATACAGTGTTTAGGAAGAAAGTCAAGCATAAGTACACATGGGAGAGGGTGGTGGATGGAAGGGTGGCAGACAGAGCATTAATGGACTATATAGTGGTAACCAGGAGTGTGGTAGAAAGAGTCAAGGATGTACATGTCCTGAGGGGAGAGAGTGGGGGAATATCAGATCATTTTCTGGTGGAAGGTAAATTGAGAGTGGAGAATGGGTGGAGAAAGAGAAAAACGGCAGAATGTAGGGAGGTACTTGGAGTGAACTGCTTAAATGAGGAAGAAAAGAAGAATGAGTATAAGAAGAAGTTGAGAGAGGAATGGGAGGGAGTAAAGGATAGAGTAGAACTAGGAGTGGAGGAGGAATGGGGATGGTTCAAGGAGGGAGTCATAAGGTGTGCAAAGATGGTGTGTGGAACAAGGAGGGCGGGAGGAAATAGAAGGAAGGGTAGTGAGTGGTGGGATGAGGAAGCAAATAAGGGTGTAGAAAAGAAGAAACAGCCATTCATAGATTGGCTACAAATAAGAACGAGGGAATCGTATGAGAGGTACAAAGTAAAGAGAAGGGAAGTTAAGCATAAGATAAAGAAAGCAAAGAGGAGAGATGTGTAATGGGGTAAGAGTATGACAGAAAAATTTTAAAGTAATAAAAAGATGTTTTGGAAGGAAATTAAAAGAGGAAGAGGAGGCGAATCAAGTAGAGAAGAAAAGGTAAAAGGTGCAGATGTAGAGATGATAATGGAAGAGAAGGCAGTGAGAGGAAGGTGGGCAGAGTATTTTAGGGAGTTGCTAAATGTGAAGGATAGGGAGGGAAGGGTAGTTGCAGTGGGAAGCGCTAAGAAAATGAGAGTGATGAGTGAGGAAAATAGGGAAGGATGAAGTGAAAGCAGCTGTTAAGCTGTTAAAAAGATGAGAGCAGGTATGGCACCTGGGTTGGATGGATGACATGCAGAATGCCTGAAGGAGGTACAGTTATGGTGGACTGGCTGGTGAGGTTATTTAATGTTTGTTAAAGAGAGGGTAGAGTGCCAGAGGACTGGAGGAGTACCTGTATAGTTCTGCTTTAAAAGGGAAAGGGGGACAAGTGTGAGTGTAGTAGTTTCAGAGGGGTCAGCTTGTTGAGTGTAGTTGGGAAGGCTTATGGGAGGGTCATGATTGAGAGGATTAGGAGAGGAACAGAGGGATTAATTGGAGAGGAACAGTGTGGGTTTAGGACAGGTAGGGGTTGTGTAGATCAGATTTTTGTGGTAAGACATATACGTAAGAAAACAATAGGAAAAGGTAAGGATTTTTTTGCGCTTTTATAGATCTGGAAAAGTCTTATGACAAGGTAGACAGGAGGGCACTGTGGGAGGTACTGCACATATATGGGATAGGAGGAAAGCTGTTAAGAGCAGTCAAGAGTTTTTATGAGAGTAGTAGAGCTTGTGTTAGGATTAGAAATGGAGAGAGGAAATGGTTTGAGGTAAAGGTGGGACTTTGTCAGGGATGTGTTATGTCGCCCTGGCTGTTCAATCTTTGCATGGATGGGGTGGTGCGAGAGGTGAATACAAGGGTAGTGGGTCAGGAGTTGGAGATGATTAAAGAAAATGGAGAAAAGTGGGAGGTGAGCCATTTGTTGTTTGCTGACGACACTGCGCTTGTGGCAGGATCAGAGGGATTGAGGAAGTTAGTGACAGAGTTTGAGAAGGTATGTGAAAGAAGGAAGCTGAAGATATATGTGGGTAAAAGTAAGGTGATGAGATGTACAAGGGGAGAGTGACAGCAGGCTGGAAGTGAGCATTAAGGGTTAGAGACTGGAAGAAGTGGGTAGTTTTAGATACTTGGGTGCAAATGTGGAAGGAAAGGGAGGAGTGGGGGTGGAGGTAGAATGTAGATTGAGAAGCGAGTAAATGCCTTGGTGGATTGAAAAGTGTAATGAGAAATAGACATCTGGGAATGGATGCTAAGAGGAGGTTATATGAAGGGGTGATTGTGATGACAGCACTGTATGGGGCAGAAACATACAACATATGGGAGGAAGAAAGTTTAAATGTGTTTGAGATGAAATGTCTGAGAAATATGGTAGGGGTTACTAGGCTAGAGTGAGAAATGAGGTGAGGAGGAGAACAGGGGTGGAAAGGGAGCTGGGAGATAGGGTTGATGAAACAGTATTAGGATGGTTTCGACACAGAATGAGTGAAGAAAGATTAGTAAAAAAAAAAAAAGTGTGGAAGGCAGAGGTGGAATGAATGAATATGAAAGGGCGTCCTAGGATGAGATGGATGGATGGGGTGAAAGGAGCATCAGGAAAGAGAGGAATGTCTGTGGAGGAAGGACGGGAGAGGACAGAAGATAGGGGTGAATGGAGAAGGGTTGTGTATAGATGATGCTGTGATGCATGAGGGGGAGTAGTTGGGGGATGTGGGGTGAGGGAGAAAAATTTTGACGCAGCCCTGTCTTCTCCATTTCTGCATGAGGGAATGGAGAGGGGGGTCGCTGAATTTATGAAGGGGCCTTGCTGTGGATGTGCTGTGTCTTGCGACACTGCTTCTAACCCAGGGCAGTGGACAGGATGCAGGGATTACCCATCATCTGGGAGGTGCCAAGATGAGAGGGAGGGTGGAGGGGAGTGGAATATATAGGAAATGGAATGGGTGGGAGTGGTTTCTATGCATTTTTCTTTTTGGCTACCCCCCATGGAAGGGTGAAAAAGCCTTTGGTATGTATGTACCACCAGAAGCTTATAGATAAAAATACAAATTGTTGATTTTTTCATACCTCTGTGTGAGAAGTAAATTACTTGTAATCAATGTATCCTAACCTGTCTCTACCTACGCTTAGGATATGTTGGATTCACCGCTCCCTTCCATCAAATACTAAAACGAGGCGAACAATTGGGATTATTCTTATTCAGTAAAAACATCCAGTACAAATGAGTTCTAAGTAACTTGTATGAATCTGTGTGCCTTGTAGCAGTCTTACGCATAAATCAACAAAATATTTAAGTTTTCAAGTTATGGGGTACTATACTATTTTGAGAACATTTTGATACAAAGTATATTACTTGCTAATATTTTAGAAGTATGATGAAAATATACAAATATATCGAGGCATTAACCAGAGTCCGGCAAGTTTAGAGAACAAACAATTTGCACCAAAGAAGCTTAAAAGACGAAGAAAATGGACGATTGTAAATAAAATATGACAGATTAGAAAAAAAAACAAAACAAAACAGGCTGGTAAAGTGAAAATTAACAGAGAATTAAGAAGTCACTTACTTCTCTCAATCTACGTTCTACCTCCGTTTACCAGTCAAAACATTCCCGGGTCATAACGTCCTCGTATTAATATGTCCTAGGGTCAAAACTCCATTCAATTCCTTCCATTATTACTAGCATTTTTTAACATAATCTAAAACCAATAGTCCTTGTCATTTATACCATAAATTACGACTGAATTTGATCAATCACTCCAACATCGGCCGCGCCAAGGTTGATCAAGGCTCGCTGGGCATAATTTCTACATTGGAATCCCCCCTTCCCCCTCTGCACACACACATACCCGACCTACGTTTATGCTGAATTACGAGTAAGGTAATTTGTTGCGGTATTCGTAGCTGTGGTTGGTCATTTTGCAAAAGCTAAAAACATAAGTTCTCTTTGGTCAAATTACATGAAAATCACACATTTTAAAGAAAATAGTTCAAATAATTAAACTGTATGCAATCTATTACACTAACAACACATTACTAAGAAATTTAATAGAATGTAGTTTGATCCATACCACCAGTGATCATAGATGGCAGGCTGGACGAATTGTAGCTGTGGTAATTAGTGAGTCGGATGGTATTCGTAGCTGTGGTCGGTAATTAGTCAGAAGAAAATCACACATTTTAAAGATAATAGTTCAAATAATTCAACTGTATGCAATCTATTACACTAATAACACAATAGTAAGAAACTTAATAGAATGTAGTTTGATCCATACTAGTGATCATAGATGGTGGGCTGGACAGATCGTAGCTGTAGTTCGGAATTTTGCAGAGGATAAAAACATAACTTCTCTTTGATCATATTACATGGAAATCACACATCATAAAGAAAATATATCAAACAAGGCAACCATATGCTAATTTCTATATAAAATTGTGCATTTGAGCAAAAACCGTCATTGTTTGGGTTTGGTCGGTAATTAGTGAGTCGGACAGTATTTGTAGCTGTGGTCGTTAAGGATAAAAACAGGATTTCTCTTTGATCAAATTATATGGAAATCACACATTTTAAATAATGCAACCGTATATATATAATTGTGCATTTGAGCAAAAATCATCCTTGTTTGGGTTTGGTCAGTAATTCGTGAGACAGCTAATTAGCTATTACATGCCTGATCTCAAACGGTACAGAGTACGTACATGACTTTGTATGTGTACACAACATTGAAGACACTTGGTCATTCATTCATGGTTGTAGTCTCCTTAATTACAGATTAGATATGGTTTATCAATTATTTTCATTGTGAACAGACAAGTACATTGCAGAACGGGGACGTTTTGGTACTTGACCCGGGGACATCTTGGTACTACCACACCGAGAATATTTTGACCCGGGGACGTTTGGACTCCACTCCTTCCTGCCACACTCACACCCCAGTTTGATGATAATAAAATTAGATGATGAAGGATACAATAACAATAATAATAAGAGAGAAATCTTGGTCATATTTTTCCAGAGGTCCCGCCCAACGATCAATGATGTCAGATATCAACATTTGTGTGATCCTTGCTAACCTTTTACTGACTTTTATTTGTCTGGGAACACTTCCCCTTCCCTACACACAGGCCTGAAAATAAAACAAAAAACATGTTTATCATTCTCGAGTGAAAAAAAAAATAATAATAATAATAATGATAATAACAATCTCTACCTATACCTAGGTTAGGTGGTCAATTTATATATGCACACAATGGTACAAGTTGATATATGGCCCATGTGTTCCTAGTGATAAATGTTGTGATATGAACCATGGTGTACTTGATTTCCTTCGCAAGTGCGTAGTTCTCGAGATATTGAATATGAAAGATATGTAACTTGGGTTACCTCGCTTACCAGAACGATCTGAGGGGGACGTGTGGGAAAACGGGGTTTTTGGGTGGGGAGAAGCAATAAATGGGGTAATGGGCGTTTGCAAAAGCACAGATTTATGCAATGTAGAGCCAGGAATATCATAGAAATAGGGAAAAAACACCCCGGTTGGCGGGAGTGTTCCGTGTATTTGGGTTTATACATGGCAGCCATGTTGTGGTTCACAAGCGGCAGCGAAGAATCGCTAGATTTAGCGAAGCGCACTCAAGTCTATAGTTACCTCGGTTAGCAGAACGATCTGAGGGGGACGTGTGGGAGAAGGGGGTTTTTGGGTGGGGAGGAGCAATAAATGGAGTAATGGGCGTATGCAAGATCACAGCTGTAAGATCTATAGCCAGGAATGTCATTGAAATACCAATAATTCAACGTTGTTGACGGGAATGTGCCGTGTTTTGGGGCTTATACATGGCAGCCATGTTGTGGTTTACAAGCGGCAGCGATGATTCGCTACATTTAGCGAAGCGTACTCGGGTCTATAGATGGCCGCCATTTTGTGGTTTACAAACTGCAGCGACGAATCGCTAAATACCTTGCTATAATGTGTATTTGTATGCCTTGGCTGACCTGTCTTCGTAATGAATTTGAATGCTACGATAGGAAATAAATAGTGAGCCTCATAAAAAATTTCGTACCTAACTGTTCCGCCATTTAATAACACCGGAAAAAAATAGAAAGGCTATATAATGAGAATGTATTACACCAGCGTTAATATCACAACATTTATGACTAGGAACACATGAGACATATATGAAGTTGTCTAAATCATTGCAGCCTGAGAACGTAGCCATAAAACACGGGAAATAAATATTGAGCCTCATAAAAAAGTTCGTACCATACTGTTCCTGCATTTAATAACAGCGGAAAGAAAATAGAGGGGCTATATAATGAGAATGTATTACACCAGCGTTAACCCATTAAACTCCGATGACAAGATGTCTTGTCATTTGGTCAAATAAAACAAAAAATCATAAAACACCAAAATGTTTGATCAAACACCAGAAAAATATGACGTCAGTCCTGAGCGAAGCGAGGACTGACGTCATATTTTTCTGGTGTTTGATCAAACATTTTGGTGTTTTATGATTTTTTGTTTTATTTGACCAAATGACAAGACATCTTGTCATCGGAGTTTAATGGGTTAATATCACAACATTTATGACTAGGAACACATGAGACATATATGAAGTTCTCTACATCTATGCAGCCTCAGAACGTAGCAATAAACCACATCAGTAGAGGTATTCCGAACCGTACAATAATAGCATTATGATTACCTTATGCTGATGAAGTAGAGGCTTGTGTTGAAGAGGTTGATTGTTCAGGTGATGAGGTTGCAGGAAGAAATGATGTAGCACTTTTTCTTCCTCGTAGGTGTGGAGGAAGCTATAGCGCGCCAGATACTGCTTATAGTATTTGGTTCTGATTCCTGGGCGTTTAGACCACTGCTTCAAGTCTAGCCAGAGACGCTCGATATTTTGAGTGTGAACTTTTGGATTGTTCGGATCAACAAAGTGATCTTTATGATTGATCACGAAGTGGCTGTAACCTTGGTCGCACAGTTGTTTGTACGCCCGCCAGGAGTCACTATAGACAACAGAGCCTGGTTTAATAAACTTTTTAATGATCGGCACGAGCGTACGAGCACTCCTGTCTTTGTTCAGTAGAGGCACAAGGAAGCACTTTTTGGTGAGTCTTTCGAAGCCACCAAAAACCCACAGTTGTTTTGTGAAGCGACCCCTATTATATTTCCTCTTGATGAAGAGAGTTTCGTCGATCTCGACCTCAATGCCCTCCCCCCCAATAGGATCCTGATTTTCGAGCCAACGCTCGATGACTTCAGCGCAGAAACTCCGCCAGTCCACACTGGTGGTTGGAGCGAAATTCATTTTTTTTATAACCGTATGATGGTTCCACTGTTTGTGAAGCCAATGGTTCACAAACGAGATTATCTGCGAGGGTTTTAAGTGAGTTCCCTCTAAAAATGTGCCTTTATAATCCGACCTTGTGTAAGGACACTGTTTAGACCGCTTTGTCTTTGCAATTTTTTTCCACCTCCCACAGTACCAAGAATGCTTACTTGCCCTATAAGTACAGGGAAGCTTGCAGTTTGGACACTGTACGTCGTTGGGTAGTATATGCCATAGGAAATTCAGGGCCAATGTGGAAAATCAAAAGCTTCTTATATAATATTGTGGGCCCTGGCATCTAATCACCCTTTTAACCCATATAGCATATACGTCTGTATAAATTACTTCATGAAACATTACTTGAAGTAGGCTATATTTCTTCAATTGTCGAATAAACAAAAATTGAAATAAAAACAAAAACAAAAAAGTTTTCCGGTTTGTATAACATTCATATGAATGAAAGTGAAATTCGTATATAGCTGAACAAACACTTTTGAAACATAAGCACTTCCCTAGAAACTATTTGCATATTTCGATAACAAAGATGTAATCCTCTTACTGAACTTAGTTGCAAGTTGTTCCTTAAGAATAGTTTTAAAAACAGATAGAAATTCATGTTTTCTTCATTCAGTGTCCTTCATATGAAAAAACCAGTAAATCCTTGATGTTTTGACATTTCATGGATTTCAACCATAAACAGATAAAGTTAAAAAAAGAAGAGAAACTCACGATGATATATCTCAGGAAATACATCGTTCCACCTACTTTAAAATGATACGCCTATCCCTATGGTTGGCAGCAAATGCATCGATAATCATATCCCTGCCTAACATCTTTGCTCTTTGGGATTTGATGTTTAGTACTCCAAGATTACTGGTACGCTTGTCACCGCTACTGTTACACAAATAGGTTTTCAGTTGCTTTAGGCACGAGAAGCTTCTTTCACATGATGGTGAATTAACTGGAAGAGTAACATTAATACGCATTAGTTTATACAAATCTATGAATGCATCTTTGTACGGTTGGAGCATGATGGCAAGTTGCATAGGTGTGTCCACTTCCATTCCCTGCTCCTGCTTTCTGGTAATCAACCTTGCTAGTTGGTGCAGCTCTACGGATAGATCTTTGTCCTTCACCCCGTAATTTGCAGCCATTCCTGATAGCTTTTCCTTGTTCAAAAAGGTTGGATGATTGGGGTTGAAGGCAGATACTCCAATAAGTACCTGGCATGCATCACCGGAAAACCTTCTTCTCAATTCACTGAGAAACTTGTCTATCACGGAGTAGTAAATCCGTCTCTTGGTAACATCGGAGTCATTCGAATCATCATCTTGTCCTATGCTGGATGTTATGACAAACTCATCCAAGTATCGTGGGGCTGCCCTTTGCCTCTGACGTGCAAGTTGTCTACGAATCCATACTAGTCTGGCACAATTCTTCAGCATGATTTCGTAGTTGCTCCCAGCTCTCTTCATTTCTCATCTCTGTGAGACTAGACATCCTGATGCACCACCGACGAAGAGAAAAAAATTGTATAGTGATTGGATTGTGATGAAAAACTCCGAGATTGACCTTATATTGTTTACACAGTCAACTAAAACGAGGTTTAGCCTATGAGCATAGCAGTGAATGTATACAGCCTGTGAAACATCTCTTCTGAATCTTTCTTGGACCCCATTGGTGCAACCCGACATATCTGCCGCTCCATCATAGCGCTGACCGATACAGGTACTGTGGTCAATTTTGCATTTGGCTAAAGTTTCTTTTATCTTCTGGAGTAACGATTCTGCATCAAGGCCTTCAACTGGTGTGAAATCCAAAAATTCTTTATGAAGTTCCAGATCATGGAGATACCTCACAGCAATAGAGATCTGCTTCTTCTTCGCTATATCCTTCGTTTCGTCCACCATGATGGCAAAGTGCACTGCTTGTTTCACCTCATCACTTATCTCCTTTCTGATCATACCTGCCATTATTTCAAATAATTCATTCTGTATATCGTGGTGAGTATATTTTGCATTCCCCGGACCGATAACTTTTTTTGCGACTGTATGATCATACTTGGCTAGCACATTAAGTCATTCCAAAAAGTTTCCTCGATTGTCGGATTCATCCCCTTCTCTGTGCCCTCTCTGGGCAACATTTTGACATGTTGTATAGAGAAGTACATCAATAACTGCTTTAATGTACCGCCGATTATCCACCACTGTCTTGGCATGCCCGACATCAATGGCTTGATAAATTGTTGCCCCTGTAACTTTCTGCAATTTGAATTCTCCCCAAGCTTGCATCGCAAATTTATGACAAGCTGAAGTATCATGAGCCTTCACAGACATGGTTGCCTTCTTCCAATTCTTGAATCCGTTGTGGGTGAATAATTGTTCAGCTCGACCAAGATGGGAAGTTGTAAAATGACGACACGCAGAACAGTGAGCTGCATCTTTGACCACGGAATATTCAATCCAAGAATATTGTTGGTGCCATCTTTTATTGAATGATCTTGTTTGACCACCTTGCATGTGTGAAGGATATTTCTTCAAGTCAGGACAGGTAGGCCCACTATCTGGCAGCAGGCTGATGTTATTTGGCCCTGGAGGACGTCTTGTGTTTTTCTGGGCACTGTCATCTTCCACCTTCTCTTCCAACTCCGGATTTTCAGTAGAACTAGAAGTACATGGTTCTTGATCGTCGTCATTAACTCGTTGCCTCTTGTGGGGAATTAGGAAGCGATCCATGACCTATACAGAAGAATAGAACATATGATTAAAAATGGGGGTGGGACGAAATTTTCTTTAAGTACTATAGGCCCTATACATAACACACTAACAATCAGAAATTGTGTTCATTTCCGTGGTTCATTCAGCCCTCGCTAGCAATGGCTGATTCGAACCACTTATAGACTTCGTGACTCATTCGTCAATTGTCACCATTGGGAAATACATTAGGTAGGTTAGGTTCACTTTAGGTTAGGTTTTAACTGAATTAGGTTCGGTTAGGTTAGCTTAGGTTAAATATTTGTATAAATATTCCATCCTTTTGATGACTTTTGTTACAAAAATATGTTAAGCTTATTAATTTTTACATTGATTCTAATTCTCAAAGAAGAGATTAATATTTCGTCTTTAACATTTCTATCTTTCCTCTTTGTCTTTCTAATGCAAAATTCATATAAAACATTATTGGCGCTCTCAACATCACTATTATCAAATAACAACATTTATAGTATAGTAACAGTGTCATCTTGATAAGATCGCTGGATTCGTTTAAAATCCAATATTGGTAATATTGGACTCGAAACTGAGCGGGTCCCCCTGCGCTAATGTGCTGCGAGCAACAACCAATAAACGAATGGAAAACATCCTTAAGAAACAAGAGCCTGTATAGTTATTAGTGGAACTGTGAAATTAAGAAAAAGCATGTGCTTCACAACGAAACAAAAACAGTTGAAAGTACGTATACAGGTTTTTGTATATTTATGCATAAAAATGCCCATATATATGTAGCAGCACCACAATATAAAAACAGATCCATGAATTGAAATCATCTCCATGTGGGGAAAACGATTTACAAGATTGAAACAGCAAGTTGAAAAACCTCAGCATGTACAATATCACAAACAAACCCACCACCAACCAAACTGAAACTGCATGAATAACAACCACTAAATTTCTCAAAGTGTTTCCGATCAAACTGATTGAAGTTTCTTGTTGCCAAGAACGCAATTTCGCCTAAATTATGCGTCTTGCTTATGAACACTACAGTACATACGAAGGCTGTAAAATTGAAAATTCAATTGATTTGATTTAATTAGTTTGAATTGATTTCATAATCTATTGCGTCTTTAAGAAATTACTCAGTCTCATTAGTTATTAATATTAGTTATATCTGGTTTTCCATATAAATACGATCCATTCATATTGGTACCATCTCAAATATGACAGAAAAAAAAAATCAACGTGGGTAGAGGTTAAGAATGAATGCGAAGAAAAGTTTAAGAAGAGTTAAGAACTATGATGAAGTTTGGAGTGTGACAGAGGTCTAATGTGATATAACTTAGGTGCGTCGAATATATATATATATATATATATATATATATATATATATATATATATGTAAATATATATATATATGTATATATATATATATATATATATGTATACATATATATATGTATATATATATGTACACATATATATGTATGTATTATATATATATATAATATATATATATATATATATATATATATATATGAATTCCACTACAATAATGTATTGTAACCTTTTATGAAGTATTTTTTATATAATCGGTATTAAAGCAATGATTGGTATTAACTAAAATGTTTATTAGCATAATTAGCATACAGTGTAATTTTGTAGTTTGAAATTATTTTTAAATGGTCTCTTCTACTCCAGCAGTAAACATTCACCGACCCCCTTTCAACCCCTTGGCTATTCATTGACCCCTTGGATGTTCCGATCGACCACTTTGAGAACCCCTGGTCTATATACTTTGGGAATACTATTGTCGCCTGGCCACGCCCTGATTCGTTGCATAGTCTAACTCAGATAGGCTATACATATATATGTCACACATTACAGATAGGCTATCTGTAATGTGTGACATTTCTACAGCGGGTTACAGGTGATTTGAGGCGTGGGTCATATATAATGAAAGTAGTTGAACTTGTATAACGCCGCAATAATAAACATATATTGTCCTCATTTCAGATGGGGAGGGGGTTAATGGTAGGACTAGCGCTGATGGCTGACATATTTTTAGCCCTTGCCATTAAAAATTCCACTTGATAAAATAATTTTAATGAGTGTTTTAAATGTTCAATTTGCTCATTTCAGTTGGGGGGCTAATGGGGGGGCTGACCACTTTTTTGGGGAGGCTAAAGCCCCCCATGGCGCCACCGCTGTCCTGGGGCAAAGATAAGAGGGAGGGAATCTTTTTAAAGTAATAAAAAGATGTTTTGGAAGGAAATTAAGAAAGGAAGAAGAGGCGAATGAAGTAGAGAAGAAAAGGTAAAAGATGCAGATGGAGAGATGATAATGGAAGAGATGGCAATAAGAGGAAGGTGGGCAGAGTATTTTAGGGGGTTGCTAAATGTGAAGGAGGATAGGGAGGGAAAGGTAGTTGCAGTGGGAAGTGCTAAGAAAATGAAAGTGATGAGTGAAGAAAATGGAGGAGAAATAAGGAAAAGTAAGGTGAAAGGGTTGGATGGACGTTATGTAAAGAGCCTAAGAAAAAGAGGTACAGTGATAAGGGACTGTCTGGTGAAGTTGTTTAATGTTTTTCTAAAAGAGGGTGGAGTGTCGGTGAGGCGCAGCGAACTGGGGACTGCGCAGATCAAATGGACAATCAGCATCATAGCGTCCGTGACGTAGACAGACTTGGGACGGAAGGTTATTTATTCACGGGAATGTTCGATCCGTCTTTATTGCAGATCCGATCCATCACGCAGGATGGACCCAAGGTCAATACAAACAGGTCTGCCAATGTGAAATCGGGTGAGGTGTCTGTGACCTCACCTGAGCCCCTCTTGAGCAGTCGGGGGGCTCAACTAGGCCCATCCATACCTCATTCTCCGTTACTAAGTTTTTCTTCCCTACTTGTTCAGTTTTAAGTGACTATTTCCAGTTACAATATAAATTAATTAATTTCTAAGTACTGTCGATGTTATATGGAAAATTCAATTTAAAATAAAACTATATATATGAATGAAACTTTATTGAGACAACTTCTTTGGTAACAAATGTTAAGCCATATGCCGTAAAGTATGTTTTTAATTTCTATCTTGTAAATATACATAGCAATAAATCACATTACAAACTCTTTAAATGAGGACCTGCACCCAGTGAAATCATGAAAATGATACATGTTTTGAACAAAGGAAAGGGAATTCACATGTTGAAGATTCTCATAGCTGTATTACAATTTCTTAGTTTTGCGAGCCTCACTTCTGCATTCTCTTTGTTTTTTCTTTTCCAAAACTAGAAGGTTATTGAGATGCCTCATTCTAAAGTACAAGGAAATTTGAGCAAAAAATGCTATGACATCTTTAGGTAAGTCAACATTTGCACTTTCAAGATCAGAAGCGAGAGTTTTCAAACAATTGGTTCCTTCTGTAAGGTCTTCAGAATGTAGAGCCTTGAACACCTCTCTCATGATTGTTAACTGGGAAAATAAATGATCAGAAGGAATATACAGATTACCTCTATTTACCATATCTATCCATGTCTTGTGTGAGGATGGCTGATCACATACATTTTTCCGTAGCCGAGGGTAATTTGAAGCAAATTTCTTTACTATATAACCTCCTATGTATCGCAATGACTCTTCTTCAATTACTGTTGCAACAGATTTTACTCCATTTTCAGATATTTCCACCTCACTCATGTTTCCATCTATGTCAGCATCAACATCAGTGTTATCAGACTGCAAATCAACATCCATGCTTTTAAAAACGAGACTAGTTAAGCATATTTCCAATGCTAGTTTTCTCTTATTAGATGTTTCATTTATATCTTGATTTATCCCCTGAGACGTATGACTTGAAAGGCAGTCATAATCGTCATCCTTACTCCTGGAATTTGTTTTGTCACTAACTAATGCGACTTCTTTCCCAAGCAACACCTTTCTCAGCCTGAATTTAAAATCTACAGCATTTGGGTGCTCGAATGGACCACTCATTTGTCTAATGCACCCGAAAAAATGCTCAATACAATCCTGGTTAAGCCTTTGTGTGATTATGTATTTAACATCGTATAACTTCTGAACCATTTGAAATAGACCTATAAGTGACTGATTCGATAACATTATTCCCTTCTGAAACTTATAAAGGCTCTTTGATTTGTTTGTTTTTTTACTCTCATTGTTGCCATCAGGTTAGTCATCTTATTCAAAATGTTTATCTGATTATCTAACTGAATTCCAAATGCGTTGCGTGAGCTTTTGTCACCATACATGGAATAAGAATTCATAACATCGAACCACTCGTCCGCCAGACTTATCACTTCTGCAGTTTCAAACCAGTTAGGACTTTCTAACAGTCCCTTTTCTCCTAGATATTTAACTGAACTGGAACATGACTGTGAAAGTAACTGCACTGCATGTTTGACACGTTGTCTTTGATGCTTACGTACATTCAGGTGCATATCATTCAGTTTATAAGCTAAACCATATTCTGTCTTGGTTTTGACAAGCATTTCCCGAATACAGGAATCAGAAACAAAACTTCCATCCTTCAAGAAGAACCCTGAATCCACAAAGTTATTTCTAATCAGTTTGATCAAGTGAGGAGCATCTGCAAATACAAACACTTCTCTATCAGCACATGGGTTTCTAAAGGAAGTTTTCTTTGCTTCAATTGGGTCAATACCAAATTTTTCCCATATACGCAAGTTAGTAGACCCTAAGTCATGTACCACTGCAACAACAGGATAACCAACATATTCGACTTCTTTAATTATGTCTAATAACTGATCCTGCATATTCGATTCATCAAACTGATAATATATTGGTTGCTTCCACCTCCCTACAAGCCCTCTTAACATAACAACCTGAACACTTTTATGTGGTTTATAAAGTACATCATTCCCTTTGTCGTAACTCCATTGTTTTTCAATACTCATTTCATCCAATGAGAGTACTGTAAGTTTTTCAACTGTACCTAACATTTCAGATTTCGATTTCAGTAGTGTTAAAACAGATGATAAGAGGCCAGGCTCACAAGCAAACTTCTGTGCTCGGTGATTTAAAGTGGACACAGATGGCAATGGAAATCCCTTTTTGTTCCTTAGATACCTATAACATCTTGGACTTAAACTTCTAAGAGTAAGGGCGGATGCTATATCTTCATCAGTCCACGATTTCACTTTCTTGCTTTTCATAATTAAAGCACTTATTTGGGTCCCACTGAAAAGAGGTTTCAAAATATTCCGAATTTCATAATGCACTTTGCAATCACTTACTTGTGAATGACAAATATTTTCTTTCAAGGAAGCGTTTTCTTTCTGTAGCTGTTGATTTTCCTCTTCTAGCTTTCTAATTTTGTTCTGAATGTTTTCTGGAAGTTCTGAAACACTTGCTGCTTTTGGTGAGGAAGGCCTCTCCATAATATTCATCTTATTCTGTAGAACATTATGGCTATCCTTACCACTTGCTGGTTGGTCACTTTGATCACCTTGTGTGTCACAGATGTTTGAAATTACTCTATTACCAGCATCACTTTTATGCAACTCATCACTATTGTCACTTAGCATTTGTTGCTGCACTGTTCTTTTGCGCCCACGCTTTTCTGCCCTGTCTGATCTGCTGCTGCAAATCTCAGTTGGACAGGTATCTGAAAGTGTTTAAAATATTCTTTAGAATAATAAAAAATATCGTAGATCTCCCTTCCTCACTCACAAATATGATACCAATACATAATAAAGACTTATTTTGCTGTGACATAAAGTACTCTAAGCCACTGTTGTTCTTATTATTATCATTAGTAGCAGTAGTAGTAGTAATAGTAGTATTTTGGTTTACACATATCTTACCTTTAGGTAAAACAAAGGAGGGAACTGCTCCATCCTTCAGCACTCGCTGCCTCTGCGGTGATTCGATTTGAAGGAGACGAGACTTCATGTCATCCTTGTAATCACTGTTACAAAAATGTACCGAACATATCACTGCATTATCAGCATTTATCTTGTCAGCACGACCACATGATATAATCCATTTCTTCCTGATTTCTTCATTTTTTGGGAATCTAAAATAACGAATACCTGACCCTGCTGTTTTTACTTTTCTGTTGAAGCAGGCATAAACTGCACAGTTGTTTGGCATTCTTTCCAAAATATAATAATAAAAATCCGAGACAGTACAACAGATAGACTGTACGACGTGCAGTTGTAAGGACAGGAATTTTGAAGGGATATTATTTTTGGAATTTCGTTTTATTTATCTATTTATTTATTTGAGTGTTGATTTGAGAGACTGGGTATTATGGACGTCGTGACGGTTTTACTCAACCAAGAAGCAAAGTAGAAAATAGAGCCTTAATAGACCATGAATTTATTCTATTCTATGTCTGCCTATCAAGATGTGTTGGCAAAGAGCCTTACTATAATCATTGAAGAAAAACATACAATAGGAGATAGCTACAAATATATTTCAGCTGATTTTGGTTCAACTAAAGCTTCGAGACGACATTAGAATGTTCTCGAACATAGCGGGCGCACCATTGCTCCGCCCACCCGTGACGTCACTAACACGTTCGGACAGAGGCGTAAACTAAGGCCATTAATTTTAAGAGTAATAGGAAAAATTCCCAACTTTCAGTTCAGGATTCCACTAGAGAAATAGTTTAGGGAGAGATTGTAGCAGCTAGGGGCTGTGTTGAGAAGCGAAATGAAGTTTTACGAAATAATACAACAGGGAGGTTAGTAGTTTACCCATAGATACGAACACATAGCCGTCTCGTTCTTTTTGTGCGCAGCTAAAATTTTAATCTGATGCCAAAAACTATTCCGATAACAGGTATGGGTACGTTCTGTAAGATTAATGAAAATAAATGTCAATATGTGAGTTAAATGATATAGTGCAGATATAGTAGGTAGATAGTTATTATTATTATTAAGTTTTGAATCTGATGCCAAAAACTATTCCGATAACAGGCATGGAAAAAAAGGGGTTTAAGGGAGTGTACTCCACAAACACTGCGTGGAAGGAGTTAGACGGTGTCACGCATATATACATTAGCTATGAGAGTGTAATCCTTAGAGTATAATTCTGTCTGTGATCGTTCTCTAATAAGAATACGGGGTTGAAGGTAGACACAATATTGTAAGTAGACTTATACAGTGACCAGAAGGTTGGAGCGTAAATAACTACGTTTTTCCACGTGCCTGTGACCTTACTTATGATGCCCATAAGCAAAAAAAACTGTGTTATTAGATATCTCGCATACCCATATATTTTTCATATTGTAAGGATCAATAGATTGTCTAGTTGGAGAAAACCACAATATACTTTTGTATTTCCTTACTATATTTTTGCTTCAGTGTAATAATTAACACATAGCAGACCTTCACTTATATTCTTTTACTACCCCCACTTGGGCATAGGCCTTTTCGCTACCCAGAACCAACCCCGAACGACCTGAGGAAAGGGGACGGAGTCAGACGTGAATAACAAGGAGCAGTTTCCATTTATGGTCAGATATATCCATATAGACGATTGGGTGGTGGCAGCGTATACCTTGATTTCTTATTTCCCAAATCGTTCTTATGTGGGTATCTCTGATCACTCCCATGAGGTGCTCTTGGTTAAACACTAATCAATCGACGGCACCACACAGTAACCTTCACAGAGCAGGTGCAACTGAATTACCTAACTTGTCAAGTTGTCTAGCGGCTCTAGCCGAACCCAATACTCATTCAGGTCAAGAGGGGCCCAGATGAGGTCACAGAGACCTCACAGACGGCGCGGGATTTTACATTGGCAGACCTATATGTATTGACCTTGGATGGACCCAAAGGAATTTCGATAGTTACGGTGGAATGATGAAAACTGGAAATGGGACTGTAGTTACTAAAGGCTAAAAGCTACACATGATATAAAAGTATTTCCAAGGATCCACTAGTACACTCTAAAACTAAAATATAAAGGGTTTTACTACTTACTGAGTTGATTACAGAGAGGGGTGTGTACACCTTTCGAGATTCGAACCAGACTGGCGCCTAGATGTGTGACGTGACATCACAAACGGCAACCGGTCTTACACACCCTCTTAATTCTAATTCTTAAAGTGAACATTGTACAAATAATGCGATGTTATCTTGCGACATAGCTTGCAGACAACTTACAAAGGTGGGATTTCGAACAGATGAGGTCTCTGTTCGAAATACACTTAAAATTAAAGCATTACAAAAAACAAAATTGAAACCCCTTCCGAGGGGAAACGAGCCTTACGACAAAAAATATGTAAACATGGAGGTACACGGAATTATAAAAAAAAAAAAAAGCCCCGTTACTGCTCGTAACGGCACAGTCGGAGAACTGGAGGAGTTCCTGTATAGTTCCACTTTACAAGGGAAAAGAGGACAAGTTTGAGTGTTGTAGTTTCAAAGGGATCAGTTTGAGTGTAGTTGGAAGGCTTATAGTAGGATTTTAATTGAGAGAATTAGGAGAGGAAGAGAGAGAGTAATTGGTGAAGAACAGTCTGGTTTAGGACGGGAAGGGATTGTGTGGATGATATTTTTATAGTAAGGTAAATATATGAGCAGGTTTTAGGAACAGTTTTGCCTTTATAGATTTGGAAAAGGCTTATGACAGGGTAGGCATTGCAGACATATGGGATTGGAGAAAAGCTGTTAAGAACAGTCAAGACTTTTTACAAGAGCGGTAGAGCCTGGGGTATTGGCTGTGTGTTATTGTAGTAAAGTAACATGCATTTGATACTCTATGGTCTATATGAGGCGCCCCTACGGGCCAGAGCCACACATCATTTTGTCTGTGATAGAGGATGACTGTTCACAGAGAAATGATGACACTTTTATTATACTGTGACTGTCCCTCCGTTATGCTGTCCTCCAACCCCTTGTTACTGCCCTGTACCACTTCTCTCAATATTCATTTCCTTTTTTTCACTTACCCTATGGTGGGGGATAGAATGCTGCCACCAAGTATTCCCACTTAAATCATAGGAGCCGAGAAAAATGGGATGGGGATTAGGACTAAGCATCCTTTTCACTGTAGCCCCACAGGGGACATTTCTAACAAAAGTAAAGGCATAAGAGGGTCTAGGAGTTTTCCAACCAGTGCCCTAAGGTTTGAGTCTTTTATTGTGGATGGATGTGGTACAGATGAAAGTAAGAGGGGAGAGATAGGAAGTACGTTTGTGAAAAGAAAGATGGATGTGTTCCAATATTTATTTCCTCTGGGATCAACCATCATCCCACTACCAATCTGCCTGCTTGCACGGACGCGCAATCATGGCTCGCCCTGTTAGATGAAAGGTGGTCCTCCGAGATCCCGGAGGCTGATGAAATAGCCGCCACTCAGCAGAAAGCTGCCGGTGATGCCGCGATTGCCGCTCGGTTAGCCAAAAGTGGGCATCCCGATGATTGGAACGCGTTCAAACTAGCGTTCCGCACTTTTTTCTACGCGCTCGCATCGGCTGGCGCTTTAGCTGATCGTTTGGCGGAGGCAACTATGCATCCAGCTGAAACACTCACTTCGTTCGCGCTTCGTCTGGCCGACATGGTCTCGGTCTACACAGTGTATCACCCAGAGCGCGATGAGTGGGCTAATTTTACTGCGGTAACCCACATTAAACGGGATATGCCCTCTCAATTCGGCACCACCCTCACCTCAGACCAGCAAGCGTCCATCGTTCCTATTCTCCATGCGGCCATTGACTATGCCCATCGGCATCCTTGTTCAGTTAAGACGATCTACGCAGGCGGTGCTGATTCCCCCATGGCTTTGTACCCAGCCGCACCTGCCGTGACCCACCAATACCCGGCCACAGACGCCTTTTCCCACTCAACTTCACAATCACATCACATTTCCACTGTAAACAGAGTCCCAGGCTCTTCCTCTCCTCGCAATCTGCGGGAGTCAGAGACACCCTCTCGCTATTTGCAAGAGGTGGAGGTGCGCCCTCGCCATGAGCGAGAGATCGCAACGCGGCCTCACGAGGAAGCCATGCACTCGACTCACAGACATGGGGGACAAAGGAACACGTGGAAGCGTCCCCGGGGCCGTGGTAATCGCAATAGGTGGCGTCCATACTGCACCCATTGCAAGAAAGCAGGACACGCGACTGATGTGTGTTATTATAGAACACGCGGTCGACCTACCACGTGTTGCAAGTCTTGCGGGGGTGCAGGGCGGATTAGGGAGACTGAGTTTAGTGTCGGTCATGAGGCTCAGAGGGGTCTCGCAGCGAGTGGGTCGTCAAAAAGCGGCCAGCGCAGGAGTGTCCACAATCCAAGGTAATGGTTGAGCAGCAGTCGGCAGTGAAAATTGTTCACATCGATTTAGCTAGCTCCCGTACGCCGAGTGGAAGCTTAGCCATGGTCGCAGTTACCTTGTTAGAGCCACTCGCTCGTAGGTTTGTTTGTGCTCTCTTAGACACGGGAGCGGCGGTGTCTCTTATCCATAAAAGCATTTTGGCTACCGCCATGGAAGGCTCCCAGTTCGGTACCACTAGAATCATAGTGGCCGACGGTTCGGAGATGCCAAATCTTGGCAAGGTAGATGTTCCTTTTGATCTAGCTGGTTTTTCATTCCACCATCCTATCTTTATCATCCCTGTTGAAGGTTTGCCGGCCAAAATTATCTTAGGGTTTGATTTCCTCGCGGCGCACAAAGTGACGTTGACGTTCAGTCCTTTAACATTCCAAGTTAAGGGCAAGGATATTCCCGTAATCCTTGCGGGGACGGCTCAGCACTCACCACCATTCATCGCCGTGTGCGAGGAGCGTCATAGTTTCCAGCGGGAAAGTGAAACTCCCACTTTCCCGGTTAAGTCAATCGAACATCAGTGGGTGCCTGGGTTCTCAGGAGGAACCGTAGGATTGATGCTCGAGAGGGCAAACGAGCTCGCTCCCGCAGGTCAGACTTTCTCGGCGCTGTTTACAGCACGCCCATATGCCGAAGGCGCCAGCCTGCTAGGCCAGGGAGTAGTAGAGCTGATCAGGATGGAAGATGGCAAGGCATGGTGTAAAGTTCCATTCCTGAACTTGGGCCCGGACACCCATGAGGTTCGTAAAGACCAGGTGGTCGGAGACATTTCCCTCTTAGGGGAGATTGCGCTGATAGACGGTGGAACTAACGTCTCGATGGGAATGGTCCAGGCGTCTAACGTAGTGGATGGCTCTCGCGAACACAAGTTAAGGTTGGAAGTAGGGAAATTTTTCCCTAATAGGCATGGCAGGGAAAGTATGGCTCTGACCTCTTTAGTGGTCAAATATGCCGATGTTTTTGCCTTACCGGGGGATCCACTTACCGTGACGCCTCACTTCCTACACGAGATTCGGACATTTGGACCGCCAGTCTACCGCAAATCTTATCCCTTCCCTGAGAAGTATAGAGGTGAGATTAGAGACCTCATTGGGGATATGCTCAGTAAGGGGATCATTCGCCTATCTCGTTCTCCTTACAATGCTCCTATTGTTCCGGTTGCGAAGAAGGACAAAACCCTTCGTCTTTGTCTTGATTTTCGTGCTCTAAATAGACACGTGGTTGATGATAGGTTCCCTCTCCCCCATATAGATTCCATGCTGCGTAGTCTCGGCTCCAGCGTCATCTTCTCTCTGCTTGACCTAAAGCAGGGCCATCTCCAGATCCCACTGATGGAAAGCAGCTGCGAGAAAACGGCATTCTCGACTCCCGAAGGGCATTACGAGTTCACGTCTCTCCCCTTTGGGTTAAAGGACGCTCCATCCTGTTTTCAAAGGGTGATGAACCAGGTACTAACGGGGCTGTTAGGGGTCAGTGCGATGGTGTACATGGACGATATAATTGTTCTGGGTACGTCCTGGGTCGACCACCTCAAGAATCTTGAGGATGTCCTTAGGAGGTTGCAGGAGGCAAACCTCTCATTGAGGCTGGAGAAATGTCATTTCTTCCAGAAGGAGGTCGCTTACCTAGGCCATGTAATATCCCAGGAAGGGATAAAGCCCCAGCCAGAGAAAGTCCAAGCCATCAAAGCTTTCCCCCGGCCAACGCGTCGGAAAAAGTTGCTTTCCTTTTTGGGATTGGCGGGATATTATCGCAAGTTTATTCCTAACTTTGCTGATATTTCGTTGCCCCTGGTAGATATGACAAAGGGTGACGTCGCAGGGAACCACAACAATCGTGTGCTTGGTACGTGGACACCTCCTCAGTTGCATGCGTTTGAGTCCCTCAAACATCATTTGTCATCAACGGTGGTCCTTCCATACCCCAACTTTTCCAAACCGTTCTTACTCACCACCGATGCTAGTACCTCGGCTATCGGGGGGCGTGCTTCAGCAAGAGGGCGAAGGAGGTGCGAGACGTCCACTCTCGTACTTCAGTCGCACGCTGAACACGCATGAGAGACGGTACAGCACCGTGGAGAGAGAAGCGTTAGCGGCAGTGTACGGTCTCACGGTTAACCGCCCACTAATCATGGGCTACCCTGTCCGGTTGGTGAGTGATCACAGGCCATTGGTCTGGCTCTTCACTGCTAAGGGCGCGAACACTCGGATACTCCGGTGGCAAATGGCCATCACCGACTTCGACATCCAGGTCGATTACATACCCGGGAGACTGAACATTGTTGCGGACGCACTCTCTCGGATACGGGGGGCTGACCACCCTATAGATGACTTCATAGTTTCGGCCGTAACCACAGGTGGCCGAGGGAACTCATGCACAAATACTGATGAGGATACCATCACTTGGAACCAGGTTGAGATCCGAAA
>NC_134788.1:45650876-45661795 GCF_046742065.1 Oratosquilla oratoria | reverse complement strand
ATTTTTGAATGGTCTCTTCTACTCCAGCAGTAAACATTCACCGACCCCTTTTCGACCCCTTGGCTATTCATTGACCCCTTGGATGTTCCGATCGACCACTTTGAAAACCCCTGGTCTATATACTTTGGGAATACTATTGTCGCCTGGCCACGCCCTGAGTCGGTGCATAGGCTCTGCATATAGGCTCTCCATATATTGGGCACACATTACAGAGAGGCTATCTGTAATGTGTGACATTTCTACAGCGGGTTACAGGTGATTTGAGGCGTGGGTTGTATATAATGAGGTAGTTGAACTTGCATAACGCCGTAATAATACACATATGTTGTCCTCATTTCAGATGGGGAGGGGGTTAATGGTTGGGCTAGCGCTGATGGCTGACAAATTTTTAGCCCTGGTTATTAAAAATTCCACTTAATAAAATTATTTTAATGAGGGTTTTAAATTTTCAATTTGCTCATTTCAGATGGGGAGATAATGGGGGGGGGGGGGCTGACCACTTTTTTGGGGAGGCTAAAGCCCCCCATGGCGCCACCGCTGTCCTGGGGCAAAGATAAGAGGGAGGGAATCTTTTTAAAGTAATAAAAAGATGTTTTGGAAGGAAATTAAGAAAGGAAGAAGAGGCGAATGAAGTAGAGAAGAAAAGGTAAAAGATGCAGATGGAGAGATGATAATGGAAGAGATGGCAATAAGAGGAAGGTGGGCAGAGTATTTTAGGGGGTTGCTAAATGTGAAGGAGGATAGGGAGGGAAAGGTAGTTGCAGTGGGAAGTGCTAAGAAAATGAAAGTGATGAGTGAAGAAAATGGAGGAGAAATAAGGAAAAGTAAGGTGAAAGGGTTGGATGGACGTTATGTAGAGAGCCTAAAAAAAGGAGGTACAGTGATAAGGGACTGTCTGGTGAAGTTGTTTAATGTTTTTCTAAAAGAGGGTGGAGTGTCGGTGAGGCGCAGCGAACTGGGGACTGCGCAGATCAAATGGACAATCAGCATCATAGCGTCCGTGACGTAGACAGACTTGGGACAGAAGGTTATTTATTCACGGGAATGTTCGATGCGTCTTTATTGCAGATCCGATCCATCACGCAGGATGGACCCAAGGTCAATACATATAGGTCTGCCAATGTGAAATCGGGTGAGGTGTCTGTGACCTCACCTGAGCCCCTCTTGAGCAGTCGGGGGGCTCAACTAGGCCCATCCATACCTCATTCTCAGTTACTAAGTTTTTCTTCCCTACTTGTTCAGTTTTAAGCGACAATTTCCAGTTACAATATAAATGAATTAATTTCTAAGTACTGTCGATGTTATATGGAAAGTTCAGTTTAGAATAAAACTACATATATGAATGAAACTTTATTGAGACAACTTCTTTGGTAACAAATGTTAAGGCATATGCCGTAAAGTATGTTTTTAATTTCTATCTTGTAAATATACATAGCAATAAATCACATTACAAACTCTTTAAATGAGGACCTGCACCCAGTGAAATCATGAAAATGATACATGTTTTGAACAAAGGAAAGGGAATTCACATGTTGAAGATTCTCATAGCTGTATTACAATTTCTTAGTTATGCGAGCCTCACTTCTGCATTCTCTTTGTTTTTTCTTTTCCAAAACTAGAAGGTTATTGAGATGCCTCATTCTAAAGTATAAGGAATTTGAGCAAAAAATGCTATGACATCTTTAGGTAAGTCAACATTTGCACTTTCAAGATCAGAAGCGAGAGTTTTCAAACAATTGGTTCCTTCTGTAAGGTCTTCAGAATGTAGAGCCTTGAACACCTCTCTCATGATTGTTAACTGGGAAAATAAATGATCAGAAGGAATATACAGATTACCTCTATTTACCATATCTATCCATGTCTTGTGTGAGGATGGCTCATCACATACATTTTTCCGTAGCCGAGGGTACTTTGAAGCAAATTTCTTTACTATATAACCTCCTATGTATCGCAATGACTCTTCTTCAATTACTGTTGCAACAGATTTTACTCCATTTTCAGATATTTCCACCTCACTCATGTTTCCATCTATGTCAGCATCAACATCAGTGTTATCAGACTGCAAATCAACATCCATGCTTTTAAAAACGAGACTAGTTAAGCATATTTCCAATGCTAGTTTTCTCTTATTAGATGTTTCATTTATATCTTGATTTATCCCCTGAGACGTATGACTTGAAAGGCAGTCATAATCGTCATCCTTACTCCTGGAATTTGTTTTGTCACTAACTAATGCGACTTCTTTCCCAAGCAACACCTTTCTCAGCCTGAATTTAAAATCTACAGCATTTGGGTGCTCGAATGGACCACTCATTTGTCTAATGCACCCGAAAAAATGCTCAATACAATCCTGGTTAAGCCTTTGTGTGATTATGTATTTAACATCGTATAACTTCTGAACCATTTGAAATAGACCTATAAGTGACTGATTTGATAACATTATTCCCTTCTGAAACTTATAAAGGCTCTTTGATTTGGGTTTTTTTACTCTCATTGTTGCCATCAGGTTAGTCATCTTATTCAAAATGTTTATCTGATTATCTAACTGAATTCCAAATGCGTTGCGTGAGCTTTTGTCACCATACATGGAATAAGAATTCATAACATCGAACCACTCGTCCGCCAGACTTATCACTTCTGCAGTTTCAAACCAGTTAGGACTTTCTAACAGTCCCTTTTCTCCTAGATATTTAACTGAACTGGAACATGACTGTGAAAGTAACTGCACTGCATGTTTGACACGTTGTCTTTGATGCTTACGTACATTCAGGTGCATATCGTTCAGTTTATAAGCTAAACCATATTCTGTCTTGGTTTTGACAAGCATATCCCGAATACTGTAATCAGAAACAAAAATTCCGTCCTTCAACAAGAACCCTGAATCCACAAAGTTATTTCTAATCAATTTGATCAAGTGAGGAGCATCTGCAAATACAAACCCTTCTCTATCACCACATGGGTTTCTGAAGGAAGTTTTCTTTGCTTCAATTGGGTCAATACCAAACTTTTTCCATGTACGCAAGTTAGTAGATCCTAAGTCATGTACCACTGCAACAACAGGATAACCAACATATTCGACTTCATTAATTATGTCTAATAACTGATCCTGCATATTCGATTCATCAAACTGATAATGTATTGGTTGCTTCCACTTCCCTACAAGCCCTCTTAACATAAAAACCTGAACACTTTTATGTGGTTTATAAAGTACATCATTCCCTTTGTCGTAACTCCATTGTTTTTCAATACTCATTTCATCCAATGAGAGTACTGTAAGTTTTTCAACTGTACCTAACATTTCAGATTTCGATTTCAGTAGTGTTAAAACAGATGATAAGAGGCCAGGCTCACAAGCAAACTTCTGTGCTCGGTGATTTAAAGTGGACACAGATGGCAATGGAAATCCCTTTTTGTTCCTTAGATACCTATAACATCTTGGACTTAAACTTCTAAGAGTAAGGGCGGATGCTATATCTTCATCAGTCCACGATTTTACTTTCTTGCTTTTCATAATTAAAGCACTTATTTGGGTCTCACTGAAAAGCGGTTTCAAAATATTCCGAATTTCATAATGCACTTTGCAATCACTTACTTGTGAATGACAAATATTTTCTTTCAAGGAAGCGTTTTCTTTCTGTAGCTGTTGATTTTCCTCTTCTAGCTTTCTAATTTTGTTCTGAATGTTTTCTGGAAGTTCTGAAACACTTGCTGCTTTTGGTGAGGAAGGCCTCTCCATAATATTCATCTTATTCTGTAGAACATTATGGCTATCATTACCACTTGCTGGTTGGTCACTTTGATCACTTTGTGTGTCACAGATGTTTGAAATTACTCTATTACCAGCATCACTTTTATGCAACTGATCACTATTGTCACTTAGCATTTGTTGCACTGTTCTTTTGCGCCCACGCTTTTCTGCCCTGTCTGATCTGCTGCTGCAAATCTCAGTTGGACAGGTATCTGAAAGTGTTTAAAATATTCTTTAGAATAATAAAAAATATCGTAGATCTCCCTTCCTCACTCACAAATATGATACCAATACATAATAAAGACTTATTTTGCTGTGACATAAAGTACTCTAAGCCACTGTTGTTGTTATTATTATCATTAGTAGCAGTAGTAGTAGTAGTAATAGTAGTATTTTGGTTTACACATATCTTACCTTTAGGTCAAACAAGGGAGGGAACTGCTCCACCATCCTTCAGCACTCGCTGCCTCTGCGGTGATTCGATTTGAAGGAGACGAGACTTCATGTCATCCTTGTAATCACTGTTACAAAAATGTACCGAACATATCACTGCATTGTCAGCATTTATCTTGTCAGCACGACCACATGATATAATCCATTTCTTCCTGATTTCTTCATTTTTTGGGGAATCTAAAATAACGAATGCCTGAGCCTGCTGTTTTTACTTTTCTGTTGAAGCAGGCATAAACTGCACAGTTGTTTGGCATTCATTCTTTCCAAAATATAATGATAAAGATCCGAGACAGGTCAACAGATAGACTGTACGACGTGCAGTTGTAAGGACAGGAATTTTGAAGGGATATTATTTTTGGAATTTCGTTTTATTTATCTATTTGGTTTATTTGAGTGTTGACTTGAGAGATTGGGTATTATGGACGTCGTGACGGTTTTACTCAACCAAGAAGCAAAGTAGAAAATAGAGCCTTAATAGACCATGAATTTATTTTATTCTATGTCTGCCTATCAAGATGTTTTGGCAAAGAGCCTTACTATAATCATTGAAGAAAAACATACAATAGGAGATAGCTACAAATATATTTCAGCTGATTTTGGTTCAACTAAAGTTTCGAGACGACATTAGAATGTTCTCGAACATAGCGGGCGCACCGTAGCTCCGCCCACCCGTGACGTCACTAACACGTTCGGACAGAGGCGTAAACTAAGGCCATTAAATTTTAAGAGTAATAGGAAAAAATTCCCAACTTTCAGTTCAGGATTCCACTAGAGAAATAGTTTAGGGAGAGATTGTAGCAGCTAGGGGCTGTGTTGAGAAGCGAAATGAAGTTTTACGAAATAATACAACAGGGAGGTTAGTAGTTTACCCATAGATACGAACACATAGCCGTCTCGTTCTTTTTGTGCGCAGCTAAAATTTTAATCTGATGCCAAAAACTATTTCCGATAACAGGTATGGGTACGTTCTGTAAGATTAATGAAAAATAAATGTCAATATGTGAGTTAAATGATATAGTGCAGATATAGTAGGTTAGATAGTTATTATTATTATTAAGTTTTGAATCTGATGCCAAAAACTATTCCGATAACAGGCATGGAAAAAAAGGGGTTTAAAGGGAGTGTACTCCACAAACACTGCGTGGAAGGAGTTAGACGGTGTCACGCATATATACATTAGCTATGAGAGTGTAATCCTTAGAGTATAATTCTGTCTGTGATCGTTCTCTAATAAGAATACGGGGTTGAAGGTAGACACAATATTGTAAGTAGACTTATACAGTGACCAGAAGGTTGGAGCGTAAATAACTACGTTTTTCCACGTGCCTTGTGGACCTTACTTATGATGCCCATAAGCAAAAAAAAAACTGTGTTATTAGATATCTCGCATACCCATATATTTTTCATATTGTAAGGATCAATAGATTGTCTAGTTGGAGAAAACCACAATATACTTTTGTATTTCCTTACTATATTTTTGCTTCAGTGTAATAATTAACACATAGCAGACCTTCACTTATATTCTTTTACTACCCCCACTTGGGCATAGGCCTTTTCGCTACCCAGAACCAACCCCGAACGACCTGAGGAAAGGGGACGGAGTCAGACGTGAATAACAAGGAGCAGTTTCCATTTATGGTCAGATATATCCATATAGACGATTGGGTGGTGGCAACGTATACCTTGATTTCTTATTTCCCAAATCGTTCTTATGTGGGTATCTCTGATCACTCCCATGAGGTGCTCTTGGTTAAACACTAATCAATCGACGGCACCACACAGTAACCTTCACAGAGCAGGTGCAACTGAATGACCTAACTTGTCAAGTTGGGTAGCGGCTCTAGCCGAACCCAATACTCATTCAGGTCAAGAGGGGCCCAGATGAGGTCACAGAGACCTCACAGATGGCGCGGAATTTTACATTGGCAGACCTATATGTATTGACCTTGGATGGACCCAAAGGAATTTCGATAGTTACGGTGGAATGATGAAAACTGGAAATGGGACTGTAGTTACTAAAGGCTAAAAGCTACACATGATATAAAAGTATTTCCAAGGATCCACTAGTACACTCTAAAACTAAAATATAAAGGGTTTTACTACTTACTGAGTTGATTACAGAGAGGGGTGTGTACACCTTTCGAGATTCGAACCAGACTGGCGCCTAGATGTGTGACGTGACATCACAAACGGCAACCGGTCTTACACACCCTCTTAATTCTAATTCTTAAAGTGAACATTGTACAAATAATGCGATGTTATCTTGCGACATAGCTTGCAGACAACTTACAAAGGTGGGATTTCGAACAGATGAGGTCTCTGTTCGAAATACACTTAAAATTAAAGCATTACAAAAAACAAAATTGAAACCCCTTCCGAGGGGAAACGAGCCTTACGACAAAAAATATGTAAACATGGAGGTACACGGAATTATATAAAAAAAAAAAGCCCCGTTGCTGCTCGTAACGGCACAGTCGGAGAACTGGAGGAGTTCCTGTATAGTTCCACTTTACAAGGGAAAAGAGGACAAGTTTGAGTGTTGTAGTTTCAAAGGGATCAGTTTGAGTGTAGTTGGAAGGCTTATAGTAGGATTTTAATTGAGAAAATTAGGAGAGGAAGAGAGAGAGTAATTGGTGAAGAACAGTCTGGGTTTAGGACAGGAAGGGATTGTGTGGATGATACTTTTATAGTAAGGTAAATATATGAGCAGGTTTTAGGAACAGTTTTGCCTTTATAGATTTGGAAAAGGCTTATGACAGGGTAGGCATTGCAGACATATGGGATTGGAGAAAAGCTGTTAAGAACAGTCAAGACTTTTTACAAGAGCGGTAGAGCCTGGGGTATTGGCTGTGTGTTATTGTAGTAAAGTAACATGCATTTGATACTCTATGGTCTATATGAGGCGCCCCTACGGGCCAGAGCCACACATCATTTTGTCTGTGATAGAGGATGACTGTTCACAGAGAAATGATGACACTTTTATTATACTGTGACTGTCCCTCCGTTATGCTGTCCTCCAACCCCTTGTTACTGCCCTGTACCACTTCTCTCAATATTCATTTCCTTTTTTTCACTTACCCTATGGTGAGGGATAGAATGCTGCCACCAAGTATTCCCACTTAAATCATAGGAGCCGAGAAAAATGGGATGGGGATTAGGACTAAGCATCCTTTTCACTGTAGCCCCACAGGGGACATTTCTAACAAAAGTAAAGGCATAAGTGGGTCTAGGAGTTTTTCCAACCAGTGCCCTAAGGTTTGAGTCTTTTATTGTGGATGGATGTGGTACAGATGAAAGTAAGAGGGGAGAGATAGGAAGTACGTTTGTGAAAAGAAAGATGGATGTGTTCCAATATTTATTTCCTCTGGGATCAACCATCATCCCACTACCAATCTGCCTGCTTGCACGGATGCGCAATCATGGCTCGCTCTGTTAGATGAAAGGTGGTCCCCCGAGATCCCGGATGCTGACAAAATAGCCGTGACTCAGCAGAAAACTGCCGGTGATGCCGCGATTGCCGCTCGGTTAGCCAAAAGTGGGCATCCCGATGATTGGAACGCGTTCAAACTAGCGTTCCGCACTTTTTTCTACGCGCCCGCGTCGGCTGGCGCTTTAGCTGATCGTTTGGCGGAGGCAACTATGCATCCAGCTGAAACACTCACTTCGTTCGCGCTTCGTCTGGCCGACATGGTCTCGGCCTACACGGTGTATCACCCAGAGCGCGATGAGTGGGCTAATTTTACTGCGGTAACCCACATTAAACGGGATATGCCCTCTCAATTCGGCACCACCCTCACCTCAGACCAGCAAGCGTCCATCGTTCCTATTCTCCATGCGGCCATTGACTATGCCCATCGGCATCCTTGTTCAGTTAAGACGATCTACGCAGGCGGTGCTGATTCCCCCATGGCTTTGTACCCAGCCGCACCTGCCGTGACCCACCAATACCCGGCCACAGACGCCTTTTCCCACTCAACTTCACAATCACATCACATTTCCACTGTACACAGAGTCCCAGGCTCTTCCTCTCCTCGCAATCTGCGGGAGTCAGAGACACCCTCTCGCTATTTGCAAGAGGTGGAGGTGCGCCCTCGCCATGAGCGAGAGATCGCAACGCGGCCTCACGAGGAAGCCATGCACTCGACTCACAGACATGGGGGACAAAGGAACACGTGGAAGCGTCCCCGGGGCCGTGGTAATCGCAATAGGTGGCGTCCATACTGCACCCATTGCAAGAAAGCAGGACACGCGACTGATGTGTGTTATTATAGAACACGCGGTCGACCTACCACGTGTTGCAAGTCTTGCGGGGGTGCAGGGCGGATTAGGGAGACTGAGTTTAGTGTCGGTCATGAGGCTCAGAGGGGTCTCGCAGCGAGTGGGTCGTCAAAAAGCGGCCAGCGCAGGAGTGTCCACAATCCAAGGTGATGGTTGAGCAGCAGTCGGCAGTGAAAATTGTTCACATCGATTTAGCTAGCTCCCGTACGCCGAGTGGAAGCTTAGCCATGGTCGCAGTTACCTTGTTAGAGCCACTCGCTCGTAGGTTTGTTTGTGCTCTCTTAGACACGGGAGCGGCGGTGTCTCTTATCCATAAAAGCATTTTGGCTACCGCCATGGAAGGCTCCCAGTTCGGTATCACTAGAATCATAGTGGCCGACGGTTCGGAGATGCCAAATCTTGGCAAGGTAGATGTTCCTTTTGATCTAGCTGGTTTTTCATTCCACCATCCTATCTTTATCATCCCTGTTGAAGGTTTGCCGGCCAAAATTATCTTAGGGTTTGATTTCCTCGCGGCGCACAAAGTGACGTTGACGTTCAGTCCTTTAACATTCCAAGTTAAGGGCAAGGATATTCCCGTAATCCTTGCGGGGACGGCTCAGCACTCACCACCATTCATCGCCGTGTGCGAGGAGCGTCATAGTTTCCAGCGGGAAAGTGAAACTCCCACTTTCCCGGTTAAGTCAATCGAACATCAGTGGGTGCCTGGGTTCTCAGGAGGAACCGTAGGATTGATGCTCGAGAGGGCAAACGAGCTCGCTCCCGCAGGTCAGACTTTCTCGGCGCTGTTTACAGCACGCCCATATGCCGAAGGCGCCAGCCTGCTAGGCCAGGGAGTAGTAGAGCTGATCAGGATGGAAGATGGCAAGGCATGGTGTAAAGTTCCATTCCTGAACTTGGGCCCGGACACCCATGAGGTTCGTAAAGACCAGGTGGTCGGAGACATTTCCCTCTTAGGGGAGATTGCGCTGATAGACGGTGGAACTAACGTCTCGATGGGAATGGTCCAGGCGTCTAACGTAGTGGATGGCTCTCGCGAACACAAGTTAAGGTTGGAAGTAGGGAAATTTTTCCCTAATAGGCATGGCAGGGAAAGTATGGCTCTGACCTCTTTAGTGGTCAAATATGCCGATGTTTTTTGCCTTACCGGGGGATCCACTTACCGTGACGCCTCACTTCCTACACGAGATTCGGACATTTGGACCGCCAGTCTACCGCAAATCTTATCCCTTCCCTGAGAAGTATAGAGGTGAGATTAGAGACCTCATTGGGGATATGCTCAGTAAGGGGATCATTCGCCTATCTCGTTCTCCTTACAATGCTCCTATTGTTCCGGTTGCGAAGAAGGACAAAACCCTTCGTCTTTGTCTTGATTTTCGTGCTCTAAATAGACACGTGGTTGATGATAGGTTCCCTCTCCCCCATATAGATTCCATGCTGCGTAGTCTCGGCTCCAGCGTCATCTTCTCTCTGCTTGACCTAAAGCAGGGCCATCTCCAGATCCCACTGATGGAAAGCAGCTGCGAGAAAACGGCATTCTCGACTCCCGAAGGGCATTACGAGTTCACGTCTCTCCCCTTTGGGTTAAAGGACGCTCCATCCTGTTTTCAAAGGGTGATGAACCAGGTACTAACGGGGCTGTTAGGGGTCAGTGCGATGGTGTACATGGACGATATAATTGTTCTGGGTACGTCCTGGGTCGACCACCTCAAGAATCTTGAGGATGTCCTTAGGAGGTTGCAGGAGGCAAACCTCTCATTGAGGCTGGAGAAATGTCATTTCTTCCAGAAGGAGGTCGCTTACCTAGGCCATGTAATATCCCAGGAAGGGATAAAGCCCCAGCCAGAGAAAGTCCAAGCCATCAAAGCTTTCCCCCGGCCAAACGCGTCGGAAAGAGTTGCTTTCCTTTTTGGGATTGGCGGGATATTATCGCAAGTTTATTCCTAACTTTGCTGATATTTCGTTGCCCCTGGTAGATATGACAAAGGGTGACGTCGCAGGGAACCACAACAATCGTGTGCTTGGTACGTGGACACCTCCTCAGTTGCATGCGTTTGAGTCCCTCAAACATCATTTGTCATCAACGGTGGTCCTTCCATACCCCAACTTTTCCAAACCGTTCTTACTCACCACCGATGCTAGTACCTCGGCTATCGGGGGGCGTGCTTCAGCAAGAGGGCGAAGGAGGTGCGAGACGTCCACTCTCGTACTTCAGTCGCACGCTGAACACGCATGAGAGACGGTACAGCACCGTGGAGAGAGAAGCGTTAGCGGCAGTGTACGGTCTCACGGTTAACCGCCCACTAATCATGGGCTACCCTGTCCGGTTGGTGAGTGATCACAGGCCATTGGTCTGGCTCTTCACTGCTAAGGGCGCGAACACTCGGATACTCCGGTGGCAAATGGCCATCACCGACTTCGACATCCAGGTCGATTACAT
>NC_134788.1:45508376-45643376 GCF_046742065.1 Oratosquilla oratoria | reverse complement strand
TTCTATGATAAAGATGATTATGAAGCAATGAGAAAAGATTTTCCCCAGAAATGGACAGAGAAGGTACTAAAAATTGATGGACTTGATGACAAATGGTCTACTGTGAAGAACAAATTAAAAGAGGTGGAAAGCATATATGTTCCTAGTAGAACCTATGATAGTAATTTAGCCAGAGATAGACACAGACTTATTAAATTGGACGAGAACACCAAAATGGCCATTAAGAAGAAAAACAGAAGTTGGTCTCGGTACATGGAAACCAAAAACAGTGACAAGTTGCAGGAATATAAGAAATGGAGGAACAAAGTACGGTGTCTGACCAGAAAACTTCAGAAAAAAGAGGAAAAAGACATAGTAGGTCAAGTTAAAGAGAAACCCAAGAAATTCTGGAGTTTCATCAAAAGTAAACTTAAAACAGTGACTAGAGTTACAGACCTAAAAGCCGGGGATGGAAAAATTGCCATAACGGATGAGGAGAAGGCCGAGGTATTATCAGCCTTTTTCTCAAAGGTATTTACCCAGGAACCAGATAGTGAATTGCCACATATACCAGTTCATAACTTTGATGAACCACTGAATGACTGTCAAGTGAAAGAGGAAGAAGTATGGAAAAAACTTGGAAAGCTAAAAGTGGATAAATCACCCGGCCCTGATAATATAAATGCCAGGATCCTAAAGGAACTCGGGGACAACATTACTCCAGTACTGACAGAGTTATTTGAAACATCTATTAGAGAGGGGAAGCTACCGGAAGACTGGAAATCAGCTAATGTGAGTGCAATACACAAAGGAGGAGATAAATCTGAGGTCAACAACTATCGCCCTGTGAGCCTCACATGTATTACTTGCAAAGTTCTTGAATCCATTATAAGGGACCACATTATGGAACACATGACACGTAATGATTTGTTTTCAGACAGTCAGTTTGGATTTCTAACAGGTAGGTCAACTGTTCTTCAGCTGCTACATGTTATTGACAAATGGACCAGAGTCATTGATGATGGAGGAGAAACTGATGCAATATTCTTAGATTTTCAAAAAACATTTGATAAAGTCCCTCATCAAAGACTTCTAAGAAAGCTTGCCGGATATGGTGTGGGCAGTAATGTCCTCAGATGGATTACCTCATTTTTGCTGGAGAGGAGGCAAAGAGTCCAAATCAATGGAACATTCTCAAAATATCAAAGAGTACACAGTGGCATTCCCCAAGGCAGTATACTTGGACCAGTGCTTTTTGTCATATATATCAATGATTTACCTAGCTGTGTACAGTCGGACCTGTTCTTATTCGCAGATGACACTAAAATTTTCTGAGAAATTAAAAATGAAGAAGACAGACATAAATTACAAGAAGACTTGGACTCCCTGCAAGAATGGTCAAGAACATGGTTAATGCCATTCCACCCCCAGAAGTGCAAACACATGAAAGTAAGTGGAGGGCGTAGGCAAACAAAAGACACAGTATATTATATGCTACGTGGTGAGGAAAATGAAACAGTGGTTCAGAGAAGTGTCAAGGAGAAAGACCTAGGCTTGCTTACTGATGAGAGTTTATCCTTTGGTGACCACATACAGGAAAAAGTGAACAAAGCCAACCAGATCATGGGAATGATTAGGCGATCTTTTGTATACCTTGATATACCAACATTTTGCACTCTTTTTAAGGCAATTGTTCGACCTCACTTGGAATATGCTCAGTCCGTCTGGTCACCTTATAAGAAAAAAGATATTAGGACAATAGAAAAATGTTCAACGTAGAGCCTCCAAGATGGTGCCACATCTACAAAACCTTAATTATGAGGAAAGACTAAGGAAGCTGGACCTTCCAGCTTTAGTATATCGAAGATTACGTGGAGATATGGTGGAGGTCTACAAAATTTTAAATCAGCACTATGACCCTGCTGTTAACATAAATTTCCAATTGAGAAAAGGACCAACTTGGGGCAACATCTTAAAGATCTTCAAACCAAGGAGCCGGACTAGACTGCGACAAGGTGCTTTCCAAGTGAGGGTAGTGGATCCTTGGAACAGCCTCCCCAATAGTGTCATAAAGGCAAAATCTATAAGGGAATTTGAAACGAAACTTGATAAGCACTGGGAGAGACAGGCAATAAAATATGACTATGAAAAAACTATTGCATTTACTGGCACACCCGGCGAAGACCTACCGGAGGATGACCAAGATGTAATTTCTGCATCTGGCCAATCGAAGGTCACCGATCTGGACATATAGGTCTAGCGACCTGCGTCCAGTATCAACGAAAGGTAAGGTAAGGTGAGTCCTACACTGCAGCCAGGGTCACCTATTAATTAAATCTAACATTTTACCTAAATCTCAGGACGGAGTGGGCAATTACTATGAGCACCAAGGGGTAGTACATTATAACCTGGAGCACCAGAGGTAGGGTACAGGGGACCAGTACTCGAATGAGTAAAACAACAAGGAGAATGAGGAAAAAGGTCAGATCATAACTGTTCTCGGAACCTACCTGAGACATATACCATATTATGACTGGCAAAACAAAGGTGGAAACCAATTTGTAAATATCAATCATTGTTATGCTGAACTAAACTTCTGAAGAAAAAAAAAAAGGGGGGGGAGGGGAGGTCAGAACAGTTATGAGTGAATGCAGATATGGATGGTATTACTCATGGAATACACATAAACTCTTAACTATGGCTCCAATTTTATTGAAATTTGGAATAATTGGGCTTTATGGGCCAACAAATTACCTGAGCATGTCAAAAACATTGTGGAACATCTCCATCATATCAAGTTTGCCTTTTCATGGCAACTATGAAGCTGTCAATTTAGAGATGATCAGTAAAACCCAAACTGCTGCCCCAATTGACATACAACTTGGCATGTGAAGGTTTTATGGATCAACACATCACCTGAGCATGTCAAAAACAATGCAGGACCTTCCTTTTATACTATTTTTACTAACACCTTTCATGTTGCCATGGCAACTGTTGTCAATTTAGAGATAATCACTTGTAAAATCCAAATGCCTGGCCCAATTGACATGCAAATTGGCATGTGAAGGTTTTATGGATCAATAAATCACCTGAACATGTCAAAAACAATGTAGGACCTTCCTTTTATACTATTCTTACTAACACCTATCATGTAACATATTCCATCAATGTAATGTATGCGTAATGTAATGTATACATAGCTAAAAGAACTCTACTATCACATTAAAAAGTGCATATATAGGTGCTTTACCCTTTGATTGCCTCACGGTACACTATTTAGTCAGTACTGCAACTATCCTAAGACCTAACTTAGATTTACATTGATATCAGTGCATTATCTTTTACACCAATCTACTGAAATAGAAAAAAGAATAAAGTATTTTTACTTTCAAAGGAGCTATTTTGTTTAATCATGTTATCTATAATCATGATAATCTGAATAAACAGCCTTATTTCAACAGCTCACCTCTATGATCATGAAACCCAGAAGAAAATTAAGTCTTGTCTCTAGACCTCTACTAGTCCTGAGACTTCTCAAGGTCATAGACATGGTCCATGACATGGAATACTGACCATATTATTATTAGTTGTTTAATATATTTGCTATCATAGCCATAGCTGGCTATGTAATAGGCATAACTTAGCCTGCCCAACATCTTAAAATTCATACCATAACAATGTAAGTATTATTTGTGAACATCACCCTTTACAACTGCTACTTGTAGTATCTCCAACATGTCATGTGTAAACAAACGCGACTAAGTATCAGAGAATATGTCTACATGTTCCACATTAGACACAACTGACAAATTACCAACAATCTTAAAATTGCTTATTTCGGGGAAAAAAAAAAACATGAATATCACACTAAAATATTCATATATAGGTGCATTATCTTTAGATTTTCTCTTGGAAAAATAATTTGCCATGGCTAATAGCCAAATTTGTTTTTGTTTTTGAAGAACTGGGCATACACTTGCAGAAGAACAAGACAATTTGAAAATTCTGCACATGTGCTGAATGCTACAAAGCCGTTACATTAATTTGGTGACCCCCGGTCTGTCCCCTTATGCAGAAAATGAGAAGACAGGGAGAACTCCCTTTGGGCTGAGTCAATTTATTTCTCATACTGCCTCATCCCCCATCCCCCACTCACCCCCTCATGCATTACAGCATCATCCATACACAACCCTTCTCCATTCACCCATATCTTCTATCCTCTCCCAACCTTCCTCAACAGACATTCCTCTCTTTCCCAATGCCCCTTTTACCCCATCCGTCCATCTCATCCTAGGATGCCCCCTCATGTGCACTCCTTCCACCTCTGCCTTCCACACCTCTTTTACTAGTCTTTCTTCACTCACTCTTTCCATGTGTCCAAACCATCTCAATACTCTTTCATCAACCCTATCTCCCAGCTCCCTTTCCACCCCTGTTCTCCTCCTCACCTCATTTCTCACTCTCTAGCCCAGTAACCCCTATCATACTTCTCAGGCATTTCATCTCAAACACATTCAAACTCCGTCTCTCTTCCTCTCTTATGTTCCATGTTTCTGCCCCATACAGTGCTGTCGGCACAATCACTCCTTCATACAATCTCCTTTTAGCATCCATTTCCAAATGTCTATTTCTCATTACACTTTTTAATCCTCCAAAGCATTTACTCGTTTCTCTCAATCTACATTTTACCTCCACCCCCACTCCTTTTCCTGCCATATTCGCACCCAAGTATCTAAAACTATTCACTTCCTCCAGTCTCTCTCCCTTAATACTCACTTCCAGCCTGCTGCCACTCTCTCCCCTTGTACATCTCATCAACATACTTTTACCCATATTTATCTTCAACTACTTTCACACACCTTCTCAAACTCTGTCACTAACTTCCACAGACCCTCCTCTGATCCTGCTACAAGCACAGTGTTGTCAACAAACAAGAGCTGGCTTATCTCCCACTTTTCTCCATTTTCTTTAACCATCTCCAACCCCTGACCCACTACCCTTGCATTCACTTCTCACACCACCCCATCCATGTATAGATTGAACAGCCAGGGTGACATAACACATCCCTGACGAAGTCCCACCTTTACCTCAAACCATTCACTCTCTCCATTTCTAATCCTAACACATGCTCTACTACTCTCGTAAAAACTCTTGACTGCTCTTAACAGCTTTCCTCCTATTCCATATATCTGCAATACCTCCCACAGTGCCTTCCTGTCAACCCTGTCATAAGCCTTTTCCAAATCCATAAATGGCCAAAAAACATCCTTACCTTTTCCCATAGCTTTCTTACATATTTGTCTTACCACAAAAATATGATCTACACAACCCCTACCTGTCCTAAAACCACTGTTCCTTACCAATTACTTCCTCTGTTCCTCTCCTAATCGTCACAATCAAGACCCTCCTATAAGCCTTCCCAACTACACTCAACAAGCTGATCCCTCTGAAACTACACTCACACTTGTCCCCCTTTCCCTTGTAAAGTGGAACTATACAGGCACTCCTCCAGTCCTCCAGTACTCTACCCTCTCTTAAACAAACATTAGATAACCTTACCAGCCAGTCCACCATCACTGTACCTCCTTTTTTCAGACATTCTGCATGGCATCCATTCAACCCAGATGCCTTAACTGCTCTCATCATCTTAACAGTTGCCTTCACTTCATCTTTCCTTATTTCTTTTTAATTTATCTCACATATCACTCTTATTTTCTTAGCGCTTACCACTGCAACTACCTTTCCCTCTCTATCCTCCTTCACATTTAGCAACTCCCTAAAATACTCTTCCCACCTTCCTCTCACTGCTTTGTCTTCCATTATCATCTCTTCATCCGCACCTTTTACTTTTTCTTCTCTACTTGATTTGTCTTCTCTTTCTCTTTTAATTTCCTTGCAAAACATCTTTTTATTGCTTTAGAAATGTTCTGTCTTACTCTTACCCCATTTCACATCTGCTCTCCTCTTTGCCTCCTTAATCTTATGCTTTATTTCTCTTTATTTTGTATCTCTCATACCCCTTGTCCTAATTTGTAACCACTCTATGAAAGCCTGCTTCTTCTCTACACCCTAATTTGCCTCCTCACCCCACCACTCACTACCCTTCCATCTATTTCCTCCCATCCTCCTTGTTCCACACACCATCATTGCACACTTTATGACTCCTTCCTTGAACCATTCCCATTCCTCCTCCACTCCTAGTTCTACTCTATCCTTCACCCCCCCCTCTCCTGTCTCAGCTTCTTCTTATACTCCTCTTTCTCATTTAAGCAGTTCACTCTAAGTACCTCCCTACCTTCTGCCCTTTTCCTCTTTCTCCACCTATTCTCCACTTTCAACTTATCTTCCACCAGAAAATGATCTGATATTTCCCCACTCTCTCCCCTTAGAACATGTACATCCATAAATCTTCCTGCCATACTCCTGGTCACTACTGTATAGTCCATTGACTCTCTGTCTGCCACCCTTCCATCCACCACCCTCTCCCATGTACACTTATGCTTGAAGTTCTTCCTAAACACTGTATTTCCTATCAGCAACTTTTTTTCTAGACATATCTCCACCATCAACTCTCCACTATGATTTTTTCCTGGAACTGCATACTTCCCTATCACTCCATATATTGATTCATTTCCTACCCTAGGACATTTCTTCCTAATCCTTCTACACACTCATTTAAATCCATCCAAAAAGCCTCCCTTTCCTCTATGCTCTTCTCACTACCAGGCCCATACGCACTTACATCTCCCTAGCTTCACCTTCATCCACATCAACCTCGAAGAAACCTCCTTCCACTCCACTACATGCTTACCTATCTCTTCACTTACTAGGATAGCCACCCCTTCTCTCCCTCGTCCCTTCTTCACTCCTGAGAACCTCCCAACTACACTCCCAAACACACTTTCAACTTAGTTTCATTCAATGCCAACACATCCATCTTTCTTCTCACAAACATACTGCCTATCTCTTCCCTTTTACTCTCATCTGTACCTCATCCATGCACATTAAAAGACCCAAACCTTAAGGTACTGGTTGGAAAACTCTTAGACCCTCTTATGCCTTTACTTTTGTTAGGAATGTCCCCTTTGGGGCTACAGGTAGAAGGATTCCTAGTCCTATTCCCCGTCCCGTTTTTTGTCACCTATGACTCAAGTGGAAGATGTGGCAGCATTCTTTTCCCCCACCACAGGGTAGGCAAAAAAAGCAAATGAATATTCAGGGAAATGGTACAGGACAGTAACAAGGGGTTAGGGGACAGCATAATGGAGGGATAGTCACAGTGTAATAAAAGTGTCATCATTTTTCTATGAACAGAGCCCTCCTCTATCACAGACAAGATGATGTGTGGCTCTGGTCTGTAGAGGTGCCCCATATAGATCCTAAAGTATCAACTGCATGTTACTTTGCCACAATAACATGCAGCCAATAACCCAGATGGGTTTTGACATTACCATAAAAAAATTTGGACATTATCATAAAAGTATCCAGGTTCATGGTGTCCTTGTAATTGGTGGAATTTGACTTTGTTGATCACTGCATTTGTGTTGTCTATTAAAGCAGTAACTTTTTTATGGATTTCATCTACTGGGTTCCTTTTGATTCGTAAGAACTTGGACGTATCATATCACAGATACCTACTCCCACTTACCAACTGGCAAAACAACTATCCTCCTACATTGCCATTTGTTCAAAGGAACAAGCAGTCAGCCTTCTCCCCCTCCCCCACTTGGGTTACACCACAGCAAAGCGATAATTTGGCAGTTCAGCTTAAACAACCATCCTCAGCCAATCACTGGCGAAGACGTCAGCCTGGATCTACTTTATAAGCCAGGCACTTCCATTATTCAGTAGACTTGCCTCTAGCTAGCTGCCACCTTGGATTCCTCTGGATTGTAATCTTTATTGCTTGGACAAACGACGACTTGATGTGCCAGGTTTCAGTCTTACCTGTTCCATACTACATATCTCATTTCCCATTTGTTTTGTATTATGTGTTAGGATTAATATTGATATAATTTTGTTAGTTTATTGTCTGATTATATTTTATACTGAAATATAAAATGGTTAACACTGTCCTGTCTTTCCGCATACCAATAGTCTGATGCGTTTTCATGACCCCATTCTAACTTTGTTGTGGCTTGGGTACATGGTATGCTCTTACAGTTAACAAGTATCTTTCCAGCCTGAGTCATAACAATATATATATATATATGTATATACATATATATATATATATACATACATATAGTTACAGGCTTCTGATGGTATTTCTGTGGAATGTTAATTGTTTTTCCACCAAACCTGAGGTTGGGGGGGGGGGGACTGCAATTTCTGACATCCCTCACTGGTGTGTATGTGTGTAGTGGTCATCTGCGAAATTTTGATAAAGATTTCTTATTTCCAACTAAGCTATTGTGTCCTACATTATACAGCGATCTCTTTTTCTCTTATATTCACCCACTCATTTTCTTTAGTATTTCATGATCAATTATTAATGTTGCAGTTTCTGTTTCTTTACTCGCAATTTCGGTTCAACCTCATAATTTTTAGTATTTACTCAACTTTCCATTTCTCTCTTCTGTTAAGATTCTCCTTTAATACAAGTTTGTTTCCTTCTCCTAATGGATTTTAGTTAATGCCCCACTGTATTTGTATGTGCTTGTATTACTACTATTTCATGCTCTCATAAAGTTAGATGTGGAAATCAGTGTATATATATATATATATATATTTTTTTTTTCTTTCAGGTCAAGGGGTAAACATCAATATTTTCTTGGAAGATTTCATATATTTATCATATAATAAAATATGAGAATCCTGTGAGGCATCTGCTGCAATCAGACTGTACAATATGTCATCTTAATTATCATGCGATGACACACACTGGTGAAAAACCTTTCCATTGTGACCTCCTGTGTGACACAATTTTCTGACAAAACGGTGCTCTCAAATATCATGTGATGAGCCACACTGGAGAGACTCCTTTCAAATGTGACCTGTGCGATGCAGCTTTCTCAGGAAAGAGTGCTCTCAAACATCACGCAGTGACCCACACAGGAGAGAAGCCCTTCAAGTGTGACATTTGCTATGCAGCTCTCAACAAAGATTGCTCTTGAACAACACATGATGACTCACACTGGAGAGGAATCTTTCCAATGTGATATGTGTGCTGCAAGTTTCTCATAAAAGGGTAAAATCAAACATCACTCTATGACCCACACTGAAGAAAAGCCTTCAAATGTGACCTGTAGGAAGTACCCTTTTCAACAAAGCGTGCTCTCAAATATCACATGAACCACACTGGAGAGATGCCTTTCAAGTGTATCCTGTGCCATGCAGCTTTCACAAGAAAGACAGCCCTTACACATCATGTGATGACTCACACTGTAAAGAAACCTTTTCAGTGTGACCTGTGTGATGCAGCTTTCTCAGTAAAGTATTCTCTAAAAAGACACATGATGACCCACACTGGAGAAAAACCTTTCAAGTGTGACCTGTGCGATGCAACTTTCACAGCAAAGCGTTCTCTCAAAAGCCACATTATGACCCACACTGGAGAAAAGCCTTTCGAGTGTGGCCTGTGCGAGGCAGCTTTCTCAGGAAAGAGTAATCTCAAATGTCATGTGATGACCCACACTGGAGAGAAGCCTTTCGAGTGTGACATTTGTGATGCAGCCTTCTCAAGGAAGAGTGCTCTTGAATATCATGTGATGACTCACACTCTAGAGAAGCCTTTCAAGTGTGGCCTATGCAATGCAGCTTTCTCAAGAAAGATTGCTTTGAAACATCATGTCATTATCCACACTGAAGAGAAGCCTTTCAAGTGTGACCAATGTGATGCAGCTTTCAAACGAAAGCCTGCTCTCAAATATCACGTGATGATTCACACTGGTGAGAAGCCTTTCAAGTGTGACCAGTGCGATGCAGCTTTCCCATTAAAGAGTGCTCTCAAACGTCACATGATGACCCATGCTGGAGAGAAGCCTTTCAAGTGTGACCTGTGTGATGCAGCTTACAGACAAAAGAGTGTTCTCGACTGTCATGTGATGATTCACACTGGAGAGAAGCCTTTCAAGTGTGACCTGTGCAATGCAACTTTCTCACAAAAAAGCGCTCTTAAATATCATGTGATGACCCACACAGGAGAGAAGCCTTTCAAGTGTGACATGTGTGATGCAGCCTTCTCACAAAAAAGTGCTCTCAAATATCATGTGATGACCCACACAGGAGAGAAGCCCTTCAAGTGTGACCTTTGTGATGCAGCTTTCTCAAAAAAGAGTGCTCTCAAATATCACATGATAACCCACACTGGAGAGAAACCTTTCCATTGTGACTTGTGTGGTGCAACTTTTTCATGGAAGGGTCATATGAAAAATCACATGATGACCCACACTGGAGAAAAGCCTTTCAAATGTGACCTGTGTGATGTAGCTTTCTCACAAAAAAGTACTCTCAAGCATCACGTGATGACCCACAGTGGAGAGAAGCCTTTCAAGTGTGAACTGTGTGATACAGCTTTTTCAATAAAGCATTCACTCAAACGTCACATGATTACCCACACTGGAGAAAAGCGTTTTGAGTGTGGCATGTGTGATGCAGCTTTCCCACGAAATAGTTCTCTCAATTATCATGTGATGACCCATACTAGGGAGAAGCCTTTTCAAGTGTGACCTGTGCATTTCAGCTTTCTGATTTTTTTTTTTTTCCCCCAAATGATATGTGGTGATGCAGTGGAGAGCCATTTCAAGTGTTACCTGTGCCATACAGCTTTCTCAAGGAGACAAAAAAAAAAAAAAAAAAAGAATAAATAAATAAAAAATAAATTAACTTTAGACATCATGTGGTGACCCATACAGAAAAGAAGCCTTTTCAGTTGTCATGTAGTGACTTTTTCTTCACGAAAGGTTAATCTCATCTGTGATGACCCATATTGTGCTGGCGAGAGGCCTCTTCAGTGTAACCTGAATGATTTTAACTTTGACATATGATTGTATGTTTAGGTATTAAGTATTGATCCACTGTTATAGACCTGTTTGCTTGATGAGTTGTAATGCACCCATACTCTTAGTTGTAAAAGTTAGTTGGTGTACTCACAGTTGTGCAGTTATCTAAGTGACCTTGAATTGGCCTACTGTGTAATTGCATTTTGCTTGTTCATAGTTAAAGTCTTGATCGTTCCATAAAGTGTATGAATGTTCTTGTAATTACTAGAAACTGTTTGAGAATATTAGAGTGGCATGACACATTATGACTGATACAGTTCTGTTTACCTTAGCATTGTGCAAAGTTGGTTGGATTATATGCCATTGTTACTTGTGATTTGTGACTTTGAATATAATTACGATTATATATTCAGCAGTGTTTATTGAATCTCTGAAGATACAACACCCACAGTTTAATGAAATCTTTTTCGCAAAACCTCCATGACTTCTTGTGCCTTTGTTGTCTCAGTATGAAATCTAGTTGTCAATTTTCCTGCATGTAACACATCCTTCTGAGTCTTTGTTAGGGCAACGTAAATTAAAGCATCCTTGATGGTGAATTTTTTCTGAAAAGAAACCTTACTGTGGTTATTATTTTTATATTTGTTATTATTTACTGTTATTTCATTTTTAAAGGCTGTTTATTAATGAAGTTAAGATTTTCATTAATTTATTGGCTTTTAAGTTAACTTTGAAATAAAGGACTAACTTCCTTTATATTGGAAACTTTTGTTAATAGTCTGTTGACTCCATACATATAGTTTCCATTACTTTCATATTTTAGTACAGATTATAACAATGTAATTTAATAAGTTACCGTAATGCTTTCCAATAGAGCAGATATGTTTTATTTCAAAGTGAAAAAAATTGTGCTTCCATGGATAAGTCACAGAAAATGAATAAACAAAGAATATAAAGATATATCTCTTGGAGCACATGACTCTTTTACTTTATAATGACATAAACTCACCAACAGTATATACAGGCACACCTCGGCTTATGTCGTTTCAACTTACATCGTTTTTAAAGATACGTCGGTTTTCAAAAGTAATATATGGAAAATATAATTCAAGTTGTCATTTTACTTGACATTGCATTGGTCAGCCAATAATGGAATCGCATAAACACCAAAAAATGTTTCAAGCACATAAAGGAATGTTACAATAAATAAGAATAGAAACATGTAAAATGATATTAAGATTCAGTAACTGCCAAAATACATACCATAAAGTAGTATGGCCTAGTCCACCAGAACAGGAAAACAGCTGATTTTCTTACTGGGGCAACAGTAGTTCCAGTAGTGTATCTACCATTAGGCAGTATCTTGAATCCCGCAAATGTTTTGTATTCTGATCTGTTAAGTGAAGTTTTGTAGATTTTCTCATTAACATTCACTTGTAACTGTAATATTTGCCCCCATGCATCCTAAGTCCTAGTGAAATTGCCAAGCGTCATGTTATTTCGCTGGAGGATGAAATGGAGATGATAAAACGTTTACAATGCAAACATCAACATATTGCATGTACTGCATCGGTAAATTAAAAATACTTTATTTTGCACTTATTACAAAATGATTGTAAGCTTTAAATAGTTATTATTATTATTTTTTTTTTTACTGTGTGTTATTGACAATGCATTCATAAAGTACAGCACCGCAAAATAACTTTAAGCGATGTAAACATCACCAAATTGTACGCATTGGTGAAGTTAAGGTACAGGTACTTTTTTCACTTAATTACAAAATAATAAATACATGTTTTGTTTGAAAACTGAAAATGGGTTTTTATTAGCCTTATTGAAAATGCATTCATAAGTAAAATACAGTACTGGGGAATGGCTATTAGCAGGTTAGCCTAGACTACACCAGGCCTACCTAGCCTACATATAAGCAAATTCAACTTGGGGCACTTATGTCATTTTTCAACTTATGTCGTGTCTCCTGGAACCAATTAACGACGTAAGGTGAGGTGTACCTGTACAGTAGGTCCGACATACGGCAGCTGTGCTGATATGGGCTGGTGGGAATTTTCCCAATTGCATGATTATTTTTATTGTGGTTTGCATTTTTACACATATGTACAGTACTCCCTTTTCTCACCTGAAAACTTAAAGCAAAAGAAAATACAAGTCCTTTGCTGTCTCTAGCCTTCAGGTCTATAGTGGTTTCATTTTTCTGCCTAAATAATTTAGTTTTCTATCCGACTGATACTCCGATTTATTTGACAGAAACCAGTGTCTTACCTGATTTATGTTATTACTCAAGTGACACATAAACTCAAAGCAAAGAAATGTAATGGGTCTGATTCCAACTTAGAGCTGGGCAATGGTCACTATTAGCAAATACAATAATTCCAACTGATATTCATTGCAAATCTTCATACTCATTTGCCATTTCACCAACCATGTGAACAATTTGTTAAGATCATCCTGCAGAAACTCTGAATCGTCTCCTGACCTAATTAGGCATCCTATTTTAGTGTCATCCGCAAACTTACTAACATCACTATTTATCCCATCGTCCAAGTCGATTATGTATATAATGAACAACAAGTGACCAAAAATGGGCCCTGGGGAACCCCACCAGTAATATAACCCCACCTGGATTTTACTCCATTTATAGTGACCCGCTGTTTTCTGTTACTGATCCTAGCTCTAATCCATTCTAACACTTTTTCTCCTATGCCATGGGCTTTGATTTTATTTAGTAGACTCTGGTGTGGCACCTTGTCAAACGCTTTTCTAAAGTCAAGGTAAATCACATAGTAATCATTGTTATGTGATGCCTTATATACTTTAGTTTAAAAGGATAGAAGATTAGTCACACATGACTTACCCTTGGAGAAACCATGCAGTGTATCATGAATTAAATTATGTCTCTCAGTGTGTTCTCTGAGTCTATTTACTATTATTGATTCAAGCATATTACCTATAACCGATATCAATCTGGCTTGTACTTGCATATAGATGATCTATCTCCCTTCTTAAAAACGGGAACAACGTTTGCCTGGCCCCAAGCAGTAGACACAAAACCAATGTCTACCGATTTATTAAATATTTCAGCTAACTGGTCGCAGATTTCAAATTTACACTCCTTAAGCACTCGAGGATAATTTTAATCTGGACTCGGGGATTTTGTAGATGTAAGTCTTTCTATCTGCTTGACTACTACTTTACTAATGCTGATATTAGATAGTCTGTTGTCTTTATCCCCACTGATAATACAGTTTATTATATTTTTAACGAAAAGTGCTACTCTTCCCTCACTCCTGCCAGCCTTGTCCATGTGAAAAAACTTATAACCTTCTATTTCGATTTTCGGAAGGAAATGTTTATCAGCCATGTTGATCCAGGATTCAGTAATAGCTATAATATCAAAATTCTCTACGCATGCTTTACCTCGCAGCAAATCAATTGTGTTTATTACATTTCTGCTATTTGTATAGTAAACTTTAATTTCATCCTCCCTCCACCTGATATGGTGATTCTTATCACAGTCCTTGTCTGAACTGTCTCTATTGCCTAAACTATATTCCGATAACCCCCCCCCCCCCTTACTCCCACGTGATCTACCCGAAGGAACCCTGTAGGATGACTACTCGCTCAAGGGATTCAGCAAGGAGCCGCAATCCTCTGGGCGACAAGTGCACCCCATCCCTTGTATATAGATGATTCTTACCGTAAAAGCGATCCCAGTTCCTGGTGAGGACCTTTTTTCCATCTTTCCGCCTCTTATTTTTCACCGTTATCCATCCATCCGGGCTCCAAACTTGGTTTATCTTCCGTATTTTGAGCCTTTGAGCGGAGAACTCGATTCTTCTCTTTACGGCACCCTTTAACATTTTTTTTCATCAACTTTACATTTGGTTAGTGTAGTCATAGGACAAAGGAAAATATGACTGAATAATCATGTACATGTATTTATGGATGTATTATCTAAGTATCTATAAAAATATTCTTGGCCAGGGGGAAGGGGTCCATGGTACTTTGGGGACACCTGTGGGCAGTGGCGCGGGGTAAAGATGCTGGAGTCTTTTGCTGCTAAGAAACGAAGACAGAGACATTTTTGGAAATGGATGATAAACACTAAGAAGATAATTAAAAATGTAGTGTTGAAAAACTGTAAACAACTTCAGATGTTGAAATCAGAGCATAGTACAATGTTTCCAGAATTTTACGATAATGTGAAGTCTTTTAATGTTAACGAATCCCTAAAAGAGTTTTATAGAAAAGTGTTAAAATTTAATGCCACAATTCGTGAATCAGATGAGTATATGTATTGCGATGAAATGTTTGACAGTTTACCGTTATATGATGGTGAAATTAAGAGTGAAGTTTCAGAAATTAAAAAAAAAAACGAGAAGAACGAAGGCAGAAACAGATACAAACGTTTGAGAAAACTTCAATGGATTGTGTTACTGTTAACAGTCTCCTAGGATACTTTCAATGTAACTTAAAAAATAAAGTCTTTCCAGTTTTTCCCGTTTTTCAATCCGTGGTATTTTGGGGACATCGGGTGGGTGTAAGGTTGTCCAATAGGAAGAAGAAGAAGAAGAAAAAGGAGTCGGGGTCAGGTGGTATTCTTCCTCTTCTTCTTCTTCGCGTTCTTCTTCTTCGTGTTCTTCATCTTCGCGTTCTTCTTCGCGTTCTTCTTCTTCCTCCTCTTCTTCGCGTTCTTCTTCGTCTTCGCGTTCTTCTTCGTCTTCGCGTTCTTCTTCTTCTTCTTCTTCTTCTTCTTCTTCTTCTTCTTCTTCTTCTTCTTCTTCTTCTTCTTCTTCTTCTTCTTCTTCTTCTTCTTCTCCTCCTCCTCCTCCTCCTCCTCCTCCTTCGGATCTAGAGGACTCGAGCGGATCTTTGAGACTCGAGTGGATCTAGAGGACTCGAGCGGATCTTTGGGACTCGAGCGGATCTAGAGGACTTGAGTAGATCTTTGGGACTCGAGCGGATCTTGGGCGTAACTTAAAAAATAAAGTCTTTCCAGTTTTTCCCGTTTTTCAATCCGTGGTATTTTGGGGACATCGGGTGGGTGTAAGGTTGTCCAATAGGAAGAAGAAGAAGAAGTCGGGGTCAGGTGGTATTCTTCTTCTTCTTCTTCTTCGCGTTCTTCTTCTTCGCGTTCTTCTTCTTCGCGTTCTTCTTCGCGTTCTTTTTCTTCGCGTTCTTCTTCTTCGCGTTCTTTTTCTTCGCGTTCTTCTTCTTCCTCCTCCTCTTCGCGTTCTTCTTCGCGTTCTTCTTCGTCTTCGCGTTCTTCTTCTTCTTCTTCTTCTTCTTCTTCTTCTTCTTCTTCTTCTTCTTCGCGTTCTTCTTCGCGTTCTTCTTCGCGTTCTTCTTCTTCGCGTTCTTCTTCTTCGCGTTCTTCTTCGCGTTCTTTTTCTTCGCGTTCTTCTTCTTCCTCCTCTTCTTCGTCTTCGCGTTCTTCTTCTTCCTCCTCTTCTTCTTCGTCTTCGCGTTCTTCTTCTTCTTCGTCTTCTTCTTCGTCTTCTTCTTCGTCTTCTTCTTCTTCTTCTTCTTCTTCTTCTTCTTCTTCTCCTTCGGATCTAGAGGACTCGAGCGGATCTTTGAGACTCGAGTGGATCTAGAGGACTCGAGCGGATCTTTGGGACTCGAGCGGATCTAGAGGACTTGAGTAGATCTTTGGGACTCGAGCGGATCTTGAGGGCTCGAGCGGATCTTTGGGACTCGAGCGGATCTTGACAAGTGTGGTTTACTACTTGATTGTATCCAGTGCTTTGCTCACGGACAGTTATACGTTGCATGTTCACGGGTGACAAGTCATGATTCGTTCTTCGTATACACAGGGTATCGAAAAGTAGGCGAAGAATATAAGAGGAAACCAGCGCGTAACTGTGTGTATAAAGAAGTTTTCCTAGATATAAGTAGTAGAGAACGCTTACCAGATCTGTCAGAAGCTCTTCATTGTGGGAGTGATTCGCACGTGCAGACAATAACAGAAGAACCAGATCACTTTATCCCACCGAATCTAACTGAAGAAGCCATCAAGACGATTATGCCCGAAGAATTTTACCGTGATGATGACTCCGAGAAGGTTGAGCTTTCAGAAGAGTTTAAAGAACTTAAGGAAGAGATTAACAAACGTGACATAGAATTTAAAGAGATTAAAAAACGTGAAAGAAATCATGAAAAAGAGCTGGAAACCATCAAAGAATTGCTTTACGAGATTATCAGCAGTGATGAAGAAGATGAGAACAGTCCTTCGAAAAAGAAGAGAAAATGCGGTGCAGATGTAAATATTGTGAAGGAGTAAATAGTATAAATAAAACTGTATAGTATTAAACATGGGGCGGAGCCCTCGGGCGCGTAATGCGAGCAGCGCCGCAGGCCAAGTACCCCTGGCGTAGCCAGGGCCGGCGCAGCCGGGTGCTTGTAATTTACAAAATTATTATCTAATTTTCTAATGCTATATCACGTACGTACGTATGCACTAATAAAAAGATACCAGGGGCCGTATACACAAAACTTTTTTGTTAACCTTAACAATCTCTGCTAGCTTACAGAAAACCACTAAAAGGTATACACCAATGCTTAACTAACAACTGTTAGCTAGTAAACAGTTGACTTTGTTTATCAAGTACCGCTAAACAGTGCTGAAGTTAGCAGCTTATGAACATGTAAATGGACGTATTATCAAAAATTGCACACATAAAACAGTGTTATTAATGTAGTTGTTCAAAATTTATTAGTAGAGTATCATGATAGCACATAGATATCGTATGTATGGTTTTTTAGGAGTACTTATTGACCAACGACAGATATTTTTGGACGAAGGTGCATTGTACTGGCGGCCGTGCCACAGACAAATCTTCCGACAGAAGACTCAACAATTATTTCAAAGGATATAGGCATGGCAGAAGAAAAACAGAAAAAGAAAAGGAAGCCAAACTGGTCACAAGAGGAAACACTCCTCTTGGTCAACGTGATTAAGGAGAACAAAACAATTATAAATGGGCGATTCAAGCCAAGTTTAAACCACAAGGACAAGAGGGAGGCATGGCAAAGCACGTTGATGCTGTGGTATCGTTTTCTGTTTACATATAAATGTTCATCGACACTTGGAGCCACAATTCTAATGTTTGTGCCATCTATGGTACCCACAACACCGGGAAACCTACAGTCTTCCATGAACTCTGCTTGTTTTACTTGCACTTCTTGGCGAGTCAATGGGAATTTTACAAATTGAGTTACAATATCTGGTTCTTATAGTGCATAAATTGTTTGAGTATTGACACTGCTTATTTTTGCTTTCGAGGTCCCGAAGTCGTTACTGCTGCATTTTACCTGTGGCTAAATATCATAGGGTAATTGCCACCTTCGTCTAAGGACTCAGTGGTCGATTCCGTTCTGTTCTCTCATATATATATATATATATATATATATATATATATATATATATATATATATATATATATATATATATATGTATGTATGTATGTATATATATATATTCCTTTCTTCATATGGACATGGTTTTCTAGTTTTGTTTTAAACAAAGCATTGTTTTTAAGTGGTCATGAATGCACCCTTAACTTTTCTTTTTCTAGAAGTAGCATATCCTATGTCGTTTTGTTTGACTGGCATTGGTTCTGTTTTGCTTTTGGTTGATATAGTCACAGGATGAAAAAGAAGTAGACTGATAACCTGATAGGGCATTAACTGAATGTTTTGGCTCTTGTGTGTCTGGTGATTAAAATTGGTCAGCATGTGTGGGTTGATCTTCTTGTGATTTGAATTTTTTTTACTCGCATCAATTTTACATAAAGTAGCTCAGATGAGGTGGTGCTCAGATGAGAGGAAGGGTGGGAGGGGTGTGGAGTGTATTTAGGGATGAAATGGGTGGGAGTGTTTTTATGCCTTTCCCTTTTTGGCTACCTCCCTTGGAAGGGGGAAAAAGCCATGGTATATGTATGTATGTAGCTTCTGATGCCTCCTTTTTGTTTTCAATACTGTTATTTTGTTCCTCCTGGTCCTTTCAGATGCACTTTGGCAGGCCTTTTAGAAGTTAGTTTTATTTTATTTATTTTTTATGATTGCCTTTTTCATCCATTTTGCACATTATACTGTTGTAATGTGGCTATTGGCAACACCGGAAAAAATGCAGCTGAATGGCATGCTGTCACAAATATTCATAAAATTGTCACTTGTAGTAGTGCTGGACTGTTATTGTCATTAATATGTCCAGCTCGATAATCTCAAGATGACAAAATAATGGCTACTGAAGTGTGTAAAGTGTATAATTAGTCATACAGAACTGTTGACTGTGTAGTAAAAGTTGACAAAGAAATATGTGGTGGCTCATTGAGAGTGAAAGGTGTAACATACATACATATACCAAGGCTTTTTCCCCCATACAAGGGAGGTAGCCAAAAAGAAGAGGCACAAAATCACCCATTTCATCCCCAAATACACTCCACTTCCCTCCACCCTCCCTCCCTCCCATCTTAGCACCTCCTGGATGACGGGTCATCCCTGCACCTTGTCCACTGGCCTGGGTCAGAAACAGTGTCGCAAGGCACAGCACATCCACAGCAAGGCCGCTTCTTTAAATCGGCGACCCCCCTCTCCATCCCCCCATGCAGAAAAGGAGAAGACGAGGAGAAGTCCCTTCGGGCTGTGTCAAATTTTGCTCACACAAACTACCTCACCCCCCCATCCCCCCACCCATTCCACCTCATGCAATCATAACATCATCCATATACAACCATTCTCCATTCACCCCTGTCTTCTGTCCTCTCCCGTCCTTCCTCAACAGACATTCCCCTCTTCCCCAAAGCCCCTTCACCCCATCCATCCATCTCATCCTACGACGTCCCCTCATGTTCACTCCCTCCACATCTGCCTTCCATACCTCTTTTACTAGTCTTTCTTCACTCATTCTTTCCATGTGTCCAAACCATCCTAATACTCTTTCATCAATCCTATCTCCCAACTCCCTTTCCACCCTTGTTCTCCTCTTTACCTCCACATCATTTCTCACTCTATCTAGCCTAGTAACCCCCATCATACTTCTCAGACACCTCATCTCAAACACATTCAAACTCCTTCTCTCTTCCTCTCATATGTTCCATGTTTCTGCCCCATATAGTGCTGTTGGCACAATCACTCCTTCTTACAGTCCAGTCTCCTTTTAGCATCTATTCCCAAATGTCTATTCCTCATTACATTTTTTAATCCACCAAGGCATTTACTCACTTCTCTCAATCTACATTCTACCTCCATCTCCATTCCATCTTTTCCTGCCAAATTCGCACCCAAGTATCTAAAACTATCCACTTCCTCCAGTCGCTCTCCCTTAATGCTCACTTCCAATCTGCTGCCACTTTCACCCCTTGTACATCTCATCACCTTACTTTTACCCGCATTTATCTTTAGCTTTCTTCTTTCACATACTCTCCCAAACTCTGTCACCAACTTCTTCAATCACTCCTCCGATCCTGCCACAAGCGCAGTGTCGTCCGCAAACAGCAGCTGGCTCACCTCCCACTTTTCTCCATTTTCTTTAATCATCTCCAATCCCTGTCCCACCACCCTTGCATTTACCTCTCGCACCACCCCATCCATGTACAAGTTGAACAGCCAGGCCAACATAACGCATCCCTGACAAAGTCCCACCTTTACCTCGAACCACTCGCTCTCTCCATTTCTAATCCTAACACATACTCTACTACTCTCGTAAAAACTCTTGGCAGCTCCTAGAAGCTTTCCTCCTATCCCGTATATTCGCAAAACCTCCCTTCATGAAACTGAAGGATGTAACATGTGGGAAAAATAAAACAAAAGCTTTGTGAAAGTATTCTAGCACTGTATTCTATACAAACACACGTGGAGTACATCAAGGAATGTGATTTGCCCTTTTCAGTAGCAACATGCTTTAAGCATAATAAAAGCAAGTGTAGTATGTTCTGTTCAATTAGCCTAGGGTTGTGATTTACATGAGTTAGCTCCCCTCTGACAAACATTTCTCTAGTCCTTCGAAATCGAAACTACACGCTCTGATTGAAGGGAACGTGCGTGGTCCCTGCCGGCGTCCCAAATTTCCTGGACTTTGGCTCCCAACTGCAGCTATCCATCCCCCTTCGCCAATTTCCCAGTGTACGAGAATTCTCATGACCCTCAACAAAAACAAAAAAGTGTCCAGCCCCCACCCCTAACTGAAATGAGCAAATTGAAAATTTAGAACACCCATTGAGATAATTTTATTAAGTGGAATTTTTAATTGCCAGGGCTAAAGATTTGTCAGCCATCAGTGCTAGCCCAACCATTAACCCCCTCCCCTTCTGAAATGAGGATAATATATGTGTATTATCATATTACTATTAGCCCCCCCAAAAAAATTTGCTCAGCCCCCCTTTAGCCTCCCCAACTAAAAATTCCTGGCGCCGCCGCTGCCCTCAACCATCCCCTCCTCTTTCCACTGTCCAGGGATTTCCGGACAATATTATTTAGTTGCCGTTCGGAGCCGTAGTGTACGTGCACAATACAAAATATCAATGAAGTGCTTAAGCTGTGTTATTTAAGGCCCCAAAGAGATGCCGAAAGGAAGGACTACCTTCAACCATGAATGTGCCAAAGAATTTGGATTTATTACGAAATGTAGAAGAGATAAGCCACATGCTCTTACACACTTATGCCGTTGTGATGTCGATGTTGAGGGCACAGGAGAAACTGCGGTTGAATGGCACGTTATAGCAGTGTCGGACCGTTATTATTTTCATTATTATGCCCAACTCGATCATCTATACGCTTTGGATATTTTTGTGATGAAGTCAAGGCCTGTTACATTCACGATATCGATATGAGTGAATTATATGAAGAGTGGGATTGCGGAAGCAATTATCACTACTCCTGAGATGATAGATAACCACATTGAAGAATGTTATCTCAATTTGTTCAGTAAATTTGAGTGCCCTTTCAGAAATATGAAGAAGGTGGGCGCTTATGTTTTCTCTATTCCATGTAGTAATGTTCACACAGAACAAGTTTTTTTTCAATGATGAACTCTGAAAATAAAAAATAAAATAAAAAATAAATCGTCTGCAAATGGACTTCAAATCTGTAACTCCAAATATGCAACAACTCAGAGGGGTGTCCAGCATAAGCGAAAGATCCATGACCAACAGAAGACTGAGATGGTAAGTAAAAAAAAAAATAATAATAATGTAGGCAACATGGTAAGCAGGCTGCCGCTGCCTTCTTTAGTTTGTGAAGCAAGTTAATTTAGTTAGCATACAGTAGCTGTTCTACCAGGAGTAATATGTTGTATTCGTTTCTCTCAGTTCTTTTCAGTATATTTTATATATTCCATGCGCCTTATTTGTATTCCGATTACTCATTAAACATGTTGAAGTTGAAATTAAATGTCGCCAATAAAGACAAAAATAAAAAAAATCCATTGTTTACATTCTCCTTATGGGTGCGCCACTCCGCTTCTTCGGTAAGAAAATTCAACATAGAATTTGGAAGGTCAACAATCATGCAGGTAGTAAGGAAGTGTTATTCTTGTATTTATTGTGTGGTACATTTTTTCTTACCAGTTCAAAACTTGTTGTTGCTTGGTTTGATGTTAGTTCCAATCGCATATGGCACTGCCAGTTTGGTAGGCTAAAGTTAGTTTTGTGAGAAGGCTTTTTCACTGCTTACATTCTTACATGTTATGCAACGACCATAGGTATAAAGCCACAAATTAAATAGTACGTGTTTATTTTACTATATTCTCGTCTAATTTTCTTTAATGCAAAGTTTGTGGGTTACAGGAGTAACATGCATTATTTGGGACTGGAATACACCAAATACTTGCAGTGAAATAACTTGCAAGAGGAACTGTTGCCTCAAAAAATATTAGTAAGTAATTGACTTTATATCAGAATATTCTAGAAATAGCTTCATTCTCCATAACTTAACCAAAAAGTAGGCTTATGTTGTCTTCGTGAACTACGAGTATGATTGGCATTGCCACAAATAAATTTTCACAAAAAATTAATTTGATTAATTTTAAGTGACTGAATAACCATAACAAACTACTCCCACCATGTTCCTTGTTTTAGTAGTTGATGGAACCATGGGGGTAGGGGTGAGTGTAACCTAACATAGCTGTAGGTAGGAATAGCCAAGGTTTGGCTGACTAGATTATTCTCCCCTCATTCGAAGGTGATAGATATAAACATTGTAGTTTTGTATATGGTCTTCTATTTCTGCCAAAATTCATTTCTTTAATCGCCAATCCTGTGTGTGTAAAAGGGGGCTGGGGTCGAAGGTGTTGCCTGAGAAATGGAAACCAGTAAAGGAATCACACATTGATTTCTGATATCATTGTTTATTAATTGTAGGTCTCTGCAAAAAAATACCAATATTTCTTATTTCCAGTCATTTATGCTAGTGTACCCTCCATTATTTATTTTGCTTCTTTTTCTTTGTAATATTTATTCATCCACTCATCTAAAGCATAAAATAATATGTTGATTTACGGGACACAAATATATATATATATATATATATATATATGTCTGTGTGTGTGTGTATTTATCTAGTTGTATTTTGCGGGAGAAGAGCTATGCTCGTAGAGACCCACAGTTGTATCTTTTTGCATCCAGTTTGTTCTTTAAATTCTTGTATGGTGTTTGCACACACTATTTTTTCATCCAGTATGTTCCAGATGTCTATCACTGTGTGGAAAGCTGATCTTTTTCAGGTCTCTTCTGTAGCTGTCTTTTTTTTAGTTTCATTTCATGTCCTCTTGTTTTTCCTCTGGCCCACTTTAATAAAACCTCTCTATGTTTCTCCGACTATTTTATTAATATGCTTATCAGGTGTCATGTCTTTGCTGATCATCACTCCAAGGTCTTTTTCCAAGTTTACTTTTTTGCCCATCCATCCCTTTCTTATATTTCTATTACCAGTAGTCTTGAATAGAAGCAGATCAGGTTTGTTGTACATGATCTTCCTTGTCTAAATCCAAATTGATTTGGGTTCAGTATATTTTTTTCTTCCAGATGTTTAAACCATCTACTTTTGATATCTTTTTCACATATTTTTGCTAATGTGCTTGTTATTGAGACCAGTCTGTAGTTGGTTGGATCTTCCTTGTTTCCTCCTGTATATGTTGGTACAATATTTGCATTTTTCCAGTCCTGTGGTACCTTTCCTTGTTTGAGTGAGTATTTAATTATATTGTATATTTTGTCTGTCAAACCCTATGCATTCTTTCAGTATCCAATTTACAATTCCATCCAGACCATGTGATTTTCTGACTTCAAGGTTTTTTTATTTGGTCTCTGATTTCCTTCTGTGTTACAGTTATTTCCTTTATTGGGAAAGATTTATCTCCCTCACAGTTCAGTGAATTTTCAATTGTGAATACAATTTGAAATGATTGCTCATAATTTCAGCCATTTTTAGGTCTGTATATTCATGATTTCCCTGGCACAGCTTTTCCATTTCTTGTTTGTTTTTTAGTTTACCATTTACATAACTGTAAAATAGTTTAGGTTGTTCCTTGCAATTTTCTATTATGTCTCTTTTCATCTCTGCATATTTTTACATAATCATTTCTTAGTTTGATGTATGTTTGCCTTTTTTTTTCCATCTTTTCCAAGCTTTGTCTCTTCTATCTTTAGCCTCACTACATTTTTTGTTGTACCAGCTTTTTATGTATACTCTTTCTTGCTTTTGTTATACATATTTGTTCATTCCCTCATTATAAATTTCTTTTAGTATATTCCATTTATCTTCCATCTTTGTTTCTTCATTTGGAATTTATCACAGTTTGTGTTATGAAAGAATTTTTTGAGTTTCTCAAAATTTGTTTTGTTGTACATTAGTCTTCCTTTTCTATGTTTCTCATTTCTTCTTAAGTCCATTTGCTCTTTTAGTTCGAATTCTGTCAGCACATGGTCACTCTTTCCTATTGGAGTTTTGTAATCAATTCTGTCCACAATTTCAGGTTCTGACATAAGTATTAAATCCATTCTCGATGGTTCCTCATAGTTTCTGTATCTGGTATTTTCTTTTATCCACTGAGTAATTGTGTATTCAATGGTCATATCGAGTAGTATGTTCCCTAGAGGTCTTCTCCACCCTTAGCTGTCATTTTTTCCCAACATATTTCTTTTGAATTAAAATCATCCATAATTACTATATTTCTTCTTTCAATATATTTTGTATCTTCCAACAGTTTGGAATGATTGGTTTCTGTCCAGGACTGTGTTTTGGGGGGCACATACACTACTACAAATTTTCTTCTGTTCATGTAATTGCTTTCAACGTTTATCACAATTGATTCTACATTGTTTTTTCCTTCTGTTATCTTTGTCACATTTAAGTCTTTCCTAGTCAAAAGTAATACTCCCCCACCCTGTTTTTTTCTATTTTTCGTCTAACAGTTGTATAGACCTTGTCCCACAGTATTTGGTGGTTGAGTACCTTTTAATTTAGTTTCTACTATTCCCATTATTTCTGGATTTTCTAATGCCAGATAGTTATTTAATTCATTCAATCCTGAAATCATTCCGTCTATGTTGGTATAGGTTAACTTTAATTTTTTTTCTTTTCTCATCTTTTTCTGTCAACTTTGTTTCCTTTTTCTTGATATACCATTTTCTTAGCCTCAGGTCCACCATATATATATATATATATATATATATATATATATATTTATATATATATATATATAAATATATATATTTATTTATTGAATTATATATTTATATATATTCATATATGTATATATATATATATATATATATATATACAGTATATATATATATATATGTATATATATACATAAATATATATATACATATATATACATATATATATATATATATATATATTTTTTTTTCAGTCTTTCTCAGTTCTCTTTTCATTTTTCCATTTACTTTATTTCTAAGTTCCTTGTCTTCCTCTTATTCTTCATCACTCATTTCTTTTTTTATCCATACATTTTTGTAATGTTCATTATTTGCAGTTTTGTTGTTCTAGATATTACTTCCTCTGCAATCATTTGTGCCCTAAGTTTTACTTTTAGTGGCCTTTATTGTTTTTCTTTTGAGTATTTTCCTATTCTATATGTCTCCTCAATTTCTTTATTTACACTTTGTCCTTCCTCTTGAATCTCTTTCGGAATTTCTTTAGCAATCTCTTTCTCCTCTTTTTCTCTCTGATATCTAGGAACATCATGTTTCTCTCTAATATCATAGATTACAATGCATCTTTTTTTATCCACTGTTTACCTTTCTCTTTAATTACTTGAATTTCTGTTTCCCGAGCATTTTCCTTGACCTATTGCTCTACTCTTTCTTTAAAAGATAATTTTTTTGCTTTCCTGTCCTACTTTCCCCAGTTTCTTTATTTCTTGGAATTCATTTTCTTTGATCTTCTCTTCCACTTTCTCGGTCACTGCCTGCATTTGATCCTTCATCTCTTTCTTTAATGCCTCGTTTCTATTCATATCTTCATTTTTCAATCTTTCATTATCTCCCTTTATCCTTTTTAGTTCCTTTTTCAACTCATCTATTTCCTTGTTATTTTCTTCATCTGCCCTTCTTGGTACATCATTTTATACTCACTTTTGAGTTCGATTATTTCATCTAAGAAGTCGTTCATTTCCCTATTTCTCATTATATTTTTAAATCTGGGTTCTCTTCTCATTTCTTCCCCTCCATACATAATTCCACTCTCTGTCAAAACCAGAAAAAAATTGTTTTTTTCAAACCTTTGGTACATCTTCGGTTTATCATTCGGGCATGTACTTTTGGGGATTACCCTCAAAAGCAATTTGACCCTACTTATGTCTAGGCATCTTTCTGTTGGTTCTTTATTCCTTGGGTTTCCGTTTTTTTTTTTTTTTTTTCCTTTCTTTTTTCTTCATGAGTAACTGACTGTTAAAAAAATAAAGATACAAAGTTACATTGTTGGTCATCATAGTATACTCTTCCCTGTTTTTGTAAACAACTAGGGTTCCAATTTTGTCTGTCAGCAAAGCAGTGCTTAGCACTTCGGAGCTTGTTTTCCGTATGTGTGTGTGTGTGTGTGTGCGCTCTTATTATAACCATTACATGCTCTCAAAAAGTTAGATGTACAACTTATTATATATTTTTTCTTTCAGGACGAGGGATAAATATCAACATTTCTTTGGAAGATTTCATATATTCATCATATAATAAAGAGAATCGTGTGTGGCATTTGTTTCATTCAGATCGTGCAAGTCGTCTTAAGTATCTTGTAATGACACACTGGTCAGAAACCTTTCCAATGTGACCTGTGTGATACAGCTTTTTCAAGATTACACTTCAACAACATGTGAGGGCTCACACTGGAGAAAAGCCTTTCAAGTGTGATCTGTGTGATGCAGCTTTCCCAGGAAAGAATGCTCTCAAATACCACGTGATGACCCATTCTGGAGAGAAGCCATTCAAGTGTAACCTGTGCAATGCAAATTTCTCGGGAAAGAGTGCTCTCAAATGTCACATGATGACCCACACTGGACAGAAGCTTTTCGAGTGTGACAGGTGTGATGCAGCTTTCCCACAAAAGAGTTCTCTCAAATGTCACATGATGACCCACACAGGAGAGAAGCCTTTCAAGTGTGACCTGTGTGATGCAGCTTTCTCAGGAAAGAGTTCTCTCAAATATCACTTGATGACCCACACTGGAGAGAAGCCTTTCAAGTGTGACCTGTGCGATGCAGCTTTCTCAGGAAAGGGTAACCTCAAATATCACCTGATGACCCACACAGGAGAGAAGCCCTTCAAGTGTGACCTTTGTGATGCAGCTCTTTCAACAAAAAGTGCTCTTGAACGTCACGTGATTACCCACACTAGAGAGAAAAATTTCCAGTGTGATATGTGTGATGCAGTTTTCTCACAAAAGGGTAATATCAAATATCACATGTTGACTCACACTGGAGAAAAACCTTTCAAATGTGACCTGTGTGAGAAAACTTTCTCACGAAAGAGTCATCTCAAATATCACATTATGACCCACACAGGAGAGAAGCCTTTCAAATGTGACCTGTGTGATGCAGCTTTCTCAGGAAAGTGTGCTCTCAAATATCACATGATTACCCACACTGGAGAGAAGCCTTTCAAGTGTGATCTATGCAATGCACGTTTCTCGGGAAAGAAAGCTCTTAAATATCACGTGATGACCCACACTGGAGAGAAGCCTTTCAAGTGTGACCTTTGTGATAAAGCTTTCTTACATAAGCGTGATCTCAAACGACACATGATGGCCCACACTGGAGAGAAGCCTTTCCAATGTAACCTATGTAATAAAAATTTCTCTCAAAAGAGTTCTCTCAAACGACACATGGTAACCCACACTACAGAAAAGCCTTTCCAATGTGAACTTTGTGATGCAACTTTCTCACAAAAGAGTTCTCTCAAACAACATATAGTAACCCATACTGGAGAGAAACCTTTCAAGTGCGACCTGTGTGATGCAGCATTCTCACAAAAGAGTAATCTCAAATATCATGCAATGGCCCACACTGGAGAGAAACCATTCAAGTGTGACCTATGTGATGCAGCTTTCTCACAAAAGAGTTCCCTCAAATATCATACGATGGCCCACACAGGGAAGAAGCCCTTCAAGTGTGACCTTTGCGATGCAGCTCTCTCAACAAAAAGTGCTCTTGAACGTCATGTGATTACCCACACTAGAGAGAAATCTTTCCAATGTGATATATGTGATGCGGCTTTCTCACAAAAGGGTAATATCAAGTACCACATGATGACCCACACTGGAGAAAAGCCTTTCAAATGTGACCTGTGTGAGAAAGCTTTCTCAAGAAAGAGTCTTCTCAAATATCACATTATGACCCACACTGGAGAGAAGCCTTTCAAATGTAACCTGTGCGATGCAGCTTTCTCAAGAAAAACTGCTCTTGAACGTCACATGATGACCCACACTGGAGAGACGCCTTTCAAGTGTGACCAGTGCAATGCAGCCTTTTCCACAAAGCATTCTCTCAAATATCACGTGATAACCCACACTGGAGAGACACCTTTCAAGTGTGACCTGTGTGATGCAGCTCTCTCAACAAAGAGAGTTCTCGAACGACACATGATGACACACACTGGAGAGAAGCCTTTTGAGTGTGACATGTGTGATGCAGCTTTCTCTCAGAATAGTGCTCTCAAATATCACGTGATGACCCACACCGGAGAGAAGCCTTTCAAGTGTGATCTGTGTGATGCAGCTTTCTCACAAAAGAGGGCTCTTAAATATCATGTGATGACCCACACTGGTGAGAAGCCTTTCAAGTGTGACCTGTGCCTTGCAGCTTTCTCAAGAAAGCATTCTCTCAAACGACACATGGTGACCCACAGTGGAGAGTCAGCTTAAGTGTGACCTGTGCCATACAAATTTATCAGCAGTGTATTTCAGCCTCTGAGAAAGGAAATAAGATTTTAGGACTGATTGTGCAATCTTTTGACTTCAAAAGTCCATTACTCATTAACAAGCTATATAAATTATAAGTTCATCCACATTAGGAATATGCTGTTTCCGTATGGTTACTGAATGTCATTAAAGACATTGACAGATTGGAAAAAGTGCAACGGCAAACCACAAAACTGATTCCAAATATAAAAGATAATCATACAAAAATTGACTAAAACATATGAATTTGTTTTCCCTAAAAAAGCATAGACTCAGAGGTGACTTGATACAGGTCTTTAAGATTCTTAAGGGAATTGACAACATCAAAAGTGACAAAATTTTCACACTGAATGAAAATCCGACAAGAAACAATGGTCTCAAACTGTCCAGAAATAGATTTGACTTGGAAGTGGGTAAAAAAAACTTCGCCAACCATGTAGTTAATGAATGTAATATACTTCCTGAAGAGGCAGTGCAATGTAGTTCAGTTCGAAGCCTTAAGAATCATTTAGATAAACACCTAAGAAAGATGCTGTAATGACAATCATTTATTTATTCATTTATTTTTTTATCATTTGTCTATTTGTTTATTATTATTTGCTTGATTCCCATTTATTATTAGTTATATGTCAATTACTATTTACTATTTACCTATTTATTTTCAACTATGCCTATCCATTTATTTATATAATTTATTATTTACATTATTATATTTTTTATCTAATTTGTTTATTATGATTTTTTCTTCACATCCAACCAAGATATGGACCAAAAGGTCTCCTGTCGGCATGCTCTGCCTTTGTAATTCTTTGAAAAAAAAAAAAAAGTAATCTTAGACATCACATGGTAACTCATACAGGAAAGAATCCTCTTCAGCTTTCTAGCGAGGTACTTGTTTCAAATATCATGTAGTGTCTTACACTTCTCCACAAAAAGTTGATCTTGTCTATTGTGTGATGACCTAAGCTTATGAGAGGCCTCAGTGTGACCTGAGTGATTTAACTTTCCTGTATGATAATACGCTCAGATATTAGATATTGATTCACTGTTATAGACCTGTTTGGTTGATGAGGCATCACGCACCCATATTCTCAGTTGTAAAATTCATTTGGTTTGCTCAGCTGTGCACTTATTTGATTGTCTTTGGATTGGCCTATTATGTAATTAAAATTTTGCTTGTTCACAATTAAAGACGTGATTGTTCCATAAAGTGCACAAATGTTTTTTTTTATTGCAGAAAACTGTTGAGAATATCAGGGAGTGACATGACACATTATGATGGATACAGTTCTATTTACCTTAACATTGTGCAAAGTTGGTTGGAGTATGCACCATTGTTACTTGTAATTTGCTACTGTAAATATAACTACAATTATATATTCAGCAGTGTTTATTGAATCCCTGGAGAAACAGCACCTACAGTTTAATGAAATATTTTCAAGAGTGATATAAGATGGCATAAGATGACTAACTCATTGTTGTTGAAGAATAAGTCAAAGTTCAATGGGATGGTTTCATTACTATCAGAGTCGAGAAGAATTTTTTTGTAGCGTCCAGTAGTAGTTTGAATTGTACAGTAAAAGTTTTCTTATCCAGCATCACTGGGACCAAAGACATGCCGGATACTCAAAAATTCCAGATACGTGAAGGGGTTGCTAAAGTAGGTAAAGGGGAACAGAAATATGTCTACAATCACCCCTCTTTCCTCACTATTAATGTCAGTTAACACATAGTATCACATAACATAAGCAAAGCATCACATGATTGCGGCGTCACCACCTCACTCGCCAACATATATATCATCACTAGACACTAACCTTCTCTATACTTTTCTGAAGGGGTTGCTAAAATAAGTGAAGGGTTACAAAAACACTATGTCTACAATCAACTCATTTTTTTTTCATTAACAATATTTAACATAACATAAACCTTTAACTTAACATAAAAAAGCACAAACAAACAAAACCACCTCACAGGCCAACATCTAGTTTATCACTATCCTCTGTACTTGTTTGCTGCTCTTTCTTTCCCTTACAACCTACTTTGAAATAGTTTCTTATGTCAGCCTGTTTGTAGCTGAAATTTTATCGATTTGTATTGATTTCATATAGATTTTAATGCTTGGAAAAAATATGCCGGATACTTGAAGACGCCGGATACCTGAATGCCGGATAAGAGGGCTTTTACTGTATTTGTTTTTAAGTACCTCATTATAGAGAATTGTGCTTGGCCTTCAAGCCAAAAAATTCATAAATCAATCAATCATTATCATCATTTCTGAAATATATCGCAAATCCTCCTTTGTCCACTCTATATGAAATGTAGTTTTCAATTTATTTTTCTGCATGTAACACATCCTTCTCCAGGTCTTTGTTATGGCAACTTAAAGCTTCGTCAATGGTGAACTGTGTCAGAAAAGACTTTTCCATGTGGTTATCATTATTTATTATTGATATTTGTTGTTATAATTGCTATTATTACTTATTTTAGTGGCTGTTTAACCTCTGTCTCTCTGTAACGACTGGTTTACTATTGTTCAGCGGCGGCGCCAGGAATTTTAGTTAGGGGGGCTGAGCAAATTTTGGGGGGGGCTAATAGTAATATGATAATACACATATATTATCCTCATTTCAGAAGGGGAGGGGGTCAATGGTTGGGCTAGCACTGATGGCTGACAAATCTTTAGCCCTGGCAATTAAAGATTCCCCTTAATAAAATTATTTCAATGAGTGTTTTAAATTTTCAATTTGCTCATTTCAGATGGGGGGGCTGGCCATATTTTTGGGGGGGCCCTGGCGCCGCCACTGCTATTGTTTAATGTTCCCTTTTATGGTTTTGTATTTCTTTCACTTTCAACTTTCTTTTCATCACTGTCTTAAGTTAGTATGTCTTTCACCATATTTTTCTAAAGGAAGTAAATAGTATATGGGGTGAATTAAGCTGAGGTAATTTTTTTCTTTTCTTCCCAAATAATATTACACTTGGCTTGTCAATTTACACCAAGGGACTCCCCACCGGAATCCTCAATTTACTTCCTACGCCACCTCTACACCAAACTCATGATTTTCTTAGTCCAATGATCTTTACTGTTACAACCAAGTGCCTCCCCTAGGGGCATAACTTTACTCCCGTGAACCAATAAATTTTTCTCCTTAACCCTTTCTCCAATGAGAAAGATTGTTACATCTTAAGCAATACTGTTTATTCAAGCAATCACAATATCGATGCATGAATGGCTTAGTTTACATATTGTCACATCAGCATTAAAATCTGGTCCCTAGTGGTTGTTGATAATCTTTAGATGCAGAGCGAGATTATGCAACTATTATGCAACTCCTTCGGAGCTATTGTTGACCAAACATCCCTCTCATAAAAATTAAACTCTCGCCACCTACCCCTCTATCTACCTTGCTTGTCTACCTTTATCTACCAGCCTCTTGTTGGGTTCAGCAGCTACTCTTGGTCATCCCAACTGACCATTTTCTACTACCCTCTTACAGGGCTCGCTAAAATATATACTTGGAAAATGTATACAAGAAGCTATTTCTGCATAAACTGGCAAAAATGTTAAAAGTATTATCCTTCAATGGATAGTGTCATCAAAATATATGCCACACATGGCAAAGAAATAAGTAACCTTTCCAAAATGCACAATGTCTGTAACACTTTTAAAAGAGAAGAATTCAAGCAGGTATATATTGAACAGCATCAAATATTGACATCCTCCTGAATATAAAAACTGAAATTAGAGCAGCAATTACTACTGGAGAATAGAGGACACTGAGAACAACTATATAGTTGGTAGAGGAATCATTTGAGAGATCCTAATTTTCATGGCATTAAAGGTATTAGCAATAGTGGAAAATGTGCCTGCATGTATTTCACAGTTGTCAAAAACTGAGATAAGACCTTCAACTAAATCAAATCTAGGACTAAAACCTGGACAAATATTTATTGATACAGGATCTGTAGTTAAAGTTTTAACTAGTAGAGTTCTAAACCAATTGAAACCAGGAGTGAAAATCTTGGAACCAATCCATTACTCATTGCAAGGAGTAACTGGAAATCAGTTAAAGACATAAGACAAGTTTGAATTAGAAGTCATATAAAAATGAGCATTTGCACATTCCGGTGATAGTTGTAGAAGAATATGTTTTCCCAGGAGATTTACTGATAAGATTTGCAACTATGAGAAAAGAGAGCATGGTCATATGTACTGATGAGTTAGGGATCTTAGTGAAATCACAGTTAATCCCATCTTTAAATCAACCAGACTTAAAGCCAGTGACAGAATCAATCTCTAGAAATAGATAGGAAAGATAACAAATACATTTTAGATAGCGGGGCAGAGCGGTCCAGACCAAGAGAAAATAAAGTCTCATATAGTGAACCCAACACAGATGTTCAAGAAATCCCAGAAATTACTAATTCATCAGCTACTAATGAGCCTTTACTAATTGTGGAAGGTGGCGTAATAAAGTCGACATTATTTACCTCCAGAGCAGTTAACAGGGTAAAAGTGCACTTGAGAGGAGTCATTGTAGACTGAAGTTTTAACCATCCCAGAATCAATTAGATTAAAAGGTTTGGAATTGGACTAAGGGATTTATAAGTAATATAGGAACATGGTAGAAATATTAGTGATTAGTACTTTGAATAAAGACATAGTCTTAAGAAAAGGTACACAAATAGGATGTTTTCAAGTTTGTACAAAACCCATTAAGATTTTAAATGAGAGTACTGAGGAGGTGGAATTACCAATTTCATCAATTTGTTCAGTTCAGGAAGAAACAGAATTGGGAAAGAAATAAAAGAATCAACTAGAACCTACAAGATGTCCTGAGATGGATGAAAGCTTAGTTGCTTTGCTCTTGCAGCACAATAAAGCAATTGCTTTGCTGGGGGATGTGTTGGGCAAAACAACTGTTTTAGAACAGATCAAATTAAAACCAAGGACTCAACCTATCTATATACCTGCTTACAGAGTACCACATTCTATACTAGCCATTGTAAATAAATTGATTACTGAAATACTATTAAAGGTATTATTGAACATAGTAAAAATTAATAAAAATTTCTTCTGATTCTGGTGCCAAAATCAGATGGTACCATGTGTCTTGTTATTGATTATAGTGAATGGAATAAGCAGACCATATGTGACCAATTACCATTACCAGTGACAGGGGACATTCTTAGAAGTCTGGGAACTGAGAGTAGGTATTTTAGCACTATAGATATCAAGTCTGCTTTTCAGCAAATAGAGTTGCATCAAGACTCAAGAGAATTAACAGCATTTTCTACTCCAACGGGACACTATGAGTTCAAACGAATGCCATTTGGGTCATGTAATAGTCCATTAGATCAATGAATACAGTTCTAGATGATATCTTAATAGTTTTTGTGATTCAAAAGTACTTACTTGTGCGTCGATGACGTCGGTTCTTCGGTTTCGGTCGCTCCTGGGTGGGCCCTTACATTCCTTTGCGGCACACTCTCCACTCCTCTAGCTTAATTCCCTACCTCCTAACCATTAATGCTAGCTTATCATATCCCCCTTTCCGGGTACTGTACACTCCACTCACACTCGCATTCACCACCACCCACGCACGGTCCTTGTTCGGCACTGTGCCACCCAAGCCAACGTGAGGCCACCCCCCCCCCCCACATTCGGGTAGGAAGGGGGATACCAGCGCTCGTGCCCTTTGACCCCCTCTCCCCCCCCCCAGAAAGAGGGGGAGGGGGTGCCAACCGTCCGTCCCCATCCGCGCCATACACACTCACGCTCACACCACACACCCCCTTGATCTAGAGATCAACCTACTCCTCGTCTTCTCCTTCCTCTACATCGTAGTCCTGTAGCCACCTTGGCGGGCGTCTTTCGCGCTGGGGTCTCTGAGACACCCCATCCTCTTCTGTTGTCGCCCCGTGGCCTTCCTCCTCATCTTCTCCTTCACTCACTACCCGCCGTATATCCAAGATATGTCGCGGCACTCCCTCAACAGAAACATTGTTCCGGGAGTTCACCTCCGTCACTGTCCCTCTCGTCCACTGTGACGTGCACTTCCTGTCCCTTGGTCTCACCCATACCTGCACTGAGGCGGGGCCTTCTTCGGCGTTGGCCGGCAGTTTCGGTCCCTGCAGCGGATGCCGCCGATCATATTTGAACACAGCCTTTTGCGGAACCGAGCGGTCGTCTTGGCCTGACCTGGGGGAGATATTATACCAGAAAACTGCCTCCGTCGGCGGTATTCGCGCCCTCTCAGCTATGGCCTTAATTGTACGATGGTGTCGTTCTACTATCCCATTTCCGCTCGGCCGGTACGCTGCCCGGAAGAAGCGTCTTGTGTTCCACTTGTCCAATGTACCTTTCAGTGCCTCCGACCGAAACGCCGTGCCATTGTCCATCAGGACTTCATCCACTGGGCCCCGCTCCAAAAATACCTCGTTCATCACCCGCGCAATCTCTTCTCCAGTCTCCGCCTTCAGTTCTCGCCAAATGCCGAACCGCCCTGGGCCGCAGTCGACCATCGATAAGTATCTGGTGCTTTGATAGTGGGTTACGTCAATTGCCAGCCGCCCCCAGTGCGGTATGGGGGCGGGGTCTATGGATTGACAGCGGGCACACGCCCTCACCGCATGCCGCACGATATGTTCGGGTTAACCTTCCTTGCCAGGAACAATGACCTATCGACCCCTAGATGATGCGTTTCGTGCAACTCTTTCGCACGAAAGGACCCAGCGGCGCACATCTCGAGCTTCTCTTCCTGTTCTTCCTTCGCTTTCAGCCAGCTCTTCTTTACTCTGGTAAGCGCGTCCGCTTTGTTCGCCTCCGAGGATACCTTCCTCACCCTTATCTTCATGCCGAACTCGTCGATTAACTCTCTCAGGATCCCGAGGCGGCGCTTCACCAGGATCTCTGCAGCTCCTTTCGTGCGTACTCTCTTTTCAGCCGTCAGCACCGAGTTTATCCACCCCGCTACCGTGGCCGAGTCCGTCCTGATCTCGATTTCACGCAGCCCCCATTTCAGCGCCAAATTTGTTCCTTTTATGACCGCGTCCAATTCTGACACGTTAATATGGTGGTAGTCGTCCTTCTTCCGCTGCCACGCCCCATCTTCGACTATCACGTTCCCTATCTCCAAGACGGCGCCGGTTGCGATACTACTCGCGTCGCACCATACTACGCCATGGCTCTGCTGGGGCGCGTTCCACTGTCCTCTCACAGGATCATCGTGCATCGTCCTCTGGACAACGTCGCGTATCATGGTTAGCGTGTCCTCATCAACCTTCTCTCCCCAATCTTTCGATCCCGCCCTCCTCTTAATGTAGCTACATGCCGTACGAAGCCATCCGGCGATCGGGTAGTGGCCCACTAATTTGCCGCAAAGGGAGAAAAGTTCTCGTTTACACATTTCGTCCGTCACCTTTGGGATCTCGTTCCCTCGCTTGAACATCAGCGTTCCTGCCGCGTTCCTTTCCAGTCGCAGTCCCAACACCGCTCCTCCCTCCAACGGCTCCGGTTCCTTAGCTGTCAATCCGTACCGAGCCAGATGTTCCACCACGTTCGACGTCGATACTATGCCATCGTCCACCAGTATGTCGTCTAGGTACGAGTCAGTGCCCTTCTTCATCGCTTCAGTCTTCGCCAGTACCGTCTTCAGGATTCTCGTCATGATCCTCGGGGCCGAGCTGAGCCCAAAACCTAGTCTGGTCAAGCAGTAAATTCTCCCTTTGTATTTTACTAGCTGGTACTTCCATAGCTTCTTAGTCACGTGAATTTGCAAGTAAGCCGCCCGCAAGTCTACAACGGCGGACGCCCCCCTCCTTCGGCGCCACCTGCGTAGGGTCTCACTACATACATCTACAAAATCGTCGCCAGTATGACACTTCACGAACTGGTTCAGCTCTCGGAAGTCCAGCACCGGTCGTACCTTTCTCTTGGTTGGCTGCACCACTGCCATCAAGGGCAGGATTCCGCCCTCCACCGGTTCCTCCCAGGGACTCAAGATTCCTTCCTCGATCCATCGCTCCACTTCGAGGTAAAAGTCCTCCCTCACCCCCTCTCTGAGGGTCCGTGTGTAGCAGTCGACTTTGTTCTTCAAGACGGGCGAGCTTTCCTTCGGATACCACTCTACTTCCCACTTCCGGCCGTCAAATTCCGCCCGGAAGTCCTCGTCCTCAATCGTGCACGGCGTCGCCCTCTCCCCAGGGTCGAGCTTCGGGCCAGCACCGCCCTCCGCGGCTCCCATTGCCATTCCTACGTCCTCACCCGGCCTCGGACGGTTCTTCATCCTCTCTTCCGAGTCCTGCCTCATTCCAATCCGTACGAGCCCACCGATGAACGTGACTTCTCCAAGCTGGGTAATTCCGTCCATTCCCAGCACCACGTCAATTCCCTCCAGAATCGTTCTAATGACGAGCACTCTTAGTCGTATCGGGATACCCTCCACTATCATTTCAATTTCCTGGTCGCCATCGCATATCGTCTCTCTCCCGTCGACTGTCGTCAGGGCCACATCTCCCCGTCTGAACTCTTGAACTATATCGGTCCTCACGATCGTGGTTGAACAGCCAGAGTCTATCAGCGCCCTCGCGCGTCTCCCTCTCACCCAAATATCCACGATCGGCATACGACTGAACGGTGTCCTTACATTTCCTCGGCGGCCCCTCGCATAGTGGCCGCCGATGTCCCGTTTCCCTGACTGCAATTTCGGGCCATGTGCCCTGGCTGATTGCACGAGTAACAGATAAGCTCTACCTCCTTACAGTCCCTTGCCAGGTGACCCAGTCTTCGGCACTCGTAACAACGGACCCGAGACAGCCCGCGCCATCTGTTGTAGTCACCCCCGAGCTCACCCGTTCTCTCTTCTCGGTCCGTGGCCACTATCCTCGCCCGCGCGCTTTCTCCCGCCGAGGGCACTCTCCTTTGTGTCTGTTCGTTGGCCACAGCCACCATCGGCCCTTCATCCTTAGCCTTAGTCAGGAGCCTGGCGCGGGCTATAAGTTCGCTCATGTCTGCCTTTGCTGCATTTTCCATTGCCTGCAGCCCAGTCGATATGTAATCCGGAAACCCATTCACGAAAGCCATCCTCACTACCATCTCCAGGGAGTTGCCTTCGAGATTAATCAGGCCTGCCAATCGCCTAATGTCATTTGCGAACACGTCAACCTGTTCTCCCGTCCACCGCATTCGCCGTAGTTTGCAGTACGCTTCAAAGGGACTCTCGCCAAAAACTTCCTGTAACCTCTCCTTCACCTTTTCCACTTCCTTTTGATCTTCGGTTGCCATCTCCATGTAGACGGATAAAGCCGCGCCCTCTAAATTTAGCGCGATGTAACTCGCCACATCCTTCACTCCCGTTAGCCGCGCGACCAAGGCTGCCTTTGTTAGCCACACGGAGACATCTCCTGTCCCGTCAAACGGCCTTAAGGTGACACTATTCACCTTGAACGGTTCTTTTTCACTCTCAGGTGCGGACATTGACGGCCCGTTTCCACTTGCGGGCGTAGTCATTTTTGCAGTGCCTAGATAGCTTGTGATTCAAAAGTACTTACTTGTGCGTCGATGACGTCGGTTCTTCGGTTTCGGTCGCTCCTGGGTGGGCCCTTACATTCCTTTGCGGCACTTAACTCTCCACTTCTCTAGCCTAATTCCCTACCTCCTAACCATTAATGCTAGCTTATCATATCCCCCTTTTCGGGTACTGTACACTCCACTCACACTCGCATTCACCACCACCCACGCACGGTCCTCGTTCGGCACTGTGCCACCCAAGCCAACGTGAGGCCACCCCCCCCCCCATTCGGGTAGGAAGGGGGATACCAGCTCTCGTGCCCTTTAACCCCCTCTCCCCCCCCCAGAAAGAGGGGGAGGGGGTGCCAACCGTCCGTCCCCATCCGCGCCATACACACTCACGCTCACACCACAGTTTCCCAAAAAGCGGTTGAGCACTTTAAGAATTTTGATTTGATATTCTCAAGACTAGTTAAAACAGGATTGCAAGTGAAACTTGGAAAAAATATATTTTTTGCAGGACAGTGTTATTTCTTTGGGACATAAGATAGACAGGCATGGACTTAGTACAGTAAATTCAGAGGTTGAAGCAGTAAAGAATTATCCAGTTCCAAACAATGTAGAATAAGTTAGAAGTTCCTTGGGATTGACAGGATATTATAGGAAATTTATCCAGGGATATGCAGACATAGCTAATCCATTAAGTTCTTTGTTGAGGAAAAACTCAAAGTTCATGTGGGGACCTGCACAACAGCAAGCTTTTGACAAGTTGAAAAATAAACTTGCGAGTTCTCCAATTTTAATATTTCTAGACTATGACAGAGTTCATTCTTTGTACTGGTGTGTCTGACATAGGGTTAGGAGGCATACTGATGCAAGAGAGAAATGAAACTTTGAAACCAATAGCTTATACATCTAGACTTTGTAATAGTGCAGAAAGAAAGTACTCTATAACAGAAAGAGAAACTTTAGCAGTGATATATTCATTAGAAAGTTTTAGAGATAAGATACTAGGATATCCAATCAGAGTGTGGACTGATCATACAGCTATTCAGAACTTATTTAAGCATAAGAACCTTAGGGCCAGACTAGCAAGGTGGTTTGCTATACTTCAATGCTATGAGGTTAGGTTTGAATATATTCCGGATAGAAAGAATATTGCAGCAGATGCACTTTCTAGAAACATTAGCCAACCAACGACAGGGCTGATCAATTTTGTCTGTGGTATAGATGAGCTAGTAACCTTAGATGAGGAAATGATAATAATGGAACAGAGAGATGACACGATATGGAAATCAGTAACCAAGTATTGATGAACCCAAGAGGAAATCCTCCAAAACTACCAAAAGGGTATAAGATAGAGGAATTTCATTGGACTAATGGATTTTTGTATAGAAAAACAACGTAAGTGGGAAAGATATTTCTAGAGGCCCAGTGAATCAATTGGTAATACCACAAACTCTTGTATGTATAAGAGGTATTGAAGTTACTTCATGATAGTGATTGTAGTTCACATCCAGGAAAGGATAAAACTTATGAACAAGCACAACTTAAATACTTTTGGCCAGATATGAAGAAAGATATATATGATAATATGGAAAATTGTTTGAAATGTGCTAAGGTGAAAGGAAATCCACCAAAACCTTCTCCTATGTTATATCACAGCGCTGCCACCACTTAACCTCCGTCTTTCCGTAACTACTGGTTTACTTCTGTTTACTGTTCCCATTATGGTTTTGTATTTCTTCTGTAAGGCCAGGGATTTTTAAGGAATATTATTTTTGTAATTGCGTTTTATTTTTAGTGTACTGCAAGCGAGCGTACTGTAGCTCCGCCCACCCGTGACGTCACTAAAAACGCGTTCGGACAGAGACGTAAACTAGAACCATTAACATTAAGAGGATTAGGAAAAATTCCCAACTTCCAGTTCAGGATCCCACTTGAGGAATAATTAGGGATAAGTTTCAGCAGCTAGGGATTGTGCATTGAGAAGTGAAATGAAGTTTCACTATATAACGCAAGAGGGGGAGTGGGTAGATTTACGCAGGGATGCGAACATAGAGTCCGTCCCTCTTTTTCTTGTGCGTAGCTGAGATTAGTCTGACGGCCCACTTACTACCATTAACAGGTATGTCAGTGCGCTCTGTAAGAGTAATTAAATCAAGTGACGATATGTGAAACTTATATGAAATATTGATTTATATTGTAGATAGACATTAGTATTAAGGAATTTAGACGAGTCTGACGCCCCACTTACTCCCATTAACAGGGAGAAAAGGGTGTTAAGGGAATGTAAACACAAACCACTTGTTGAAGGAAGGGGGGGTTAGTCGAAGGTGTCACGCATATATTCGATCGAAGATCTTACTATTTCTTAAGTACAATTCTGACTGAGATCGTTCTCTCGTAAGGATACTTATCTTAAAGACATTATAAAAAATAAAAATAGACAAAGATAGACAGACTGTGGCCAGAAGGTTGGAGCGTAAGAACCACGCCCACACGCGTCCGTGACCTACTTAAGATATCCTTACCCACCAACCCATAGTTCCATAACTGCGTCACAAACTACCTCGTATGTTCGGGTCATTTAAACCTAAGTTACTGTAGGTGAGGGAGAGGACCAACATAACTATACTTTTCAATCTGTATTAACCACTGATCGTGATCTAGTGGAAAATACCCACAATATTCTCTTGTATTTTTCTACTTTTTCTACAGTTTAATCATTAATGTACATAAAAACCTACACCTACATTCTTTCATGACCCAACTTGGACATCGCTATTGTAGTGTCACGGGAGGCTACTCGCTACCCAGAACCAACCCCGAACGACCTGAGAGGGAGGAGACGTTTGCCAGGCATGGTTAACTAGTAGTTTCTTCATTGATCACACAGATATCCTTACAAGCGATTTGGGTGGTGGCAGCGTATACCTCTAAGACATCAGGCTTCATTTCTTAATTTCCAAATCGTCCTTATGTGGGTATCGTTGATCACTCCCATTCGAGGAGCTCTTAGTTAAAACCTAGTCAGTCGAGGCGCCTCAACCACCTCGTCCTTCCATCCCTCAGTTATAAGACCTTGATAAAAATTGTTCGAGACGCTGCACGCTGTGACGGCACCACACTTCTTTCATTTTTTTTTCTTTTTTTCATCATTGTCTTAAGTATGTCTTTCACCATATCTTTCTGTAGAAAGTAAGTAATGTTTCTTTATGGGGTAAATTTAACAAAGGTAAAAATTTTCTTCTTTTCTTCCCGAATAATATCACACTTGGCTTGTCCATTTACACCAACAATGGCCACCCAAACAGCGACTGCCAACGTGTACTGCGGGCCATCATGAGCAAGTGGTACGAAGGGCAACAGACTCCTGTAGAAGAAGGCAACACCTTTACCTTGTTATATAGGGACTACATGTCGAGCGCTTATAAGGAGGATGAGAAGGCACTTCTTCGTATCATCAAGGGCAATATGAACCCCACCAACGAGATGAACCGCATAAAACTTTCCATTTATTATATAAACAAGAGAACTAAAGACTCATTATGAAAAATAACAGCTCCCCTTGCCCATCCGACATCGAGTGTGTGAGTCTGGTTTGCAAGTTCAATGCGTCCTTTCCCAGTTTTAGACCAGAGTAACGGTCAACATTTTTGTGATCTTTCCCGGTGTTTACTTTCTGACTTTATAATCACCCATTTCTCTGTTCTTGTTACATTGGCAAATGCTAACTGTGATTAGCGAAACGTCTTGTATCCTGTTCCACCCCTTAGATGGCTTCTACCGGCAACTTAGTTTTTTCTTTACCTCTCCATGCTAGAGAGATCTTCAGAAGACTTGAAAATCTTCATCGGAAACTCACCAGAGCTCAATTTGCTGTTGCGTATAATTCAATATGCCTTCAAGAAAATATCTTGCCGTGTTCCTCATATATATATATATATATATATATATATATATATATATATATATATATATATATATATATATATATTGAGAGAGAGAAGATACATGAGTGTTTTGGTTCTTGTGTATTTGGTAATTAGACGTGGTGAAGGTCTCTCGTTATTTGACACCTTTTCACTTCCCTTATCCACTTGACCTAGATTAGCTTTCGATACCTCCTTTTTGTATTCAATTGTGTTATTTTGTGCTTCCTGTTCCTTTGAAATGAACCTCAAGCAGGACATAAAATTGTCCTTCATTTTGGGGCCTGTCTAAAAAGTATTATACAGATTGCGTGAATTATACTGAAACAGTGAGAACTGAAGGTCACAATAACCAATGATCTATTTATGTTATCATTTTATGTATTTTCCCGTCGGAGCTGCAGTGTATGTGCACAATACCAAATATCAATAAAGTACACGTCTGACTCAGAGACTCCGACTCCGAGTCTCTAAAACGGTCAATCTGCCGAAAGGGTTGACTATTTCTTGCTTTACTCAAGCGGTGTTATTCAAGGCCCCAAAGAGATGCCGAAAAAAAGATTACATTTAACCATGAATGTGGCAAAGATTTTGAATTTATTACTAAAAGTAGAAAAGATTACCTACATGCATTTTACACACTTTGCCGATGTGATGTGGATATTGACGGCCCAAGAAAGAAAATACAGTTGAACGGCACGCTGTAGTTATAGCCTACATAACTGCTTATTGTGTAATAAAAGTTGACAAAAATATACGGTGACTCATTGATAGTAAAGGGTGTAACATGCAAAACGGTGTGAAAATATTCTAATACTGTTTTTCATACAAACAAACATGTGGAGTACGTCAATGAACGTGCTTTTCCATTTTCAATAGCAACTGATGCTTTCAACAAAGTGATTCCCAACACTCCTGAGATATTCTGATTTTGAGAATGCAGTGCACCATGGGTTACTCGACCTTTACACCGACAATGCAAGTGTATGTCTCTATACAACGTTTTGCTACAGACTGTCTGGCTCATATTTTGGACAATGTAAGAAGATTTTCTATAGCTAAACTGGAAATTGATGCTGAGAATATGGTCCTCAGTGTATGGCTAATTCAGCACCTCAGCTAAAAGAACAGCACATTTGAAGGAATTCAGTAAACTTGTGGAGCTTGATAGGTGTAGTCTGTTCCATCATGCTGTGACTAGATAGCTCTTTTGCCAGCTATTGACTGAATACTTCAGGGGTGGGAATTCGTAAAAAGCTATTTCCAGAGCTTAGGTATTCAGGGGTAATCCAAGGCATTATGTGTTATTGAAAGAATACCTAAGTACTGGGAAGTCCTAAAAAGTTATTTCCAAAGCTTATGTGAAAAGGATTGTCCCAAGGTACTATGGAAGTGCTATGGAGATGAAGGAAATGCCTGTGAATCACTAGAGACCCGTTTCCTATTCTTCAGTCACACTCTTGAATTATTCTGACAGTACTGAAGCACTAGAAGCCAAGATATTCAGCATAACTTCAGTGTTCTTGCTTCTTTGTAACAAACAGATCGCCGGCTGTTGTTACTCCTGCAGTCTGATGGCCAGCTCTATCCACGCCCTCAGGCTCCGGCCTCATCAAGAAAACAACTTCCTTGACAACTTCTTATCGAGGGTACGCACGACTTCACTTCCAGCCTCGCCTTCCATAGGGGCGTGTTAGGAAGTTGCATTCACTTCTAGTCTTCACTTCGCGATCCCCATCACTCCTTCCGCCCCACGACCTTGCTGACCTGCAAACAGGTCACCTGTGGAGACGCTTGCGCCACCTGCCCGCGTTATTCGACCAAAGCTTCCATGAGGCCCACGGGTAGGATAAAGCCTCCTTGAGGAACTCACGTGCATTACCAGCATCAGTCACAGCGATGACCAAACCATTGAGGAACGCTCACCTATACTTGGTTCCTCATCAGCATGAGGACGTTTTGCGTCCGACTTCCCAGGCATAGTGTTTGACCTCGCACCAGTTAAGGGCACGCATCATGGCCTGCCCATGTATATAAAGACCGAATGGTACGACGCTTTAAATCGCTTCAGGGTATCATATTGTGAGCTTAACTCCCTGCCCTATGCTTTCTCACCTTCCCCCTCAAGCGGACCAAGTTGGGACACGACTTGATACACACAGTCGTCACTTGGAGCGAGCTATCATTATTAGAAACCAGCAGTCTTTTTTTTTTTTTTTTTTTTAATAAACAAATATTCTCTCCATCAGATTTTGCCTTCAAACCAATTGAATATTTGGCGCCCAATGTGAGGCTGGACGACCAACCCAACAAATAACAATGTGTCAAAATTGAGCCTAAGAATTGCTATACCCTGTAGAGAATTTTGGGATGCAGTTAAGGCCTTTTACATTCACTATATTAATATGGATGAATTATATGAAGAGTATGGGATTGCGAAAGCAATTATCAATACTCCTGAGATGATAGATAACCACACTGAGGAACGTTATCTCAAGTTGTTCAGTAAATCTGGTGGCTCTTTCACAAATCTGAGGATGGTGAGCGCTCAAGTTTTCTCTATTCCACGTAGTAATGTTCACGCAGAATGAGTTTTTTCAATGATGAACTCGGAAAAACTAGAAAAACCGTCTGCAAGTGGACTACAAATCTGGAGCTCCAAATATGTAACAACTCAGAGTATTGCTTAGCCATAAGCAAAAGATCCATGACCAGAAGAAAACTCTTTGAGATGGCAATTAAAACAGTAAAGTACAAAAAAAAAAAAAAACATTATGGGTGCAGGTGATATGTTATGCAAGCTACTTTCTTTTGTTTGTGAAGTAAGTTAGTTAGCATATAGTATGTTCCTCTTTTAGGAATAAAAATTGATAATAATTTCTTTCAGTTCTTTTAAGTATATATTATATATTATATACAACTTTTTTCATATTCCGACTCCTCAATAAACATGTTTAAATTAAGTTAAAGTAAATGTCGGAAAAAAATATATGTTTACATTCTTCTTGGGGTGTGCTACATATTCATCCGCGGTACAAAAGCCAACACAAGAAATGACAGAAATTGGAAGGACATCGATCTTGCAGGTAATAATGAAGTGTTATTCTGGACACTCGTCATGTATTTGTTGTGTGGTAGAGGTTATTTTTCTTAACTGTTCATAACTTCATGTTGTCTGGATAGATGTTAGTTCCAATCGCAAGACAAGCCAAGGGCACTGCCAATTTGGTTGGCAGAACATATATTTGTCAGAACGCTTATTCACTGCATGCTAAGTTATGCAACGACCATAGATACAAAGCCACAAATTAAGTAGTACGTTTCTTAATTTACAATATTCTCCCAAAATTTTATGAATTGCAGTTTGGGGGTTACGGGAGTAACATACATTATTTGAGGTTGGTATGCACCAAATACTTACAGCAAAATGTCTCGCAAGAGGAAATGGTGCCTAAAAAATATTACTACGTAATTTACTTTACAGTAGGCTGTGTCAGAATGTTCTAGAAATAGCATAATTCTCCATAACCTAACCAAAAAGTAGGCTTATGTTTCGTCTTCATGATTTACCAGTAAGATTGCCACTGACACAAATAAGTTTTCATGAATTTTTTTAATTGATTTTAAGTGACTGAATAACCATAACCCAACAAACTACTCCCACCATGTTCCTTGTTTTAGTAGTTGATGGAATGGTGGGGGGAGGGGTGGGTGTAACCTAACCTAGCTATAGGTAGGGATAGGCATGTAGATTATTCTCCCCTCAGTCTAAGATGATAGATACACACATTTTATAGTTTTGTTTATGGTCTTCTATTCCTGCCAAAATTAATTTTTTCACACAAACATTGAATTGTGACATCCTTGTTTATTGTGTGAGTGTATGCCTCTGCAAAAAATACCAATATCTTTTATTTCCAGTCATTTGTGCTTTCGTACCCTCCATTATTTATTTATAAAAAAAGGTGAAGTGAAGGTGGAGGTAGAATGTAGATTGAGAGAAGTGAGTAAATGCCTTGGTGGATTAAAGAGTGTAATGAGGAATAGACATTTGGGAATGGATGCTAAGAGGAGACTGTATGAAGGAGTGATTGTGCCAACAGCACTGTATGGGGCAGAAACATGGAACATAAGAGAAGAAGAGAGAAGGAGTTTGAATGTGTTTGAGATGAGGTGTCTGAGAAGTATGATGGGGGTTACTAGGCTGGATAGAGTGAGAAATGAGGGAGTGAGGAGAACAGGGGTGGAAAAGGAGCTGGGAGATAGGGTTGATGATAGAATATTAGGATGGTTTGGACACATGGAAAGAATGAGTGAAGAAAGACTAGTAAAAGAGGTATGGAAGGCAGATGTGGAGGGAGTGAACATGAGGGGATGTCCTAGGATGAGGTGGATGGATGGGGTGAAGGGGGCTTTGGGGAAGAGGGGAATGTCTGTTGAGGAAGGACGGGAGAGGACAGAAGACGGGTGAATGGAGAATGGTTGTATATGGATGATGTTATGATTGCATGAGGTGGAATGGGTGGGGGGATGGGGGGTGAGGTAGTAGGTGTGAGCAAAATTTGATGCAGCCCGAGGGGATTTCTCCCCGTCCTCTCCTTTTATGCAATGGGGGGACGGAGAGGGGGGGTCGCCGATTTAATGAAGCGGCCTTGCTGTGGATGTGCTGTGTCTTGCGACACTGCTTCTGACCCAGGGCAGTGGAAAAGGTGCAGGGATGACCCGTCATTCAGGAGGTGCTCAGATAAGAGGGAGGGTGAAGGGGTGTGGAGTGTATTCAGGGATGGAATGGGTGGAAATGATTTTATGCCTTTCCCTTTTTGGCTACCTCCCTTGTAAGGGGGAAAAAGCCTTGGTATATGTATGTATGTATGTATTTATTTATTTGTTTTTTTCTTTGTAATATTTGTTCATCCACTCACCTAAAGCATTAAATAGTATGTTGATTTATGGGACACAAATATTCATACAAATTACTTATAACTCATTTGAGGTGGCTGTTTTCACTGAAAGATATAACTCAAGAATCAACTTTGACCAAGTACCTGGTTTTAGTGTTTGATGCAACGTGTAAATCTAAGGTATCCTAGGTGTAGCTAATAGAGGCAGGTTAGGATAGTTTCACTAGAAGTAATTTACTTCTCACACAAGGATGTAATACATGCATACATACAAATATCTATATATATTATATTTATATATATGTATATATGTATATACACATGTATAATTATATATATATATATATATACATATATATATATATATATATATATCTATATACACATGTATAATATATATATATATATATGTATATACACATGTATAATATATATGATATATATATATATATATATATATATATATATATATATATATATATATATATGAGAGACATTCACTAGTAACAGCGACATCGAATCCTGCATGTGACTGTCATGAAAATTATCATATATATATATATATATATATTTCTGCATAATGTTACTTATTTTCCTGCCAATCCTGAGGTTAGGGGGGTGGGGGGCAAACGATGATTGTTGACATCCTTGATTGGTGTCTATGTGTGTAGTGGTTGTCTGTAATAATTTGATAAAGATTTCTTGTTTCCAGCATTGCTATTGTATCGTACATCATACACCAATCTCTTTTTCTCGTGTTCTCGATTTCTTTGCAATATTTATTCAGGTGCTCATTTTCCTTAGTATTTCGTAATTAATTATTGATGTCACAGTTTTTTTTTCCACAATTTCTGTAGAACCTCATAATTGTTAGTATTTGATTAACCTTCCATTTCTCTCTTCTTTTAAGCTTCACCTTTAATACAAGTTGTTTGTTTCCTTCTACTCCAGTTTGGTTAATGCCCCACCGTAATTGCATATACTTGTGTTAATATATGCTCTCATGACTCACCTTCACCTATAGTATGTGAATTAATAAGAGACTTGGGAGGAGAACACTTAAGGGGGTACGCGACACCTGGGGGGGTGAATTTGGTCAAGATATGGCATTTTTCAAAACTGTGTTCAAAATGTTCGTATACCACTTAGAAATAAATCCCGACAAATAATTTTCCAGCCGCGCGCAATTTAAAGGTCCTGGGTGAGGATTAAAGGGACAGATTTAAAGGCACAACCCACACTAGAAGGAGGCGTGCCACTTAGGACCTTCAGGCGCAGCGAATAACGTTGAAATTTGATTGAATTTACACTCGCCCAGTGTATCAACGGCCAATACGATTGTGGAGGGGAAGGGAGGAAGGTGGAGGGAGAATATTTCGTCAACTTTGTGCGAAACTAAGCGTTAGTTACCGGCTAGCTCTGAAAAGGGAAGTACGCATGTCTCATGAGCTCTCATTGCAATCTATTACTTTAGCTAATACATATTACTCTTTAGTACAGTCATCATGGGTAGCAAAAAAGAACAAAAGAACATCACAATGACAAAAAACAGCAGTTAAAGATGGCAAGCAGTCAAAGACGACTAAAGATCTCACCACCTCTCACTCCACCACCGCCCTCACCTGCACCTCTGTGACGGTGACAGAGGTAAAGGACAACATTAGACTAAACAATTCAAAGAGGAAGATTAAATCCAAAGAAGAAAGCAAGAGGAAAAAGATCAAGGCTATACAGGAAGAAGAAAGAAGAAGGGTCATCATATGATGCTGGAGGGGGTGCCCTACCAACATAGATTGGCGAGGGGAATCTGATGAGGAAAGAGAAGGCGCCCACTACTGGAAAATAAACCTCTTTCCAATGATTTAGATACCCTGAAGACCCCCAGCAGAGAGGTTTCATACGAAGAAACCGCCAAAGGTGCAAAAAAGCAAATTATATGATGTTGTCGTCTGTGCGTCGTCACTACTGTGACATACTTATACTTTAGTTTTTCAGTATTTAAAGTACTTATAATTAAAATATGTTGATAATTTTTACTGTACTTACTTATTATATAATAAGAATTAAGCCATGAAAAAATCAGTCAAATTGGTGAAACTATAAGCAAGTTACAGATATATTCATATTTCAAGTTGCCATATCTCCGTTCGATATTTTTCTACTTTTTTTTAATCATAAAAAATCTAATATACATTAGATTTAGATGAAACTTACAGGGAATATTACTTTTAGTAACTGCTAGGGCCGATCCTTCGAATATTTTGAATAGGATGAAAGAGTTCGGAGTAATAATGGAAACAAAGGCAAAAAAATTGTATTTTTCACGATTTTTGCCAGCCATTAAAATTGAAATGCCTGTATGCAAAAGTATAAAGGAAATTGTTCAATTACTCAATGACCGGCCCTAGGTGTGCCTACTGACTAATCATAGCCAAAATATAAAACAAATTGGTCCACGTATTATGGTGCTGTGCACGTTTAAATGTCGCTACTGGTATATGTACATGTGTACATACATCATTCTGCTTCACCTAAAATGTAGGCAATATGGATACCTATTTACCTGAGAAGTTTCAGCTCTTTACTCTAAATATTTTAGAAAATGACCTCCAGGTGTCGCGTACCCCCTTAACATTAATAACACTACCTCCTCTCTTAATGGTTAATGGACAAGCTATTTATCATTAATCTATTAAGTATATCAAGACACATCCACTATTGAGGATAGACAAAGATATAATTATTTTCATATATTGAACATACATACATACATATACCAGAGGATTTTTCCCCCTTACATGGGAGGGGGGGTAGCCAAAAAGAAAAAAGGTATAGAAAGCACTCCCTCCCATTCCATTCCCTACATATTCCACTCCCCTCCACCCTCCTCCCTCCCTCTCATCTTGGCACCTCCTGGATGATGGGTCATCCCTGCATCCTGTCCACTGCCCTGGTTCAGAAGCAGTGTTGCAAGACACAGCACATCCACAGCAAGGCCACTTCGTAAATTCAGTGACCCCCCCTTTCCATCCCCTCATGCAGAAAAGGAGAAGATGGGGAGAAATCCCTTCGGGCTGCATCAAATTATTTTCTCATAGATACTTCCTCAACCCCCATCCCCCACCCACTCCCCCTCATGCATCACAGCATCATCCATACACAACCCTTCTCCATTCACCCCATCTTCTGTCCTCTCCTGTCCTTCCTCAACAGACATTCCTTTCTTTTGTAATGCCCCTTTCACCCCATCCATCTATCTCATCCTAGGACGCCCCCTCATATTCACTCCTTCCACCTCTGCCCTCCACACCTCTTTTACTAATCTTTCTTCACTCATTCTTTCCATGTGTCCAAACCATCCTAATACTCTTTCATCAACCCTATCTCCCAGCTCCCTTTCCACCCCTGTTCTTCTCGCCTCCTCATTTCTCACTCTAGCCCAGTAACCCCTATCATACTTCTCAGACATTTCATCTCAAACACATTCAAACTTCTTCTCTCTTCCTCTCTTATGTTCCATGTTTCTGCCCCATACAGTGCTGTTGGCACAATCACTCCATATAACCTCCTTTTAGCATCCATTCCCAGATGTCTATTTCTCATTACACTTTTCAATCCACCAAGGCATTTACTTCTTTCAATCTACATTCTACCTCCACCCCCACTCCTCCCATTCCTGCCACATTCACATCCAAGTATCTAAAACTATCCACTTGCTCCAATCTCTCACCCTTAATGCTCACTTCCAGCCTGCTGTCACTCTCTCCCCTTGTACATCTCCTCACCTTACTTTTGGCCACATTTATCTTCAGCTTCCTTATTTGACACACCTCAGACTCTGTCACTAACTTCCTCAGTCCCTCCTCTGATCCTGCTACAAGCGCAATGTCATCAGCAAACAACTGGCTCATTTCCCACTTTTCTCCATTTTCTTTAACCATCTCCAACCCCTGACCCACTACCCTTGCATTCACCTCTTGCACCACCCCATCCATGTATAGATTGAACAGCCAGGGCGACATAACACATCCCTGACCAAGTCCCACCTTTACCTCAAACCATTCACTCTCTCCATTTCTAATCCTAACACAAGCTCTACTACTCTCATAAAAACACTTGACTGCTCTTAACAGCTTTTCTCCTATCCCATATATCTGCAGTACCTCCCACAGTGCCTTCCTGTCTACCTTGTTGTTTCGTAAGCCAAAAAACATCCTTACCTTTTCCTATAGCTTTTTCATATATCTGTCTTACCACAAAAATCTGATCTACACAACCCCTACCTGTCCTAAACCCACACTGTTCCTCACCAATTACTCCCTCTAATCCTCCCAATCAAGACCCTCCCATAAGCCTTCCCAACTACACTCAACAAGCTGATCCCTCAGAAACTACTACACTCACACTTGTCCCCCTTTCCCTTGTAAAATGGAACTATACAGGCACCAGTCCTCTGGCACTCTACCCTCTCTCCAACAAACATTAAATGACCTCACCAGCCAGTCCACCATAACTGTACCTCCCTTCTTCAGACATTCTCTATGGCATCCATCCAACCCAGGTGCTTAACCTGCTCTCATCATCTTAACAGCTGCTTTCACTTCATCTTTCCCTATTTCTCCTCCATTTTCCTCACTCATCACTCATTTTCTTAGCGCTTCCCACTGCAACTACCTTTCCCTCCCCATCCTCCTTCACATCTAGCAACTCCCCAGAATACTCTGCCCACCTTCCTCTCACTGCCCTCTCTTCCATTATCATCTTTCCATCTGCACCTTTTACCTTTTCTTCTCTACTTGATTCGCCTCCTTTTCCTCTTTTGATTTCTTTCCAAAACATTTTTTTATTACTCTAAAAATTTTCTGTCATACTCTTACCCCATTTCACATCTGCTCTCCTCTTTGCTTCCTTTATCTTATGCTTAATTTCCCTTCTCTTTACTTTGTACCTCTCATACGATTCCCTCGTCCTAATATCCTCATTAAATGTAATATAATTCTCCAGTTTAGTAAAGTAAGTGACTCACACTTATAAGATAGAATGAAATTATATTATCACTGCAGTCATTCAATAGATCTACACTCTGATCTCTACATATAGTTTGCATCTGCTTGGCACTGAATAAATCATTGAATATCATTTGCATCTCCAGATTGAACAAAATAACTGATAATTCTCATTACAATACAAATTCCAAGCTTGCATACCTTATTGGAGTGCTCTGTCTCTGTTACAATAGGGGTGACCATGACTATCATACGTGGTATGATAACAATGCTCTCAAAAAGTTAGATATCGAAGTCATTATATGCATTTTCTTTCAGGTCAATGGGTGAATATAAATATTTCCTTGGAAGATTCCGTATATTCATCATATGATAAAGAGAATCGTGTGTCGTGTGTGGTGTCTGCTGCGCTCAGATTGTACAAGTCACCTTAAATATCATGCAATGACACACATTGGTGAGGAAACTTTCCAGTCTGACATGTTTGATACAGCTTTTTCACAAAAGGGTTCTCTCAAATAACATGACCCACACAGGAGAGAAGCCTTTCAAATGTGACCTGTGCGATGAAGCTTTCACAAGAAGGACTGCTCAGAAACGTCACGTAATGACCCACACTGGAGAGAAGTAATTCGAGTGTGATATGTGCGATGCAGCTTTCTCACGAGAGAGTGCTCTCAAATATCACGTGATGTCCCACAATGGAGAGAAGCCTTTCAAGTGTGACCTGTGCGATGCAGCATTCCCAAGAAAGTATTCTCTGGATCATCACGTGTTGACCCACACTGGAGAGAAGCCCTTCAAGTGTGACATTTGCGATGCAGCTCTCTCAACAAAGAGTGCTCTCAAAAATCATGTGATGATCCACACTGGAGACAAACCTTTCCAACGTGATATGTGTGATGCAGCTTTCTCACAAAAGGGTAATATGAATCATCACATGATGAACCACATTGGAGAAAAGCCTTTCAAATGTCACCTGTGTGATGTAGCTTTCTCGCAAGAGAGCGAGCTCAAATATCACGTGATGACCCACACTGAAGAGACTCCTTTCAATTATGACCTGTGCGATGCAGGTTTCTCAAGAAAGACTGCTCCCCAACGTCACGTGATGACCCACACTGGAGAAAAGCCTTTCAAGTGTGACCTGTGCGATGCAGCTTTTTCGGGAAGAAGTGCTTTCAAATATCACGTGATGACCCATACTGGAGAAAAGCCTTTCAAATGTGACCTGTGCGATGCAGCTTTCATAACAAAGGGCAGTCTTAAAGGACACATAGTGACCCACACAGGAAAGAAGCCCTTCAAGTGTGACATTTGTGATGCAGCTCACTCAACAAAGAGTGCTCTCAATTATCACGTGAGGACCCACACTGGAGAAAAACCTTTCAAATGTGACCTGTGTGAGGTAGCTTTCTTACAAAAGAGCGACCTTAAATACCACGTGATGACCCACACTGGAGAGCGGCCTTTCAAATGTAACCTCTGCGATATATCTTTCTCAAGAACGACTACTCTCAAACGTCACATTATGATCCACACTGGAGAGAAGCCTTTCAAGTGTGACCTGTGCGATGCAGCTTTCTCGGGAAAGACTGATCTCAAGCGTCACAGGATGACCCACACTGGAGAGAAGCCTTTCAAGTGTGACCTGTGCGATGCAGCTTTCATTACAAGTTGGAATCTGAAAGGACACATAAAGACCCATACAGGAGAGTATCAGCTCACTCAACAAAGAATGCTCTTAAATACCACGTGAAGACCCACACTAGAAAAGCTTTGCAAATATAACCTGTATGAAGTGGCCTTCTCAAAAAAAAAAGAAAAAAAAAAAGTCGTATATCATGTGATGACCCACAGTGTAGAGACGCCTTTCAAGTGTGACCTGTCGGAATGCTGCTTTTTCAAGAAAGACTTCTCTCAAACGTCACGTGATGACCCACGCTGGAGTAAAGCCTTTCAAGTGTGACCTGTGTGATGCACTTTCTCACAAAAGGTACTCTTAAATATAACGTGATGACCCACACTGGTGAGAAGCCTTTTCAAGTGTGGGGCCTGCGTTGCAGCATTCTTAAGAAACCGATTTCTCAAACATCACATGGCTACGCATAGTAGAGATTCATGTCAAATGTGTCCTGTGCCATACAGGTATCTTTAAAAAAAAAAGTCATCTTAGACGATGAACAATATAGAAATGAAGTCTTGTCAGCCGTTTCACGAGGGACTTATTTCAGATGTCACGTAGTTACACTTTCCACGAAAGGTTGATCTCATCTTATGTGTGATGACCCACTCTGGTGAGATTCCTTCTGAGTGTGACCCGAGTGATCTAATTTTTCTGTATGATTGTACGTTGAGCTATTAAGTATTTATCCACTGTTATAGATTTGTTTGGTTGATGATTTGTCACGCACCCACACTCCCAGTTGTAAGTTAGTTGGTTTACTTACAGTTGTGCAGTTATTTAAGTAACCTGGGATTGGCCCATTGTATAGTTGTATTTTTGCTTGTTCATAATCAAAGTCTTCATTGTTCCATAAAGTGGACGCATATTCTTGCAATTACTAAAAACCGTCGAGAATGTTAGAGAGTGGCGTTTCAGATTATGAGGGATACAGTTCTGTTTACCTTAGCATAGTGCAAAGTTGGCTGGAGTATACGCCATTGTTACTTGTAATATGTTGCTGTAAATATAACCACAATTATATATTCAGCAGTGTTTATTGAACCCCTGGAGAAACAACACCCACAGTTTAATGAAATATTTTCAAGAGTGATGTAAAATGGCATATCATCAGCCTCACAAAGAAAGTGCCTGAGTCATTTGTCCAACATTTCAGGAAATCGAAAAAAATCGTTTATCTATTTTATAAATGTACGTACTGTTCCTCCTAACGTAGTTTTAACCTACTCAGACACTAAATAAAACATTGGGAATTGTACCACAAGAAGCAATGAGAAATTTATTTAGAAAAAAAAAATCCAGAAATTGACGAAAAATGACTTGGGCAATTTCCTTACGAGGGTGACGATATAATGACTTGCTTATTGTTGTTGTAAGAATAAGTTCATTATATTAGTTGAATGGGATTGTTTCATTATTATCTGAGTAAAAAAGAAATTGTTCGTAGTGTCTAGTAGTAGTTTTGATTGTGTTCGTTCTTAAGTACCTCGTGATAGAGAATTTCATACGTCATTTTCCGAAATATAACGCGAAGCCTCCATGACTTGTAGTGCCTCTGTGCGCTCTGTTTGGGCAACTTAAAGCTTCCTCGATGGTGAGCTTTTTCGGAAAAGATACTTTACTGTAGTTATTCCTTATTATTGTTTTTGTTATCTTTGTTATTGTGCCGTTACGAGCAGTAACGGGGCCTTTTATAATTCTGTGTATCTCCATTTTTACATATATTTTGTCTTAAGCCCGTTTCCCCATGGAAAGGGTATCAGTTCTATTTTCTGTAATGTTTTAATTTGAAGTGTATTTCGAACAGAGACCACTTCTGTTCGAATTTCTACCTTTTGTAAGTTGTCTGCAAGCTGTGTTGCAAGATAACATCCCATTATTTGTACGATGTTTGCTTTAAAATTAAGATTAAGTAAGTTGTGTAAAGACCTGTTGTCGTTTGTGACGTCACGACTCACGTCTAGGCTTCAGTTTGGGTCTGAAACTCGAGGTGCTCACACCCCTTTTGTAGCCAATTCAGTAAGTTGTGTAAAACCATTATTATGTTGCATGCGCATGAAGAATTATTTTTAGGCTGCTTACATTATGTTCAGATTCCTTGCAATCCTTTATATTTTATGTTTGTACATTATGTTCAGATTCCTTGCAATCCTTTATGTTTGGCGTCCCAGTGCTACGTTTTCCCCATGCGCAGCAAGCCAGTTTCGCTGCGCCAGTTATTATTTATCTACTATTACACTGGGCTAAAAAAAAAAAAAAAAAAAAAAATTGCCTGGTGTTTGAGATATTTTAGCGAATTCTTATGTGGTTTTGCCTGCTAAATTAAACAATTCAGTTTTTCCCTATCAGGTCTAGTTTTTTTACTCTTATTTCCATTTTAGTTACGATGGATGATAAAAATCCTATTAAAATCTTCTCGAACAGTATACGACAATTGATATTTGGTGGCTTTTGGAATTAAACAAGACTGTTTCCTTAAAGTATTTTATTCATACATGAGCAAAACATAGGAAGAAATAGCGAGGCCATTATACAGAAAAGAGCACAAATATAAAAATAAAAGCTTTATGGCAGAAAATTAAATGAATAAATTTACGTTTCTTTGTGCGCCGTGAATGTTGGGCCGCTGGTGAATCTCGTTTTAAACACCAGCAGTAGTCTGCCATCATCACAGAATCCCAACCTCCTTGGTACCGAGTTTCCATCTCCTTGATGTCCTGATAAAATCGTTCGCCTTGTTCATCGCTAACATCTCCGAGATTTTCAGGAAAACGATCAAGGTGACTGAAAAGAAAATGCATTTTGATGCTCATAATTGCACCAATTTCACCAAAAGTTGATATTAAGTTGGCAACAAGATCCTTATAGTTGTCACTTTTGTGGTTCCCAAGGAAATTTTGCACTACAAATGCGCGCCATGCTGATGCTTCAGGTTCACTCATCGTTTTCATGAAGTTTGTGTCCTTCAAGAGCTTACGGATTTGTGGTCCATCAAAAATCCCTGCTTTCAGTTTTTCAATCGTCAGTTCTGGAAATACATAGCAGATATATTTGAAACACTCCCCATTTTTGTCAAGAGCTTTGACGAACTGCTTGATCAGTCCGAGTTTGATGTGCAAAGGGGGGGGGGGGAATTATGTTATCTCGCTCAACTAAAGGTTCTTCCAATATATTGACAGCTCTACATGGAACCATATTTGCTCGAGGCGGCCAGTTTTTCTTAACATAGTGGTTTACTCGGTCTCTGCTGTCCCACATGCAAAGAAAGCATGGGTATTTGGTATTACCAGATTGCTGTCCCATGAGAAATTTCACCATCTTCAAGTCAACACAGGTGACCCATTTATGATCATGGTACCGTATCTTCTTTAAAACTAACTTAATTTCTTCATATTTTTCCGTAAGAGTTGTTGAGTGGGCAAGTGGGACAGAGCCATACAAATTCCCGTTGTGCAACAATACAATGTTTAAACTACGCTTAGAGCTGTCTGTGAAAAGACGCCATTCATCTGGTTTATATTCCTCAATACCAAGTTTTTTAAGAAGCCCACTAATATCTCTGCAATAAACCAACTCTCCCTCTTTTATAAAGAAACTCTTCATACCGACTCCGATAAAAGGTTATACGGACCTAGATCGAGAGAATACAAGGTAAAAGAGAAAACGTACAGGCACCACAGAGTTTCTGGGAGACTTACCTATTTCATATTCTGCAACCGTTAAAATGGGGGTTTCATTTTGGAAAAATGTTCTTGTGGTTTATCTTTGACATATTTAATAAAGAAACAGACGATGCAGTTAAAACTGGTGATTGACGTAAACGCCATCTAGTGAGAGAGCCGCACAGTAAAATGTATGTGGACGATGCGGCTCTCCGTGCGCTTTCCCGTCTTTCCTATATAGTCTTTGGGCCAAGCACTTCTAGTGACGTCAATGCGCAAACGACCTAAATACTGGATAGCTGTTGAGTAGACCTTGTATTCTCTCGATCTTGATACGGACACCATTCTCTAGAAGATTCTTTTCTTTCAGTCGGGAAGCCAAAAGTTCTGTTGAGTTTTTTTGGGAGGTTCAAGTCACGAACTAGATCATTCAGCTCCTCCTGGGATAAAGCTGAGGTAAAGTCGTACCTGAAAAGTCTTCGTCTCGTGTCATCTTCAGGTGATGAGATTTCTTCAGTTGAGGGAAGTTATCTGAGGCAAGACACTGAAGACAGGAATAGGAAGCTCTTCACTGTGTGGAACCGGTCTGATAGCTTAGGCAAGATTAGAATAGAAAAGCGTTTGTCGGTTTTTCCTGTTAGTACCCTTCAAATTTAGGGTACAAAAGTAGCAGTCGTCTAGGTGAATTTTGGGCTCCCGCCACACCATTGGTACAGCGAATCTCATACTTTTCCTTGTCCCTTTAGTCCACTGTCGCATATGCTCTGTACATTGTTTGCAAATACTATGCGGTGCCCAGTATTTATCTTGGTCTCCCAGCTTGACCCAAAAATATGCCATATAAGCTCTTTCAACAAAGTCCATGATGTTTTTCCGATTTTCAGGCAAAGTGTATTCTCCCCAAACGTGACAAAACACATTTGGAGAATTTACGCAAAACCTTCTGGAAGACGACATCTTGCTCATTTTCTGTTGCTGAATTCACATCTCAAAAAATCTGGAAAAATAGAAAATTAGAATTAGATATGGCAAAGAAAATTAGAGTGGACGTACGCACATTGTGATTATACGAAAATTCGGTAACTTCAAAACTAGACCTGATCGGTCAAAATGAAGGTTATTTTTGGATTCAGGAGACCAATTTCTTCTGGGAATGACTTTTATTTCCTGAACACCAAAAACCTTGTAGACCAGTGTTATTTAATTTTTAAATGCCGTTTATTAACGAAGTTAAATTTTTCATTAACGGATTCACTACGTAGGCTTCATGAGCCTCGGCGTCTAGATTAAATATATATTTGTAGATGTTTATAAGTTACCCCGGATTCTCTGAACTGGCTTGATTACATTTCTGTGTTTATTAATACTCGGAGTAAAAGAGAACGAGTAATACAGTAGTGACGTCATATTCTATAATGCGAGTAGTGTGATGCATCGTACATATGGCAGCCGATGCTTCGCGCGAGAATTTGACTCGTACTGAGGGGGTTATAGCAAATTTGAATATAACGGACTAATTATCATCTGTTATATTGGCAACTTCCGTTATTAGTCTGTTAACTTCCTACATAAAGTTTCCATTATTTTCATATTTTTAGTATAGATTATGACAATATAATTGAATAAGTCATCGTAACGTTTTCCGACAAAACAGATATGTAATATTTCATAGTAAAAGACATATGTGCTTACGTGGATATACGGTAGTTTTGCCCATATGGGCCTGATGGGAGGTTTGCCCAATTGCATGCTTGTTTTGTTGCGGTTTGCGTTTTTGCACATGCCTTTTCTCGCCCGAAAACCTTAGAGCAAGAGAAATTACGAGTTCTTTGCCGTTTCTAGCCTTGGGGTCTATCACTGTAATGATTTCGTCTTTCTGCCTAAATGATTTAGTTTTCTGTCCGGCTGATACTCCGGTTTTATCGACAGAGACCAGTTTCTTACTTAAGTTGTTACTCAAGTGACACACATTTAAACTCAAGATAAATGCAATTAATCTGATTCTACCCTGGTAAGTGTTGGGCAAGTACAATAATTCCAAGTGATAATCAGAAAAAAAAAATATGAAGGTTAACTGTCAATATGGTTTTTACTTTATTTTTGTAGTCAGTAGTAATACCTCAATTTCAGCGATTTTTGCATGTTACCAAGCATTGTAAAATATCTTTACACAGTTCAACATGTTTCATGGTTCAACAGGTAATAGTATGTTTCAGGTAGAATGAATAAAACGAAAAAGTTGAGATATTTTGCTTTTATATCAGCTTATCGGTAAAATATGGTGTTTTTACAAAAATGAAAAAAAAAATGCGGACGCGAACTTTTTTTCTCTGTGCACAGATTCACAATGCGTTAACATATCACAGGTAGAAAAATCCCACAACTACTGAGTATTACTTAGGTTAGGAAACATCTACAATATCATGAGTTTTGTAGACTTTTGCGGTGCAAAACTGAAAATGTACCCATTTTAGAATACATACGCAATGGTTGAAAAGTACAAAGAAAAAAACTCAGTGCGAGAAGCCCTAGTGATTGAAATCAAATCAAGTGTTGTTTTTTATTTTAGTTTATTAATTTCATTTTTATTCTATACTGAAATTATTTATCTATTTGTTTATTGTTATTTTTAAGAGCAGACGAGTGCGTGCATAGTCACAGCATTACCCATAGATCGGTCATACGAGCTCTGAGCTCTCTTCCGTGAGGAAAATAGCTGTTGATCACGAGTCCAACACGTGATCCAAAGACCAAGGTGAATCACACACACATACTCGTGTCTATACTTGGCTAGGGGACAAGTAAAATGAACCTGAAACAGTATTACCTCCTGTGATTGGTTAAGAGTTGCTCGAGTGTGTTTGTGTTTCAATAGTATTATTTTTGTGTTTCGTGTTCCTCTGAGATGAACTATAAGCAGAACATAAATTTGCCCCCCCCCCCTTTTTTTGGGGGGGGGAGGGGGCCTGTATAGAAAGAATTATATGAAATGCGTTAGGTAAACTAAACACTGACAACTGAAGGTCACAATAACCAATAATGTGTTTTTATCATTTTATATTGTTGCTGGTCGAAGCCGTAGTGTACGTATACAATATCCTCCTTCACATCTAGCAACTCCCCAGAATACTCTGCCCACCTTCCTCTCACTGCCCTCTCTTCTATTATCATCTTTCCATCTGCACCTTTTACCTTTTCTTCTCTACTTGATTCGCCTCCTTTTCCTCTTTTGATTTCTTTCCAAAACATTTTTTTATTACTCTCAAAATTTTCTGTCATACTCTTACCCCATTTCACATCTGCTCTCCTCTTTGCTTCCTTTATCTTATGCTTAATTTCCCTTCTCTTTACTTTGTACCTCTCATACGATTCCCTCGTCCTAATATCCTCATTAAATGTAATATAATTCTCCAGTTTAGTAAAGTAAGTGACACTTATAAGATAGAATGAAATCATATTATCACTGCAGTCATTCAATAGATCTACACTGATCTCTACATATAGTTTGCATCTGCTTGGCACTGAATAAATCATTGAATATCATTTGCATCTCCAGATTGAACAAAATAACTGATAATTCTCATTACAATACAAATTCCAAGCTTGCATACCTTATTGGAGTGCTCTGTCTCTGTTACAATAGGGGTGACCATGACCATCATACGTGGTATGATAACAATGCTCTCAAAAAGCTAGATATCGAAGTCATTATATGCATTTTCTTTCAGGTCAATGGGTGAATATAAATATTTCCTTGGAAGATTCCGTATATTCATCATATGATAAAGAGAATTGTGTGTCGTGTGTGGCGTCTGCTGCGCTCAGATTGTACAAGTCACCTTAAATATCATGCAATGACACACATTGGTGAGTAAACTTTCCAGTCTGACATGTTTGATACAGCTTTTTCACAAAAGGGTTCTCTCAAATAACATGACCCACACAGGAGAGAAGCCTTTCAAATGTGACCTGTGCGATGAAGCTTTCACATGAAGGACTGCTCAGAAACGTCACGTAATGACCCACGCTGGAGAGAAGTAATTCGAGTGTGATATGTGCGATGCAGCTTTCTCACGAGAGAGTGCTCTCAAATATCACGTGATGTCCCACAATGGAGAGAAGCCTTTCAAGTGTGACCTGTGCGATGCAGCATTCCCAAGAAAGTATTCTCTGGATCATCACGTGTTGACCCACACTGGAGAGAAGCCCTTCAAGTGTGACATTTGCGATGCAGCTCTCTCAACAAAGAGTGCTCTCAAAAATCATGTGATGATCCACACTGGAGACAAACCTTTCCAACATGATATGTGTGATGCAGCTTTCTCACAAAAGGGTAATATGAATCATCACATGATGAACCACATTGGAGAAAAGCCTTTCAAATGTCACCTGTGTGATGTAGCTTTCTCGCAAGAGAGCGAGCTCAAATATCACGTGATGACCCACACTGAAGAGACTCCTTTCAATTATGACCTGTGCGATGCAGGTTTCTCAAGAAAGACTGCTCCCCAACGTCATGTGATGACCCACACTGGAGAAAAGCCTTTCAAGTGTGACCTGTGCGATGCAGCTTTTTCGGGAAGAAGTGCTTTCAAATATCACGTGATGACCCATACTGGAGAAAAGCCTTTCAAATGTGACCTGTGCGATGCAGCTTTCATAACAAAGGGCAGTCTTAAAGGACACATAGTGACCCACACAGGAAAGAAGCCCTTCAAGTGTGACATTTGTGATGCAGCTCACTCAACAAAGAGTGCTCTCAATTATCACGTGAGGACCCACACTGGAGAAAAACCTTTCAAATGTGACCTGTGTGAGGTAGCTTTCTTACAAAAGAGCGACCTTAAATACCACGTGATGACCCACACTGGAGAGCGGCCTTTCAAATGTAACCTCTGCGATATATCTTTCTCAAGAACGACTACTCTCAAACGTCACATTATGATCCACACTGGAGAGAAGCCTTTCAAGTGTGACCTGTGCGATGCAGCTTTCTCGGGAAAGACTGATCTCAAGCGTCACAGGATGACCCACACTGGAGAGAAGCCTTTCAAGTGTGACCTGTGCGATGCAGCTTTCATTACAAGTTGGAATCTGAAAGGACACATAAAGACCCATACAGGAGAGTATCAGCTCACTCAACAAAGAATGCTCTTAAATACCACGTGAAGACCCACACTAGAAAAGCTTTGCAAATATAACCTGTATGAAGTGGCCTTCTAAAAAAAAAAAAAAAAAAAAAAAAAAAAATTTGTATATCATGTGATGACCCACAGAGTAGACGCCTTTCAAGTGTGACCTGTCAGAATGCTGCTTTTTCAAGAAAGACTTCTCTCAAACGTCACGTGATGACCCACGCTGGAGTAAAGCCTTTCAAGTGTGACCTGTGCGATGCACTTTCTCACAAAAGGTACTCTTAAATATAACGTGATGACCCACACTGGTGAGAAGCCTTTCCAAGTGTGGGGCCTGCGTTGCAGCATTCTTAAGAAACCGATTTCTCAAACGTCACATGGCTACGCATAGTAGAGATTCATGTCAAATGTGTCCTGTGCCATACAGGTATCTTTAAAAAAAAAAGTCATCTTAGACGATGAACAATATAGAAATGAAGTCTTGTCAGCCGTTTCACGAGGGACTTATTTCAGATGTCACGTAGTTACACTTTCCACGAAAGGTTGATCTCATCTTATGTGTGATGACCCACTCTGGTGAGATTCCTTCTGAGTGTGACCCGAGTGATTTAATTTTTCTGTATGATTGTACGTTGAGCTATTAAGTATTTATCCACTGTTATAGATTTGTTTGGTTGATGATTCGTCACGCACCCACACTCCCAGTTGTAAAAGTTAGTTGGTTTACTTACAGTTGTGCAGTTATTTAAGTACCTGGGATTGGCCCATTGTATAGTTGTATTTTTGCTTGTTCATAATCAAAGTCTTCATTGTTCCATAAAGTGCACGCATATTCTTGCAATTACTCAAAACCGTCAAGAATGTTAGAGAGTGGCGTTTCAGATTATGAGGGATACAGTTCTGTTTACCTTAGCATAGTGCAAAGTTGGCTGGAGTATACGCCATTGTTACTTGTAATTTGTTGCTGTAAATATAACCACAATTATATATTCAGCAGTGTTTATTGAACTCCTGGAGAAACAACACCCACAGTTTAATGAAATATTTTCAAGATTGATGTAAAATGGCATATCGTCAGCCTCACAAAGAAAGTGCCTAAGTCATTTGTCCAACTGTTCAGGAAATCGAAAAAAAGCCTTTTTCTATTCTATAAATGTACGTAATGTTCTTCCTAACGTAGTTTTAACCTACTCAGACTCTAAATAAAACATTGGGAATTGTACCACAAGAAGCAATGAGAAATTGATTTAGAAAAAAAAAAATCCAGAAATTGACGAAAAATGACTTGGGCAATTTCCTTACGAGGGTGACGATATAATGACTTGCTTATTGTTGTTGTAAGAATAAGTTCATTATATTAGTTGAATGGGATTGTTTCATTATTATCTGAGTAAAAAAGAAATTGTTCGTAGTGTCTAGTAGTAGTTTTGATTGTGTTTGTTCTTAAGTACCTCGTGATAGAGAATTTCATACGTCATTTTCCGAAATATAACGCGAAGCCTCCATGACTTGTAGTGCCTCTGTGCGCTCTGTTTGGGCAACTTAAAGCTTCCTCGATGGTGAGCTTTTTCGGAAAAGATACTTTACTGTAGTTATTCCTTATTATTGTTTTTGTTATCTTTGTTATTGTGCCGTTACGAGCAGTAACGGGGCCTTTTATAATTCTGTGTATCTCCATTTTTACATATATTTTGTCTTAAGCCCGTTTCCCCATGGAAAGGGTATCAGTTTTGTTTTCTGTAATGTTTTAATTTTAAGTGTATTTCGAACAGAGACCACTTCTGTTCGAATTTCTACCTTTTGTAAGTTGTCTGCAAGCTGTGTTGCAAGATAACATCCCATTATTTGTACGATGTTTGCTTTAAAATTAAGAATAAGTAAGTTGTGTAAAGACCTGTTGCCGTTTGTGACGTCACGACTCACGTTTAGGCTTCAGTTTGGGTCTGAAACTCGAGGTGCTCGCACCCCTTTTGTAGCCAATTCAGTAAGTTGTGTAAAACCATTATTATGTTGCATGCGCATGAAGAATTATTTTTAGGCTGTTTACATTATGTTCAGATTCCTTGCAATCCTTTATATTTTACGTTTGTACATTATGTTCAGATTCCTTGCAATCCTTTATGTTTGGCGTCCCAGCGCTACGTTTTCCCTATGCGCAGCAAGCCAGTTTCGCTGCGCCAGAGTTATTATTTATCTACTATTACACTGGGCAAAAAAAAAAAAAAAAAAATTGCCTGGTGTTTGAGATATTTTAGCGAATTCTTATGTGGTTTTGCCTGCTAAATTAAATAATTAATTCAGTTTTTCCCTATCAGGTCTAGTTTTTTTACTCTTATTTCCATTTTAGTTACGATGGATGATAAAAATCCTAATAAAATCTCGAACAGTATACGACAATTGATATTTGGTGGCTTTTGGATTAAACAAGACTGTTTCCTTAAAGTATTTTATTCATACATGAGCAAAACATAGGAAGAAATAGCGAGGCCATTATACAGAAAAGAGCACAAATATAAAAATAAAAGCTTTATGGCAGAAAAATGAATAAATTTACGTTTCTTTGTGCGCCGTGAATGTTGGGCCGCTGGTGAATCTCGTTTTAAACACCAGCAGTAGTCTGCCATCATCACAGGGTCCCAACCTCCTTGGTACCGAGTTTCCATCTTGATGTCCTGATGAAATCGTTCGTTGTTCATCGCTAACATCTCCGAGATTTTCAGGAAAACGATCAAGGTGACTGAAAAGAAAATGCATTTTGATGCTCATAATTGCACCAATTTCACCAAAAGTTGATATTAAGTTGGCAACAAGATCCTTATAGTTGTCACTTTTGTGGTTCACAAGGAAATTTTGCACTACAAATGCGCGCCATGCTGATGCTTCAGGTTCACTCATCGTTTTCATGAAGTTTGTGTCCTTCAAGAGCTTACGGATTTGTGGTCCATCAAAAATCCCTGCTTTCAGTTTTTCAATCGTCAGTTCTGGAAATACATAGCAGATATATTTGAAACACTCCCCATTTTTGTCAAGAGCTTTGACGAACTGCTTGATCAGTCCGAGTTTGATGTGCAAAGGGGGGAAAATGATCTTATCTCGCTCAACTAAAGGTTCTTCCAATATATTGACAGCTCTACATGGAACCATATTTGCTCGAGGCGGCCAGTTTTTCTTAACATAGTGGTTTACTCGGTCTCTGCTGTCCCACATGCAAAGAAAGCATGGGTATTTGGTATTACCAGATTGCTGTCCCATGAGAAATTTCACCATCTTCAAGTCAACACAGGTGACCCATTTATGATCATGGTACCGTATCTTCTTTAAAACTAACTTAATTTCTTCATATTTTTCCGTAAGAGTTGTTGAGTGGGCAAGTGGGACAGAGCCATACAAATTCCCGTTGTGCAACAATACAATGTTTAAACTACGCTTAGAGCTGTCTGTGAAAAGACGCCATTCATCTGGTTTATATTCCTCAATACCAAGTTTTTTAATAAGCCTACTAATATCTCTGCAATAAACCAACTCTCCCTCTTTTATAAAGAAAGGAACTCTTCATACCGACTCCGATAAAAGGTTATACGGACCTAGATCGAGAGAATACAAGGTAGAAGAGAAAACGTACAGGCACCACAGAGTTTCTGGGAGACTTACCTATTTCATATTCTGCAACCGTTAAAATGGGGGTTTCATTTTGGAAAAATGTTCTTGTGGTTTATCTTTGACATATTTAATAAAGAAACAGACGATGCAGTTAAAACTGGTGATTGACGTAAACGCCATCTAGTGAGAGAGCCGCACAGTAAAATGTATGTGGACGATGCGGCTCTCCGTGCGCTTTCCCGTCTTTCCTATATAGTCTTTGGGCCAAGCACTTCTAGTGACGTCAATGCGCAAACGACCTAAATACTGGATAGCTGTTGAGTAGACCTTGTATTCTCTCGATCTTGATACGGACACCGTTCTCTAGAAGATTATTTTCTTTCAGTCGGGAAGCCAATAGTTCTGCTGAGTTTTTTGGGAGGTTCAAGTCACGAACTAGATCATTCAGCTCCTCCTGGGATAAAGCTGAGGTAAAGTCGTACCTGAAAAGTCTTCGTCTCGTGTCATCTTCAGGTGATGAGATTTCTTCAGTTGAGGGCAAAGTTATCTGAGGCAAGACACTAAAGACAGGAATAGGAAGCTCTTCACTGTGTGGAACCGGTCTGATAGCTGAGGCAAGATTAGGATAGACAAGCGTTTGTCGGTTTTTCCTGTTAATACCCTTCAAATTTAGGGCACAAAAGTAGCAGTCGTCTAGGTGATTTTTGGGCTCCCGCCACACCATTGGTACAGCGAATCTCGTACTTTTCCTTGTCCCTTTAGTCCACTCTCGCATATGCTCTGTACATTGTTTGCAAATACTATGCGGTGCCCAGTATTTATCTTGGTCTCCCAGCTTGACCCCAAAATATGCCATATAAGCTCTTTCAACAAAGTCCCTGATGTTTTTCCGATTTTCAGGCAAAGTGTATTCTCCACAAACGTGACAAAACACATTTGGAGAATTTACGCAAAACCTTCTGGAAGACGACATCTTGCTCATTTTCTGTTGCTGAATTCACATCTCAAAAAATCTGGAAAATAGAAAATTAGAATTAGATATGGCAAAGAACATTAGAGTGGACGTACGCACATTGTGATTATACGAAAATTCGATAACTTCAAAACTAGACCTGATTGGTCAAAATGAAGGTTATTTTTGGATTCAGGAGACCAATTTCCTATAGGAATGACTTTTATTTCCTGAACACCAAAAACCTTGTAGACCAGTGTTATTTAATTTTTAAATGCCGTTTATTAACGAAATTAAATTTTTCATTAACGGATTCACTACGTAGGCTTCATGAGCCTCGGCGTCTAGATTAAATATATATTTGTAGATGTTTATAAGTTACCCCGGATTCTCTGATCTGGCTTGATCACATTTCTGTGTTTATTAATACTCGGAGTAAAAGAGAACGAGTAATACAGTAGTGACGTCATATTCTATAATGCGAGTAGTGTGATGCATCGTACATATGGCAGCCGATGCTTCGCGCGAGAATTTGACTCGTACTGAGGTGGTTATAGCAAATTTGAATATAACGGACTAATTAACATCTGTTATATTGGCAACTTCCGTTATTAGTCTGTTAACTTCCTACATAAAGTTTCCATTATTTTCATATTTTTAGTATAGATTATGACAATATAATTGAATAAGTCATCGTAACGTTTTCCGACAAAACAGATATGTAATATTTAATAGTAAAAGACATATGTGCTTACGTGGGTATACGGTAGTTTTGCTCATATGGGCCTGATGGGAGGTTTGCCCAATTGCATGCTTGTTTTGTTGCGGTTTGCGCTTTTGCACATGCCTTTTCTCGCCCGAAAACCTTAGAGCAAGAGAAATTACGAGTTCTTAGCCGTTTCTAGCATTGGGGTCTATCACTGTAATGATTTCGTCTTTCTGCCTAAATAATTTAGTTTTCTGTCCGACTGATACTCCGGTTTTATCGACAGAGACCAGTTTCTTACTTAAGTTGTTACTCAAGTGACACACATTTAAACTCAAGATAAATGCAATTAATCTGATTCTACCCGGGTAAGTGTTGGGCAAGTACAATAATTCCAAGTGATAATCAGAAAAAAAAAAAAAATATGAAGGTTAACTGTCAATATGGTTTTTACTTTATTTTTGTAGTCAGTAGTAATACCTCAATTTCAGCGATTTTTGCATGTTACCAAGCATTGTAAAATATCTTTATTTACACAGTTTAACATGTTTCATGGTTCAACAGGTAATAGTATGTTTCAGGTAGAATGAATAAAACGAAAAAGTTGAGATATTTAGCTTTTATATCAGCTTATCGGTAAAATATGGTGTTTTTACAAAAAAAAAAATGTAGACGCGAACTTTTTTTTTTCTGTGCACAGATTGAAAATGCGTTAACATATCACAGGTAGAAAAATCCTTCAACTACTGAGTATTACTTAGGTTAGGAAACATCTACAATATTATGAGTTTTGTAGACTTTTGCTGAAAATGTACCCATTTTAGAACACATACGCAATGGTTTAAAAGTACAAACAAACAAAAACTCAGTGCGAGAAGCCCTAGTGATTCAAATCAAATCAAGTGTTGTTTTTTATTTTATTTGATTAATTTTACTTTTATTTCATTTGATTAATTTTACTTTTATTTCATACTGAAATTATTTATCTATTTGTTTATTGTTATTTTTAAGAGCAGACGAGTGCGTGTATAGTCACAGCATTACCCATAGATCGGTCATACGAGCTCTGAGCTCTCTTGCGTGAGGAAAATAGCTGTCGATCACGAGTCCAACACGTGATCCAAAGACCAAGGTGAATCACACACACATACTCGTGTCTATACTTGGCTAGGGGACAAGTAAAATGAACCTGAAACAGTATCACCTCCTGTGATTGGTTAAGAGTTGCTTGAGTGTGTTTGTGTTTCAATAGTATTATTTTTGTGTTTCGTGTTCCTCTGAGATGAACTATAAGCAGGACATAAATTTGCCCCCCCCCCTTTTTTTTTGGGGGGGAGGGGGCCTGTATAGAAAGAATTATATGAAATGCGTTAGGTAAACTAAACACTGATAACTGAAGGTCGCAATAACCAATAATGTGTTTTTATCATTTTATATTGTTGCTGGTCGAAGCCGTAGTGTACGTATACAATACAAAATATCATTGAAGTGCAGCCTGAGTCTGAGACCCCGACTCGGAATCTCACGGCATAGTGTGTAAAATGCATGTAGGTTATCTTTTTTATTTTAAGTAATAAACCCACATTATTTGATACATTCGTGGTTGCATGTAGTCTTTTTGCAGCATCTCTTTGCGGCCGCTGAGTAAGGCAAGAAATAAAGTCGACCCTTACGGCAGACTGACCGTCTGCCGTAAGGGTCGACTTTATTTCTTGCCTTACTCAGCGGCCGCAAAGAGATGCTGCAAAAAGACTACATGCAACCACGAATGTATCAAATAATGTGGGTTTATTGCTTAAAATAAAAAAGATAACCTACATGCATTTTACACACTATGCCGTTGTGATATAGATATTGACGGCACAGGAATGATAAAGTATAGTTGAACAGAACGCTGGATAGTAGTTCCGGACTGTTATTGCTTTCATTATTATGCCCAGCGCGATCATATCTATACCCTTTGGAGAAATTTATGTTGCAGTCGAGGCCTGTTACATTCACGATATTGATATGGATGAATTCTATAAAGAGTATGGGATTGCGAACGCAATTATCAATACTGAGATGATAGAGGAACGTCTTGTTCAGTAAATCTGAGAGCCCGTTTACTAGTGGTGGGCAGCTACCGGTACAGTGACCGGTTTGGTCGGTAACAGCCTTGACGGTAGCTTACCGGCAATAATTCTGCTACCGTTAAGGTTCCGTTAACCGATAAGCTATACCAAACACTCGTGGAGCGGTAAGCACGTCTCGGCTTGGTGGTACTGAGTGACGGTAGTGGTGGGCAGCTACCGGTAGTTACGGGTTTTATCGGTAACAACCTTGACGGTAGCTTACCAGCACAAAATCTGCTACCGTTTAGGCTCTGTTAACCGATAAGCTATCCCATAATACTCAGAGAGCGGTAAGCACGTTTCGGCTTGGTGGTACTGAGTGACAGTACTGACGGCCCAACGTAGGATGAAAATTAACAGGAACGTATTCAACGTGCTAGATCGTCCTGCTCCCTTCTCGGCCCACAGATGCACAGTACGTAATGTACGTATTCGAATATGAAAATTAACAGACGTGCTAGATCGTTTTGTTCGCATCTCGGCCCGCAGAGGTTCAGTGCAAAATGTACGTATTAGATTAGTCAGCCTATGTGATCTAGAAATGAAGAGGTGGTCAAACTACTCGAAAACTTTTCAGTCTGCCTGGCTAAAGGATCCCCTGTTTAAAAAATGGTTAGCGGAAGTGAAAGAGGATGGAAATAAGGCACGTTGTAAAGTTTGTAGAACGGACATGAAAGCTCACAGAACGGGGAGATTGGAGAGACACTGTTTCCACACTTACCAGATCTTCATATTTAACTTTATATTTAATGTTTATTAATATATGCATATTTACATAAATGTACGCAGTTGCTCATGAAAGACACCATCTGCATGTTACAATCTATTTGTACTGTACTTGTATTGGAGTTAATCACAAACAAGTTCACAAATACACTTATCAGACTCGCACGAGTGATGACTGACAAGGATATATATATAAGCTATGGGTTGGGGCAGGGAATACAGTATACCACAACAGATTCACGGAAAGCAGAGACAAGAATACGCGGGCAGAGACGATCAAAGATTCTGGTGGATTAACACTGTGCCCATTGAAGTGGCCTCTACGACGCAAGGTAACGTGTTATTCAAAAATCATATTTTGTTAGTGATACGCATGTAATTATTATTCGCGTAGTCTTAAGTAACTAATATTTGCGAGCCTTACCCTAGATTGGTGGAGGTGGCGCGCGCTGGCGATTCCGGTGGGCATGTATCCAAATGGATACACAGAATAAAAAATTAAAATAAAATATATGCGTGTGTTTTTTGTCCATTAATATAATATAAATATAGGGTTCGTAGAGTCCTGCTAATACAAAATTAACTTAATTCCAATATAAAAAATGACAACTATGAACAATTGAAAAAAACTTTGACAGAAATTCAAAGGGTTGAGATTGTGTTCCTGAGCCTAATATAAGAGGAACTTGGTAAAAAAAAAAAAAAAAATTATGAAAATGACCTACATATGTCAATTCATCTCGCACAAAACCTTTAAAACCTCAATTGTACAAAAAACTTTGTCCTGACTAAATGAAAAATGAGTGATTTTGGAAATGAATTTTTTATGTGTAATGTGTAAAAATGATGCATGTAATTATTTTTCTTTTATGAAATTGTGTTTCTATGTGAAATATATATTCTTTGTATGAAATTGCACTTACATAGAGACGGAAGTGGAGTGTGAGAGGGAGAGGGGGGGATTGGTGCGTAGGCCTATGCACTGAGGGAGAGGAGGTAATGCTGTGACCTTACACGCACCCCCTCCCTACTCCCCGCCCACGAGAGTTGGAGTAACGACTCGGAGCGCAGGATTTTTATAGTGACGACGTTACAAAACTTGTGACTACACACCATAGTAGGATGAAATTTGTTTAGATTTAAGTCATAAAGGCGACTCGAACTTGGGACGTCACTACTACCTCACGAGTCTTTTACCGGTAAATTACCGGTAATTCCGGTAACGGCATTGTTGTTTACCGGTAATTCCGGTATTAAAATTAGCGGTATTTGCCCAGCACTACCGTTTACAAATCTGAGGAAGGTAAGCGCTTATGGTTTCTCTATACCATGTAGCAATGTTAATACAGAACGAGTTTTTTTCAATGATGAACTCGGAAAAATAAGAATAATCGCATCCAAGTGGACTATAAATATGTAACTCTAAATGTGTAACAACTCAGACGGGTGGTCAGCTATAAGCAAAACATCCATTAACAACAAAAGACTATTTGAGATTGCAAGTAAAGGAGATTATACTGTATGAAAAATTCAATTTAGGATGTAGGTGATATAGTAAGAAGGCTACTAGGATCCTTTAGTTTGTGAAGTAAGTTAATTTAGCATACAGTATTTTGTTCTGTCAGGAGTAAATTTTTATATTCATTTCTTTCAGTCCTTTTAAGTATGTTTTATAAACTCTATACAACTTTTTTATATTCTGACTCCTCAGTAAACATGTTTAAATGAAGTTAAAGTAAATGTCATCAATAAAAAAAAAATCTTTGTTTACATTCTTCTTAGGAGAAGGAGCCACCTAGTCATCCACGGTACGAAAATCCAACTTAAGAAATGTCATAGAATTTGGAAGGACAACACTCATGCAGGTAATAAGGAATTGTTAATCTGGACACTCGTCATGTATTTTTTGTGTGGTAGAGGTTATTTTCCTTATATGTTCATAACTTGGTGTTGCCTGGTTGGATGTTAGTTCCAATCGCATATGACTGCCAATTTGGTAGGTAAGATGTATTTTGTCAAGACGCTTACTAACTGCGGGTTACTAACAGGAGTAACATACATTATTTGGGACTGGAATACACCAAATACTTGCAGCGAAATGTTTCGCAAGAGGAAGTGTTGCCTCAGAAAATATTGATAAGTAATTGACTTTACATCGGAATGTTCCGGAAATAGCGACATTCCCCATCATAATCTAACCAAAAATTAGGCTTATATTGTGTTCGAGATATACGAGTAAGATTGCCACTGTCTACGAAAAATAATTCTAATTCATATAAAGTGACAAACTAGTCCCACCATGCTCCTTGTTTTAGTAGTTGGTGGAACGGTGTGAGTTGGGGCGAGTGTAACCTAACCTAGCTATAGGTAGGGATAAGGAAGGTTCGGCTGACTAGATTACTTTCCCCCAGTCTAAGATATTATTTTTGTTTATGGTCTCATATTTCCTCCGAAATAAATTCATTCACTCGCCAATCCAGTCTGTGTAGGTATGTGTGTGTGTGTGTGGGGGGGGAAGTATTCCCTGACAAATGGAAACCAGTAAAGGAATCACAAAAACATTTAATTCTGACATCCTTGGTTATTGGGTGGGTGAAGCAAACATTATTTATTTATTTACTTGTTTATTTTTTTGTAATATTTGTTCATCCACCCACCAAAAGAATTAAATAATATGTTGGTTTACGGAACAAATATTCACGCAAATTACTTATAACTCATTTGAAGTGGCTGTTTTCACTGAGTAAATATAACTCAAGAATCTACTCCGAACGAGCGACTTGTTTAAATATTTGATGGAAGGAAGGTGTAAATCTAATCTATCCTAGGTGTAGGTAGGGACGCATATATATATATATATATATATATATATATATATATATGTATATATATATTTATATATATATAATATATGTATATATATATATATACATATGTATATATATATACATATTTTGCTGGTAACCACTAAGGAAATCGGAAGAAAACAGTATATCCCAAGCGCTTTCGTGTAATTCACATCTTCAGGGGAATACAGAAAAAGTTGTATTACAAAGAGGTTTAAAAATAACAAGATTATACCTCTTTGTAATACAACTTTTTCTGTATTCCCCTGAAGATGTGAATTACACGAAAGCGCTTGGGATATACTGTTTTCTTCCGATTTCCTTAGTGGTTACCAGCAAAATTTGTGGATCACGTGTTGTTAATAGTGATCTTTCTGCATACATATATACATATATGTGTGTGTATGTATGTATGTATGTATGTATACATACAGGCTTCTGATGGCATTGCTGCGGAATTTCAAGATAGTGCAAAAATTTGTTTTGAAAAAACCAGCCTAGAAGTTCAACATCATTAGTGAGCATGCAGGAGGGAAGCCCATCGTATGTAGGATGTTTCGGCCTCAGACGTTTCGGCCAGAACTCTGCAGGGTAGGACGTTTCGGCCAGTCCTCCAAATTTTGCTATTATTATTTACTTATTATTGAAAGAAAATAAATTAAAAGAATTTAAAAAAAATCTAATATATCATTGCAAGTAACAATACATTTGCATATTGATTCCATACTATTTTCATATTATCACATTTCTTACTATACGGATATTTGTTGACAAAAAAATCCGTTGTTGCCAAGGGTAACCGGTCAAAACGTCACCTACGAGACAGAACGTCCGCACATACGAGTCAGAACGTCCACATATACGAGTTGGAACGTCCACAAATGTACGTAGGTCATAACGTCCACACCTTGCGTTCTACAAGTTGTCTTTCAATTTAGTCAATACTCCAAAACGATATTTTATTCATGAGATCCACGATTTATGTAATCTTTTTAGTAGGCAGTATTTAATTAATTTTTTAGATTATTGTAAATTAAAAGTCGCATAGATTTTTTTTAGCTTGTATTAGCTTATGATGAATTGATGATGCAAAAATCATTGTGTATTGCGAAAAGTGATGTGAATTCAGTAATTAGTGTCATCTCAACTGACGATTGTCGCTAGTTGTCGCTAAGTAGTGCACTGAGATTAGTTGACGCTAAATTCATCGGCAAATAAATTAAATTTAGGTCGTGTATATCGTATCAAATTAGGTTCGAATACATCATAAATCATTGCAAGATACATTTTATGCCCAAAAATATTAGTTGTCGGTTTAATTAATGCAGTTGACGCTAGTTCTTGTTAGTTGTCGCTGGTTCTTGCTAGTTGTCGCCAAGTAGTGCGACCGTGTTTTCCGCCAACCCTGAGGTTAGGGGCAGTGGACAAACGTTGATTTATAACATCTTTGATTGGTGTGTACGTGTGTAGTGGTCGTCTTCGATGTTTTGATCAATATTTCTTGTTTCCAGCAATGCTATTGTATCGTACATTATACATAGATCTCTTTTATTCGTGTCCTCTATTCCTTACAATATTTATTCAGCCATTCATTTTACTTAGTATTTCATGATCAATTACTGATGTCACAGTCTTTGTTTTTTTTTTCTGACATTTTCTGTATAACCGTATAATTGTTAGAATTTGCTCAACCTTCCATTTCTCTCATCTTCCGTTAAGCGTCTCCTTTTATACGAACTGTTTGCTTCCTTCTTTACTGCATTTTGGTTAATGCCCCACAATAATTGTATACGCTTGTGTTACTATTATTTAATGTTCTCAAAAAGATAGACGTCGAACTCATTATATATATTTTCTTTCAGGTCAAGGGGTAGATATAGATTTTTTCCTTCGAAGATTCCGTATATTTATCATATAATAGCGAGAATCGTGTGTGGCGTCTGCTATGCTCAGATCGTACAAGTCATCTTAAATATCACGCGATGACACACATTGATGAGAAACCTTTCAAATGTGACCTGTGTGATTCAGTTTTCTCAAGAAAGATTACACTTCAACGACACATGAGAACGCACACTGGAGACAAGCCTTTCAAGTGTGACCTGTGTGATGCAGCTTTCTCACAAAAGAGTTCTCTCAAATATCACGTGAGGACCCACACTGGAGAGAAGCCTTTCAAGTGTGACCTGTGCGATGCAGCATTCTCAGGAAAGGGTGCTCTCAAATATCACACGATGACCCACACAGGAGAGAAGCCCTTCAAGTGTGACATTTGCGAAGCAGCTCTGTCCTCAAAGATTGCTCTCGAACGTCACGTGATGACCCACACTGGAGAGAAGCCTTTCCATTGTGATATGTGTGATGCAGCTTTCTCACAAAAGGGTAAAATAAAATATCACATGATGACCCACACTGGAGAAAAGCCTTTCAAATGTGACCTGTGTGAGGGAGCCTTCTCAACAAAGCGTGGTCTCAAATATCACGTGATGAACCACACTGGAGAGACGTCTGCGAAGTGTGACCTCTGCGATGCAGCTTTCTCAAGAAAGAGTGCTCTCAAACATCACGTGATGACTCACACTGGAGAAAAGCCTTTCAAGTGTGATATGTGCGATGCAGCTTTCTCACGGAAGAGTGCTCTCAAATATCACGTGTTGCACCACACTGGGACGAAGATTTTCAAGTGTGACATGTGCGATGTAGCTTTCTCAAGAAAACTTTCTCTCGAACGTCACGTGATGACTCACACTGGTGAGAAGCCTTTCAAGTGTGACTTGTGCGATGCAGCTTTCTCACAAAAGACTGCTCTCAAATATCACGTGATGACCCACACTGGAGAGAAGCCTTTCAAGTGTGGCCTGTGCGATGCAGCTTTCATAACAAATAGTAATCTCAAAGGACACATAATGACCCACACAGGAGAGAAACCCTTCAAATGTGACCTTTGTGGTACAGCTCTCACAACAAAGAGTGCTCTCGAACGTCACGTGATGACCCACACTGGAGAGAAGCCTTTCCATTGTGATGTGTGTGATGCAGCTTTCTCACAAAAGAGTTCTCTCAAATATCACGTGATGATCCACACTGGAGAGAAGCCTTTCAAGTGTGACCTTTGCGATACAGGTTTCTCAAGAAAACATTATCTTGAACGTCACGTGATGAACCACACTAGATAGAAGCCTTTCGAGTGTGATACGTGCGATGCAGCTTTCTCATAAAAGAGTGCTCTCAAATATCACATGATGACCCGCACTGGTTAGAAGCCTTTCAAGTCTGACCAGTGCATTGCAGCTTTCTCAAGAAAGTATTTTCTCAAACAACACATGATGACGCACGGTGGGGAGGCACCTCAAATGTGATCCGTGCCATACAATTTTCTCAGAAAAAAGTAATCTTAGACGTCACGTGGTGACCCATAGAGAAAAGAAACATTTTAATTTTATTTATTTTTATTTTTATTTTTCCATTGGTCTTATTTCTTTTGTCACGTAGTGACTCACACTTCCCCACGAAACTTTGGTCTCTGTCACCCCCGTATCTCCGTAATTACTGGTTTAATTCTGTTTACTGCTACCTTCCATGGTATTGTATTTCTTTCACTTTCAACTACTTCACTCAAGTATGTCTTTCACCATATCTTTCTTTAGAAAGTAATGTTTCTTGATGGGTTGAATTAAACTTGGTCAATTTGATTTCATTTCTTCTCAAATGACATTACACTTGGCTTATCATTTTACACCAAGGGACTCCCGTCTGGGATCCTCAATCCACTCACAAAGCCACCTCTGAACCGACGTCACGACTTTGTTCATCCAATGATCTTTACTGTTACAAATAAGTGCCTCTTCCAAAGGCGTGACTTTCCTGCCTTGTATTAATAAAGTTTTTTATCCACCCTTCTCCAATCAGAAAGACCGTTACAGCGTCTTAAGCAATACTGCTTACACAAGCAATCTCGATATCGATGCAGGAATGGCTTAGTTTACATATTGTCACATCAGCATTAAAATCTGTTCCCTAGCGGTTGTTTATAAACTTTAGACGGGGAGATTATGCAACTCCTTCGCAACTTATGTTTTCCAAACATTCTACACATGAAATGAAATTCTTGCCACCTACCCCTCTATCTACCTGCCTCTTACAATCTCACCTTTTGTGTGATGACCTACGCTGAGTGATTTGACTTTTCTGTATGACTGTACGTTGAGCTATTAAGTATTGATACACTGTTATAGACCTGTTTGATGAGTCGTCCCGCACCCATATTCTCGGTTGTAGAAGTTAGTTGGTTTACTCACAGTTGTGAAGTCATTTAAGTGACCTTGGATTGGCCTATTGTGTAATTACATAATTAAAGTCTCGTTCCATAAAGTGCACGAATGTTCTTATAATTAAGGATTTTTTCGAGAATATTATACAGTGGCGTTTCACATTACTACGGATACAGTTCTGTTTACCTTAGCATCGTGCAAAGTTGGCTGGAGTATACGCCATTGTTACTTGTAATTTGTTACCGCAAATATAACTAAGATTATATCTTCAGCATTGTTTATTGAATCCCTGGAGAGACAACGCCCACAGTTTACTGAAATCTTTGCAAGAGATACAATATATCATATGATGACTTGTACATTGTTGTTGAAGAATAAGTCAAAGGTGTTAGTTGAATAGGTTGGTTTTGTTATTATCTAAGCCAAGGAGAAATATTTCGTATCGTAGTCGTTTTTATTGTATTTGTTCTTATGTACCTCGTGATAGAGATTTTCATAGATCATCTCTGAAATATATCGTGAAACCTCCATGACTTCTAGTGTCATTGTACTTTCTGTATAATGTAGTTGGTATTTGATTTTTCTGCATGTAACACATCCTTCTCTGAGTCTTTGTTATGGCAACATAAATTAAAGCTTCCTCGATGGTGATTTTTTTTAACACTTAACTGTGGTTAATGTTACTTTATTTATATTTGTTATCATTGTTATTATTATTTATTTGATATTTCATTTTTAAAGGCCATTTATAAACGAAGTAATTTTTTTCATTAACGGATTGTCTTTGTCGTGGTTAGGTTCGGACAAGGCAGGGAAATGAAACTCACAATAACACTAAGGTACTCAAGAGGAAGGTTGTAGTCTAAGAGCGAAGGGGAACTTGAAACTTGGAGAAGACTGACTGCTGCATGGAGAGAACTGCTGCGTGAAGAGGATTGCTGTTTGGAGAGGAGTGCTGCTTGGAGTGGTCGTGCCCTGGAGTGAACTAGCGGACTAGCTAGGTAAGACCACCCGCTCGCGCGAGATCGGTTTTTGTGGGAGGGGAAGAAGGTCTGTAAGGAAATGAAGAGATAGTAATAGTGTATAAAAGAGGACTTGTACCACCGGGCGATTAGGGATGTTCATTTCGTGGTGTCGTGGCTTTGGAAGTATGGGCAGGAGACTGGGGTTAATATGTGTAACCGTTTGGTTACGTAGGAATATCTATTCTTCTTATCCTCATCCAACAAAGTTAGAAAACGAGTAGGAGGCTTAGTCTTAGGGAAAGATAGAGAAATTGGAAATAATTTTAGTGGTAGGTAAACTGAAATGAGATGTAGTAGGAGAGATAGAAATGAAAATAATTTCAGTAGAAGAAAAAGTTTATGTTGTGCATGTAGTTGTTAGTTTTGTTTGCGATATGGTTGTGTGCGTGTGTATTCTACACATAGAGGGTTGATGCCTCCAACGTGTATGTTTACAGCCTGAATCTGAATCTCTAGGAAAGACCACCCGCTTGCGCGGAATCGGTTTTTATGTGGGAGGGGAAGAATGTCTGTAAGAAAATGAAAAGATAGTAGCGTATAAAAGAGGGCTATTGCCACCGGGCGATTTGCGAGCGATTATGGTTTATTGGTGGTCGTGGCTCGGGAGAAATGGACCGGGAGCTTGGACGGCAGCGCTGACGCCGGAGTTAGGATTAGGATCACCAACGAAAGTTTAGAAAATGGTAGGAGGCGTAGTAGTAGAGAAAGGTGGAAAAACGGAAAAATCTTTAGTGGGAGGTAAACTGAAATGAGAAGATGTAGTCGAAGAGAAAGTTAGAAAGGAAGCGAATTCTAGTCGAAGAAAAAGTAAGTGTAGATGTTTGTGCGTGTGGCGTGGCACTGTTCGTGAGAGGTGTATGTGTGTATCTTACGGGAAGTGAGTAGGGTTCACTTCCCACGTGTAGAGTGCGTTCCTGATAAGCCACAGGTGGGGCCATGAGTAGCCTGCTTTTCCCCAGGTTGGGTTTGAGTTCCTGTAGAGCTGATCCAGTGGCGGTGCGAGGGGGGGTAGGCGGGCGGTGTAAAACCCGCCTATCGACGTCAACGAAGAGATCGGTCCGTAACCAGACCGGCAGCGGCGAGCGCGTTCCTGATAAGCCACAGGTGGGGCGTGCGTTGCCTGTTTTTCCACAGGTTGGGTTTGAGTTCGTGAAGAGTTGATTCAGTGGCGGTGCAAGGGAGGGGCAGACGGGCGAGTGTTGTATGATCTCTTTCCTTCCAATCACAACCCTGAAAACAGAGAATTACGTGATTGGGAATTGTGTGTAAATGTTAGAAGTGTAAACTCGCTCACCAGCGTCAGCGAAGAAGCCAGCGTTAGGTTGCGGGCCGGTTGGACAGAGTGTCCCAAGCCTCTCCGTCGACCAGCCTGCGATCAGATTGAGGGTTCTGAGTGAGACGGTTTGGGCCTCTGCTTTGCCAGCGAGCAAGTGTGCTTGTGCCTCTTTTCTTCCAAGCACTACTCTGAAAACAGAGATTTACGTGACTTGGGAAATGTGTGTATTTGTCTTGGTGTAAACCCGCCTGCCGACGTCAACGTAGAGGTCGGCCATGCCAGACCGGCAGCAGCAAGGAGATATTTCTCCTCGCTACCACCGGCCGGCGAAAGATTCCTTGGAGTTTGTTGAGAGAGCTGGTTTGAAGAGACGTCTGACCTCTACGAGCTCGTCTCGGCTAGGCGCAGACTTTTTAAAGGAGGCTGATGGGAACCCGGGTAGCTTTCCGAGTTCCTGATTGGCTGGTCGCTGACTGGCCGGGACCTCTTTGCGAACTATGCTTTCCAACTACAGCGAGTATAAAAGCCTAGCTCGAGTTGTGTGACGGCCAGTCTGGTTTTGACAAGCGGCTCGCCACTACATCTTTTAAGTTAATTTTGAATATAAAATTAATGGACTAGTTAACTTCCGTTATATTGGCAATTTCCGTTAATCGTCCGTTAACTTCATAAAGTTTCCATCAATTACAGATTTTTACTGCAGATTATAATTGAATAAGTCATCGTAACACTTTCTAACAAAATAAATATGTAATATTTCAGTGTTAAAAGATATATGTGCTTCTATGGATAAATCATGGAAAAGGAACAAACGAAAAGAATATAAAGATATATCTCTGAACACATGACACTTCTTTTTCCTTACATAAACTCACCAACAGTATATAAAGTAGGTCTGGCATACGATAGCTATGCCTATATGGGCCTGATTCCCGGAGTTTTGACCAAAAACATCCTTGTTTTATTGGGGTTTGCGTTTTTTCGCATATATGCTCCAATCTCTCCTTCGACCAATTGATACCCCAATTATTTCTACAGAGACCAGTTTCTTGTATGGTTTTTGTTGTTACTCTGTAACCCTCACTAACAATCATCGGTCAAGCACGTGATCCGCATACATGCGAGATAGTACTCGTCTTAGGCAAGACCTCCCCAATCTTGTAGATATCACAAATTCGTCAATCATCAACAACAGCTTGACTCAATAATGTTTTGATATTTGATGGAAGGAAGATGTAAATCTAATCTATCGTAGGTGTAGGTAGGGACGTATATATAATATATATATATATATATGTGTGTGTGTGTATATGTATTTGATGAATGTTTTAGACAGATGAGGGAGTGGGTGGAGGAAGAATAAGTGAAGATGGGCTGGAACTTTTTTTAAGCAATAAAAAAAGTCCCAGCCCATCTTCGCTTATTCTTCTTCCACCCACTCTCTCTCATATATATATATATATATATATATATATATATATGTATGTATATACATACAGGCTTCTTTTGGCATTTCTGCGGAATTTCACTTGTTTTCCGCCAACCCTGAGGTTAGGGGCAGTGGACAAACGTCGATTTATAACATCTTTGATTGGTGTGTACGTGTTTAGTGGGTCGTCTTCGATGTTTTGATCAATATTTCTTGTTTCCAGCAATGCTATTGTATCGTACATTATACATCGATCTCTTTTATTCGTGTTCTCTATTTCCTTACAATATTTATTCAGCCACTCATTTTACTAAGTTTTTATGATTAAATATATATTAATGTCAGTCTTTTTTTTTCTGACATTTTCTGTACAACCTCATAATTGTTAGTATTTGCTCAACCCTCCATTTCTCTCTTGTTCCGTTAAGCTTCTCCTTTAATACGATTTGTTTACTTCCTTTACTGCATTTTGGTTAATGCCCCACTATAATTGTATACGCTTGTGTTACTACTATTAAATGTTCTCAAAAAGATAGACGTCGAACTCATTATATATATTTTCTTTCAGGTCAAGGGGATACGGATTTTTTCCTTCGAAGATTCCGTATATTAATCATATAATAACGAGAATCGTCTACTACGCTCAGTTCGTACAAGTCATCTTAAATGTCACGCGATGACACACATTGATGAGAAACCTTTCAAATGTGACCTGTGTGATTCAGTTTTCTCAAGAAAGATTACACTTCAACGACACATGAGGACGCACACTCGAGAGAAGCCTTTCAAGTGTGACCTGTGTGATGCAGCTTTCTCACAAAAGAGTTCTCTCAAATATCACGTGATGACCCACACTGGAGAGAAGCCTTTCAAATGTGACCTGTGCGATGCAGCATTCTCAGGAAAGGGTGCTCTTAAATATCACACGATGACCCACACAGGAGAGAAGCCCTTCAAGTGTGATATTTGCGAAGCAGCTCTGTCAACAAAGATTGCTCTCGAACGTCACGTGATGACCCACACTGGAGAGAAACCTTTCCATTGTGATATGTGTGATGCAGCTTTCTCACAAAAGAGTAATATCAAGTACCACATGATGACCCACACTGGAGAAAACCTTTCAAATGTGACCTGTGTGAGAAAGCTTTCTCTAGAAAGAGTCTTCTCAAATATCACATTATGGCCCACACAAGAGAGAAGCCTTTCAAATGTAACCTGTGCGATGCAGCTTTCTCAAGAAAGACTGCCCTTGAACGTCACATGATGACCCACACTGGAGAGACGCCTTTCAAGTGTGACCAGTGCAATGCAGCCTTTTCCACAAAGCATTATCTCAAATATCACTTGATAACCCACACTGGAGAGATGCCTTTCAAGTGTGACCTGTGTGATGCAGCTCTCTCAACAAAGAGCGTTCTCGAACGACACATGATGACACACACTGGAGAGAAGCCTTTTGAGTGTGACATGTGCGATGCAGCTTTCTCTCAAAATAATTCTCTCAAATATCATGTGATGACCCACACTGGAGAGAAGCCTTTCAAGTGTGACCTGTGCGATGCAGCTTTCGCACGAAAGAGGACTCTCAAATTTCATGTGATGACCCACACTGGTGAGAAGCCTTTCAAGTGTGACCTGTGCATTGCAGCTTTCTCAAGAAAGCCTTCTCTCAAACGACACATGGTGACCCACAGTGGAGAGTCACCTTAAGTGTGACCTGTGCCATACAACTTTATCAGCAGTGTATTTCAGCCTCTGAGAAAGCAAATAAGATTCTAGGACTGATTGTGCAATCTTTTGACTTCAAAAGTCCATCTCTCATTAACAAGCTATATAACTCATTAGTTCGTCCACATTTGGAATATGCAGGTTTTCGTATGGTCACCGAATGTCATTAAAAACATTGACAGATTGAAAAAAATACAACAGCAAACCACAAAACTGATTCCAAATATCAAAAATAAATCATACAAAAATCGACTAAAACATATAAATCTGTTTTCCCTAAAAAAGCGTAGACTCAGAGGTGACTTGATACAGGTCTTTAAGATTCTAAAGGAAATTGACAACATCAGAAGTGACAAAATTTTCACAAAGAATGAGAATCCGACAAGAAACAATGGTCTCAAACTGTCCAGAAATAGATTGGATTTGGAAGTGGGTAAAAAAAAAAAAAAAAAACTTCGGTAACCATGTAGTTAATGAATGTTATATACTTCCTGCAGAGGCAGTGCAATGTAATTCAGTTCGAAGCCTAAGAATCATTTAGATAAACACCGAAGCAAGATGCTGTAATGACTATCATTTATTTATTCATTTATTTATCTTTATCATTTGTCCATTTGTTGATTGTTATTTGCTTGATTCCCATTTATTATTAGTTATATGTCAATTATTATTTACTATTTACCTGTTTGTTTATTTTCAACTATGCCTATGCATTTATTTATATAATTTATTATTTACATTATTATAGTTTTTATCTAATCATTTATTTGTTTATCATTATGATTTTTTTCTTCACATCCAACCTAGATATGGACCAAAAGATATCCTGTCGGCATGCTCCGCCTTTGTAATTGAGTTAGGGATCTTAGTGAAATCACAGTAATCCCATTTTTATCAACCAGACTTAAAGCCAGTTACGGAATCAATCTCTAGAAAGAGATAGGAAAGATAACAAATACATTTTAGATAGCGGGTCAGAGCGGTCAAGACCAAGAGAAAATAAAGTCTCATATAGTGAACCCAACACAGATGTTCAAGAAATCCCAGAAATTACTAATTCATCAGCTACTAATGAACCTTTACTAATTGTGGAAGGTGGCGTAATAAAGTCGACATTATTTACCTCCAGAGCAGTTAACAGGGTAAAAGTGCACTTGAAAGGAGTCATTGTAGACTAAAGTTTTAACCATCCCAGAATCAATTAGATTAAAAGGTTTGAAATTGGACTCAGGGATTTATAAGTAATATAGGAACATGGTAGAAATATTAGTGATTAGTACTTTGAATAAAGACATAGTCTTAAGAAAAGGTACACAAATAGGATGTTTTCAAGTTTGTACAAAACCCATTAAGATTATAAATGAGAGTACTGAGGAGGTGGAATTACCAATTTCATCAATTTGTTCAGTTTAGGAAGAAACAGAATTGGGAAAGAAATAAAAGAATCAACTAGAACCTACAAGTTCTCCTGAGATGGATGAAAGCTTGGTTGCTTTTCTCTTGAAGCACAATAAAACAATTGCTTTGCTGGGGGATGTGTTGGGCAAAACAACTGTTTTAGAACAGATCAAATTAAAACCAGGGACTCAACCTATCTACCTGCTTACAGAGTACCACACTATACTAGCCATTGTAGATAAATTGATCACTGAAATGCTATTAAAGGTATTATTGAACATGGTAAAAATGAATAAAAATTTCTTCTGATTCTGGTGCCAAAATCAGATGGTACCATGCGTCTTGTTATTGATTATAGTGAATGGAATAAGCAGACCATACGTGACCAATTACCATTACCAGTGACAGGGGACATTCTTAGAAGTTTGGGAACTGAGAATAGGTATTTTAGCACTATAGATATCAAGTCTGCTTTTCAGCAAATAGAGTTGCATCAAGACTCAAGAGAATTAACAGCATTTTCTACTCCAACGGGACACTATGAGTTCAAACGAATGCCATTTGGGTCATGTAATAGTCCATTAGATTAATGAATACAGTTCTAGATGATATTTTAATAGTTTCCCAAAAAGCGGTTGAGCACTTTAAGAAATTTGATTTGATATTCTCAAGACTAGTTAAAACAGGATTGAAAGTGAAACTTGAAAAAAAAAATATATGTTTTTTGCAGGACAGTGTAATTTCTTTGGGACATAAGATAGGCATGGACTTAGTACAGTAAATTCAGAGGTTGAAGCAGTAAAGAATTATCCAGTTCCAAAACAATGTAGAATAAGTTAGAAATTCCTTGGGATTGACAGGATATTATAGGAAAATTATACAGGGATATGCAGACATAGCTAATCCATTAAGTTCTTTGTTGAGGAAAAACTCAAAGTTCATGTGGGGACCTGCACAACAGCAAGCTTTTGACAAGTTGAAAAATAAACTTGCGAGTTCTCCAGTTCTAATATTTCTAGACTATGACAAGAGTTCATTCTTTGTACTAGTTCGTCTGACATAGGGTTAGGAGGCATATTTATGCAAGAGAGAAATTAAAATTTGAAACCAATAGCTTATACATCTAGACTTTGTAATAGTGCAGAAAGAAAGTACTCTATAACAGAAAGAGAAACTTTAGCAGTGATATATTCATTAGAAAGTTTTAGAGATAAGATACTAGGATATCCAGAGTGTGGACTGATCATACAGCTATTCAGAACTTATTTAAGCATAAGAACCTTAGGGCCAGAGTAGCAAGGTGGTTTGCTATACTTCAATGCTATGAGGTTAGGTTTGAATATATTCCGGATAGAAAGAATATTGCAGCAGATGCACTTTCTAGAAACATTAGCCAACCAACGACAGGGCTGATCAATTTTGTCTGTGGTATAGATGAGCTAGTAACCTTAGATGAGGAAATGATAATAATGGAACAGAGAGATGACAAGATATGGAAATCAGTAACCAAGTATTGATGAACCCAAGAGGAAATCCTCCAAAACTACCAAAAGGGTATAAGATAGAGGAATTTCATTGGACTAATGGATTTTTGTATAGAAAAACAGTACGTAAGTGGGGAAGATATTTCTAGAGGCCCAGTTAATCAATTGGTAATACTACAAACTCTTGTATGTATAAGATGTATTAAAGTTACTTCATGATAGTGATTGTAGTTCACACCCAGGAAAGGATAAAACTTATAAACAAGCACAACTTAAATACTTTTGGCCAGATATGAAGAAAGATATATATGATAATATGGAAAATTGTTTGAAATGTGCAAAGGTGAAAGGAAATCCACCAAAACCTTCTCCTATGTTATACCACAGCGCTGCCACCACTTAACCTCCGTCTTTCCGTAACTACTGGTTTACTTCTGTCTACTGTTCCCATTATGGTTTTGTATTTCTTCTTTCAACTTTTTTTTCATCACTGTCTTAAGTATGTCTTTCACCATATCTTTCTGTAGAAAGTAAGTAATGTTTCTTTATGGGGTAAATTTAACAGAGGTAAAAATTTTCTTCTTTTCTTCCCGAATAATATCACACTTGGCTTGTCCATTTACACCAACAATGGCCATCCAAACAGCGACTGCCAACGTGTACTGCGAGCCGTCATGAGCAAGTGGTACGAAGGGCAACAGACTCCTGTACAAGAAGGCAACACCTTTACCTTGTTATATAGGGAATACATGTCGAGCGCTTATAAGGAGGATGAGAAGGCACTTCTTCGTATCATCAAGGGCAATATGAACCCCACCAACGAGATGAACCGCATAAAACTTTCCATTTATTATAAAAACAAGAGAACTAAAGACTCATTATGAAAATTAACAGCTCCCCTTGCCCATCCGACATCGAGTGTGTGTCTGGTGTGCAAGTTCAAAGCGTCCTTTCCCAGTTTTAGACCAGAGTAACGGTCAACATTTTTGTGATCTTTCCCGGTGTTTACTTGTTACATTTGGAAATGCTAACTGTGATTAGCGAAACGTCTTGTAACCTGTTCCACCCATTAGATGACCTTTATCGGCAACTTAGTTTTTTCTTTACCTCTCCATGCTAGAGAGATCTTCAGAAGACTTGAAAATCTTCATCGGAAACTCAACAGAGCTCAATTTGCTGTTGCGTACAATTCAATATGCCTTCAAGAAAATATCTTGCCGTGTTGCTCATATATATATATATATATATATATATATATATATATATATATATATATATATATATATATATATATATATATATATATATATATATATATATTGAGAGAGAGAAGATACCTGAGTGTTTTGGTTCTTGTGTATTTGGTAATTGGACCTGGTCAGGGTCTGTGGGATGATCTCTCGTTATTTGACACATTTTCACTTCACATTATGGGTGCAGGCGATATGGTATGCAAGCTACTTTCTTTTGTTTGTGAAGTAAGTTAATTTAGTTAACATATAGTATGTTCCTCCTTTAGGAATAAAAATTTATAACAATTTCTTTCAGTTCTTTTAATTATATATTATATATTCTATACAACTTTTTTCACATTCCGACTCCTCAATAAACATGTTTAAATTAAGTTAAAGTAAATGTCGGAAAAAAAATATATATGTTTACATTCTTCTTGCGGTGCGCCACTTATTCATCCTCGGTACAAAATCCAACACAAGAAATGACATAGAAATTGGAAGGACATCGATCTTGCAGGTAATAATGAAGTGTTATTCTGGACACTCGTCATGTATTTGTTGTGTGGTAGAGGTTATTTTTCTTAACTGTTCATAACTTCATGTTGTCTGGATAGATGTTAGTTCCAATCGCAAGATAAGCCAAGGGCACTGCCAATTTGGTTGGTAGAACGTATATTTGTCAGAACGCTTATTCACTGCATGATAGGTTATGCAACGACCATAGATACAAAGCCACAAAATAAGTAGTACGTTTCTTAATTTACAATATTCTCTCAAAATTTTATGAAATGCAGTTTGGGGGTTACAGGAGTAACATACATTATTTGAGGTTGGTATGCACCAAATACTTACAGCAAAATGTCTCGCAAGTGGAAATGTTGCCTAAAAAATATTACTACGTAATTTAATTTACAGTAGGCTGTATCGGAATGTTCTAGAAATAGCATAATTCTCCATAACCTAACCAAAAAGTAGGCTTATGTTTCGTCTTTATGATTTACCAGTAAGATTGCCACTGACACAAATAAGTTTTCATGAAAATTTTTAATTGATTTTAAGTGACTGAATAGCCATAACCCAACAAACTACTCCCACCATGTTCCTTGTTTTAGTAGTTGATGGAACGGTGGGGGGAGGGCTGGGTGTAACCTAACCTAGCTATAGGTAGGGATAGGCATGTAGATTATTCTCCCCTCATTTGAAGTGGCTGTTTTCACTGAAAGATATAACTCAAGAATCAACTTTGACCAAGTACCTGGTTTTAGTGTTTGATGGAAGCAATGTGTAAATCTAAGCTATCCTAGCTGTAACTAGTAGAGGTAGGTTAGGATAGTTTCACTAGAAGTAATTTACTTCTCACACAAGGATGTAATACATGCATACATAGATATCTATATATATTATATATATATATATGTATATATATATATATTATATATATATATGAATATATATATATATATTTATATATATATATATATATATATATATATATATATATATATATATGAGAGACATTCGCTAGTTACAGTGACATCGAATCCTGTTATGACTGTCATGAAAATTATCATATATATATATATATATGGATATATATATATATATATATATATATATTTGTATATATATATATATATAATATATATATATACATATATATATTTATATATAAATATACATATATATATGAGAGACATTCGCTAGTTACAGTGACATCGAATCCTGTATGTGACTGTCATGAAAATTATCATATATATATATATATATATATATATATATATATATATATGTATATATATATATATTTGTATATATATATATATATATACACATATATATACAAATATATATATATAAATATACATCTTTATATATAAATATACATATATATATGAGAGACATTCGCTAGTTACAGTGACATCGAATCCTGCATGTGACTGTCATGAAAATTATCATATATATATATATATATATGTGTGTGTGTGTGTGTGTATATATATGTATATATATGTATATATATATATATATATATATATATATATATATATATATATTTCTGCAGAATGTTACTTATTTTCCCGCCAATCCTGAGGTTAGGGGGGTGGGCAAATTTATGACATCCTTGATTGGTGTCTATGTGTGTAGTGGTTGTCTGTAATTTTTTGATAAAGATTTCTTGTTTCCAGCAATGCTATTGTATCGTACATCATACACCAATCTCTTTTTCTCGTGTTCTCGATTTCTTTGCAATATTTATTCAGGTGCTCATTTTCCTTAGTATTTCATAATTAATTATTGATGTCACAATTTTTTTTTTCACAATTTCTGTAGAACCTCATAATTGTTAGTATTTGATTAACCTTCCATTTATCTCTTCTTTTAAGCTTCACCTTTAATACGAGTTGTTTGTTTCCCTCTACTCCAGTTTGGTTAATGCCCCACCGTAATTGCATATACTTTTGTTACTATTAATATATGCTCTCACGACTCACCTCCACCTATAGTATGTGAATTAATAAGAGACTTGGGAGGACAACATTTAACATTAATAACACTACCTCCTCTCTTAATGGTTAATGGACAAGTTATTTATCATTAATCTATTAAGTATATCAACACACATCCACTATTGAGGATAGACAAAGATATATATAATTATTTTCATATATTGAACATACATACATATACCAAAGTCTTTTTCCCTCGTCCTAATATCATCATTAAATGTTATATAATTCTCCAGTTAAAGTAAGTGACTCACACTTATAAGATACAATGAAATCATATTATCACCGCAGTCATTCAATAGATCTACACTGATCTCTACATATAGTTTGCATCTGCTTGGCACTGAATAAATCATTGAATATCATTTGCATCTCCAGATTGAACAAAATAACTGATAATTCTCATTACAATACAAATTCCAAGCTTGCATACCTTATTGGAGTGCTCTGTCTCTGTTACAATAGGGGTGACCATGACTATCATATGTAGTATGATAACAATGCTCTCATTATATGCATTTTCTTTCAGGTCAAGGGGTAAATATAAATATTTCCTTGAAAGATTCCGTATATTCATCATATGATAAAGAGAATCGTGTGTCGTGTGTGGCGTCTGCTGCGCTCAGATTGTATAAGCCAAGTCACCTTAAATATCATGTGATGACACACATTGGTGAGGAAACTTTCCAGTCTGACATGTTTGATACAGCTTTCTCACAAAAGGGTTCTCTCAAATAACGTGATGACCCACACAGGAGAGAAGCCTTTCAAATGTGACCTGTGCGATGAAGCTTTCACAAGAAGGACTGCTCTGAAACGTCACGTAATGACCCACACTGGAGAGAAGTATTTCGAGTGTCATGTGTGCGATGCAGCTTTCTCACGAAAGAGTGCTCTCAAATGTCACGTGATGTCCCACAATGGAGAGAAGCCCTTCAAGTGTGACCTGTGCAAATCAGCATTCCCAAGAAAGTATTCTCTGGATCGTCACGTGTTGACCCACACTGGAGAGAAGCCTTTCAAGTGTGACATTTGCGATGCAGCTCTCTCAACAAAGAGTGCTCTCAAAAATCATGTGATGATCCACACCGGAGACAAACCTTTCCAATGTGATATCTGTGATGCAGCTTTCTCACAAAAGGGTAATATGAAACATCACATGATGAACCACACTGGAGAAAAGCCTTTCAAATGTCACCTGTGTGATGTAGCTTTCTTGCAAAGGAGCGAGCTCAAATATCACGTGATGACCCACACTGGAGAGACTCCTTTCAATTGTGACCTGTGCGATGCAGGTTTCTCAAGAAAGACTGCTCTCCAACGTCACGTGATGACCCACACTGGAGAAAAGCCTTTCAAGTGTGACCTGTGCGATGCAGCTTTTTCGGGAAGAAGTGCTTTCAAGTATCATGTGATGACCCATACTGGACAGAAGCCTTTCAAATGTGACCATTGCGATGCAGCTTTCATAACAAAGGGCAATCTTAAAGGACACATAATGACCCACACAGGAGAGAAGCCCTTCAAGTGTGACCTTTGCGATGCAGCTCACTCAACAAAGAGTGCTCTCAATTATCACGTGAAGACCCACACTGGAGAAAAGCCTTTCAAATGTGACCTGTGTGAGGTAGCTTTCTCACAAAAGAGCGACCTTAAATACCACGTGATGACCCACACTGGAGAGAAGCCTTTCAAATGTAACCTCTGCGATATATCTTTCTCAAGAAAGACTACTCTCAAACGTCACATTATGATCCACACTGGAGAGAAGCCTTTCAAGTGTGACCTGTGCGATGCAGCTTTCTCGGGAAAGACTGATCTCAAGCGTCACATGATGACCCACACTGGAGAGAAGCCTTTCAAGTGTGACCTGTGCGATGCAGCTTTCATAACAAATTGTAATCTGAAAGGACACATAAAGACCCATACAGGAGAGTAGCCCAAGTGACCTTTGCGATTCAGCTCACTCAACAAAGAATGCTCTTAAATACGTGGAGACCCACACTAGAAAAGCTTTGCAAATATAACCTGTATGAAGTGGCCTTCTAAAAAAAAACAAAAAAAAAAAAGTCTCGTATATCATGTGATGACCCACAGTGTAGAGACTCCTTTCAAGTGTGGCCTGTCGGAATGCTGCTTTCTCAAGAAAGACTTCTCTCAAACGTCACGTGATGACCCACGCTGGAGAAAAGCCTTTCAAGTGTGACCTGTGCGATGCACTTTCTCACAAAAGGTGCTCTTAAATATAACGTGATGACCCACACTGGTGAGAAGTCTTTTCAAGTGTGGGGCCTGCGTTGCAGCTTTCTTAAGAAACCGTTTTCTCAAACGTCACATGGCTACGCAGAGTAGAGATTCATGTCAAATGTGTCCTGTGCCATACAGGTATCTTTAAAAAAAAATGTCATCTTAGACGTCACGTGATGAACAATATAGAAATGAAGCCTTGTCAGCCGTTTCACGGGGGACTTATTTCAGATGTCACGTAGTTACACTTCCCACGAAAGGTTGATCTCATCTTATGTGTGATGACCCACTCTGGTGAAATTCCTTCTGAGTGTGACCCGAGTGATTTAATTTTTCTGTATGATTGTACGTTGAGCTATTAAGTATTTATCCACTGTTATAGATTTGTTTGGTTGATGATTCGTCACGCACCCACACTCCCAGTTGTAAAAGTTAGTTGGTTTACTTACAGTTGTGTAGTTATTTAAGTAACCTGGGATTGGCCCATTGTATAGTTGTATTTTTGCTTGTTCATAATCAAAGTCTTCATTGTTCCATAAAGTGCACGCATATTCTTGCAATTACTCAAAACCGTCGAGAATGTTAGAGAGTGGCGTTTCAGATTATGAGGGATACAGTTCTGTGCAAAGTTGGCTGGAGTATATGCCATTGTTTCTTGTAATTTGTTACTGTAAATATAACTACAATTATATATTCAGCAGTGTTTATTGAACCCCTGGAGAAACAACACCCACAGTTTAATGAAATATTTTCAAGAGTGATATAAGATGGCATATGACTTATTGTTGTTGAAGAATAAGTTCATTATATTAGTTGAATGGGATGGTTTCGTTATTATCCGAGTAAAAAAGAAATTGTTCGTAGTGTCTAGTAGTAGTTTTGATTGTGTTTGTACTTAAGTACCTCGTGATAGAGAATTTCATACATCATTTCTGAAATGTATCGCGAAACCTCCATGACTTCTAGTACCTATGTGCGCCGCAAAGAGATGCTGCAAAAAAAGACTACATGCAACCACGAATGTATCAAATAATGTGGGTTTATTACTTAAAATAAAAAAGATAACCTACATGCATTTTACACACTATGCCGTTGTGATGTAGATATTGACGGCACAGGAATAATAAAGTGTAGTTGAACGGGACGCTGGATAGTAGTTCCGGACTGTTATTGCTTTCATTATTATGCCCAGCTCGATTATATCTATACCCTTTGGAGAAATTCATGTTGCAGTCGAGGCCTGTTACATTCACGATATTGATATGGATGAATTCTATGAAGAGTATGGGATTGCGAACGCAATTATCAATACTCCTGAGATGATAGAGGAACGTCTTGTTCTGTATATCTGAGAGCTCGTTTACAAATCTGAGGAAGGTGAGCGCTTATGGTTTCTCTATTCCATGTAGCAATGTTAACAGAGAACGAGTTTTTGTTTTTGTTTTTTTTGAATGATGAACTCGGAAAAATAAGAATAATCGCATCCAAGTGGACTATAAATATGTAACTCTAAATGTGTAACAACATCAAAGGGGTGGTCACCTATAAGCAAAACATCCATTAACAACAAAAGACTATTTGAGATTGCAAGTAAAGGAGTAATGTATGAAAAATTCCATTAAGGATGTAGGCGATATAGTAAGAAGGCTACTAGGATCCTTTAGTTTGTGAAGTAAGTTAATTTAGCATACAGTATGTTGTTCTGTCAGGAGTAAATTTTTATATTCATTTATTTCAGTCCTATTAGGTATGTTTTATAAACTATACAACTTTTTTATATGCTGACTCCTCAATAAACATCTTAAAATGAAGTTAAAGTAAATGTCATCAATAAAAAAAAAATCTTTGTTTACATTCTTCTTAGGAGAAGGAGCCACCTAGTCATCCACGGTACGAAAATCCAACTTAAGAAATGTCATAGAATTTGGAAAGACAACACTCATGCAGGTAATAAGGAATTGTTAATCTGGACACTCGTCATGTATTTTTTGTGTGGTAGAGGTTATTTTCCTTATATGTTCATAACTTGGTGTTGCCTGGTTGGATGTTAGTTCCAATCGCATAACACTGCCAATTTGGTAGGTAAGATGTGTTTTGTCAAAACGCTTATTCACTGCGGGTTACTAACAGGAGTAACATACATTATTTGGGACTGGAATACACCAAATACTTGCAGCGAAATGTTTCGCAAGAGGAAGTGTTGCCTCAGAAAATATTGATAAGTAATTGACTTTATATCGGAATGTTCCGGAAATATCGACATTCCCCATCATAATCTAACGAAAAATTAGGCTTATATTGTATTCGTGATATACGAGTAAGATTGCCACTGTCTACGAAAAATAATTCTAATTCATATAAAGTGACAAACTAGTCCCACCATGCTCCTTGTTTTAGTAGTTGGTGGAACGGTGTGAGTTGGGGCGAGTGTAACCTAACCTAGCTATAGGTAGGGATAAGGAAGGTTCGGCTGACTAGATTACTTTTCTCCCCAGTCTAAGATATTATTTTTGTTTATGGTCTCATATTTCCTCCGAAATCAATTCATTCACTCGCCAATCCAGTCTGTGTAGGTATGTGTGTGTGTGGGGGGGGGAAGTATTCCCTGACAAATGGAAACCAGTAAAGGAATCACAAAAACATTTAATTCTGACATCCTTGGTTATTGGGTGGGTGAACCAAACATTATTTATTTATTTACTTGTTTATTTCTTTGTAATATTTGTTCATCCACCCACCAAAAAGAATTAAATAATATGTTGGTTTACGGAACAAATATTCACGCAAATTACTTATAACTCATTTGAAGTGGCTGTTTTCACTGAGTAAATATAACTCAAGAATCTACTCCGAACGAGCGACTTGTTTAAATATTTGATGGAAGGAAGGTGTAAATCTAATCTATCCTAGGTGTAGGTAGGGATGCATATATATATATATCTTTATATATAAAAATATATTTTTATAATATATATATATATACATATGTATATATATATACATATATATATGTGTGTGTGTGTGTGTGTATGTATGTATGTATGCATGTATATATACAGGCTTCTGATGGCATTGCTGCGGAATTTAAAGATAGTGCAAAAATTTGTTTTGAAAAAACCAGCCTAGAAGTTCAACATCATTAGTGAGTATGCAGGAGGGAAGCCCATCGTATGTAGGATGTTTCGGCCTCAGACGTTTCGGCCAGAACTCTGCAGGGTAGGACGTTTCGGCCAGTCCTCCAAATTTTGCTATTATTATTTACTTATTATTGAAAGAAAATATATTAAAAGAATTTAAAAAAAATCTAATATATCATTGCAAGTAACAATACATTTTCATATTGATTCCATACTATTTTCATATCACATTTCTTACTATACGGATATTTGTTGACAAAAAAATCCGTTGTTGCCAAGGGTAACCGGTCAAAACGTCACCTACGAGACAGTATGTCCGCACATACGAGTCAGAACGTCCACATATACGAGTTGGAACGTCCACAAATGTACGTAGGTCATAACGTCCACACCTTGCGTTCTACAAGTTGTCTTTCAATTTAGTCAATACACCAAAAGATATTTTATTCACGAGATCCACGATTTATGTAACCTTTTTAGTAGGCAATATTTAATTAATTTTTAAGATTATTGTAAATAAAAAGTCGCATATATTTTTTTTTAGCTTGTATTAGCTTATTATGAATTGATGATGCAAAAATCATTGTGTATTGCGAAGAGTGATGTGAATTCAGTAATTAGTGTCATCTCAACTGACGATTGTCGCTAGTTGTCGCTAAGTAGTGCACTGAGATTAGTTGACGCTAAATTCATCGGCAAATAAATTAAATTTAGGTCGTGTATATCGTATCAAATTAGGTTCGAATACATCATAAATCATTGCAAGATACATTTTATGCCCAAAAATATTAGTTGTCGGTTTAATTAATGCAGTTGACGCAAGTTCTTGTTAGTTGTCGCTGGTTCTTGCTAGTTGTCGCTAAGTAGTGCGACCGTGTTTTCCGCCAACCCTGAGGTTAGGGGCAGTGGACAAACGTTGATTTATAATATCTTTGATTGATGTGTACGTGTGCAGTGGTCGTCTTCGATGTTTTGATCAATATTTCTTGTTTCCAGCAATGCTATTGTATCGTACATTATACATAGATCTCTTTTATTCGTGTCCTCTATTCCTTACAATATTTATTCAGCCATTCATTTTACTTAGTATTTCATGATCAATTACTGATGTCACAGTCTTTTTTTTTTCTGACATTTTCTGTATAACCGTATAATTGTTAGAATTTGCTCAACCTTCCATTTCTCTCATCTTCCGTTAAGCGTCTCCTTTTATACGAACTGTTTGCTTCCTTCTTTACTGCATTTTGGTTAATGCCCCAGTATAATTGTATACGCTTGTGTTACTACTATTAAATGTTCTCAAAAAGATAGACGTCGAACTCATTATATATATTTTCTTTCAGGTCAAGGGGTAGATATAGATTTTTTCCTTCGAGGATTCCGTATATTTATCATATAATAGCGAGAATCGTGTGTGGCGTCTGATTCGTTCAGATTGTACAAGTCATCTTAGATATCACGCAATGACACACAATGATGAGAAACCTTTCAAATGTGACCTGTGTGATTCAGTTTTCTCAAGAAAGATTACACTTCAACGACACATGAGAACGCACACTGGAGACAAGCCTTTCAAGTGTGACCTGTGTGATGCAGCTTTCTCACAAAAGAGTTCCCTCAAATATCACGTGAGGACCCACACTGGAGAGAAGCCTTTCAAGTGTGACCTGTGCGATGCAGCATTCTCAGGAAAGGGTGCTCTCAAATATCACACGATGACCCACACAGGAGAGAAGCCCTTCAAGTGTGACATTTGCGAAGCAGCTCTGTCCTCAAAGATTGCTCTCGAACGTCACGTGATGACCCACACTGGAGAGAAACCTTTCCATTGCGATATGTGTGATGCAGCTTTCTCACAAAAGGGTAAAATAAAATATCACATGATGACCCACACTGGAGAAAAGCCTTTCAAATGTGACCTGTGTGAGGGAGCCTTCTCAACAAAGCGTGGTCTCAAATATCACGTGATGAATCACACTGGAGAGACGTCTGTGAAGTGTGACCTCTGCGATGCAGCTTTCTCAAGAAAGAGTGCTCTCAAACATCACGTGATGACTCACACTGGAGAAAAGCCTTTCAAGTGTGATATGTGCGATGCAGCTTTCTCACGGAAGAGTGCTCTCAAATATCACGTGTTGCACCACACTGGGACGAAGATTTTCAAGTGTGACATGTGCGATGTAGCTTTCTCAAGAAAACATTCTCTCGAACGTCACGTGATGACTCACACTGGTTTGAAACCTTTCAAGTGTGACTTGTGTGATGCATCTTTCTCACAAAAGACTGCTCTCAAATATCACGTGATGACCCACACTGGAGAGAAGCCTTTCAAGTGTGGCCTGTGCGATGCAGCTTTCATAACAAATAGTAATCTCAAAGGACACATAATGACCCACACAGGAGAGAAACCCTTCAAATGTGACCTTTGTGGTACAGCTCTCACAACAAAGAGTGCTCTCGAACGTCACGTGATGACCCACACTGGAGAGAAGCCTTTCCAATGTGATGTGTGTGATGCAGCTTTCTCAACAAAGGGTTCTCTTAAATATCACATAATGATCCACACTGGAGAAAAGCCGTTCAAATGTGACCTGTGTGAGGTAGCTTTCTTACAAAAGAATGCTCTCAAATATCATGTGATGGCCCACACTGGAGAGACGCCTTTCAAGTGTAACCGCTGCGATGCAGCTTTCTCAAGAAAGAGTGCTCTCAAATGTCACGTGATGATACATACTGGAGAGAAGCCTTTCAAGTGTGACATGTGCGATGCAGCTTTCTCACGAAAGAGCCATCTCAAATATCACGTGATGGTCCACACTGGAGAGAAGCCTTTCAAGTGTGACCTGTGCGATACAGGTTTCTCAAGAAAACATTCTCTTGAACGTCACGTGATGAACCACACTAGATAGAAGCCTTTCGAGTGTGATGCATGCGATGCAGCTTTCTCATAAAAGAGTGCTCTCAAATATCACATGATGACCCGCACTGGTTAGAAGCCTTTCAAGTCTGACCAGTGCATTGCAGCTTTCTCAAGAAAGTATTTTCTCAAACGACACATGGTGACGCACAGTGGGGAGGCACCTCAAATGTGATCCGTGCCATACAATTTTCTCAGAAAAAGTCATCTTAAACGTCACGTGGTGACCCATAGAGAAAAGAAACATCATCATTATTTTTTCCCCGTTGGTGACTTATTTCTTTTGTTACGTTGTGACTTACACTTCCCCCACGAAACTTTGGTCTCTGTCACCCCCGTATCTCCGTAATTACTGGTTTAATTCTGTTTACCGTTACCTTCCATGGTATTGTATATCTTCTTTCACTTTCAACTTTACTTCACTCAAGTATGTCTTTCACCATATCTTTCTTTAGAAAGTAATGTTTCTTGATGGGTTGAATTAAACTTGGTAAATTTTATTTCATTTCTTCTCAAATGACATTACACTTGGCTTGTCATTTTACACCAAGGGACTCCCGTCTGGGATCCTCAATCCACTCACAAAGCCACCTCTGAACCGACGTCACGACTTTGTTCATCCAATGATCTTTACTGTTACAAATAAGTGCCTCTCCCAAAGGCGTGACTTTCCTCCCTTGTACTAATAAAGTTTTTTCTCCACCCTTCTCCAATCAGAAAGACCGTTACAGCGTCTTAAGCAATACTGCTTACACAAGCAATCTCGATATCGATGCAGGAATGGCTTAGTTTACATATTGTCACATCAGCATTAAAATCTGTTCCCTAGCGGTTGTCTATAAACTTTAGACGGGGAGCGAGGTTATGCAACTCCTTCGCAACTTATGTTTTCCAAACATTCTACACATGAAATGAAATTCTTGCCACCTACCCCTCTATCTACCTTATCTACCTGCCTCTTACAATCTCAACTTTCGTGTGATGACCTACGCTGGTGAGAGGACTTCTCTGTGTGACCTGAGTGATTTAACTTTTCTGTATGACTGTACGTTGAGCTATTAAGTATTGATACACTGTTATAGACCTGTTTGATGAGTCGTCCCGCACCCATATTCTCGGTTGTAGAAGTTAGTTGGTTTACTCACAGTTGTGAAGTCATTTAAGTGACCTTGGATTGGCCTATTGTGTAATTACATAAAGTCTTGTTCCATAAAGTGCACAAATGTTCTTGTAATTAAGGATTTTTTCGAGAATATTATACAGTGGTGTTTCACATTATTACGGATACAGTTCTGTTTACCTTAGCATCGTGCAAAGTTGGCTGGAGTATACGACATTGTTACTTGTAATTTGTTACCGCAAATATAACTAAGATTATATATTCAGCATTGTTTATTGAATCCCTGGAGAGACAACACCCACAGTTTACTGAAATCTTTGCAAGAGATACAATATATCATATGATGACTTGTACATTGTTGTTGAAGAATAAGTCAAAGGTGTTAGTTGAATAGGTTGGTTTTGTTATTATCCAAGCCAAGGATAAATATTTCGTATCGTAGTCGTTTTTATTGTATTTGTTCTTATGTACCTCGTGATAAAGATTTTCACAGATCATCTCTGAAATATATCGCGAAACCTCCATGATTTCTAGTGTCATTGTACGTTCTGTATAATGTAGTTATTTGATTTTTCTGCATGTAACACATCCTTCTCTGAGTCTTTGTTATGGTAATATAAATTAAAGCTTCCTCGATGGTGATTTTTTTAAAACCCTTAACTGTGGTTATTGTTACTTTCATTTATACTTGTTACCATTGTTATTATTATTTATTTGACATTTCATTTTTAAAGGCCATTTATAAACGAAGTAATTTTTTTCATTAACGGATTGACTTTGTCGAGATATGGTTCGGACAAGCCAGAGAAATGAAACTCACAATAACAATAAGGTACTTGTTGCTGTTGGGCTGGGATGACTGAGAATTAAACAGGAACCAAGTTTGCTCTTTTATTGAGAGCTTCAAGCAAAACGTAAACAAGCGAAGATTGACGTCATAGTATAAGTACCTGAACAAAAACAAAAGACGTCTACATAGGATCCAAACATATAAACGAAACCAACAGATGCTATAGAGCATCTAAACATATTTCAGAGTATTAAACATATGAGAATCACATGGTATGTAAGGAACCTACAGCACAAGTATACAATGCTTATACAACACAAAGTCTATTGCAGAACAAGAACAATGCAACAATACAATTAATTTCAATTTACCACAGTACTCGGGTTGTTAATGAACACTAAGCTCATGAGGGAAGGTCGTAGTCTGAAAGCGAAGGGGGACTTGAAACTTGGAGAAGACTGACTGCTGCATGGAGAGAACTGCTGCGTGAAGAGGATTGCTGTTTGGAGAGGAGTGCTGCTTGGAGAGGTCGTGCCCTGGAGTGAACTAGCGGACTAGCTAGGTAAGACCACCCGCTCGCGCGAGATCGGTTTTTGTGGGAGGGGAAGAATGTCTGTAAGAAAATGAAGAGATAGTAGTGTATAAAAGAGGACTCGTACCACCGGGCGATTAGGGATGTTCATTTCGTGGTGCCGTGGCTTTGGAAGTATGGGTTGGAGACTGGGGTTAATATGTGTAACCGTTAGGTTACGTAGGAATATTTATTCTTATCCTCATCCAACAAAGTTAGAAAACGAGTAAGAGGCTTAGTCTTAGGGAAAGATAGAGAAATTGGAAATGATCTCAGTGGTAGGGTAACTGAAGTGAGAAGATGTAGTAGGAGAGAAAGAAATGAAAATAATTTCAGTAGAAGAAAAGGTTTAATTCGTTGTGCATGTAGTTGTTAGTTTTGTTTGCGATATGGTTGTGTGTGTGTGTATTCTACACATAGAGGGTTGATGCCTCCAACGTGTATGTTTACAGCCTGGATTCTGGATTCCAAGAAAAGACCACCTCGCTTGCGCGGGATCGGGTTTTGTGGGAGGGGAAGAATGTCTGTTAGAAAATGAAAAGATAGTAGTGTATAAAAGAGGGCTATTGCCACCGGGCGAATTGCGAGCGATTAGGGGCTAGTTTGTTGTCGTGGCTTTAGGAGAACTGGGCTAGGAACTTGGACGGTGGCGCCAATGCCGGGAGGAAGAGCATATTATATCACCAACGAAAGTTTGGAAAATGGTAGGAGACGTAGTAGGAGAGAAAGGGGGAAAACGGAAAAATCTTTAGTGGGAAGCGAGCGAAGCGAGGACGACTGACGTCATATTTTTCTGGTGTTGGATCAAACATTTTGGTGTTTTATAATTTTTTGTTTTATTTGACCAAATGACAAGACATCTTGTCATTGGAGTTTAATGGGTTAATAAAACGCAATTTCTCGCCCTCATTAAGTCTCCCTCCTAGGTAGCAACCCCGTTACAACTCAAGTGACACATATTTAAACTCAAAACAAAGGAATGCAATTAGTCTGATTCCACCCGGGCAAGAGCTGGGCAATGGTCACTATTAGCAAACACAATAATTCCAATTGATATTCATTGCAGATCTTTATACTATATATGTATATATATATATATATATATATATATATATATATATATATATATATATATATATATATATATATATATATATATATATATATATATATTACACACAGGAACCCACAGTCGGAGAAAGAATAAACTTCGAATAAAGAAAAATCCTATATTTCGGCTATCAACAAAGGAGGTTTTCAAATTCTAAAGAAGCAACACGCACTCGTTCTGACAGAAAAGCACTAATGTACGATGGAAAACTGTACCCTAGTGAAGATTGTTTCAGGAACCTAAACGAATTGGGGCACACTTGTTCTTCTAAACAATTGGACAGAAATGTCTTCTGGTTCTTTCTCTTCTTACTGGCGATGAGCGAAGATTCCAACAATCTATAGGCTTGTTTTAGTCCCGGAAAAGACTTGAAGATAAGGTGGAGTGGAAGAAAAGCCTCCATCGTGGGTGTAACAATTTCTATTGCCTATCACTATCCTAACACCGTGCGTAAGCAAATTGTGAACGTTCAACAAAAACCGAAGGAAGTTGAGTCACCTGGTGTTTATTGTTTGCCCTGCAAAGATTGTGATTTGGTTTACCTGGGTCAAACCGGGAGAGACCTGAACACTAGATTGGCAGAACATAAAAGGTCAATTAGGTATGGGCAAGAAAATTCGGCTGTATTTCTTCATGTCAAAAATAAGAATCATTCTTTCGACTGGGGTAAGGCCAGATTAGTGTTCAAGTCCCACTGCGGTTTCAGGAGGAAAATAGTCGAATCAGCATTAATTGAGGAATGCCCTAATATTAATATTTCTAAAGGGCCGTGGACACCCGACATAATCTCACGCGCAGCAGTAGGCAAGTTGGTGCGGACGCTACATCCTCCCCTCTCCTCACCTCCTCCCTCCTCCGCCACCCCAGTTTGCCCCGCGCCTGAGTGAGGTCAACTGTCCACATCTCTTCTTACTGTAGTTTATAAGTCCTCTCTGTTCTCTATCTTATGTACTTTCCTGAAGAGGGCTACAGTTGATAGCCGAAATATAGGATTTTTCTTTATTCGAAGTTTATTCTTTCTCCGACTGTGGGTTCCTGTGTGTAATTTACAAATGTGTTATTACATTTCTGTTTAGAAATATACATATATATATATATATATATATATATATATATATATAAATTTATATATATGTATTTATATATATATATATATATATACTGCCATTATGGATGTAAGCTACTTTCTTTGGTTTGTGAAGTAAGTTAATTTAGTATACAGTATGTTCACTTTTTTCAGTCCTTTTAAATATAATTTATATATTGCATACAACTTTTTTATATTTCGATTCCTCAATAAGAATGTTTAAATTGAGTTTAAAATAAATGTTAGGAAAAAATACATTGTTTACATTCTTCTTGGGAAGACGCCACTTACTCATCCTCGATGCGAAAATCCAACGTAAGAAGTGGCATAGAATTTGGAAGGTCAACACTCATGCAGGTAATAAGGAAGTGTTATTCTGGGCACTCTTCATATAATTATTGTATGGTAGAGGTTATTTTCCTTATCTGTTCATAACCTGAATTTGCCTGGTTTGATGTTAGTGCTAATCGCATATAGGCACAGCCAATTTGGTAGTCAGAATGTATTTTTGTCAAAATGCTTATTCGCCGCTTACATTCTTGCATGATAGGTTATGGAACGAACAGAGGAAAAAAACAATTAGTGCGTTTCTTAGTTTACCATATTCTTGGCAAACTTTAATGCAAAATTTGGGGGTTACAGAAGTAACATATATTATTTGGGACTGGAATACACCAAATACTTGCACCAAAATGTCTCGCAAGGTGAAATGATGCCTCAAAAAATACTAAGTAATTTACTGTTCAGTATATCGGAATGTTCTAGAAATAGCGTCATTCTCCATAACCTAACCAAAAAGTGACCGAATAACTATAACTCAACAAACTACTCCTACCATGTTCCTTGTTTTAGTAGTTAATGAAAATGTGGGAGTAGAAGTGAGTGTAACCTAACCTACCTATAGGTAAGAATAGGCAAGGTTCGTCTGACGAGATTATTCTCCTCTCAGTCTTAAGATGATATATATAAACATTTTAGTTTTTTTATGGTCTTCCATTCCTGCCAAAATAAAAATTTTCATTCGCCAATCCAGTGTATTTGGGAGGAGGGGGTGGGGGTGGCGAAGGTGTTCCCTGACAAATGGAAACCAGTAAAGGAATCACACAAACATTAGAATCTGTCATCCTTAATTATTGGGTGGGTGTAGGCGAAAAATACCAATATCTCTTATTTCCTGTCATTTGTACTTCTGTACCCTCCTTTATTTATTTATATACTTATTTGTTTGCTTTTTCTTTGTAATATTTGTACATCTGCTCACCTAAAGATAATATGTTGATTTACGGGACACAATTATTCATGCAAATTACTTAAAACTCATTTGAATTGGTTGTTTTCACTGAATTATACAACTCAAGAATCTACTCTGACCGAGCACCTCGTTTAAGTGTTTGATGGAAGGAAGGAGTGAATCTAAGCTATCCTAGGTGTAGGTAGGGACAGGTTAGGATAGTTTGACTAGAAGTCATTTACCTTTCACACAAGGATGTAATACATGTGTATATATATATATATATATATATATATATATATATATATATATATATATATATGTATATATATAATATGTATGTATGTATGTATGCATGTATGTATTTATGTATATATATATACATTTATATATATATATATATATGAATGTATATATATAATATGTATATATGTATGTGTATGTATAGACGTATATGTATATATATATACATATATAGATGCGTATGTGTGTGTGTGTGTGTATGTATATATATATATATATATGTGTGTGTGTGTGTGTGTGTATGTATATATATATATATATATATATATATGTATATATATATATATATATATATATATATATATATATATACATTACAAGCTTCTGATGGTATTTCTGCGGAATGTTACTTGTTTTCCTGCCCACCCTGAGGTTAGGGGGGCGCATACTATGATTTATAACATCCTTGTTTGGTGTAGTGGTCGTCTGCGATGCTTTGTATCATATATTAATACATCGACCTCTATTTCATGGCAATATTTATTCAGACGTTCATTTTCCTTAGTAATTCATGATTATTGGTGTCACAGTCTGTTTTTTTTTTTTTTTCCTCGCAATTTCTGTACAACCTCATAATTGTTAGTATTTGCTCAACCCTCAATTTGTCTCTTCTTTGATGCTTCACCTACGAGTTGTTTGTTTCTTCTCCATTTTGGTCAATGACCCACTGTGATTGTATGCGCTTGTGTTACTACTATTACATGCTTTCAAAAATATGTTGAAGTCATTATATATATTTCCTTTCAGATCGAGGGGTAAATGTCAACATTTCCTTGGAAGATTCCGTATATTCATGATATAATAGAATCGTGTGTGGCGTCTCCTGTACTCACGTGCTAACACACATTGGTGAGAAATGATGACAATGCGACCTGTGTGATACAGCCTTCTCACAAAAGGATTCTCTCAAACAGCACATGATGACCCACGCTGGAGAGAAGCCTTTTAAATGTGACCTGTGTGGTGTAGCTTTCCCAACAAAGCGTGCTCTCAAATATCACAAGATGACCCACACTGGAGAGACGCCTGTCAAATGTGACCTATGTGATGAAGCTTTCTCGGGAAAACGTGAACTCAGACGTCACGTGATGATCCACACTGGAGAGAAGCCTTTCGAGTGTGATATGTGCGATGCAGCTTTCTCACAAAAGAGTAATCTCAAACAGCACATGATGTACCACACTGGAGAGAAACCTTTCAAGTGTGACCTGTGCGAAGCAGCATTCCCAAAAAAGTGTTCTCTCGAACGTCACGTGTTGACCCACACTGGAGAGAAGCCCTTCAAGTGTGACATTTGCGATGCAGCTCTCTCAACAAGGAGTGCTCTCAAAAATCACGTGATGACCCACACTGGAGAGAAGCCTTTCAAGTGTGACCTGTGCAATGCAGCTTTCTCGCAAAGGAGTAGTATGAAAAAACATATGATGACCCACACTGGAGAGAAGCCTTTCAAGTGTGACCTGTGCAATGCAACTTTCTCAATAAAGGGTAATATGAAATATCACATTATGACCCACACTGGAGAGAAGCCTTTCAAGTGTGACCTGTGCGATGCAACTTTCTCAACAAAGATTGCTCTCAAAAATCACGTGATGACCCATACTGGAGAAAAGCCCTTCAAGTGTGATCTCTGCGGTGGATCTTACACAACAAAGAGGGGTCTCAAACGTCACGTGATGACCCACACTGGAGAAAAGTCTTTCAAATGTGATCTGTGCGATGGCGCTTACGCAACAAAGAGGGGTCTCAAACGTCACATGGTGACCCACACTGGAGAAAAGCCTTTCAAATGTGACCTGTGTGAGGTAGCTTTCTCACAAAAACGTAAACTTAAATGTCACGTGACGAACCACATTAAAGAGAAGCCTTTCAAGTGTAACCTCTGCGATGGAGCTTTCTCAAGAAAGACTGCTCTCAAACGTCACGTGATGACCCACACTGGAGAGAAGCCTTTCAAGTGTGATATGTGCGACGCAGCTTTCCCAAGAAAGTATTCTCTCGAACGTCACGTAATAGCACACAATGGAGGGAAGCCTTTCGAGTGCAACATTTGCGATGCAGCTTTCTCACAAAAGAGTGCTCTCAATTGTCACGTGATGACCCACACTGGTGAGAAGCCTTTTCAAGTGTGACCTCTGCGTTGCAGCTTTCTCAAGAAAGCGTTTTTTTTTTTTTTCAAACGTCACGAGGTGACACACAATGGAGAATTACTTCAAATGTGTTCTGTGCTTTTTTTTTTATATATATAGAAACGAAGCCTTTTCGGCCTTTTCACGAGGAACTTATTTCAGGTGTCACGTAGTTACTTACACTTTCCCAAGAAAGGTTAGCTCATCTGTAGTGTGATGACCCAATCTTGTTCATAATTAAAAACTTGATTGTACCGTAAATTTCACAAATGTTCTTGTAATAAAAAATCGTCGAGAATGTTAGTGTCGTGACAAATTATGACGGATACAGTTCTGTTTACCTTAGCATAGTGCAAAGTTGGCTGGAGTATGCGCCATTGTTAATTGTAATTTGTTACAGTAAATACAACTTCGATTATATATTCAGCAGTGTTTATTGAATCCCTGGAGAAACAACACCCACAGTTTAATGAAATATTTTCAAAAGTGATATAAGGTGGTATTTGATGACTTCCTTATTGTTGTTGAAGACTAAGTTCAATATATTAGTTAAATGGGTTGGTTTCCTTATTATCTGAGTCAAAATGAAATTGTTCGCAGTGTTCGTGATAGAGAACTTCATACATCATTTCTGAAATATACCGCGAAACCTTCATGACATCATCTAATGCCTCTGTGCGCTCTGTGTTGTCAAATTATTTTTCTGCATGTAACGCATCCTTCTCCGAGTCTTTGGTAGGGCATCTTAAATCTTCCTCATTGGTGAGGCTTTTCGGAAAAGAATGTGGTCATTATGTATTATTGTTATTTTTCGTTCTTATTTGTTTTCGTTATTTATTTACTATTCAATTTTTAAAGGCCGTTTATTAAATAAACGAAGTTATTCTTTTAACAGATACACTTTTAACCACTACGGTACGATGACGTCTATCGGCGTGGGCGTCTTGATTATGTATAATGTTTGTAGTTGTGCATGAGTTTCCCCCTACTCTGTGAACTGGTTTCATCGCGCATCCTGTGTAATTGTTACTCAGAGTAAAATTAGCTATAACACATTCACACGTACAGTTACTATGAATTGAAAGTGTCAGTCAAATGTCAGTTGTCAGTCAAATGGACGCACTTGTTATTTGCTTATAGTATGTTTGCGCGATTGATTGGTTACATTAGTATATAGATGGTTGCAGGACGGTTGACGTTTGTATTATCCGAATTATTAGATTGTGCACATTTTAAGTGCAGAATCGTTAAAGAGCAATGCAACAAAACACTTACCTGCATACAAGTGCCGAGTTTAGCCCATAGTTGTCTACTTGACTAACTAGTGATTGGTTGTGAAATTTTGGATTATTGCACCATCACAGGTAATTAGTTTGATGTATACAGTTTTCTAACTTAAAAATGTTTTCATGTGTATGTTTTGTAATATAATTCGAATCTAGTAGTTTTTCGTTTAATGTAGTTTTTGGTAAGCTGTTTAGTTTTTTTTTTTTCCAGAGTGGCAACACTGGTCCAGTATGCTACTAGCAATGGAGGTGTTAAGGTTGTGTTACTCCGTCTTTCCCGCGTGGCTGCATTTAGAAGTTGATTGTATTTGTTTACATAGGTTCTTGCTGATTTTTGTGTATTCAAAATGCCGAATAAGTGTTATGTTGTGAACTGCAACGGTAATTATAACAAGGATAATAGGTGCCGAGTGTTTCGACTGCCAAAAGACCGTTATGAAAGACAGAAGTGGATTGATGTGCTGCCACCACGTAAGAACTTTGTTGTTGATTCTGACAGATTTTTCATTTGTGAGAAACACTGGGGTCCCAACACGCCTTCTATCAAATTGCCTGGTGGTTCTACGCGACCTGCGATCCCTCCCAGTGTACCTGCTTCATGTCTGCCATCTTCAAAACCTGTACCCCGCCCGGCGAAGGCCGAAGACAAGCAACTGAGGCATTTTCTTCAGAAAGATACGATTACTTCATTTGATGCTTTTAGACCTGAACGTGACCTACAGAAGCAGTACAAGAACTTAATTATTTCAAGATCGGAAGAAAGGTTAGTGTGTCTGTTCATGACAGAAAATTTCAGTGAGTGCAGACTTTCTGTGATTGTCGAAAACACGCCCACGTTGTGTAGCCCACTGATCTGCCGTGCAGTCAAGAAGGGCATTAGTGTACCACTGGGTAAGACACTTCATCCCAACAATGGTTTGAGGTCGTATGGTCAGTTCGCCGAAGCTGTGCGCTTAGCAATTAACTATGACATCCCGTTTGACAAAAAGATTGAGATTATTGTCACTCTTCTTCAAACCCACACGTCAGCCTATGTAAACACCGAGAATGAGAAGCTGGTATTTTTGACACGTCAGTTGGAACTTTTATCACAGACACAGTTTTCCATGAATGATTATTGTTTTGTTCTTGAATTATACCCCAAGTGTAGTTATGAACAGCTCAGAGACTTTTTGGTGCTGCCAAGCAAACGTAAGCTGCAGTACATCACTTCATCTATTGACAAGGATCAGGTGATGAGGGAAACATTTGCCAAAGTGAAGACACTGCAGCAGAAGAATGTATTTCTCTTGACAGATGAAGTACAGATTCGGCCAACTGTTCCGTTTTCTGGTGGGGTTCTGAGTGGCATGGCAGTGAACAAGCCAGACTGCAAGGCCACTTCTATGCTATGTATTATGATGAAGTCGCTGCACAGAGGGCCTAGTATGATGATTTCTGTGACACCCGTCCACAAACTTACAGCAGCATACCAGCTTGAGCGTGTGAAGGAGGCGGCAGCTGAGGTTGAGAGGGCAGGTGGGCGTGTCATCGGGTCTATCACAGACAACCATAAGGTAAACCAGCAGTACTGTAACCGTTTGATTTTCCGGGTGATTGCCGTGCCACAGCCAAGCATCCTCTTGACAAAGAGTGTGCCAACCCTGGTGTCCACTAACCTCATACAATAATACCTGTTAAATCCGGCTAAAATGGGCATTTCAAAGCATAACAGTGCCTTAAAGATAATTTCTTATTTCACTATAAAAGTTTATATTAACTTATACTGCATTGAATAAGTCAATAGTTGATATATTTGTCCTATATACAATGTGAGGTTTCTAGTTTTGATATGTTTGTCCAATATAAAATTTTAGGTTACAAAGAAAGCAATGGCCTCCGCTAGAGGAGCCAGGAATCTGGGTGCGCACGCCCTGTGTAATAGTAGTCCTTTATATATATATATATATATATATATATATATATATATATATATATATATATATATATATATATATATATAATAAATGGTAAAATTTTATATTAATTTCTTCCGTTTTTTATCTACATTGTATGAATATACGTATATTCGTGAAGAGCTGGAGTTCAGGAACCATTGTATCGACGAAGAAAGTAAACGCTGGACTCGTTGAAATAAGTTCATTCCTAGGTTTCGAATCCCGGACAGGGTTTCAAACGTAGGAATAAACTTATTTTGAAGAGTCCAGCGTTTACCTTCTTCGAACATAAGTATGTAACATACAATGTGTCTAAGAAATAGCCTTCATTACATTATATCTTTGACTAATCAACACTTCTAAGTATATTTTGCATGTTTTATATGTGCTTTTTTTTATATCTCCACTCCTCATTAAACATGCTTGATTTAGGTCGAAAGTGTCGGCAATAAAAAAAATCCTTTTTTGGAGTATTGCAAATGGCCACTTGTATTCACCTAGTTGCATTTTACGGGACGGGAGCTATGCTCGTTATGACCCGTTTTCGTATCTCTCCACGTCCAGTTTTTTTTTCTTGAAATCGTGTATAGTTCTGGCACTCACTGTTCAATTTGGTCCAGACATCGATCACTCTGTGTGGGAAACTGTTTTTTTTTTTCTGTAACTGTCTTTCTTTAGTTTCTTTTTGTGTCCTCTTGCTTCCCTCTTGTCCCATTTTAATAGGTCATCTCTATCGAGAACTTCCACCCCTTTCATAATTCTGAAAATGGTCAACAAATCTCCTCTTTCCCTTCTCTGCTCCAATGTTGACAACTGTAATTTCTCCAATCTTTGTTCATGTGTCAAGTGCAGAGATAGATGTGCATAACTTGTTTGTATACATTTTTCTTGGCAGGCCGACACTTCGTCTTCCTCAGTACGAAAATCCAATTTAAAAAATTCACTGCCTAATCTCTGAATTCACTGTACACTAATTATGATATTGTTACTAGACCTAGTTCTTTATATTCACTCCACAAATGTACTTGGTATTAATTGAATACAAACAAGTGCTTCATGGTATGAACAGTTACATAGGACTTGAAAGAATCTTTGAGATTTCTAGGACATCTATGAGATCCAGATGTGGCATAGAATTCGGAAGGACAACAGACTTGCAGGTAATAAACAAGTGTTATATGGACACTTGCCAGTCGCGTACACGTATTTATTCTGTGGTAGATGTTTTTTCTCAACTGTTCATTACTTGCTGTTGCCTGGTTTGATGTTATTTCCGACTGCATATAATGATCACAGCCAATTTGGTAGGCATAAGTCATTTCTTGTCAAAGTGCTTATTGATTGTTTAGTTTCGTATGATAGATGTGCAGCGACCATAGATTCAAAGCCACAAATTAGGTCAAACATTTCTGAAGTTTTATATATTCTTGGCACGTTCTTTTTAATGCGAAGCTTGTGGGTTACAGGAGTATCATACATTATATTAATGAAAGGAGAATTTTGTGTGATCAATCACGAGAAATTGGACCAGAGTAATACCGGTGTCATTATTTGAATGAAATTAGACATATTCTGTCAAATTCTTATTGACTTATATATTGTTATTTTTTAATGGATAAGCAAAGGAAATATAATTATAACTGAACATAGGAACTTTGAACCAAGTCCAACATAAGAATTTAGCCTATAAGATAATACACTTGTAGAAGAATGTTGGTAGGTAGCTTGACCAAGAATATGAGACACTGCTTGATAATATAGGTCTGTACATACTGTGCGTGGGTTGTTGTGCTATTATAGTATGATCCGCCAGCCATTATGCAAGACCTTGGTATAATCACAATACGCAAATTGACAATAAATATGTTTCTGAATTTAAAAATCTTATCGTCTTGTCAACGATGGAGGCCACACCCTATTATTTCTTCCCATAACTGTTGTCATTAACCTATATGTAGGTTTAAATCGCTTGACATAGTCAATCTGAATGTTCCAGAAACAGCGCCATTCTCCATAACCTAACCAAAATGTATTCTTAAGTTGTCTTCGTGATTTAAAAGTAAGATTGCCTCGGACAGAAATCAGTTTTCATGAAGAAATAATTGTATTTCAATTAAGTGACTGTTTTGACTGGATACACATAAGTTAACATTTACTCTCACCATGTTCCATGTTTTAGTAGTTTGTAAAACCGAAAGGGTGTGTGTGAGTCTAACCTAAGTATATGTAGGGATGGGTTAGATTTGGTTAATAAGGGTTTTTTATGCTTATAGACTAAAGCATTTTAGATTTATTTGTGATCTTCTGGTACTATTTCTATCAAAATCTACACATTTACTCGCCAATGCTGTGTGTATGGGGTGGGGCAAAGGTATTCCCCAATAAATGGAAACCAGTAAAGGATTTGTAGTCCTTTTTAGAGATTTACAAATGGCCATTTGTGTGGAGTTAGATATGTGTGTACTGTATGTTTACATTCTTTTTGGCGGGCAGCGACTTTGCCTTCCTTGGAATGAAAACCCAATTAAGAAATTCACTGCCTAATCTCTCAATTCACCATGCACTGATTATGATATTGTCACAAGTTATTTATATTCACTCTACAAGTCAATTTAGCATTAATTGATTTCAAACAAGTAGTATAGGAGTCGGAAGTACAACAGTCATGCAGGTAACAAGCAAGTATTATTATTGGCACTCGTCAATTGTGTACATATATTCATTGCGTGGTAGAGGTTATTTTCCTAATCTGTTCATTACTTGATGTCTTGTTTAATGTTAGTTCTGATCGCATATGGGTACTGCCAATTTGGTAGGCAGAGTGTAGTCTTGTCAAAACACTTTTGATTGTGTGCATTCTCACATGATAGGCATGCAGCAACCATAGATACAAAGCCACAAGTTGGGTATTACATTTCCTAGGTTACTATATTCTTGGCAAGAATTTTTTAATGAAAAGTTGGTGGGTTACAGGGATACTATACATTATTCAGAAGTGGAATACATCAAATACATGCAGTGATATGTCTCACAAAAATATTAGTAATTTACTTTATATCGCAATGTTCCAGAATTAGCGTCATCCTCCATAACCTAATGAAAAAGTGATTTATATATACATATAGTATTATACACGAGTAAGATTGCCATGGACACAAGTCAGTTTTTACAAAGAAATAAATGTAATTAATTTTAAGTGGCTGTTTTAACTGAATAATGATAACTCAACACACGACTCCCACCATACGCCTTGCTTTAGTAGTTGATAGAATCGGAGGGGGAAGGTGAGTGTAACCTAACCTAGGTATAGGTAGAGATAGCCAATGTTTGGTTGACTAGATTATGATTTTTCTCAATCTAAGATTATAGGCAAAATTATTGGTTTTATTTGTGGGCTTCTGGTGTTATTTCAGCCAAAATTAATTTGATTATCCACCAATCCTTTGTTTCGGGAGGGAGGGAGGCAGTGCATTGTAGTTCAGTTCGAAGCTTTAAGATTCGTGTAAATAAACACCTAAGCAAGATGCTGTAATGCCTGCCATTTTGTATGATTTATTTATTTGTTTATTATTTGCTTGATTTTCATATATTATTAGCTGTCAATTTATCATTATTTACTATTTACCTGTTTGTTTATTATTTAACTATACCTGTGCATTTTATTTATTATTTATATCATTATATATGTATTTTCTTTCATTATTATATTTTTTTTACATAGTTATGGACCAAAAGGTCTCCTATCAGCATGCTCCTCCTTTGTAATAATTTGTAAGGATTCACAAATGTTGATTTCCAGTCATCTGTGTTATTGTATCCACCATACTCTGTATCATCGTCATCTTCATCATCGTCATCATCATTGTTATTATTATTATTATTATTATCATTATTATTATTATTGTTGTTGTTGTTGTTGTTGTTGTTGTTATTATTATCATTGTTCCATAACCTAACCAAAAGGTTGTCTAGGTGATTTATGTTGTTTTTTGTAATTCATGAGTAAGATTGCCATGGGCAGAAATCAGTTTTCATGAAATAATTATAATTAATTTTAATTTACTTTTTTTTAATTACTTTTAACTGAATAACTATAACAACAAGCTACTCCCACCAGAGGGGCAGTGGGGGGGGGGGGGTTTGAGTCTAACCTAACCAAGATATAGCTAGGGGTAGGTAAGGTTTGGTTGCCAATATTATTCTCACTCTAAGATGATAGACTTAAACATTTTAGATTTATTTGTAGGATTCTGTTGCTATTTCTGCCAAAATCCACTTGTTCATTAGCCAATCGTGTGTGTGTGTAGGGGGGAAAGGGCAAATCTGTTCCCTGACAAATGGAAACCAGTCAAGGATTCACAAGAATCACATACATCAGTGTCTGACATCTTTGATTATTGGGTGAAAAAATATCAAGTTTTCTTATTTTCAATTATCTGTGTTATTGTATCCATCATCATATTCTGATTTTATTATTATTATTATTATTATTATTGTTACTGGCATTACTATATTATTGTTATTATTATAATTATTTTGTGCTTTCTTTCTCTGCAATGTTTAATCATCCACTCATGTGGCTTCTTATTTCTCTATTAATTTTCACTCTACCAGTCGTCGTTTTTTCAGTTCCTGTGCTCCATCATTTAAATATAAGTTTAATCGTCCATTTTCTTCTTCTTCTTCTTCTTCCTTTAAGCTTCTTTGGTATGAGTTATTTGTTCTCCTGTGTTGCTGCATTTTGGTTGATACCTCAATGTATTTCTATATTTTCATCATACTCCTAAAATATTAGCAAGTAATATACTTTGTGTCGGAATGTTATAGAAATATCATCATTCACCATAACGAGTCATATTCTATCAGGCACAGAGATTCACACAAATTACTCATAACTCATTTGAAGTGGAAGGGAGGTGTGAATCTAATGTATCCTAGGTGTAGGTAGGGACAAATTATGATAGATTTACTAGAAGTGATTTACTTCTCACACAAGGACGTAAAAAAATCAACAATCTATATATAAGCTTCTGGTGGTATTCATGTGGGATGTTCCTTATTTTCCTGACAACCCTGAGATTAGGGAAGAAGGGGGGGTGGGGGGGCTCAATGCAGAATGGAAAACAAGTTATTTGCTGTAGAAACAAATATCAAATTTTCATGAATCTCTCAAATGTTGGTTTATGCCGTCCTTAATTTCACTATGAGTCAAATTCTTGTGGGCAGCATTGGCTGCTTGACATACAATGATGTATCACAATACTCTCATTATAAAATATGATATTAAATCTGTATCACTCATTCTCTTTCACCCTGAATATTAATAACCACAAAAAATATGACCAGGCCAGTTCACAGAATAGGGGGTTAATTCAGCTACAACTACAAAATAAATATAGTCAAGACACCGACACTGGCATTCTCATATACCCATTTACTCCTCATGACGCCTATGTAGGCGACATTGTATCAAAGGAGTTAATTAATGGGTGTGTGTGTAGAGATTTCTTATTTCCAACTATGCTTATGTATCCTACACAATACATTGATCTCTTTTTCTTGTGTCCTCTATCTCTCCAGTATGCACTCAGCCACTAATTTTCCTTATTATTTCCTGCTTAATTTTTACTGTCTCAGTCTTATTTTCTCATTTTCTGCACAGCCTCATAATTTTTAGTATTTCATCAACCTTCCATTTCTTTCTTTTTTGCTTAAGCTTATCAGGTACTGAAATTAGTGGTATTTGCCCAGCACTACCAGTCGACAGGTCGGTTCTTTCTTTTCTCGTCCTGTACACTGGTATATGCTGATAATGCAATATTATAGTTTGTTATATGGTAGTCCTTAGCAATTTTGTTGTTGAAGTATGGGGGGGGGGGGTATAAAAGTGTTATAAGGATTCTAAGTAGAGCACTCTGGTCGAGAGCTCGGTTGCCATGTAGAATACCAAGCATCCCCAACACAAAACATAATAATTAGGTTTATAGTTAGAGTTGTGGCCACTGGTTGCCTACTGGCTGGTTGTGGAAGATACAGAGGGAAAGAATTCTGTGCATGTGTCAACTAATTATATATATATATATATATATATAATTATATATATATATATATATATATATATATATATATATATATATATATATATATATATATATATATATATATATATTCCCATTATGGCCAGCGGATCACACTACAGCATCATGTACCCCACATTCTCATGCCAGTGTTTGATTGACTTATTTATGTGGATAGGAGGTAATGGGAACACGGGCTGAGGGAAATACTTTTATTTCTGACTGGTTTCGCCTGAGTGGCTTCTTCAGAGGAATTCTGAATTCCTAGGAAAGACCACCCGCTTGCGCGGGATCGGTTTTTGTGGGAGGGAAGAATGTAAGAAAATGAAAAGATAGTAGTGTATAAAAGAGGGCTATTGCCACCGGGCGATTTAGCGAGCGATTAGGGGCTGCTGGTGGTCGTGGCTCGGGAGAAATGGACTGGGAACTTGGACGGCGGCGCCGACGCCAGGATTAGGATCACCAACAAAAGTTTAGGAAATGGTAGGAGGCGTAGTAGTAGAGAAAGGTGGAAAAACGGAAAAATCTTTAGTGGGAAGTAAACTGAAATGAGAAGATGTAGTATAAGAGAAAGTTAGAAAGGAAACGAATTTTAGTCGAAGAAAAAGTAAGTGTAGATGTTTGTGCGTGTGTCGTGGCTATGTTCGTGAGAGGTGTGTGTATGTATCTTACGGGAAGTGAGTAGAGTTCACTTCCCGCGTGTAAAGCGCGTTACTGTTTAGCCCCAGGTAAGGCCTGAGCTGTTCCTGCTTTTTCCCAGGTTGAGTTTGAGTGTCTGTAGAGTTGATTCAGTGGCGGTGCGAGGGGGGGTAGGCGGGTGGGTGCTGTATTATCTCTCTCCTTCCAATAATAACTCTGAAAGCAGAGAATTGCGTGATTGGGAAATGTGTGTAAATGTCATAAGTGTAAACTCGCTCGCCAGCGTCAGCGAAGAGGCCAGCGTTAGGTTGCGGGCCGGTTGGACAGAGAGGCGTCCCAATTCCTCTCCGTCGACCAGCCTACGAGCAGATGAGGGTTCTGAGTGAGAGTTGGGTTGGGCCTCTGCTAAGCCAGCGAGCAAGTGTGCGTGTGCCTCTTTTCTTCCAAGCACTACTCTGAAAACAGAGAATTACGTGACTTGGGAAATATGTGTATTTGTCTTGGTGTAAACCCGCCTGCCGACGTCAACGAAGAGATCGGCCTGTGCCAGACCGGCAGCAGCAAAGGAGATGTATCTCCTCGCCACCACCGGCCGGCGGCGAAAATTCCTGGGCGTTTGTTGAGAGAGCTGGTGTGGAGAGACGTCCGACCTCTAGGAGCGCTGTGTTGATTCTGAAATCTGAATTCTGAATTCCTAGGAAAGACCACCCGCATGCGCGGGATCGGTTTTTGTGGGAGGGGAAGAATATCTGTAAGAAGATGAAAAGATAGTACTGTATAAAAGAGGGCTATTGCCACCGGGCGATTTAGCGAGCGATTAGGGGCTGTTGGTGGTCGTGGCACGGAATAGATTTTGAAGTCAAGTTGGTCAATATATATAAAAGGGAACGTGGCAATGTGTCAGGTTGGTCCCCCACTCGACGTCATCTGTCGGTGTGACGAGTTATCAGCGGGGGGATCAATTATCCGCTTGTTGGTCGTCGCGTGGCTGAAATGTCCGTCTGGGTCAGGGGCTCTGTGTATATTGTTCATGACGACAAAGCGTGGTGCTGCTTTTGCCCATATTAGATCCCCAGTCCTCTTATTGATGTTATGGATGTTGATGAAAACGGACTCCATTTTCTTTATTGTCATGTGATGTTATCCATAAGAACTTTTGCCTTGTCCCATTTCGGTAGATGGCCTCGTCCGTCGACATGGTTTACTATCGCACAGCTAAACCTGTAGTGTCTAACATCTGCTCGGTGTTCTTTTATTCTGGTGTCTAGACCCCTGCTAGTTTCACCGATGTATTTATTATCACAACCACCACACAGGATTTCATATACTACACTGTTTTTATTTAAGGTTGGGTCTTGTTTCTTGATTATAAGGTCCTTCACTTTCGTACCTGTAGAAGTCGCAAGGCGAATGTTGGGGGACGTCTAGGTCTCTCGTTAGAATGGAATTTGCGATCACCCAAAACTTAGTGTTGGATTTTCCTTTCTTGTTGCGTAGTATATTACGGGCCTTCTCCTCCAGGGTGCAAAGTAATCCTTTTTGGGTATTTGAGTCCTTCAAAAGTCGTTTTTATCATTTTTATTTCATCCATCAGTGCAAATACGAAACGCTCTCAAGAACAGGCCTATCACAAAACCAGTCTTTGTCCTCTCATCACGTGCACTGTAGTAATGAATGAAGTCATTCTTCATCGGTTTCTTGTAAACTTTTGAATTTAACATCACCAGCGAAACCGACAATGTGACTTGGAATCTGGTAAATCTGGTACAAACAGATTACCTAGAACATTAAAATTTTCTGATCCCAATGTCATTAAAAAAAAATCTTTTTAACATCTTTAGCGATAGACAAACTACCTAGATTAGCCCCTAATAGATTAATCCATAGACACTAAGAAATCTTGAGCAAATCAAACGGATCAATTTTAGATTGATTTACCACCATTTCTAGTAGTACAAAGAATGTATCAAAACATCGATGATAAGACTACAGTATGTTTCAAAATGAACATTTAAATCAAACCTCGAATCTGCATCAAGCCCAGATTATTCAAAGCACACTGCGTAACTGCAAAAACGATCAATCATAGCTTCATGGCGTCATCCCGAAAATAGCATGCACTCTTCAATTACACCAACTCAGTCACATAAAACATTTATTATTATTGTTATTATTTCCACTGTACTAGCACTGCGTCTAGTTCTTTTCGTTCCTTCTCTTCGCCTCTAATAAGTCTATGGGGTTGATGGAGAATGGTTAACAATAGCAGGTAGGCCCTTGGCTTTATGACCAGTCAGGAGATTAAAAAAGAAAAAAACAAAACAAAACAGACGACCAAAAAACACGATCCAGCCAGTCGCAGCAGGGTCACTAAATACTACAAATCTTCTTTAATACGAGTTATTTACTCCCTACTGTATTTTGGTTAATGCCCCATTGTATTTGTATACGTTTGTGTTACTCCTATTACATGGTCTCAAAAAGTTAGATGTCGAACTTATATTTTTTCTTTCAGGTCTAGGGGTAATCAACATTTCCTTGAAAAGGGTACCCGAATATACCGTATGTTCATAATATAAAGAGAATCCTGTCTGGCGTCTGCTGCACTCAAATCATACAAGACATCTTGAATATCACGCGATGACCCACACTGGAGAGACACATTTCGAAAGTGACCTGTGTGATGCAACTTTTTCACGAAAGAATGATCCCAAACAACACGTGGCCCATACTGGAGAGAAGCCTTTGAAATGTGACCTGTGCGATGCAGCTTTCAAAAGAAAGAGTCCTCTCTAATATCACGTGGTGACCTACTCTGGAGAGAAACCGTTCTAATGTGGCCTATGCGATCGATGCAGCCTTCTCACGAAAGAATACTATCAAATATCACGTTATGAACCACACTAAAGAGAAACCTTTCAACTGTTACATGTGTGACGCAGCTCTCTCAACGAGTGCTCTCAAAAATCACGTGATGGCCCATGCTGGAGAAAAGCCTTTCAAATGTAACCTGTGTGATGTAGCTTTCCCAAGAAAGTCTAGTCTTAAAAAACACGTGATGACCCACACTGGACAGAGGCCTTTCAAGTGTGACCTGTGCGATGCAGCTTTCTCACAAAAGAGTACTCTCAAATATCACGTGATGACCCACACTGGAGAAAAGCCTTTCAAATGTGACCTGTGCGATAAATCTCTCTCAACAAAGAAGGCTCTCAGGTATCACGTGATGACCCATACTGGAGAGAAGCTTTTCAAGTGTGACCTGTGCGATGTAGCTCTCTCATCAAAGAGTGTTCTCAAATATCACATGATGAACCACAATAATGAGAAGCCCTTCAAGTGTGATCTGTGCGATGCCACTTTCTCGATAAAAACTCTTCTCAAATCTCACGTAAAGACCCACACTGGAGAGAAGCCTTTCAAGTGTGATCTCTGCGATGCAGCTTTCTCAAGAAAGAGTGCTCTCAAATATCACGTGGTGACTCACACTGGAGAGAAGCCTTTCAAGTGTGACCTTTGTGATGCAGCTTTCTCAAGGAAAATTGGTCTACAAAATCACGTGATGACCCACACCGGAGAGAAGCCCTTCAAATGTGACCTTTGCGATGAAGCTTTCTCACGAAGGAATGCTCTCAAATATCACGCGATGACCCACACTGGAGAGAGGTCTTTCAAGTGTGACCTGTGCGATGCGGCATTCTCAAGAAAATGTGTTCTCAAACATCACACGATGACCCACACCGGAGAGAAGCCTTTCATGTGTGACCTGTGCGATGCAGCTTTCTCACGAAATAGTAATCTCAAACAGCACATGATGACCCACACTGGAGAGAAGCCTTTCAAATGTGACCTGTGCAATGCAGCTTTTCCACTAAAGAGTTCTCTCAAATATCACGTGAGGACACACACTGGAGAGAAGCCTTTCAAGTGTGATCTGTGCGATGCAACTTTCTCAAGAAAATGTGGTCTTAGGTATCACGTGATGACCCACACTGGAGAGAAGCCTTTCAAGTGTGATCTGTGCGATGGAGCTTTCTCACAAAAGAGTGATCTCAAATACCACGTCATGGCCCACACTGGAGAGAAACCTTTTAAATGTGACGTATGCGATGCATCTTTCTCGAAAAAGTGTCTTCTCAAACAACACGTGGCGATCCACAATGGAAGTTCACTTCAACTATGACCTGTGCCATACAGCTTTCCCAGAAAAAATATATAGTCTTCGACGTCACGTGGTGAACCATACAGGAAAGAACCCTGTTCAGCTTTTTCATGAAGGACTCGTTTCAAATGTCACGCAATGACTTGCACTTCCTCACAAAAGGTTGATCTCATGTAATGCGTGATGACCCACTTTTCTGTGTGATGCTGCGTTCAAGCTATTAAGTATTAACCCATTGCTGGAAAACATTTTGGTTGATTAGTCACACAGTTGTAAAAGTAAGTTGGCGTAATCACACTTGTGTAATTATTTAAGTTACCTTTGATTGGCCTATTGTGCAATTGCATTTTTGTAATTAAAGTCTTGATTGTTCCATTAATTCCATGAATGTTCTTGTAATTATCAGAAACAGTCGAGAATGTTAGAAAGTGAGGTGACGGATACAGTTCTGTTTACCTTTGTATTGTGCAAAATTGTCTCCCTTTCCTCGTCCGAAAATTAAAGAGCAAAAGAAAATGCGAGTCCTTTGCCGTCTTTAGCCTTGGGGGTCTATCACTCTGTGGTGATTTCGTTTTTCTGCCAAAAATAATTTCGTTTTCTGTCTCCCGCTTTTTTCGACAGAGACCAGTTTCTTAACTGATTTTCAAGTGTGACCAGTGCGTTGCGGCTTTCTCAAGAAAGCATTTTCTCGAACGACACGTGGTGATGCACAGTGGAGAGTCACTTCAAGTGTGACTTGTGCCATACAGAAAAGTCTTTTCAGCTTTCTCACGAGGGATTTATTTCGGATGTCACATAGTGATCTACACTTCCCTACGAAAGGTTGACCTCATCTTTTGTGTCATGACCCATGCTAGTGAGAGGCCTCCTCAGTGTAACCTGAGTGATCTAACTTTTATGTATGATTGTGCACTCAACTATTAAGTATTGATCCACTATTATAGACCTGTTTGGTTGATGAGTCGTCACACACTCATACTCTCAGTTGTAAAAAATTACTATTTAAGTGACCTTGGATTGGCCTACTATGTAATTACATTTTTGCTTCTTCATGATTAAAGTCTTGATTGTTCCATCAACTGCACGAGTGTTCTTGTAAGTACTAAAAACAGTAGAGGATATTAGAGGAGCGTAACACATTATGACGGATACGTTTCTGCTTTGTGTAAAGTTGACTGGAGTAGCCGCTATTGTTGTCATTTGTTACTGTAAATATAACGACGATTATGAATTAAGCAGTGTTTATTGAATCCCCGAAGATACAACACACACAGTATAATGAAGTCTTTTCAAGAGTGGTATAAGATGGCATAGGATGACTTGCTCATTGTTGTTGAAGGATAAATCCAAGATGTTAGTTGATTGGGTTGGTTTTGTTATTATCTGAGCCAAGAAGAAATTGTAGCATCTAGTAGTAGATTTGATTGTGTTTATTTTTTAGTGTGATCATGTCGTCTTCTCTTTTTTTTTTTTTTTTTTCCTCATGCGACGTGACCTTCTGGGCAACGACTGATAGATAAAAAGGTAAAACTTGAAATTGAAGAACAAAGAAAAGAGAGAGAGAAAAGGAGAAAGAATTAATTTTTAATTTTAAGTATCGTTGGTCGTCTTCGGGTTTGCTGCCTTTTGTGCATGCGCCGTGACGTCATGGGCAGAGACTTGTAGATAAAAAATAAATAAATAAATAAGAAATAGATTGATAGATAAAAAACAAACAAAATTAAGTAACAAAGAAAAGAGAGAAAGAAAAGAAGGAAAAATAGTTAATTTTGAAAGAATTAATCGTTGGTCGTCTCCGGGTTTGTTGTCTTTTGCGCATGCGACGTGACGTCATAGGCAGCGATTGGTAGATAAAAAAATATAAAAAATAAAATAAATAACGAAGAAAATAGAAAAAGAGAAACAAAGGAAGGAGAAGGAATTAGTTAATGTTGAATTTTAGGTTAATCGTTTGTCGTCATCGGGTTGTCTTTGGCGCATGCGACGTGACGTCATGAGCAGCGATTGATAGATAAAGATAAACAAATGAGTAAATAATAAAATAACAAAACTAAATAACAAAATAACAAACAGAGAAAGAAACGAAGAAGAAAGAATTAAGTTTGAATTTTATAATCGTCTTCAAGTTTGTTGTCTTTTGCACATGCGTCGTGACGTCACGGGCAGTGACTGGTAGATAAAAAAAAAGGAAATTAAATAATGAAAAAGAAAAAAAAAGAAAGTTAAAGGAAAGCAGAGAGGAAGGAGAAAGAAATTTAACTTTGAAAGAAAGTTAATTTTGATTTTAGGTTTATCGTTGGTCGTCTTCGAGTTTGTTGTCTTTTGCGCATGCGTCGTGACGTCATGAGCAGCGGCTGATAGATAAATAAAATATAAAACAACTCATTGGAAACAATAAAAAATTAAATAACTAAGAAAAGAGAGAAAAAGAGAAAGAAAAGAAGGGGAAATAATTAATTTTGAATTTTAGGTTGGTCGTCTTTGGGCTTGTTATCTTTTGCGCATGCGTCATGACGTCATGGACAGAGATTGATAGATAAAAAATAAAGATAAGTAAAAAAAATAAGAAACAAAAAATAAATAATGAAGAAAAGAGAGAAACACAGAGAGAAAGAATTTGTTAATTTTGAATTTTGAATCGTTTGTCGTCTTTGAATTTGTTGTTGTTTTTGTCTTTGGCGCATGCAACGTGACGTCATGAGCAGCGATTGATAGATAAAAAAGATAAATAAATAAAATAAATAATAAAATAACAAAACTAAATAACAAAATAACAAACAAAGAGAGAAAGAAACGAAGAAGAAAGAATTAATTTTGTATTTTATAATCGTCTTCGAGTTTGTTGTCTTTTGCACATGCGTCGTGACGTCACGGGCAGAGACTGGTAGATAAAAAAAAAGAAAAAAGAAAGAAAAAAAATTAAATAACGAAAAAGAAAAATAAAGTTAAAGGAAAGTAGAAAGGAAGGAGAAAGAAATTTAACTTTGAAAGAAAGATAATTTTGAATTCTAGGTTAATCGTTGGTCGTCTTCGGGTTTGTTGTCTTTTGCGCATGCGACGTGACGTCATGAGCAGCGGCTGATAGATAAATAAAATATAAAACAACTAATTGGAAATAATAAAAAATTAAATAACTAAGAAAAGAGAGAAAAAGAGAAAGAAAAGAAGGGGAAATAATTAATTTTGAATTTTAGGTTGGTCGTCTTTGGGCTTGTTATCTTTTGCGCATGCGTCATGACGTCATGGGCAGAGATTGATAGATAAAAAATAAAGATAAATAAAAAAAAAAAAAAAAAAAATAATGAAGAAGAGAGAGGAAGACAGAGAGAGAAAGAATTTGTTAATTTTGAATTTTGAATCGTTTGTCGTCTTTGGGTTTGTTGTTGTTGTCTTTGGCGCATGCAACGTGACGTCATGAGCAGCGATTGATAGATAAAAAAGATAAATAAATAAAATAAGTAATAAAATAACAAAACTAAATAACAAAATAACAAACAAAGAGAGAAAGAAACGAAGAAGAAAGAATTAATTTTGTATTTTATAGTCGTCTTCGAGTTTGTTGTCTTTTGCACATGCGTCGTGACGTCACGGGCAGAGACTGGTAGATAAAAAAAAGAAAAAAAAAGAAAAAAAGAAAATTAAATAACGAAAAAGAAAAATAAAGAAGAAAGGAAGGAGAAAGAAATTTAACTTTGAAAGAAAGATAATTTTGAATCGTTGGTCGTCTTCGAGTTTGTTGTCTTTTGCGCATGCAACGTGACGTCATGAGTAGCGATTGATAGATAAAAATAATAAACAACTAATTCAAATAATAAAAAAACTAACAACTAAGAAAAGAGAGAAAAGGAGAAAAAAAAGGAGAAATTATTAAATTTGAATTTTAGGTTGGTCATCTTCGGGTTTGTTGTCTTTTGCGCATGCGACGTGACGTCATGAGCAGCGATTGGTAGACAAAAAAAAATAAAAAAAAAAAATGAATAATGAAGAAAAGAGAGGAAGACAGAAGGAGAAAGAATTTGTTAATTTTGAATTTTGAATCGTTTGTCGTCTTTGGGTTTGTTGTTGTTGTTGTCTTTGGCGCATGCAACGTGACGTCATGAGCAGCGATTGATAGATAAAAAAGATAGATAAATAAAATAACAAAACTAAATAGCAAAATAACAGACAAAGAGAGAAAGAAACGAAGAAGAAAGAATTAATTTTGAATCGCCTTTGAGTTTGTTGTCTTTTGCACATGCGTCGTGACGTCACGGGCAGAGACTGGTAGATAAAAAAAATAAATAACGAAAAAGAAAAAGAAAGTTAAAGGAAAGTAGAAAAGGAGAAAGAAATTTAACTTTGAAAGAAAGATAATTTTGAATTTTAGGTTAATCGTTTGTCGTCTTCGAGTTTGTTGGCTTTTGCGCATGCGTCGTGACGTCATGAGCAGCGGCTGATAGATAAATAAAATATAAAAACTAATTGGAAATAATAAAAAATTAAATAACTAAGAAAAGAGAGATAAAGAGAAAGAAAAGAAGGGGAAATAATTAATTTTGAATTTTAGGTTGGTCGTCTTTGGGCTTGTTATCTTTTGCGCATGCGTCGTGACGTCATGGGCAGAGATTGATAGATAAAATAAAGATAAATAAAAACAAAATAAAAAACAAAAAATAAATAATGAAGAAAAGAGAGGAAGACAGAAAGAGAAAGAATTTGTTAATTTTGAATTTTGAATCGTTTGTCGTCTTTGGGTTTTGTTGTTGTTGTCTTTGGCGCATGCAACGTGACGTCATGAGCAGCGATTGATAGATAAAAAAGATAAAGATAAAAGATAAAAAGATAAAGATAAAAAGATAAAGATAAAATATAAAAATATAAAGATAAAAGATAAAGATGAAAAGATAAAGATAAAAAGATAAAGATAAAAGATAAAGATGAAAAGATAAAAGATAAAAGATAAAAAAGATAAAATGAAATAAATAATAAAATAACAAAACTAAATAACAAAATAAACAAAGAGAGAAAGAAACGAAGAAGAAAGAATTGATTTTGATTTTTATAATCGTCTTCAGGTTTGTTGTCTTTTGCACATGCGTCGTGACGTCACGGGCAGAGACTGGTATATAAAAAAAAAAAAAAAAAAAAAAAGAAAGAAAATTAAATAACGAAAAAGAAAAAGAAAATTAAAGGAAGTTAAAGGAAGGAGAAAGAAATTTAATTTTGAAAGATAATTTTGAATTTTAGGTTAATCGTTGGTCGTCTTCGAGTTTGTTATCTTTTGCGCATGCGACGTGACGTCATGAGCAACGGCTGATAGATAAATAAAATATAAAACAACTAATTGGAAATAATAAAAAATTAAATAACTAAGAAAAGAGAGAAAAAGAGAAAGAAAAGAAGGGGAAATAATTAATTTTGAATTTTAGGTTGGTCGTCTTTGGGCTTGTTATCTTTTGCGCATGCGTCATGACGTCATGGGCAGAGATTGATAGATAAAAAATAAAGATAAATAAAAAAAATAAAAAACAAAAAATGAATAATGAAGAAAAGAGAGGAAGACAGAAGGAGAAAGAATTTGTTAATTTTGAATTTTGAATCATTTGTCGTCTTTGGGTTTGTTGTTGTTGTTGTCTTTGGCGCATGCAACGTGACGTCATGAGCAGCGATTGATAGATAAAAAAGATAAATAAATAAAATAAATAATAAAATAACAAAACTAAATAACAAAATAACAAACAAAGAGAGAAAGAAACGAAGAAGAAAGAATTAATTTTGAATTTTATAATCGTCTTCGAGTTTGTTGTCTTTTGCACATGCGTCGTGACGTCACGGGCAGAGACTGGTAGATAAAAAAAAAAGATAAAAAAAAAAATAACGAAAAAGAAAAAGAAAGTCAAAGGAAAGTAGAAAGGAAGGAGAAAGAAATTTAACTTTGAAAGAAAGATAATTTTGAATTTTAGGTTAATCGTTTGTCGTCTTCGAGTTTGTTGGCTTTTGCGCATGCGACGTGACGTCATGAGCAGCGGCTGATAGATAAATAAAATATAAAACAACTAATTGGAAATAATAAAAAACTAAATAACTAAGAAAAGAGAGAAAAAGAGAAAGAAAAGAAGGGGAAATAATTAATTTTGAATTTTAGGTTGGTCGTCTTTGGGCTTGTTATCTTTTGCGCATGCGTCATGACGTCATGGGCAGAGATTGATAGATAGAAAATAAAGATAAATGAAAAAGATAAAAAACAAAAAATAGATAATGAAGAAAAGAGAGAATCACAGAAAGCGAGCGAAGCGAGGAGGACTGACGTCATATTTTTCTGGTGTTTGATCAAACATTTTGGTGTTTTAATATTTTTTGTTTTATTTGACCAAATGACAAGACATCTTGTCATCGGAGTTTAATGGGTTCATTGCTGCACCCGTCGCGTCCCATCCGGTCTAGTCCAAGGCATCATGCGCAGTTACCTAAGTGAAAAAGGAGAAGGTATTAGTCCTTTGGCATCCTAACTAAGGTTTTTATACTTCCCATAGCCGACCAATCAGGAGCTCGGAAAACTTGCCGGAGACCGGTCGGTATACGACTCGACCTAGGCCTATGTACCGCTAGCTATAGTTGTCAAGCATAGTTAGCAAATACATCACCAAAACTAAACGGACCTGCCTCCTCTATAAGGCGGGGGACCAAGCCCGGTGGCAAAAACCCTCTTTTATACACTATATTCTTTTCATTTTCTTGCAGACCTTATTCCCCTCCCCCCCCCCAAAAAAAAACTATCCCGCGCAAGTCGCAAGTTCACTCCAGGACACGACAACTTCAAGCAGCTCTCCTCTCGAAGCAGCTCTCCTCTTGAAGGAGTATTCCTTTCCAAGCTTCAAGTTCCCCTTTGCTCTTAGGTTCTTTGCTCTTAGGTTCTCCCTTTAATTAAAGGCCGAGTGCGTAGTGTTATCGTGAGTTTCATTTCCCTGGCTTGTCCGAACCATATCACAACACTAGCCCTAAGAAAAAGATCCCTGACAAGCGACTAAAAAATATATATATATATATATATCATTATGGATGTAGGTGACGTGGGAAACAGGCTACTTCCTTTGTTTTGTGAAGCAAGTTAATTTAGCATGCAGTACGATGTTTTATCAGGAGTTAAATTTTATTTTCATTTCTTTAAGTCCCCTCAAGTATATTTTATATATTCTATACAACTCTTAATATTCTGAATACTCAATATACGTTAAAAGTAAATGTCAGCATTAAAAAAAAAAAAAAATTACAATCTCCTTACAAGGGGGCCGCCACTAAGTCGTCTTCGGTACGTTAACATTGAGTTAAAAGTAAATGTCAGCATTATTAAAAATAATAATAAAAAAAATGGAAATAAAAAAATCTTTGTTTACAATCTTCATATAAGGGTGTCGCCACTGCGTCGTCCTCGGTACGAAAATCCAACTTAAGAAATGACATAGAATTTGAAAGGACAACAACCGTGCAGGTATTCTGGGCACCCGTCATGTGTTTATTGTGTGAGAGACTTTATTTTCATTATCTGTACTTTATTTTCATTATCTGTTCATAACTTGATGCCTGGTTTGATGTTGGTTCCAATCGCATATGGTAGGTAGGTCAAACACCACCAGAGGCGCCACCGTCGATGACGAGCACAATAGCGCGTCATTTTATGCGCACGCCGTTCAAACGGCCAAATTTACATACCGCGGGAAATTTAATTAATAAAAATGTTGCGTGAGTGTATTTACTACGATCGTAATAAATTTCAAACATTCACATCATCAGTTACATGTCGGTCAATAAAAACATTAGATAAACATGGCGGCCTGCATTCAGCAGTATATCAAAAATTGGTATATGTTTCAACGTAAAAAATGAGCTAACAAATTTATTGTGCGGGCAACTGACCATAATTAACCAAAACTACTAGTATCGTGGATTATTCTAATACCAAAATAAAGTCAGTATGTTACGGTAGAGCTGAGAAATTGGTTGTTAAAATTAGTTTTTTTTTCTATCGGGTCGGATTATCGGATAACAACATCAACATCCATCCCGCCATCTTATCTTTCACTGGTGATATGGACCAAACTTCACTCTATTAAGTCTCTTACTATTATGTTATTAGTGTAATAGACTTATAGTTGAATTATTTTAAATATTTCCTTTAAAATGTGTGATTTTCATGTAATTTGATCGAAGAGAAGTTACGTTTTCATCCTCCGTAATATTACGGACCACAGCTACGATTCGTCCTGCCCGCTATCTATGATCACTGGTGGTATGGATCAAACTACACTATTAAGTTTGTTACTATTGGGTTATTAGCGTAATACCTTGCATATAATTGAATTATTCAAATTATTTTCTTTAAAATGTGTGATTTTCATGTAATTTTACGGTATTCGTAGCTGTGGTGGGTAATTTTGCAGAGGATAAAAACGTAATTATATGATCAAATTACATGGAAATCACACATCTTATAGAAAATAGGTCAAATAATGCAACCATATGCTAATTTTTTATATAAAATTGTGCCTGTCAGTAAAAACCGTCATTGTTTACGTTTGATCGGCGATCAGTCAGACCGCACGTTTCGGCCCGATTTCCTCGGACAAAATAGGCCAGATTTAATTCCATTCAAAATGCAATATCTCGAGAACTAGGACAGCTAGATGGATAAATCAAATTGCATTATACTCATAGCGACTTTTTCCATCCCATGAGAACTACTTCAGCTCAAATATCAGGAATTCCATTTTCATATTGACCTAGCTACATATGGGCACTGTCAATTTGGTAGGCAGAATGTAGCTTTGTCAAAACACTCACTGCTTACTTCTTGGATAATAAGTTATGCAATGACCATAGATACAAAGCCACAAATTAAGTTGTATGTTTCTTAGTTTATTCACGGCAAATTATCTTTAATGCAAAGTTTGCAGGTTACAGGAGTAACATATATTATTTGGGACTGGAATACACCAAATACATGCAGTGAAATATTTCCATAAACCTAACCAAAAAATAGGTTTATGTCATCTTTGTGATATGAGAGTAAGATTGCCTCTGGCACAAATAACTTTTCACAAAAAATAACTGTAATTAACTTTAAGTGACTAAATAACCATAACTCAACGAACTACTCCCACCATGTTCCTTGTTTTAGTAGTTGATGGAACTGTTGGGGGAAGGGTGAATGTAACCTAACCTAGTTATCGGTAGGTATAGGCAAGGTTCGACTGACTAGATTAGTCTTCCCCCAGCCTAGGATGATACTTTTGTTTATGGTCTTCTATTTCTGCCAAATTTCATTTATTGACTTGTCAATCCTGTGTGTGGAGGGTGGGGCGGGGTTCAAAGATGTTCCCTGACAAATGAAAAGCAGTAAAGGAATCACACAAACATTGATTCCTGTCATCCTTCGTTATTGGGTGGGTGTAGGCCTGTGTGAATAATACCAATATTTCTTATTTCTGGTCATTTGTGATGTACCCTCCATTATTTATTTATTCACTTATTTATTTGCTTCTTTTTATATCAAATATTTATTCACTCACTCACCTAAAGAATGAAATCAAATGTTGATTTACAGAACACAAATATTCACTCAAATTACTTATAGCTCATTTGAAGTGGCTGTTTTCACTGAAGAGATATAACTCAAGAATCTACTCTGACCGATTGCCTTGTGTACAGTATTTGATGGATGGAAGGGGTAAATCTAAGCAACCTTTCATGTAGGTACAGAGAGGTTAGGATAGATTAACTAGAAGTTATTTACTTCTCACACAATGATATAAATATATATATATATATATATATATATATATATATATATCCACATATATATATATATGTATATATATATGTATGCATTTATATATATACATATATATATATATGTATATATATAGATACATAAATATATATATATATATATATATATATATATATATGTGTGTATATATATATATATATATGATAATTTCTATGACAGTCGTGTGCAGGATTCAAACCCACTGCGTTCAGCCACCCGTAGATCACCTTCGCAGAGCCTTAGACCACTACACCACAGAAGCTATAAAATCCTTGAAACCTGGAATCGAACTGATTCCCGAGGACAGGAAGATCACTTAATCTGCGACCCCAATTCCTGTTTTACTCAAGAACTTAGCTCACCAGTGGTAAGGGGTAAGGACCGGAACAAATCCCTTTCACGCTTATCTCCATTGTAACTATGAGAGAAATTCGCTAATAGCAGGAACATCAATCCAATAATTTCTATGACAGTTGCTGCAGGATTCGAACCCACTGCATTCAGCCACCCGTAGATCACCTTCCCAGAGCCTTAGACCACTACACTACTGGTGAGCTTGGTCCTTGAGTAAAACAAGAACTGGGGTTGCAGATTAAGTGATCTTCCTATCCTCAGGAATCAGTTCGATTCCAGGTTTCAAGGATTTTATAGCTTCTGTGGTGTAGTGGCCTAAGGCTCTGCGAAGGTGATCTACGGGTGGCTGAATGCAGTGGGTTCGAATCCTGCATGCAACTGTCATAGAAACTATCGGATTGATGTCGCTGCTATTAGCGAATTTCTCTCATATGTATGTATATATATATATATATATATATATATATATATATATATATATATATGTATGCAATTTTTCTCACAGTAGGTCTTATTTCAAGAGGGTGGGCTAATACAAGCCTTCCATAGTCTTTCATATTTAATTTGACATGACTTCAGGAAGTCATCTTCAGAATAGTTACAAGAAATAAGTCACAATTTCTCAAAGCTACATGATTCACAATTGACAATAATGTACAGACAACATGGGTTTAACTATAGGCCGCTTGGGAACGCTGGATGGGTCGTGACCCACTATGTAGTCGGGCACTTCGCCTTGGAGGGGGAGGGGGAGGAGGATGGAGAGGGGGGGAGTCAGGTAAGATAGGTCTTCTCGCTGGGGCACCACGCTAGTCATGTGGGGGTTGGTGAGGTGTAGGAGGAGGAGGGGGAAAGGAAGGAGGTGGATGTTGCTGTTGTTGGGCTCCAAATCTAGTGGAAGAATTAAATAGTGAGATGGCAGAAATCATATTACATTGAATGTTAATAATTGGAGCTCTCTCCCTTATGTGGATGGCTTCAAGCATTTTTAGTGCCTTAATTTTGGCACAGTGTGCAACTATCCTCGTGTTATCCACAATAGTCTCCCTATCGATTACAGCCTGGTGGTATTGGAGGTGGCATTGTTTAATTGCTCTTTGTTGTAAATGTAGGGACAACCGTCTACTCAGTTGGCATGTTGTGAACCCAATGTATATAGAATTACAGGGTGCGCAGTCCCCAGAAGTACAACGGTATTCATATATGACATTGGTTCTCGATAATATGCCGCCATTGCCAGACAGATTGTTTTTCATAACAAGGGAACAGGTACGGGGGTTGTCATAGAATATAATTACTTTTAAGTTATCATAATCACCTATTGGCTTACAATTTCTATGTATGATGTCTTTCATGTGTTTCTCATCTTGACGGTAAGAGCTACAATAAATATTCTGGTAAAATACAGTGATGGTCTTGGCTTGGTCCGATGTTTTCACAGCAACTTTACATTCTAGTAAATCCTTAGTTACACTATCAAAGTCTTGATTAGAATAACCATTATTTACTAGCATCTGGCACAGGTAAGTTCTAAATGGAGCATGTGCCAAGAGGAACAAATGGAAATTGCCTGTCGGACATATGCCCTAATAATGCCTTTCTTATAATTATGAGAACATTCACCAAGACCATTCATGTATTTACCGCTATCAGTGGGCTTGCGATATACCATAGTTTTAAAGTTATTAGATGTCGCATCCACCAAAACATCAAGAAAAGGGATCTTATTATTAACATTGAGCTCTGTAGAAAATTGTAGCCCTGAAATGGCTTGGAGATTAGATCTGAGCTCTTCTAATAAATGTATGTCAGAAACACAAAGATATCATCAACATATCTAAGATATAAATGCAGTTTCGTGGTTAGGGAATGTAAGGCTTCAGTTTCTACGTGAGACATAAAGGCTTGAGCATAAAGGATCCCCAAAGGAGAGCCCATGGCAATGCCATCTATTTGGACAAAAAGTTTACCTTGAGGGCATTTGAAAGGGGCTTCAGTAGTGCAAGCATGAAGCATGTCCTTCATGATAGTTTTAGGCATTTTAGGTGGTGGTAGTGTTGGGTGATGGTAAACATAGTCTAGAATAATATCAGTAGTTCTTAAAACTGGAATGTTCGTGAAGAGACTGTGGGCATCAAGGGAAGCCATAATTCCTATGTGGCTGTTACTCCTTAGTACATCAATGAACTCGTCTGTAGATCTGAGTAAGTGGTAGGAATAAATGGGGTAATTATATTATTCAAATGCTTAGCTAAGGAGTATATATATATGCATATATATATATATATATACATATGCATATATATGCATATATATGTGTACACATATGTATACATATATATATACACACACATATATATATATAGATGCATACATATGTATATATTATATATATATATATATATAATATATATATATACATATGTATATATATATATATATATATTTATATATATATATATATATATATATACATATATATATATATATGAGTGGAAGGGTGGTGAGGTAAACACCAGGAACAGTTGGATTTTTTATTGCTAACGTTTCGTCCTAAAAGGACTTCCTCAGAGTGTACACAAACAAATCATTGACAGCTTATGTACCCACAGCTTACCCCGTTCCTTTCCGTTCGTCTTTGCTCCTCATGCACCTCCGTTCGGCATCACGAAGAACCAAGCTGGCCGTTACTCTCACCAATTTTACAGATCCATCACAGTGGTTGCTACATGGATGTAAATTGATGTAGGCTGCCTCAACTACTTTTCTTCTCTGTTTCATTAGACCTTTATGTAGCACCTCTGTTCTTTCCCAATCTGGTAGGTGGCCAAAGTTGTCAAGGTGGACCACTAACAAATTTGAAGTCCTGTGAGCTCTGATATCGCTTTTGTGTTCATAGGTACGTTTTTTTATCCCTCTGCTGGTTTCTCCGAAATAACTAATGGGACAGCTTTTACATTACACCAAAACACAAATCCAACAAGACCTCATAGGAGAAAGGAAAAAACTATACAACAAAACATGGAACAATCTAATGAACAAAATAACTATTAACACCAAAAACCCAAAACTATTCTGGAATGACATAAAAAGAACTGGTACCAAATACAAATAACATACCATACATAATAGAAAACAACATAAAATACCACAATGACAAAGAATAAGAAACAGCATTCCGCAAACACTGGGAAAACACATTCAAAATCACACCAGAAGAAAACATACAATTTGATCAAACACACGAACAAAAAATACTAGTTCACTTACAACAACATTCGCAAGAACTCATCCCACATGACATGGTAGATCTAAACAGACTAGACCCAGAAAACACAATAACACAACCAATAATAACACAAGACATCAAAACCATAATAAAAAACATGAAAAATAAAACACCAGGACAATCAGGAATAAACAAATTTGTTTTAAAACATGTATCAGACAACATGTTAGGCTACTTAACAACAACGCTAAACAAAACACTGAGCCTAGGATACTTCCCAAACATATTCAAACACTCCACACTCATATTCATTCCAAAACAGAACAAACAGACATCAAATGTAGGGAACTACAGACCAATTTCACTTCTAGAAGTACCAGCCA
>NC_134788.1:45493376-45503376 GCF_046742065.1 Oratosquilla oratoria | reverse complement strand
GAGCCAGGTTACTGGAGGTCTGAGAGACCTCTCCCAGTGCGTGTAGTGATTCTGTCTGTGTTCAGTCTCTTCATGGATGGTAAGATGCGCAGGTCTTCGGTCTGGATGTTGATGTTAGGATGGTTATCTTGTATGTATATGGCTTCCAGGAACAGTAGCCGTCGAGGATCCGATTCCCTGTCTATGATTGTCGTGTTATTGTCTAGGTCTTTTCTTGTTAGTGCTTTGTTGTGAAGGTTGTATTTGTAGCATACCATGTAAAAATTGTGATTTTATTTACATAGGCCAAACAGGGAAAGGTTTGAATACAAGAACAAGTCAACACAAATATAGTATTAGAACGGGGCAATTGTTAAGTGGGTTACTTGTCCACCAAAGGGATTATGGAAAGAAATATTATTGAATCTTGTTACATAAAGCAGTTTTGAAGATAATATGAATTTGAGTTTGGGTATATTTAAATTGGAAAAATTTATTGACAGGATTGTGTGTGATCATTTGTAACATGGGACCTCTCTGAATATCCTGTCTTCTCATGTATATATTGTTTCTGTATTGCTTTTCTGTACCTTTAAAGATGTCTTAAATAGACAAAAATGTTCGGTATCAGTTTTTTTTTCAATATATATATAATACACAAACACACACACATATATATATTTATAGGTTTTTTGGTGGTATTTCTGAGGAATGATACTTCTTTTCCCACCAACCTTGAGTTGGTGGGGATGGGGGGAATGGTTTATGACATCATTGATTAGTGTACATGTGTGAAGTGGTTGTCTGCAATTTTATTTTCTATCAAAATTATTTATATCCTTTTATGCCATTGTACACCGATCTCTTTTTCTCATGTTCTCTATTTCTTTGCAGTATTTATTCAGCCGCTAATTTTCCTTGGTGTTTCATAATTAGTTATTTATTTTGCAGCTTTTTTTTTAATAATTTCTGTACAACTACATAATTGTTAGTATTTGCTCAACCTTCCATTTCTCTCTTCTTCCGTTAAGCTTCTTCTTTAGTACGTGTTGTTTGTTTCCCTCCCCATTTTGGTTAATGCCCCACTATATTTGAAAACTTGTTTTACAACCATTACATGCTCTCAAAAAATTAGATGTCGAACTTATTATATATAGTATTTTTCAGATTGAGGGGTAAATATCAGTACTTCCTTGGAAGATTCTGGATATTCATCATTTAATAGAACCCTGTGTGGCATCCGCTGCACTCAGATTGTACAAGTTATTTTAAATATCATGTGATGACAGCCACTGACGAGAAACCTTTCCAGTGTGACCTGTGTGATACAATCTTTTGAAGAAAGATTACACTTCAACAACACGTGAAGATTCACAGTGGAGAGAAGCCTTTCAATTGTGACCTGTTTGATGCAGCTTTCTCATGAAAGAGTGCTCTCAAATATCATGTGGTGACCCACAATTGTGACCTGTGTGATGCAGCTTTCTCGGGAAAGACTGCTCTCAAACGTCAAGTGATAACCCACACTGGAGAGAAGCTTTTTTAATGTGACACGTGCGATGCAGCCTTCTCACAAAAGAGTGCGCTCAAATGTCAAGTGATGGCCCACATGGAAGAGAAGCCTTTTAAGTGTGACCTGTGCGATGCAGTTTTCTTAAGAAAGATTTCCCTCAAACATCACGCAATGACTCACACAGGGGAGAAATCCTTCAAGTGTGACCTTCGCGATGCAGCTTTCTCAACAAAAAGTGCTCTTGAACGTCATGTGATTAGCCACAGTGGAGAAAAGCCTTTCAAATGTGACCTGTGTGAGAAATCTTTCTCACAAAAGACTAGTCTTAAATATCACATCATGACCCATACAGGAGAAAAGCCTTTCAAATGTGACCTGTGCGATGCAGCTTTCTCGGGAAAGAGTGCTCTCAAATATCACGTGATGGCCCACACTGGAGAAGAGCCTTTCAAGTGTGACCTGTGTGATGCAGCTTTCTCAAAAAAGAGTGCTCTCAAACGTCATGTCATGACCCACACTGGAGAAAAGCCTTTCAAATGTGACCTGTGCGATGCAGCTTTCTCAGGAAAGAGTGCTCTCAAACGTCATGTTATGACCCACACTGGAGAAAAGCCCTTCAAGTGTGACTTTTGCGATGCAGCTTTCTCAGGAAAGAGTGCTCTCAAATGTCATGTTATGACCCACACTGGAGAGAAGCCTTTCAAGTGTGACTTGTGCGATGCAGCTTTCTCAGCAAAATATACTCTCAAATATCACGTGATGACCCACACTGGAGAGAAGCCTTTCAAGTGTGACCTGTGCAAGGCAGCTTTCCCGGGAAAGAGTGCTCTCAAATATCACGTGAAGACTCACACGGGAGAGAAGCCTTTCAAGTGTGACCTGTGCGATGCAGCTTTCTCAAGAAAGATTTTCCTCAAATATCACATGGTGACCCATACAGGAGAGAAATCCGTCAAGTGTGGCCTTTGTGATGCAGCTTTCTCAACAAAAAATGCTCTTGAACGTCATGTGATTAGCCACACTGGAGAAAAGCCTTTCAAATGTGACCTGTGTGAGAAATCTTTCTCACAAAAGAGTCATCTCAAAGGTCACATGATGACCCATACAGGAGAAAAGCCTTTCAAATGTGACCTTTGCGATGCAGCTTTCTCACGAAAGGGTGCTCTCAAATATCACACGACAACCCACACTGGAGGTAAACTTTGCGATGCAGCTCTCCCAACAAAAAGTGCTCTCGAATGTCACGTGATTACCCACAGTGGAGAAAAGCCTTTCAAATGTGACCTGTGTAAGAAAGGTTTCTCACAAAAGAGTCATCTCAAAGGTCACATGATGACCCACACTGGAGAAAAACCTTTCGAGTGTGACCTGTGTGATGCAGCTTTCTCACAAAAGAATGCTCTTAAAGATCACGTGATGACCCACACTGGAGAAAAGCCTTTCAAGTGTGACCTGTGTGGTGCAGCTTTCTCACAAAAGAGTAATCTTAAATATCACATGATGACCCACACTGGAGAAAAGCTTTTCAAGTGTGAACTGTGCAATGCACCTTTTTCTTCGAAGCGTTCTCTCAAATATCACATGATGAACCACACTGGATAGACGCCTTTCAAGTGTGATCTTTGCGTTGCAGCTCTCTCAATAAAGAGAGTTCTCGAGCATCACCTGATGACCCACACTGGAGTCACAACTTCAAGTGTGACATGTGCGATGCAGTTTTCTCACAAAAGAGTGCTCTCAAATATCACGTGATGACCCACACTGGCGAGTGCGACCTGTGCATTGCAGCTCTCTCAAGAAATAATTCTCTCAAATGACACATGGTGACCCACGCTGGAGAGCCACTTCAAGTGTGACCTGTGCCACACAACTTTATCAGAAAAAAGGTAATCTTAGACATCACGTGGTGACCCATACAGGAAAGAATCCTCCTCAGCTTTCTCACGAGGGACATATTTAAGATATCACGGAGTGACTTACACTTCCCCACGAAAGGTCGATCCCATCTAGTATGTGATGAGACCCACTCTGGTGAGAGGCCTCGTCAGTGTGATCCGAGTGATTTAACTTTTCTGTATGAATGTTCGATCAGCTATTAACCCATTAAACTCCGATGACAAGATGTCTTGTCATTTGGTCAAATAAAACAAAAAATCATAATAAAACAACAAAATGTTTGATGATCAAACAGCACCAGAAAAAGATGACGTCGTCAGTCCTCCTCCTCGAGGAGGAGGAGGACTGATGACGTCATATTTTTCTGGTGCTGTTTGATCATCAAACATTTTGTTGTTTTATTATGATTTTTTGTTTTATTTGACCAAATGACAAGACATCTTGTCATCGGAGTTTAATGGGTTAAGTATTGATCCACTGTTATAGACCTGTTTGGTTTATGAGTCGTCATGCATCCATACTCTCAATTGTAAAATTTGTTGGGTTTACTCACAGTTGTGCAGTTATTTAAGTGACCTTGGATTGGCCTATTGTGTAATTACATTTTTGCTTGTTCATAATTCAAATCTTGGTTGTTCCATAAAATGCACGAATATTCTTGTAATTACGGAAAACCGTCGATAGTGGCGTGACATGTTGTGATTAGATACAGTTCTGTTTACCTTATCATCGTGCAAAGTTGGGTGGGGTATACGCCATTGTTACTTGTAATTGATTAATGTAAATATAACCATGATTATATATTCAGCAGTGTTTATTGAATCCCTGGAGAGACAACATCCACAGTTTAATGAATTTTTTTCAAGAGTGATATAAGATGGCAATTGATGACTTGCTCATTGTTGTTGAAGAATAAACCCCAATGTGTTAGTTGAATGGGTTGGTTTTATTATTATCTGAGCCAAGAAGAAATTGTTTGTAGCATCTAGTGCTGTAATAGTTTTGATTATATCTATTCTGAAGTATCTTGTGATAGAGAACATCATACATTTCTGAAATATTTCGCGAAACATCCATTGGTTTTTCTACATGTAACACATCCTTCTGTGAATGTTAGGTCAACTTTAATTAAAGCTTCCTCGATGGTGAACTTTTTTTGGAAAAGACACTGTACTGTGGTTATTATCTGTTATTTTTATTTATAGTTATCATTACTATTATTCATTGTTATGTACTTTTAAAGGCCGTTTATTAACGAAGTAAAATTTTCACTAATGGATTGACTTTTAAATTAACTTTGAGTATAGCGGACTAATTAACTTCCGTTTTACAGTATTGGCAACTTCTGTCAATAGTCTATTAACTTCATACTTAAATGTTCCATTTGTTTTTTAATTTTTAGCACAGATTATGGCAATATAATTGAATATCATTGTAATGCTCGCCAACAAAATAGGTATGTAATATTTCATTGTAAACAAAAAATATATGCTTCCATGGATAAGTCACGAAAAAGGAATAAACGATAAGTCTATAAAGATATATCTCTGAGCACTTGACCCTTTTCCTTTTTGCTGACATAAACTTATCAACAGTATATACAGTAGGTCTGACATATGGTATCTATTTTAATGTGGGCCTGATGGGAGTTTAGCCCAAATGCATGTTTGTTTATTGGGGTTTGTATTATTGCACATATATACTCCCTTTTCTCGTCCAAAAAATTTAGAAGAAAAGAAAATATGAATCCTTCCCTTTCTCTAGCCTTGGGGTGTAGTGATTTCGTCTTTCTGCCTAAATTCATTTTCTGTCCGAATTTTACCCCACTTTTTTCGACTGAGATCAGTTTCTTATCTGATCCATGTTGTTACTCAAGTGGCACATATTTAAACTCAAAACAAAGGAATGCAGTTAGTCTGATTCCACCCGGGTAGAGCTGGGAAAGGTCACTATCAGCAAATACAATAATTCCAACTGATATTCATGGCAGATCTTTATTCATATAAAATTGAAACCAAAAAATTAAGGTTTACTATCAATATGGGTTTTACTTTTTATATTTGTAGTCAGTAGTAATATCTCAATTTCAGCCAGTTTTGCATGTTACCAAGCATTGTAAGGTTTTTACACAATTTAGCATATTTCATGTCTCAACAAGTATCAGTATACTTCAAGTAGTATGACTAAAAAAAAGTTAAGAATGGTTAGCTTTTATTTCAGCCTATTCTACAACTGAGCATTACCTAAGTGTAACTATCAGTACTTCACTTAGTTTTTGTAGAAATTTGTTCCTGCGTTGAGGCTAGTAGATAGAGGTAGAGAAGGTATATAGAGGGGTAGGTGTCGAGAATTTTATTTTTATGAGTTGGGTGTTTGGTAAGCAATAGCCGCGATTGAGTTGCATACTCTCGCTCCTCGTCAAAGTTTATAAACAACCGCTAGGGACCCGATTTCATTGCTGTATAATACTGATGTAACAATATGTAAACTAAGCCAGTGATGCATTGATTTCGATATTGCCAAGTAAGCAGTATTATTTAAGACGTTTGTAACAGTCTTCCTGATTGGAGAAAGGGTGGTGGAGGAGGAGGAGAAAATCTGATTGGTTCACGGGAGTAGAGTCACGCCCTTAGGGGAGACGCATTCAAGAGTAAAGGTAATTGGACTAAAGAAATCGTGGCGAACTGACTTGGTAATCAAATTGAGGGTTCCAGCTGGGAGTCCTCCAGTGTAACTAAGAGAATAATGTTATAGTGAAGAAAATCAAGAAAAGATCTCAACCGTTTAAATACCCTTCCCCTTTACATATGTTAAGTGAACCTTGACGAAGTCAGATGATCGGAAGCAAAGGGTCTTCCTACAGATGAAAATAGGTAATGGAACTGGAGTGACTAAACTACATACAGCCAGCCAGTGATGAAAAAGTTGAAAGTGAAAGGGGACATTAGAAAGGAACACCAGACGTAGTAGTAGTAAACACTGTTAAAGATAATGGTATCACTGCGGTTTTTCTGCTTCAGTCTATAATCCTTGGATTCATACCACACAGTTCCTATGCTATCTTACCTACCATCTAACCTCTAAGACAGCCCCGCTGCGTCCCCCTCATTCCACTTACACACACGCACACACACACCAGTGGCCCTCACTGCATTGCCACCCGCACCAACGCGCGGGCAATCCCGCCTCTCGGGATTACCAGCTCCACGCGACTTTTGACCCCCCACCCCTCAGGGGTGCCAACCGCGCGTCCCTGTCTGTGTCAAATTCACCACATTCACACCAAACTAAATTAGAACATATCTACAATGTCTTAATAGCTTTTTATGCAAGTTTCGTAAAAATCTACCCGTTTCACCGTGCACCTATTTTACCGTGTCCCCATTTTAGTATTTATATGGTTGTTGAAAAGTACAAAGAAAAAATGCGAGAATCCCTAGCGATTCAAATTAAACTATTATTTATCGTTTATATATCTACTTTATTGTTTGTTTATCTTTTTATTTGTTCATCGATTTTTTGCGACTTTCAAGAGCAGACGATTGTTAAGACCCTGATCGTTGTTGAAACTAAGACACACACACACACAGACGCGCGCATACACACACACAGACGCGCGCATACACACACACACAATAATTTAAAAACAAACGATGTTGAAAGATACAAAGACGGGTCACTACGAGCATAGCTCTCTTCCCGTATAATACAACTAGGTAAATACACACACACGCACACTCACACACACAATGCCTATACTTAGTTCGCTAAGGGCCAGGTAAAATCCACCTTAAACAATATCGCCTCATATGATTGGTTAAGAATTGCTTGAGTGTGTGTGTGTAGTGTGGGGTGGGGGTGACCTAAGTTATTTTACTTCTTGTGCATCTGGTAATTGGATCTGGTAAGTGTCTGTAGGATGATCTCTCGTAATTTCACATATTTGACTCTCCTTATCCGTTTGACCTAAATTAGCCGTTGATACCTTCTTTTAGTATTTAAGAGTGCTATTTTGAGCTTCCTAATCCTCTTGAGATGAACTTCATGTAGGACAAATGATAACAAAACAAAACAAATAATATTAAATGAAATATAATCATTACAGCATCTTGCTTAGGTAGTTATCTAAATGATTTTTAAAGCTTCGAACTGAACTACATTGCACTACCTGTGCAGGAAGTTTATTCCATTAACTACACGGCTGGCAAAGTTGTTTCTACCTACTTCCAAATTGAATCTATTTCCGGACAGTTTGAGACCATTGTTTCTTGTCTGATTCTCATTCAATGTGAAAATTTTGTCACTTTTGATGTCAATTCCCTTTAAAATCTTAAAGACCTGTATCAAGTCAACTCTGAGTCTACGCTTTTTTAGGGAAAACAGATTTATATGTTTTAGTCGATTTTCGTATGATTTATTTTTGATATTTGGAATCAGTTTTGTGGCTCGCCGTTGTACTTTTTCCAGTCTGTCAATGTCTTTAATGAGATTCGGTGACCATACGGAAACAGCATATTCCAAATGTGGACGAACTAACGATTTATATAGCTTGTTAATGAGTGATGGACTTTTGAAATCAAAAGATCGCGCAATCAATCCCAGAATCTTATTTGCTTTCTCAGAGGCTGAAATACACTGCTTGGATGATTTGAGGTCGTTACTGATAATTACGCCGAGATCTTTTTCACTATCCACTTTTGTTAACGAATTTCCAAATAACTTGTAATCGTGCTTACTGTTATTGTGTGCAATACCTTGCATTTACTTGTGTTAAATTTCATTAGCCACTTTTCAGACCATTGCTGTAATTTATCTAAATCTTCTTGAATATCTAATTGGTTTGAGTGATCATTTGCCACTCCGCACAGTTTTATATCATCAGCAAATTTGGAAACAGTAGATTTTAGTCCATGGTCTATATCATTTATATATACAGTACTATGAATAGAAGTGGCCCAAGAACGGAACCCTGAGGAACTCCACTTGTAACATTTTTCCATCTAGAAGTTTTTCCATTTAAAACAACTCTCTGTTTTCGACCATTCAACCAATTACTAGTCCAACCTAATAGGCTACCACTTATTCCGTGTAAAGCTAATTTAGTAAGTAGTCTTTCATGTGGGACGGTATCAAAAGCTTTTGCAAAGTCTAGATATATTAAATCTATATTGTTTCTTTTGTCATAATTCGAGATAACTGTGTTGTAGAATTCGAGTAAGTTAGTCACGCAAGAACGTTTCCGTCTGAAACCATGCTGGCTATCATTTATCAAACGGTTACTTTCTAAATGATGTTCGATAGCATCTCTGATGATAGTTTCCATTATTTTTCCTACGATTGAAGTCAAACTTATAGGCCTATAGTTATTTGGCTTCTCTTTGTCACCTTTTTTGAATATGGGAGTAACGTTAGCTAGCTTCCATTCTCTTGGGACATCTCCGGATATGATGGATTTCTTAAAAAATAATTTCTAATGGAACAACAATCTCATTTTTCATTTCCTTTAATATTCTTGGATGCCAACCGTCAGGCCCTGGTGTTTTATCAACTTTGAGTTTATCTATACACCTTTTAATTTTTTCTTTAGTTATATTCACCGTACTGAGTAAGTTTACCCTAGACTTTTCACAAGTTTCAGTTTGGAATTCACTTTGAAGTGTTTCGTTTACGAATACCGAACTAAAATAATTGTTTAAGATATTACACATTCCTTCATTTGAATATTCAAGTTGACCGTCAGCAGATAATAGTGGACCAATGTGACTCCTAACAACCTTTTATCTCTAATGTAACTATAGAATTCTTTGGGATTCTCTTTGGATTTATCAGCGATGTTCATTTCGTATTGTCGTTTTCTTTTTCTTATTGTCTTTTTTAAATCTCTCTGTATTGATACATAGCTTTCATAGTCATTAGATGCACCCAAGCACTTATATTTCTTATAAGCCTGTCTCTTTTTAGCGATACTTTTTTCAGTTTCTTTGTCGAGCCACTTTGGGCGAGACTGATTTGGAGGACGTCTGTCCTTAAAAGGAATGTAAGTTTGAATCATCTTAGTGAGCGTATTTTGAAATATTTCCCACATCTGATCTACAGGTCTTTCGTTTAATTTGCCTGCCAATCTGCAAGCTGAAGCTCCTGACGTAGTCCTATGAAGTGAGCTTTATTGAAATCGGGTATTTTAGAAACACAAGTATCTATTCTAAAATTGTTTAGGAGTTTGAATCGAACTAAGAGCTAAAATAATTGTTTAAGATATTACACATTCCCCCCTACACGGGGGGTAGCCACAAAGAAAAAGGCATAGAAACCACTCCCACCCATTCCATTTCCTATATATTCCACTCCCCTACACCCTCCTCCCTCCCTCTTATATTGGCATCTCCTGGATGACGGGTCATCCCTGCATCCTGTCCACTGCCCTGGGTCAGAAGCAGTGTCGCAAGACACAGCGCATCCACAGCAAGGCCGCTTCATAAATTCGGCGACCCCCCTCTCCGTCCCCTCATGCAGAAAAGGAGATGGGGAGAAATCCCTTCGGGCTGCGTCAATTTTCTTCTCACACATACCTCCCCACCCCCCACCCACTCCCCCCTCATGCATCATAGCCCC
>NC_134788.1:45270876-45488376 GCF_046742065.1 Oratosquilla oratoria | reverse complement strand
TGACATATTATTCATAACAATGACTCCCAGGTCCTTCTCATTTTCTACCTTTTTTTATTCCTTCTCCCAATTTATATGATCCTGTTTTTCTGTTTTTGCTCATTCCAAATTCCATTATACTACACTTTTTAGTGTTGAACTCCATCTCCCACTTCTTACTCCATTCCCATACTTTATTTAGATCACTCTGTAGTGACTCACAATCTTCTTCCGTGTCCACTTTTTTTAATAGTTTTGCATCATCTGCAAAGAAGCTCATATAACTTTCAATTTCTTTATCCATATCATTAATGTATATAGCAAACATTATTGGGGCCAGAACTGTTCCTTGTGGAACACCGCTTATTACGTCATCCCATTTTGAGTGTTTGTCTCTTATCACTACTCTCATTTTTCTTGCAAAAAGTTTTCCATCCATTTAAGCAGTTTGCCCTGTATTCCTCCTTCAGTTTCTAATTTTCTTAAGCAACTTATGTGGTACTTTGTCAAAAGCTTTTTTTAGGTCTAGAAATGCACAATCAGCCCATCCATCCCTTTCTTGTATTATATCTATTAGCCTTGAATAGAAACATATTAAATTAGTGACGCATGATCGTCCTTGTCTGAATCCAAATTGCCTTGGATTTAGCATGCTGTTTTTTTTTTCTAAATATTTTACCCATTTATATTTTGATAATTCTTTCACAAATTTTTGCTATTGTACTTGTTAGACTGGTCTATAGTTGGTAGGGTCTTCTTTATTTCCTCCTTTATATATAGGTACTATATTTGCTTTTTTCCAATCTTCTGGAACTTTTCCTTCTTTCAAGGAACTGTTTATTATGCTATGTATTTTGTCTGCCAGTTCATTTCTGCATTCTTTCAAAATCCAGTTTGCTATTTCATCTGGTCCATGTGTGTGTGTGTGTGTGTGTGTGTATTATATATTATACATATATATGTATATATACATATATATATTATTTATATATAATATATATATATACATATGTATATATATATATACATATATATATATACACATATATATATGTATATATATATATATATATATATATGTGTGTATATATATAAATACATATATATATATGCATATATATATATATATATATATATATATATTGTCAGTGTATTTGGGCAGGAGTTTTTCTCTAATGCATGTTTCATTAAAAGTGATGGCTAGTTGTGCATTAATAATTTTCTTAATGGTATTTTCCATATACCTTATTAAGGATTTGTTTTCCTTAGGAAGGAAATTTATGACTTGGCTGTATGTAGTCATATTAGCTAGATCGCGATTTCGGGTTCAAGACCCTTCTTCAGTAGCTATAGGGATAAGAATTAATCCGAAGATTCTAGTAAAGATCTAAGTTTTATACTAGAGTTACTATACTTGCTAATCACTGGGGGAGGTCACCTGGTATTACGGGCAGGGACGAAATGTCACGTGCGCTAGGGAGCCTCCGGGTTTGTGTTGTGGCGGAATGTGGCGTTTTGTCTCGTAGTTGGACGAGTGGCGTTTTGTCTCGTATTGGCGTTTGTGGTATTATGTCTCATGTTTTTATTTGTAACGGTTTGTCTCATGCTTGGAAGGGCTCTGAGGTCTTCTGCTTGTACATTTAGGTTTGGGCTCAACTCTTTAATATACAACGCTTCTAAAATTGGGAGGCGTCTATCGTCAGTACATAAATCCAAAATCTCGGTGTTTTTCTCGAGTGTCTCTCTTACTAGTGTTATGCCGTGGGCTTCTCTTAAATGATTTTTAGGGGCTCCAGATGTCAGGTGGTATGAGAGGCGACGGGATAACCTCATTGTCGTCATGCCAATATAGGTGGATGGGAGGGCTTCACAGTTCCCTCGTGTACATGTGAACCTACAGCCCCCTACAAGAGAGAAAGGAACTTCAGAAATCACATGCCATCTATAGGTTCACATGTACACGAGGGAACTGTGAAGCCCTCCCATCCACCTATATTGGCATGACGACAATGAGGTTATCCCGTCGCCTCTCATACCACCTGACATCTGGAGCCCCTAAAAATCATATAAGAGAAGCCCACGGCATAACACCAGTAAGAGAGACACTTGAGAAAAACACCGAGATTTTGGATTTATGTACTGCCGATAGACGCCTCCCACACTGTTCCTCACGAATTACTCCCTCTGTTCCTCTCCTAATCCTCTCAATCAAGACCCTCCCATAAGCCTTCCCAACTACACTCAACAAGCTGATCCCTCTGTAACTGCTACACTCGCACTTCTCCCCCTTTCCTTTGTAAAGCGGAACTATACAGGCACTCCTCCATTCCTGCAGCACTCTACCCTCTCTCCAACAAACATGAAATAACCTCACCAGCCAGTCCACCATAACTGTACCTCCCTTCTTCAGACACTCCGCATGGTATCCATCCAACCCAGGTGCCTTACCTGCTCTCATCATCTTAACAGGTGCTCTCACTTCATCCTTCCCTATTTCTCCTCAATTTTCCTCACTCATCACTCTCATTTTCTTAGTGCTTCCCACTGCATTTACCTTTCCCTCCCTATCCTCCTTCACATTTAGCAACTCCCTAAAATACTCTGCCCACCTTCCTCTCACTGCCTTCTCTTCCATTATCATCTTTCCATCTGCACCTTTTATCTTTTCTTCTCTACTTGATTCACCTCCTCTTCCTCTTTTGACTTCCTTCCAAAACATCTTTTTATTACTTTCAAAATTTTCTGTCATATTCTTTCCCCATTTCACATCTGCTCTCCTCTTTGTTTCCTTTATCTTATGCTTAACTTCCTTTCTCTTTACTTTGTACCTCTCATATGATTCCCTCATCCTAAATTGTAGCCAATCTATGAATGCCTGCTTCTTCTCTTCTACACCTTTCTTTGCTTCCTCATCCCACCACTCACTACCCTTCCTTCTATTTCCTCCTGCCCTCCTTGTTCCACACACCATCTTTGCACACCTTATGACTCCCTCCTTGAACCATCCCCATTCCTCCTCCACTCCTAGTTCTACTCTATCCTTTACTCTCTCCCACTTCTCTCTCAGCTTCTTCTTAAACTCATTCTCATTTTTTCCTCATTTAAGCAGTTCACTCTAAGTACCTCCCTATCTTCTGCCCTTTTCCTCTTTCTCCACCTATTCTCCACTCTCAATTTACCTTCCACCAGGAAATGATCTGATATTCCCCCACCCTCTCCCCTTAGAACATGTACATCCTTAACTCTTCCTACCATACTCCTAGTCACCACTATATAGTCCATTAATGCTCTATCTGCCACCCTTCCATCCATTACCCTCTCCCATGTGTATTTATGCTTGACTTTCTTCTTAAACACTGTATTTGCTATCATCAACTCTCTTTCAAGACACATCTCCACCATCAACTCTCCACTACGATTTTTGCCTCGAACTCCATACTTTCCAATCACTCTGTCAATTGGTTCATTTCCTATTCTAGCATTTAGGTCTCCCAATACAACTACATTGACATTTCTCCCTAATCCCTCTATGCACTCATTTATATCTACCCAGAATGCCTCCCTTTCCTCTACGTTCTTTTCACTACCAGGCCCATACGCATGTACAAAAACCCACATCTCCTTTCCCAGCTTCACCTTCATCCACATCAACCTTGATAACACCTCCTTCCACTCCACTACCCGCTTACTTATCTCTTCACTTACTAGTATAGCCACCCCTTCTTTCCCTCGTCCCCTCTTCACTCCTGAGTACCTCCCAGCTACACTCCCAAACTCACAGTTGCCCTTTCCTTTCATTTTAGTTTCACTCAAAGCCAGTACATCTATCTTTCTTCTCACAAAAATTCTGCCTATCTCTTCCCTTTTACTCTCATCTGTACCACATCCATGCTTATTAAAAGACCCAAACCTTAGGGTATTGGTTGGAAAGCTCCCAGACCCTCTTATGCCTTTTCTTTCTTTTTTAGGAATGTCCCCTTTTGGAGCTACAGGTAGTAGGACTCCTAATCCCATCCCCCGTCCCTTTTTTGTCGCCTTTTACGACTCAAGTGGAAAGACTTGGTGGCAGTATTCTTTTCCCCCACCACAGGGTAGGCAAAAAAGGAAATGAATATTCAGAGAAATGGTACAGGACAGTAACAAGGGGTTGGGGGACAGTATAACGGAAGGACAGTCGTAGTATGAAAGTGTCATCATTTTTCTATGTACAGAGTTTTCCTCTATCATAGACAAAATTATGTGTGGCTCTGGTCTGTAAGGGTGCCCCATATAGACCCTTAAGTATCAACTGCATGCTATTTTTGCCACAATAACATGCAGCTGATATATATATATGTGTGTATATATTTATATATATATATATATATATATATATATATATATATATATATATATATATATATGTGTATATATATATGTATATATATATGTGTGTGTGTGTATATATATATATATATATATATATATATTATATGTGTATGTGTGTGTGTGTGTATAAACATTTGTATGCATATATATGTGTATATATAAATAGGTAGAATATAAGGAAAGTTACTGGAATGGATGAAAGATTTCTTGAACGTGAGAAAAATGAGGGTGGTGCTTAGAGACAAGAACTCAAATTGGGAAGATATGATAAATGGAGTCCCACAAGGTTCTATACTGGCTCCGATAATATTTGCTACGTATATAAATAATATGGATGAAGATGTGGAATGTTATATGAACTTCTTTGCAGATGATGCGAAACTTCCATTCTTAGACAGAAATATTCACTGATGTGGAAGATATTATCAATTTTAAATTTACAGGAAGCCAACCAATGTCCTTTCATGCATTAATTTTGACTCTTATCACAGTCAAAACACCAAGTTGTCAGTTTTTTCACCAATGCTCCTGAGAGCTTATAGAATTTGTTCCCCTGAGTTTTTGGATCAAGAAATAAAATTTATTTATGACATTGGAGAAAATTTAAAATATCCAAAACATCTGATTGGCAAGACAAAAATCAAAGCTAGGAAATCTTTTATTAATATTTCACAGGTCAAACAATATAATTATAAGAATATGTTAGTAATTCTGTACCATGACAATTCAATCAGTCTTCCTAGCATTTTTAGAAAATTTGGTATCCAGGTAGTATTTAAAAACAATAATATTAAGAGTTTGTTAATTAGAAATTCGCCAAGAGAAAAAGAAGGTTGTATTTATAGCATACCATGTTAAAATTGTGATTTTATTTACATAGGCCAAGCAGGGAAAGGTTTGAATAAAAGAACAAGTCAACACAAATATATTATTAGAAAGGGGCAATTGTTAAGTGGATTATTTGTCCACCAAAGGGATTATGGAAAGAAATATGATTGAATCTTGTTACATAAAGCAATTTTGAAAATTATATGAATTTGAGTTTGGGTATATTTAAATTGGAAAATTTTATTGACAAGATTGTGTGTGATCATTTGTAACATGAGACCTCTCTGAATATCCTGTTTTCTCATGTATATATTGTTTCTGTATTGCTTTTCTGTACCTTTAAAGATGTCTTAGATAGACAAAAACGATCGGTATCCGTTTTTTTTTCTTCAATTTCCCGGTGGTTTCTGTAATATATATGTAATATATATATATTTAATACACAAACACATACATATATATATTTACAGGCTTTTTGGTAGTATTTCTGAGGAATGTTACTTCTTTTCCCACCAACCTTGAGTTGGTGTGTGTGTGGGGGGGTAACGGTGGTTTATGACATGTGTGTAGTGGTTGTCTACAATTTTTTTTTTATCAAAATTTCTTATATCTTCTTATGCCATTGTACACCGAACTCTTTTTTTCATGTTCTCTATTTCTTTGCAGTATTTATTCAGCCGCTAACTTTCCTTGGTGTTTCATAATTAGTTATTTTGCAGCTTTTTTTTTCTTTTTTCTTTTTAATAATTTCTGTACAACTACATAACTGTTAGTATTTGCTCAACCTTCCATTTCTCTCTTCCATTAAGCTTCTTCTTTAGTGCGAGTTGTTTGTTTCCTTCTGCATTTTTGTTAATGCCCCACTATACTATATTTGAAAACACTTGTGTTACAACCATTACATGCTCTCAAAAAATTAGATGTTGAACTTATTATATATGGTACTTTTCAGATCGAGGGGGTAAATATCAGTATTTCCTTGGAAGATTCTGCATATTCATCATATAATAGAATCCTGTGTGGCATCTGCTGCACTCAGATTGTACAAGTTATTTTAAATATCATGTGATGACAGCCACTGACGAGAAACCTTTCCAGTGTGACCTGTGTGATACAATCTTTTGAAGAAAGATTACACTTCAACAACACGTGAAGATTCACAGTGGAGAGAAGCCTTTCAATTGTGACCTGTTTGATGCAGCTTTCTCATGAAAGAGTGCTCTCAAATATCACGTGGTGACCCACAATCGTGACCTGTGTGATGCAGCTTTCTCGGGAAAGAGTGCTGTCAAACGTAACATGATAACCCATACTGGAGAGAAGTTTTTTTAATGTGACATGTGCGATGCAGCTTTCTCAGGAAAGAGTGCTCTCAAATGTCACGTGATGGCCCACATGGAAGAGAAGCCTTTCAAATGTGATCTGTGCAATGCAGTTTTCTTTAGAAAGATTTCCCTCAAACATCACGCGATGACTCACACAGGAGAGAAAGCCTTCAAGTGTGGCCTTTGCGATGCAGCTTTCTCAACAAAAAGTGCTCTTGAACGTCATGTGGTTAGCCACACTGGAGAAAAGCCTTTCAAATGTGACCTGTGTGATGCAGCTTTCTCACAAAAGAGCTATATCAAATATCACATCATGACCCATACAGGAGAAAAGCCTTTCAAATGTGACCTGTGCGATGCAGCTTTCTCACAAAAGGGTGCTCTCAAATATCACGTGATGGCCCACACTGGAGAAAAGCCTTTCAAATGTGACCTGTGTGATGCAGCTTTCTCAGGAAAGAGTGCTCTCAAACGTCACGTTATGACCCACAGTGGAGAAAAGCCTTTCAAATGTGACCTGTGCGATGGAGCTTTCTCAGGAAAGAGTGCTCTCAAACGTCACGTTATGAACCACACTGGAGAGAAGGCTTTCAAATGTGACCTGTGCAATGCAGCTTTCTCAGAAAAGAGTGCTCTCAAACGTCACGTTATGACCCACACTGGAGAGAAGCTTTTTGAGTGTGACACGTGCGATGCAACTTTCTCACAAAAGAGTACTCTCAAATATCACATGATGACCCACACTGGAGAGAAGCCTTTCAAGTGTGACCTGTGCGATACAGCTTTCTTGGGAAAGAGTACTCTCAAATATCACGTGATGACCCACACGGGAGAGAAGCCTTTTAAGTGTGACCTGTGCGATGCAGCTTTCTCAAGAAAGATCTCCCTCAAACATCACGCGATGACTCACACAGGAGAGAAAGCCTTCAAGTGTGGCCTTTGCAATGCAGCTTTCTCAACAAAAAGGAATCTTGAACGTCATGTAATTAGTCACACTGGAGAAAAGCCTTTCAAATGTGACCTGTGTGAGAAATCTTTCCCACAAAAGTGTAATCTCAAAGGTCACATGATGACCCATACAGGAGAAAAGCCTTTCAAATGTGACCTGTGCGATGCAGCTTTCTCCCAAAAGGGTGCTCTCAAATATCATGTGACGACCCACACTGGAGATAAGCCCTTCAAGTGTAAACTTTGCGATGCAGCTCTCCCAACAAAAAGTGCTCTCGAACGTCACGTGGTTACCCACAGTGGAGAAAAGCCTTTCCAATGTGACCTGTGTGAGAAAGGTTTCTCACAAAAGAGTCATCTCAAAAAACACATGATGACCCACACTGGAGAAAAGCCTTTCAAATGTGTCCTGTGTGAGAAATCTTTCTCACGAAAGAGTCATCTCAAAGATCACATGATGACCCACACTGGAGAAAAACCTTTCAAATGTGACCTGTGTGATGCAGCTTTCTCACAAAAGAATGTTCTTAAAGATCACGTGATGACCCACACTGGAGAAAAGCCTTTCAAGTGTGACCTGTGTGATGCAGCTTTCTCACAAAAGAGTAATCTCAAATATCACGTGATGACCCACACTGGAGAAAAGCCTTTCAAGTGTGAACTGTGCAGTGCAGCTTTTTCTTCGAAGCGTTCTCTCAAATATCACATGATGAACCACACTGGATAGACGCCTTTCAAGTGTGACCTTTGCGTTGCAGCTCTCTCAATAGAGTTCTCGAGCGTCACTTGATGACCCACGCTGGAGTCACAACTTTTAGTGTGACATGTGCGATGCAGTTTTCTCAGGAAAGAGCACTCTCAAATATCACGTGATGACCCACACTGGCGAGTGCGACCTGTGCATTGCAGCTTTCTCAAGAAATCATTCTCTCAAACGACATGTGGTGACCCACGCTGGAGAGCCACTTCAAGTGTGACCTGTGCCACACGACTTGATTGATTGACTTGGAAACTAACTTTGAATATAACGGAATGATTAACTTCCATTATATTGGCAACTTCCGTCAATAGTCTATTAACTTCATACTTAAATGTTCCATTTGTTTTTTAATTTTTAGCACAGATTATGGTAATATAATTGAATATCATTGTAACGCTCACCAACAAAATTGGTATGTAATATTTCATTGTGAACAAAACATATGTGCTTCCATGGATAAGTCACTGAAAAGGAATAAACGATAAGTCTATAAAGATATATCTCTGAGCACTTGACCCTTTTCCTTTTTGCTGATGTAAACTTAACAACAGTATATACAGTAGGTCTGAAATGCGGTATCTATTTTAATGTGGGCCTGATGGGAGTTTAGCCCAAATGCATGCTTGTTTTATTGCGGTTTGCATTTTTGCACATATATGCTCCCTTTTCTCGCCCGAAAAAATTAGAAGAAAAGAAAATACGAATCCTTCCCTTTCTCTAGCTTTGGGGCCTATCACTGTAGTGATTTCGTCCTTCTGCCAAAATTCATTTTCTGTCCGAATTTTACCCCGCTTTTTTCGACAGAGATCAGTTTCTTATCTGATCCATGTTGTTACTCAAGTGACACATATTCAAACTCAAAACAAAGGAATGCAGTTAGTCTGATTCCACCCGGGTAGAGCTGGGAATGGTCACTATTAGCAAATACAATAATTCCAACTGATATTCATGGCAGATCTTTATACATATAAAATTAAAAAAAAAAATTAAGGTTTGCTGTCAATATGGGTTTTACTTTTTACACTTGTAGCCAGTAGTAATATCTCAATTTCAGCCAGTTTTGCATGTTACCAAGCATTGTAAGGTTTTTACACAATTTAACATATTTCATGTCTCAACAAATATCAGTATACTTCAAGTAGAATGAATAAAAAGAAAAGTTAAGAATGGTTAGCTTTTATTTCAGCTTATCAATAATATATCGTGGTTTTACAACAACAAAAATGCTTACATGGATTTTTTTCCTTATGCGCAGATTCACGTGTTAACATGATATATCACAGGTACAAAAAATCTACAACTGCTGAGCATTACTTAAGTGTAAAGAGCAGTACTTCACTTGGATTTTGTAGAAATCCCGCTCCTGTGTTGAGGCTAGTAGATAAAGGTAGACAAGCAAGGTAGAGGGGTAGGTGTCGAGAATTTTATTTTCATGAGTTGGGTGTTTGGTAAGCAATAGCCGCGATTGAGTTGCATACTCTCGCTCCTCGTCTAAGTTTATAAAGAACCGCTAGGGACCCAATTTCATTGCTGTATAATACTGATGCAACAGTATGTAAACTAAGCCAGTGGTGCATTGATTTCGAGATTGCCAAGTAAGCAGTATTGCTTAAGATGGTTGTAACAGTCTTTCTGATTGGAGAAAGGGTGGAGGAGGAGGAGGAGAAAATTTAATTGCTTCACGGGAGTAAAGTCACGCCCTTAGGGGAGACACATTTAAGAGTAAAGATAATCGGACTAAAGAAATCGTGGCGAACTGACTTGGTAATCAAATTGAGGATTCCAGCTGGGGGTCCTCTAGTGTAACTAAGAGAATAATGTCGTAGAAGAATTAGTGAAGAAAATAAAGAAAAGATCTCAACCGTTTAAATACCCTTCCCCTTTACATATATTAAGTGAACCTTGACGAAGTCAGATGATCGGAAGCAAAGGGTCTTCCTACAAATGAAAATAAGTAATGGAACTTGAGTGACTAAACTACATAAAGCCAGTGATGAAAAGAAAGTTGAAAGTGAAAGGGGACCTTAGACAGGAACAGCAGACGTAGTAGTAGTAAACACTGTTAAAGACAATGGTGTCACTGCGGTTTTTCTGCTTAACCCTTTAACCTCAGATAACATGATGAAAAAAAGGACATACTCTGAAATCTTAAAAAAAAAAATAGTATCTAATTGTTTATAGCAAGGGCTAGCATGAAGAATATGAGAGCATTTCAGTGTCTCTCATGACTACAGAGGAAAAAACTCTACATATGTATAGGTGTTGTATAAAGTACATTAACATATCCGGTTTTTCGTATCTACACAACAAGCGGCTGGCATGAATGAGTTGAATGGGTTAAGTCTATAATCCTTGGATTCATAACACACAGTTCCTATGCTATCTTACCTACCATCTAACTTCTAACACAGCCCCGCTGCGTCCCCCTCATTCCACTTACGCACACACACCAGTGGCCGCTAACTGCACTGCCACCCGCACCGACGCGCGGGCATTCCCGCCTCTCAGGGTTACCAACTCCACGCGACTTTTGACTCCCCCCCCCCTCAGGGGTGCCAACCGCGCGTCCCTGTCTGTGTCATATTCACCACATTCACACCAAACTAAGTTAGAAAATATCCACAATGTCTTAATAGCTTTTTATGCAAGTTTCGTAAAATTTACCCATTTCACCGTGCACCCACTTTACCGTATACCCATTTCGAAATTTATATGGTTGTTGAAAAGTACAAAGAAAAAATGCGAGAACCCCTAGCGATTCAAATAAAAAAATATATACATATTATCTATTATTTATATATTTATTTTATTTTATCAATTTTTTATCGACTTTTTGGCGACTTTTAAGAGCAGACGATTGTTAAGACCCTGATCGTTGTTGAAACTAAGACACACACACACACGACTCGGTGGCGCGGTTGATAGAGCACTGGACTGTCAAGTACGGTGGTGCTCGCAGTACCTGGTTTGAATCCTGCCAAGGGCCGAAATTATTTCGGTATCGCTGCGCTTCGGGTCGTTACTCTGACTCGTGGGTGGGGAGTTGGGTGTGTGTGTGTGCAAGGTCATAGCATTACCCATAGATCGGTCATACGAGCTCTGAGCTCTCTTCTGGGAGGGAAATAGCTGGCGATCACGAGTCCAACACGTTACCCTAAAGACCAAGGTGAATACACACAAACACAGACGCGCGCGCGCACACACACACACACACACACACGATAATTTAAACTTGATGCTGAAAGATACAAAGACGGGTCACTACGATCATAGCTCTCTTCCCGTATGATACAACTGGGTAAATACTCACACACACACGCACACAATGCCTATACTTAGTTCGCTTAGGGCCAGGTAAAATCAACCTTAAACAGAATCGCCTCATGTGATTGGTTAAGAATTGCTTGAGTGTGTGTGTGTGTGTGTGTGAGGGGTGGGGGTCTTACTGACGGTTACACTAATCTCTAGAGAAGTTCTTATTCTTCTTTATAGTAAAATTGTTCTTTGGGCCCCATGCCTAGTCCTTCACTCAAAGCTTGAGGGGTGAATTAAATGAGATTGGTTTTCTTATCTTCATTCTACTACTTGGTTTTGTGAGCTACACCCCGAGAGTCCCGTTTGGGATCCCTCTACAATACGTCAAGCCACCTTCGTTCTGACGTCATCCAATATAGTTTTACTTCTCAAACAGGTGCCACTCCTTAAGGGCGTGACTTTACCTCCCTGCGTCAATAATTTTTCTCCACCTTTTTCTCCAATCAGAGAGGCTGTTATACTGTTTCAAATGGTATTATTACGTAAACATGTCGCAACGGAAATGGCTTATACGCTTACAATTTTTGCTACATCAGCATTATTTACAATCAGTCACCTCAGCACCTCTCGATATCCCAATCCAAGTTTACAAACACCAAACGGCAACTCTGCCATTTTGCAATTCAGCAACTATGCAACCCGCAGTCGGCCATTGTATCATAACCTAATAAAATGACTATAAATTTTACCTTCTTTTCCTCCCACCCCTCGATCTACCTAAATATCTACCGGGCTCCTACAGGGCGTGACCCGATTTTTTTTTTTTTTTTTTTCGTATCTGGTAATTGGATCTGGTCAGTGTCTGTAGGATGATCTCTCGTAATTTGACACATTTGACTCTCCTTATCCGTTTGACCTAAATTAGCCTTCAATACCTTCTTTTAGTATTCAATAGTGTTAATGGGTGATTTCAATTTTACTGACATTGATTGGATGACCTTTGAACATGGCCATATAGGTAGTCGCTTGATTGATTTTCTTGGTGATAATTACTTAATTCAGCATGTAAAAGAGCCCACAAGATATGGAAACTTACTCGATCTTTTGATCACTAGCCGCGAAAGCATGGTAACTGATGTAGAAGTCGGTGAATCTGTTGCAAATAGCGATCACAACTTAGATTCAAACTCCTAAACAATTTTAGAATAGATACTTGTGTTTCTAAAATACCCGATTTCGGTAAAGCTCAGTTCATAGGACTACGTCAGGAGCTTCAGCTCACAGATTGGGAGGCAAAATTAAACGAAAGACCTGTAGATCAGATGTGGGAAATATTTCAAAATACGCTCACTAAGATTATTCAAACTTACATTCCTTTTAAGGACAGACGTCCCCCAAATCAGGCTCGCCCAAAGTGGCTCGACAAAGAAACTGAAAAAAGTATTGCTAAAAAGAGACAGGCTTATAAGAAATATAAGTGCTCGGGTGCATCTAATGACTATGAAAATTATGTATCAATACAGAGAGATTTAAAAAAGACAATAAGGAAAAGAAAACGACAATACGAAATGAACATCGCTGATAAATCCAAAGAGAATCCCAAAGAATTCTATAGTTACATTGGAGATAAAAAGGTTGTTAGGAATCACATTGGTCCACTATTATCTGCTGACGGTCAACTTGAATATTCAAATGAAGGAATGTGTAATATCTTAAACAATTATTTTAGCTCGGTATTCGTAAACGAAACACCTCAAAGTGAATTCCAAACTGAAACCTGTGAAAAGTCTAGGGTAAACTTACTACGGTAAATATAACAAAAGAAAAAATTAAAAGGTGTATAGACAAACTCAAAGTTAATAAAACACCAGGGCCTGACGGTTGGCATCCAAGAATCTTAAAGGAAATGAAAAATGAGATTGTTGTTCCATTAGAAATTATTTTTTAAGAAATCCATCATATCCGGAGATGTCCCAAGAGAATGGAAGCTAGCTAACGTTACTCCCATATTCAAAAAAGGTGACAAAAAGAAACCAAATAACTATAGGCCTATAAGTTTGATTTCAATCGTAGGAAAAATAATGGAAACTATCATCAGAGATGCTATCGAACATCATTTAGAAAGTAACCGTTTGATAAATGATAGCCAGCATGGTTTCAGCCGGAAACGTTCTTGCGTGACTAACTTACTCGAATTCTACAACACAGTTATCTCGAATTATGACAAAAGAAACAATATAGATTTAATATATCTAGACTTTGCAAAAGCTTTTGATACCGTCCCACACGAAAGACTACTTACTAAATTAGCTTTGCATGGAATAAGTGGTAGCCTATTAGGTTGGACTAGTAATTGGTTGAATGGTCGAAAACAGAGAGTTGTTTTAAATGGAAAAACTTCTGGATGGAAAAGTGTTGCAAGTGGAGTTCCTCAGGGTTCCGTTCTTGGGCCACTTCTATTCATAGTATATATAAATGATATAGACCATGGACTAAAATCTACTGTTTCCAAATTTGCTGATACAAAACTGTGCGGAGTGGCAAATGATCACTCAAACCAATTAGATATTCAAGAAGATTTAGATAAATTACAGCAATGGTCTGAAAAGTGGCTAATGAAATTTAACACAAGTAAATGCAAGGTAATGCACATAGGTAAAAATAACAGTAAGTACGATTACAAGTTATTTGGTAATTCGTTAACAAAAGTGGATAGTGAAAAAGATCTCGGCGTAATTATCAGTAACGACCTCAAATCATCCAAGCAGTGTATTTCAGCCTCTGAGAAAGCAAATAAGATTCTGGGACTGATTGCGCGATCTTTTGATTTCAAAAGTCCATCACTCATTAACAAGCTATATAAATCGTTAGTTTGTCCACATTTGGAATATGCTGTTTCTGTATGGTCACCGAATCTCATTAAAGACATTGACAGACTGGAAAAAGTACAACGGTGAGCCACAAAACTGATTCCAAATATCAAAAATAAATCATACGAAAATCGACTAAAACACATGAATCTGTTTTCCCTAAAAAAGCGTAGACTCAGAGGTGACTTGATACAGGTCTTTAAGATTTTAAAGGGAATTGACAACATCAAAAGTGACCAAATTTTCACATTGAATGAGAATCAGACAAGAAACAATGGTCTCAAACTGTCCGGAAATAGATTCAATTTGGAAGTAGGTAGGAACAACTTTGCCAACCGTGTGGTAAATGAATGGAATAAACTTCCTGCACAGGTAGTGCAATGTAGTTCAGTTCGAAGCTTTAAGAATCAGTTAGATAAATACCTAAGATGCTGTATTGATTATAATTTATCTTATATTATTTGTTTTTGTTTTGTTATCATTTGTCTGTCTGATTTTTATCTATTATTAGTTATATGTCAATTTATTATTATTTACTATTTACCTGTTTGTTTATTATTTAACTATACCTATGCATTTATCTATGTATTTTATTTGTTATTTACATTATTATAGTTTTTATTTATTGTTTTATTATTAATATGATTTTTTTCGCATCCGACCTAGATATGGATCAAAAGGTCTCCTGTCGGCATGCTCCGCCTTTGTAATCCTTTATAATCATGAGCTTCCTAATCCTCTGAGATGAACTTCAAGCAGGACATACATTTAGCCTTTTTTTTTGGGGGGGGGGCTGTATTAAAAGAATTATGTGAATTGCGTTAAGTATATTAAACAGTGAGAACTGAAGGTCACAATAACCAATGCTGTATTTTTGTTGGCATTTTATGTAGTTGCCGCTCGGAACTCCAGTGCACGTGTACAGTACACAAAATCAATGAAGTGCACGGCTGAATCTGGAATCGGAGTCTGCCGCAAGGGTTGAGTTTTATTTCTTGCCTTACTCAAACGGTGTTATTTAAGCCCCAAAGAGATGCCGAAAAGAAAGACCACATTCAACCATGAATGTGCCAACGAATTTGGATTTATTACTAACAATAGAAAAAGATGACCTACATGCATTTTACGTACTATACCGTTGTGATGTTGATATTGACGGTACAGGAAAAAGTGTAGTTGAACGGCACGCTGTACTAGTGACTGACCGTTGTTGTTTTCATTATGCCTACCGCGATCATCTATACCGTTTTTAATTACGAATTCATAAAAATGAGAGTAACCGCCTGCAAGTCGAGTACAAATCTGTAACTCCAAATATGTATCAACTCAGAGGGGTGCCTAGCCATAAGCAAAAGATCCATGGCATACGACTCGTTGATATGGCAAGTGGAAAAAAAAAAAAAAAAAAAAAAAAAAAAAAAAAAAAAAATATATATATATATATATATATATATATATATATATATATATATATATATATATATATATATATATATATATATGGATGTAGGTGATATGGAAAGCAGGCTACTTTATTTTTTTAAAGCAAGTTAATTTAGCATACAGTATGATGTTTTATCAGGAGTTAAATTTTATATTAATTTCTTTCAGTCCCTTTAAGTATATTTTATATATTCTATACAACTTTTAATATTCTGACTCATCCTTAGATATGTTGAAATTAAGTTAAAAGTAAATGTCAGCAATATAAAAAAATATATATCCTTCTTTGTTTACAAAATTCATAGGAGGGGGCCGCCACTAAGTCGTCCTCGGTACAAAAATCCAACTTAAGAAATGGCATAGAATTAGAAAGGACAACAACAATGCAGGTAGTAAGGAAGTGTTATTCTGGGCACCTGTCTTGTACTTATTGTGTGACAGAATTTATTTTCCTTATCTGTTCATAACTTGATGATGCCTGGTTTGATATTAGTTCCAATCACATATGGGCACTGCCAATTTGGTAGGCAGAATGTAGTATTGTCGAAACACTTTTTCACTGATTACATTCTCTGATGATAAGTTATGCAACGACCATAGATACAAAGCCACAAATTAAGTTGTATGTTTGTTAGTTTATGCACGGTAAGTTTTCTTTGATACAAAGTTTGCAGGTTACAGGAGTAACATACATTATTTGCTACTGGAATACACCAAATACATGCAGTGAAATATTTCCATAACCTAACCAAAAAGTAGGCTTATGTTGTCTTTGAGATATGTGAGTAAGATTGGCTCTGGCACAAATAAGTTTTCACAAAAAATAACTGTAATTAACTTTAAGTGACTAAATAACCATAACTCAATGAACTACTCCCACCATGCTCCTTGTTTTAGTAGTTGATGGAACTGTAGGGGGGGAAGGGTGAGTGTAACCTAACCTAGCTATAGGTAGGGATATGCAAGGTTCAACTGACTATTAGAAAATGAGAAGGACCTGGGAGTCACTATTATGAATAATATGTCACCTGAGAAACATGTAAACAAGATTTTTGGAGAAACTTATAATTTAATAAGAATAATCAAAGTGGCATTTACATACCTGGATGAAGAAATGGTGAAGAAAATACTAATCACTTTGATAAGACCAAGATTGGAATATGCAGCAAAGATGTGGTCACCAAGTACAAAAAATGTATAACAAAACTTGAAAGAATACAAAGAGCAATTACAAAATTGGCACCAACACTCTCAAAACTATCATATGAAGAGAGACTAGCAAAACTTGAGCTACAGATATTAGAGCAAAGAAGAGAGAGAGATTTGATAACTATTTACAGAATCATGAAAGGAATAGAAACTATTGATAGAGAGGATCTAATAAAATGGGATGATAGAAATACAAGAGGACACGGAAAGAAAATCAAGAAAGACAGCTATAGAAGAGATCTGAAAAAGAACAGCTTTCCTCACAGAGTAATAGACATTTGGAACAAGTTAGATGAAAAAGTGGTGTGTGCAAAAACAATACATGAATTTAAAAACAGTTTAAATAAAATGAGATATGAAGACGGGACACCATGAACATAGCTCCCCTTCCCGTAAAATACAACTAGGTAAATACACACACACACATATTAATAGAGTTCAAACTAAAAGAACAAAATGATGTGAGAAGAAATGAGAAATATAGAGAAGGAAGATTAATGTGCAACAAAACAGACTTTGTAAAACGTAGAAAAAAAATCAAAATGCTGACTGGGAAAATTTTTCAAATGAAGAAACAAAGATGGAAGAGAAATGGAACATATTAAAAGCAAAAATCAAGGAGGGAACAGATAAATATATACCAAAGAAAAAACAAAAAAGGGTTTACATAAAGTGTTGGTATAACAAAAAGTGTAGTGAGGCTAAAGATGGAGAAGACAAAGCCTGGAAAAGATGAAAAAAAGAAAAAAGAAAAAAAATGGCAAACATAATTTAACTGAGACACCAATATGTAGATATACATAGGGAGGAAAAAAGAAATTACAAGAACTATATAATAGATAAATCCAAAGAACAATCTAAACTATTTTACAGATATGTAAATGATAATCAAAAAGACAAACATGAAAAAGTGAAACTGCACAGAAGAAATAAAAAGTAGGTGATGTAGAAATGGCTGAAGTTATGATCAGGCATTTTAGGTCTGTCATTAAAATTGAAAGCTCACAAACTTGGGAGGAAAGACAGCGAGGAAGATCCTATGAAATGAAAAAAATAACAGACAGAAAGAAGTAAGAGACCAGATAAAAAACCTTGACGTCCGAAAGTCACACGGGCTCGATAGAATTGCAAATTGCATATTGAAAGAAGGAAAAGTACCACAAGATTGGAAAAATGCAAATATTGTACCAAAATACAAAGGAAGAGACAAAGAATTCCAAGAAACTATAGACCGGTATCACTTACAAGCACAGTAGCAAAAATATGTGAAAAAGTTATTAGGAATAAATGGATTAAACACTTTGAAGAAAACAAAATACTAAATCCAAAACAATTTGGTTTTAGAAGTGGAAGATCATGTACCACAAAGTTTATATGATTTTACTCAAGATTAATAGAAATACAAGAAAGAGACAAATGGGCAGATTGTGCTTTCTAGGACTTACAAAATGCTTTTGACAAAGTACCACACAAAAAGCTACAAAGAAAAATTGAAATAATAGGTGGAATACAAGGAAAGTTACTGGAATGGATGAAAGATTTCTTGAATGTGAGCAAAATGAGGGTGGTGCTTAGAGACAAGAACTCAAATTGGGAAGATATGATAAGTGGAGTCCCACAAGGTTCTATACTGGCTCCGATAATATTTGCTACTTATATAAATAATATGGATGAAGGTGTGGAATGTTATATGAACTTCTTTTGCAGATGATGCGAAACTTCCATTTTTAGACGTAAATATTCACCAATGTGGAAGATATTATAAATTTTAAATTTACAGGAAGCCAACCAATGTCCTTTCATGCATTAATTTTGACTCTAATCACAGTCAAAACACCAAGTTGTCAGTTTTTTCACCAATGTTCCTGAGAGCTTATAGAATTTGTTCCTCTGAGTTTTTGGATCAAGAAATAAAATTTGTTTATGACATTGGAGAAAATTCAAAATATCCAAAACATCTGATTGACAAGACAAAAATTAAAGCTAAGAAATCTTTTCTTAATACTGCAAAGGTCAAACAATTTAATTATAAGAATATGTTAGCAATTCTGTACCATGACAATTCAATCAGTCTTCCTAGCATTTAAAAAAAAATGAAAATAATATGAATTTGAGTTTGGGTTTATTTAAATAATTTTATTATTGACAAGATTGTGTGTGATCATTTGTAACATGAGACCTTTCCAAATATCTTGTCTTCTAATATATACAGTATATCGTTTCTGTATTGCTTTTCTGTACCTTTGAAGATGTCTTAAATAGATGAAAACGTTCAGTATTAGTTTTTTTTTCAATTTCCCGGTGATTTCTGCAATACATATATATATATATATATGTATGTTATAGTTGTCCTGACTGTTGGTTCTCCTCAGGATACGCAGGGATTAAAATGAAGTTCTGAGTTGACGCTGACTGCAGGTCATTCTAAAAAGAATGTTTTTATTGTAACAAATGTGTACAAACTACAAATATACATAAATACCATCCAATTACAACAAATATACATAAATACCAACCAATAGGTTGAGTCGCAACTCCCACATCATATATTTAACATCAAGCACATAATCACAACACAAAAATTCGTATAGAAATGACATCACATACTAAAGCAATATTGACTTACAGACTCGTGCGTCTACCTTGGTCCCTGCATACATTGACTTATTTGGCATGACTATGGTGAAGTGATGACTTGGCAACAGAATACGTAACTTATCCCTCCCTCTAACTGCATATAACCCACTATTGAGCGACTCTTTGACCACTGCCAGTTAGAGAGAAGACGACCTTATCATTGCCGCCCACACACACCTTCTACCCTTTTCCCCCCCCGGGGACTGGGGCAAAGTGGTACAACTGATCATACCGTGACCTTTTGACAGACGTACAATGCACAAATTATTTTTCCCACTTTTGATTTTTCACAAGAAAGACAATAATACAATTTTACGTTTATGGACGTAAAAATTTATATATATAAATGTATATATATATGTGCAAATATATATATATATATATATGTATATATATATATATATATACATATATATATATACATACAAACACACACACACAAATATATATATATATATTTACAGGCTTTTGGTGGTATTTCTGAGGAATGTTACTTCTTTTCCTGTGAACCTTGAGTTGGGGTGGGGGGGGACGGTGGTTTATGATATAAGTTGAGAGGGAAGGGCGAGTGTGAGTTTGGGAGTGTAAGTGGGAGGTATTCAGGAGTGAAGAGAGGGCAAGGGAGAGAAGGGGTGGCTATACTAGTAAGTGAAGAGATAGGTAAACGTGTAGTGGAGTGGAAGGAGGCCTCAAGGATAATGTAGATGAAGGTGAAACTGGGAAAGGAGATGTGGCTTTTTGTAAGTGCATATGGGCCTGGTAGTGAGAAGAGTGTAGAAGAAAGGGAGGCTTTTTGGATGGATTTAAATGAGTGCATAGAGGGATTAGGGAGGAATGTCATTATAGTAGTATTGAGAGACCTTAATGCTAGGGTAGGAAATGAACCAATTGACAGAATGGTTGGGAAAGGTGGAGTTCCAGGAAAGAATTGTAATGGAGAGTTGATGGTGGAGATGTGTCTAGAGAGTTGATGATAGCAAATACAGTGTTTCAGGAGAAAGTCAAGCATTACACATGGGAGAGGGTGGTGGATGGAAGGGTGGTAGATAGAGCATTAATGGACTACGTAGTGGTAGATAGGAGTATAATAGGAAGGGTTAAGGATGTACATGTTCTAAGGGGAGAGAGTGGGGGAATATCAGATCATTTTTTGGTGGAGGGTAAGTTGAGAGTGGAGGATAGATGGAGAAAGAGGAAAAGGACAAAAGGTAGGGAGGTGCTTAGAGCGAACTCTTTATGTGAAAAGGAAAAGGAGAAGGAGTACAAGAAGAAGCTGAGGGAGGAGTGGGAGGGAGTGAAGGATAGATTAGAGCTAGGAGTGGAGAAGGAATGGGGATGGTTCAAGGAGGGAGTCACAAAGTGTACAAAGATGGTGTGTGGAACAAGAAGGATGGGAGAAAATAGAAGGAAGGGTAGTGAATGGTGGGATGAGGAAACAAAGAAGGTTGTAGAAGAGAAGAAGCGAGCTTTCACAGATTGGTTACAAAATAGGATGAGGGAGTCATATGAGAGGTACAAAGAAAAGAAAAGAGAAGTAAAGCACAAGGTAAAGGAGGCAAAGATGAGAGCAGATGTGAAATGGGGTAAGAGTATGACAGAAAATTTTGAAAGGAATAAAAAGATGTTTTGGAAAGAAATTAAGAGAGGAAGAGGAGGCAAATCAAGTAGAGAAGAAAAGGTAAGAGGTGTAGATGGAGAGATGATAATGGAAGAGAAGGCAGTAAGGGGAAGATGGGCAGAGTATTTTAGGGAGTTGTTTAATGTGAAGGAGGATAGGGAGGGAAAGATTGTTGCAGTGGGAAGTGCTAAGAAAATGAGAGTGATGAGTGAGGAAAATGGAAGAGAAATAAGGAAGGATGAAGTGAAGGCAGTTGTTAAGATGATGAGAGCAGGTGAGGCACCTGGGTTGGATGGATGCCATGCAGAATGTGTAAAAAAAAAGGTGGTACATTGATGGTGGACTGGCTGGTGAGGTTATTTAATGTTTGCTGGAGAGAGGGTAGAGTGCCGGAGGACTGGAGGAGTGCCTGTATAGTTCCACTTTACAAGGAAAAAGGGGACAAGTGTGAGTGTAGTAGTTTCAAAGGGATTAGCTTGTTAAGTGTAGTTTGGAAGGCTTATGGGAGGATCTTGATTGAGAGGATTAGGAGAGGAACAGAGGGAGTGATTGGCGAGGAGCAGTGTGGATTTAGGACAGGTAGAGGTTGCATAGATCAGATTTTTGTGGTAAGACAGATATGTGAGAAAGCTATAGGAAAAGGTAAGAATGTTTTTTGGGCTTTTATGGATCTGGAAAAGGCTTATGACAGGTTAGACAGGAAGGCACTGTGGGAGGTTTTGCAGATATATGGGATAGGAAGAAAACTTCTAGGGCTGTCAAGAGTTTTTACTGGAGTAGTAGAGCATGTGTCAGGATTAGAAATGGAGAGAGTGAGTGGTTCGAGGTAAAGGTGGGACTTCATCAGTGATGTGTTATGTCGCCCTGGCTGTTCAACTTATATATGGATGGGGTGATACAAGAGGATAAATGCAAGGGTGGTAGGTCAGTGATTGGAGATGGTTAAAGAAAATGGAAAAAATGGGAGGTGAGCCAGTTGTTGTTTGCGGACGACACTGCACCTGTAGCAGGATCAGAGGAGGGATTGAGGAAGTTGGTGACAGAGTTTGGGAGTGTGTGAAAGAAGAAAGTTGAAGATAAATGTGGGTAAAAGTAAGGTGATGAGATGTACAAGGGGTGAAAGTGGCAGCAGACTGGAAGTGAGCATTAAGGGAGAGCGACTGGAGGAAGTGGATAGTTTTAGATATTTGGGTGCAAATGTGGCAGGAAAAGGTGGAGGTAGAATGTAGATTGAGAGAAGCGAGTAAATGCCTTGGTGGATTAAAAAGTTTCATGAGGAATAGACATTTGGGAATGGATGCTAAGAGGAGATTGTATGAAGGAGTGATTGTGCCAATAGCACTGTATGGGGCAGAAACATGGAACATGAGAGAGGAAGAGAGGAGTTTGAATGTGTTTGAGATGAGATGTCTGAGAAGTATGATAGGGGTTACTAGGCTAGATAGAGTGAGAAATGAGGAGGTGAGGAGGAGAACAGGGCTGGTAAGGGAGCTGGGAGATAGGGTGGATGAAAGAGTATTGGGATCGTTTAGACACATGGAGAGAATGAGTGAAGAAAGACTAGTAAAAGAGGTATGTAAAGTAGATGTGGAGGGAGTGAACATGAGGGGGCGACCTAGGATGAGATGGATGGGTGGAGTGAAAGGGGCTTTGGGGAAGAGGGGAATGTCTGTTGAGGAAGGACGGGAGAGGACAGAAGACAGGGGTGTATGGAGAATGGTTGTATATGGATGATGTTGTGATGCATGAGGTGGAATGGGTGGGGGGATGGGGGTTGAGGTAGTACTTTGTGACCTGCATCGCACAGGTCACACTTGAAATGCCTCTCTCCAGTGTGGGTTATCACGTGATACTTAAGAGCACTCTTTTATGATGAGAAAGGTTCATCACACAGGTCACATTGGAAAGCTTTCTCACCAGTATCTGCCACTACGTGATATCTAAGATGACTTGTACAATCTGAGTGCAGCAGACGCCACATACGATTCTCTTTATATGATGAATATACGGAATCTTCCATAGAAATATTGATATTTACCACTCGACCTGAAAGAAAAAATATATAATGAGTTTGACATCTTTTTGAGAGCATGTAACAGTAGTAACACGAGTGCATATAATTACAGTGGGACATAAACTAAAATGCAGTAGATGGAAACAAGTTGTACAGAAAATGTAAAAAAAGACAATATTGATAATTAATCATGAAATACTAAGAAAAATAAGTGGCTGATTAAATACTGCAATGAAATGGAGGACACAAGAATATAAGGTCAGTGTATAATGTAGGATACAAAAGGGATAGTTGGACATATGAAATATTTATCAAAATGTTGCAGACAACCACTACACACATACGCATCAATCAAGGATGTCATAAATCACTGATCCCCCCCTCAGGGTTGGCGGGAAAGCATGCCATAAAAATACCATTAGAAGCCTGTAAATGAGTAAACTTATATATATATATATATATATATATATATATATATATATATATATATATATATATATATATATATATATATATATATATATATATATATATATATATATAAATAAAATATCGTGTCCAGCAGCTGAAACTAAACCAGGTTTACAATGTCATTCATAATTCTGCTCCCTCATATGTGAGCTGTAATTTTACATTATCGGCTGAGAACCTAACCCGGAACAGTCAAGAGTCTCTTATTGCACCTCATGCAGGTCCCTTCACCAAAAACAGTTTTCACTTCACAGGTGCTCAACTATGGAACTCACTACCTGTGTCCATTAAGAAGTCAAATAGCAAGGTTACCTTCAAGAAAAAAGTCAAGGGTTACTATATGTCTCAGCTATGGACAGACAACAGCCTTGATTTTGTGTACTACTAGCTTAGTGAGGGATACCTGATTCCATGAGTAATACCATCCAAATCTGCGTTCACTCATAACTGTTCTGACCTCCCCCCCTTTTTTGTTCTTCAGAAGTTTAGTTTAGTATAACAATGATTGATGGTTACAAATTGGTTTCCACCTTTGTTTTGCCAGTCATAATATGGTATATGTCTCAGGTAGGGTCTAAGAACAGTTATGATCTGACCTTTTCCCTCGTTCTCCTTGTTGTTTTACTCATTAGTATTGGTCCACTGAACCCTACCTCTGGTGCTTCAATTTATAATGTACTACTCCCTAGTGCTCATACTAATTGTCCACTCCGTCCTGAGATCCAGGTTAAATGTTTGATTTAATTAATAGGTGACCCTAGCTGCAGTGTAGCATTCACTATATGTTGTTACAGATATAGAATATTGTAGTATATCATTAATGGTACTACTCTGATATAGTACTCACTCATACATGTTGATACAGCTGTAGAATAATGCAGTATATCATTAATGGTACTACTCTGATATAGTACTCACTCATACTGTTTTGTTACAGTTTAACATTATTTTGTTGTTCCTTTGCTTAATGCAATGTTCCTTTTTGTGATGGTGATCAAATTATTGGTCTCAATATTCCTATGTGTACAAACATTTTAGTACATACATATACATACATATACCAAGGCTTTTTCCCCCTTACAAGGGAGGTAGCCAAAAAGGGAAAGGCATAAAAACACTCCCACCCATTTCATCCCTACATACACTCCACACCCCTCCCACCCTCCCTCTCATCTGAGCACCTCCTGGATGACGGGTCATCCCTGCACCCTGCCCACCGCCCTGGGTCAGAAGCAGTGTCGCAAGACACAGCACATCCACAGCAAGGCCGCTTCATTTAATCGGCGACCCCCCCTTGCATATAAGGAGAGGACGGGGAGAAAATCCCTTCGGGCTGCGTCAAAATTTACTCACACATACTACCCCACCCCCCCACCCCCCTGCCCATTCCTCCTCATGCAATCACAACATCATCCATATACAACCATTCTCCACTCACCTCTGTCTTCCGTCCTCTCCCTTCCTTCCTCAACAGACATTCCCCCCTTCCCCAAAGCCCCCTTCACCCCATCCATCCACCTCATCCTAGGACGTCCCCTCATGTTCACTCCCTCCACATCTGCCTTCCATACCTCTTTTACTAGTCTTTCTTCACTCATTCTTTCCATGTGTCCAAACCATCCTAATATTCTTTCATCAACCCTGTCTCCCAAATCCTTTTTCACCCCTGTTCTCCTCCTCACCTCCTCATTTCTCACTCTATCCAGCCTAGTAACCCCCACCATACTTCTCAGACACCTCATCTCAAACACATTCAAACTCATATTCAAAAACATTTTAGTAATATTAGCAAAACTATAACAATGTTTGTGTCATATGTGTACTGACTGGTATTACTCATGATTATCTCTGGTCCCCTTAACCCCCTATGTATGTTGTCTGTGTGACTTAGTGTAGAATAACAATCTGATGAGGACCACAATGGAAATAAGCGTACATGCTTTTTGTGTTATCCTCGGCAATTTTGTATTTATTATTCCGAACTATGTGTTCTTGTCATTATTTGCACTTCATGTACATTGATTCATTGCCAAATAAAGTCTATCTATCTATCTATCTATCTATATACATATACATATATATATATGTACATCCTTGTATAAGAAATAAATTACTTCTAGTCAATCTATCCTAACCTGTCCCTACCTACACCTCGGGTAGCTTAAATTTACCCTTTCCTTCCAAAAATGCCAAAACAAGTAATTTGCCTGAATATTTGTGTCCCGTAAATCAACATATGATTTAATTCTGAGTGGATGAATAAATATTACAAAGAAAAAAGAAACAAATGAGTAAATAAATAGATAATGGAGGGTACAATAGCACAAATGACCGTAAATAAGAAATATTGTTATTTTTCGCAAAGGCCTACATACATACATACATATACCAAAGGCTTTTTCCCCCTTACACGGGGGGTAGCCAAAAAGAAAAAGGCATAGAAATCACTCCCACCCATTTCATTTCCCATATATTCCACTTCCCTCCACCCTCCTATCTTGGCACCTCCTGGATGACAGGTCATCCCTGCATCCCGTCCACTGCCCTGGGTCAGAAGCAATGTTGCAAGACACAGCACATCCACAGCAAGGCCGCTACATAAATTCGACGACCCTCCCTCTCCGTCCCCTCATGCAGGAAAGAAGACGGGGAGAAATCCCTTCGGGCTGTGTCAAATTTTGCTCACACATACTACCTCACCCCTCATTCCCCTGCCCATTACACCTCATGCATCACAACATCATCCATATACAACCATTCTCCATTCACCCCTGTCTTTTGTCCTCTCCTGTCCTTCCTCAACAGACATTCCCCTCTTCCCCAAAGCCCCCTTCACCCCATCCATCCACCTCATCCTAGGACGTCCCCTCATGTTTACTCCCTCCACATCTGCCTTCCATACCTCTTTTACTAGTCTTTCTTCACTCATTCTTTCCATGTGTCCAAACCATCCTAATACTCTTTCATCAACCCTATCTCCCAACTCCTTTTCCACCCCTGTTCTCCTCCTCACCTCCTCATTTCTCACTCTATCTAGCCTAGTAACCCCCATCATACTTCTCAGACACCTCATCTCAAACACATTCAAACTCCTTCTCTCTTCCTCTCTTATGTTCCATGTTTCTGCCCCATACAGTGCTGTTGGCACAATCACTTCTTCATACAGTCTCCTCTTAGCATCCATTCCCAAATGTCTATTCCTCATTACACTTTTTAATCCACCAAGGCATTTACTCGCTTCTCTCAATCTACATTTTACCTCCACCTTCACTCCACCTTTTCCTGCCACATTTGCACCCAAGTATCTAAAACTATCCACTTCCTCCAGTCACTCTCCCTTGATGCTCACTTCCAGTCTACTGCCCCTTTCACCCCTTGTACATCTCATCACCTTACTTTTACCCACATTTATCTTTCTTCTATCACATACTCTCCCAAAACTCTGTCACCAACTTCCTCAATCCCTCCTCCGATCCTGCCACAAGCGCAGTGTTGTCCGCAAACAACAGCTGGCTCACCTCCCACTTTTCTCCATTTTCTTTAACCATCTCCAATCCCTGACCCACTACCCTTGTATTTACCTCTCGCACTACCCCATCCATGTATAAGTTGAACAGCCAGGGCGACATAACGCATCCTTGACGAAGTCCCACCTTTACCTCGAACCACTCACTCTCTCCATTTCTAATCCTGACACAAGCTCTACTACTCTCATAAAAACTCTTGACAGCTCCTAGAAGCTTTCCTCCTATCCCATATATCTGCATAACCTCCCACAGTGCCTTTCTGTCTACCCTATCGTAAGCCTTTTCCAGATCCATAAAAGCCCAAAAAACATCCTTCCCCTTTTCTATAGCTTTCTCACATATTTGTCTTACCACAAAGATTTGATCTACACAACCTCTACCCATCCTAAATCCACACTGTTCCTCACCAATTACTCCCTCTGTTCCTCTCCTAATCCTCTCAATCAAGATCCTCCCCAGCCTTCCCAACTACACTTAACAAGCTAATCTACACTGCCACCAAGTATTTCCACTTGGATCGTATGAGGCGAGAAGAAAGGGATGGGGATTGGAACTAGGCATCCTTCTCCTTGTAGCCCCACAGGGGACATTCCTAAATGAAAAAAAAAAAGTAATGGTCTGCAAATAACAACTAGTTTATTTCCCATTTTCTCCATTTTCTTTAACCATCTCCAATCCCTGGCCTATTATCCTTGTATTTACCTCTCACACCACCATATCCATATATAAACTGAAAAGCCAAGGCAGCATAACACATCCCTGGTGAAGTCCCACCTTTACCTCAAACCACTCACTCTCTCCATTTATAATTCTAACACAGACTCTACTACTCTTGTAAAAACTCTTAACTGCTCATAACAGCTTTCTTCATATCCCATATATCTGCAACACTTCCCACAGTGCTTTCCTGTCTACCCTGTCATAAGCTTTTTCCAAATCCATAAAGGCCCAAAAAACATCTTCACCTTTTCTTGAAGCTTTCTCACACATCTGCCAATCACAAAAACCTGATACATTCAACCTCTACTAATAATAAAGATGATGATACTAATAATAATGGTAATAATAATCATAATAGTAATAACAATAATGATAATAATGATAATAAAGGTAATAAAATACAAATAATAATAATAATAATAATAATAATAATAATGATAATAACAATAATGACAATATAAGAATATGATGAATCCAATAGCACAGATAACTGGAAATATAAAATTTTGGTAATTTTTTTTCACACAATAATGAAGGATGTCAGGAGTCAATGTATATGATTTTTGCAAATCCTTTTCTGGTTTTCATTTTTCAGGAAACACATTTGCCCCCCTACACACACAGGATTGGCTAGTGATTGAGTGAATTTTGGCAGAAATAGCAATAAGCCTACAGATAAATCTAAAATGTCTGTCATCTTGCAGTGAGAAAAAATATACATACATACACATACACACACACACACAAACAGGTCACTACAAGCATAACTCCCTTTCCCGTATAATACAATTATGTAAATACAACTAGGTAAATACATATATATATATATATATATAAATAAATATATATATAGATATAATATATATATATATGTATGTATATGTATATATACATATGTCAACCGAACCTTACCTACCCTTACCTATACCTAGGTTAGGTTACACTCACCCCTCAGGTTCTATCAACTAATTAAAGAAGGAGCATGGTGGGAGTAGCTTCTTGGGTCATGGTTATTAAATTAATAGTCACTAAAAATTAATTACAATTGTTTCTTGGTGAAAACTGATTTGTGTTCATGGCAATATTACTCTTAAATCACAAGGACAACATATATCATGAAGACAACTTTATGGTTAGCTCTGGAGAACAACACTGTTTCTGGAACATTCTGAATTACTCACTAATGTTTTTGTGGCAATGGTTCCTCTTGTGAGACAGTTTACATATATGATGTATTCAGATCCCAAATAATGTATGATACTTCCATAACCCACAAACTTTGCATTAAAAAGAAATTGCCATGAATATAGTAACCTAAAAAAATTAATTTGTGGCTTGTATCTATGGTCGTTGCATACCTACCATGCGAGAATATACACAATCTATAAGCATTATGACATGCCTGCATTCTGCCTACCAAATTAGCAGTGCCCATTTGCAATTGGAACTAACATCAAACCAGGCAACAAGCAATCAACAAAAATAAAGAATATTATCTCTACTGCAGAATAAATACACATACATACATATACAAAGGCTTTTTCCCCCTTACAAGGGAGGTAGCCAAAAAGGGAAAGGCATAAAATCATTCCCACCCATTTCATCCCTGAATACACTCCACACCCCTCCCACCCTCCCTCTTATCTGAGCACCTCCTGGATGAATAAATACACATACACTATTGATGAGTGTCCATAATAACACTTGCTTACTACCTGCATGACTGTTGGCCTTCCAAATTCTATACCACACCTGGATCTGACGGATGTCCCAGGAATCTCAGATTCTTTCAAGTCCTATGTAAGATACTATGAAGCACTTGTTTGTATTCAATTGACATGAATTGGACTTGTGGAGTGAATAGAAAGAACTAGTAATATTATCACAATCAGTGCACAGTCACAGTGAATTAAGAGATAAAGCAGTGAATTTCTTAAATTGGTCTTTCATACAAAGGAACTTATGGCCCGTCTGGAACAATGTAGACAGATTGTGCGCACATCTATTTCTGCAATACTTATTTGCAATAATCCAAAATGGATTTTTTGTTTTTAGATATTCCCAACACTTTTGACCAGAATTAAACATGTCTTATAAGGAGTGGAAATATAAAGTTTTGTAAAACATGCAAAATATACTTAGAAGGGTTTATTTGTCAAATATATAATATAACGAAAGCTATTTTTAAACACGCATGTTGCATGTATTCATACAATGTAAATAGAGAACTGGAAGAAATTAATATCAAATTTTTATACTGATAAAACAATATATTGTATGCTAACCAAATTAGATTCAGAAACGATTTTTTTAAATGCCTGAAGAGCATGGGAATTTCTGGTGAAAGGGCTAGGTCCTTCCCATTTAGCGCTGCCCTATAGCCTTGCACTGCCGAGAGGGAGATCTTCTTAGACTTCCTGAGGAAGTGGAAGGAGGCGATCTCAGGAATGGTGGCTTGATCTGGGACAATTTTTCTGGAGTGGCACCATTCTGCATAGGCATTCCATTTCCCTTGATAAAGGTTAGCTGAGGAAGAGCGAATAGGAGTGGACATGTCTTCCGCCACCTCTCTGGGAAAACCCTTCTTTAAGAGGATCCGGAGCATAGTTTGAACGCGTGAAGATTGAGTGCTGAAGAGTTCTTGTGCCAAGCCCCGTTGATGGGTTGATGTAGAAGGTCTGATCTTCCCTGAAGGGGCAGGGGCTCTTCTACTGCTAGATCAAGGGCGTCTGGAAACCATGGGGCTTCTGGCCACCAAGGAGCGATCAAAGTCATCCGAAGGTTGGATGCGTTTCTTGCTCTCTGAAGCACCTTCTGGAGCAAGGGAAACGGTGGGAAAGCGTAGGTGTCCAGGTTGTCCCAACTTTGCAGAAGAGCGTCCTCTCCTGCTGCCAGAGGATCCGGGAGAGGGCTGAAATATATATTGGGAGTTGGTGATTCCATCTCGTGGCGAAAAGGTCCACCAGAGGGGAGTTCCATTTGTTGAGGATGAAGTTCGCTACTCCTTGATGGAGGGACTAGTCTGTGCTGATTATCTGATTCCCTCTGCTGAGGTGGTCCGCCCAGACATTCTTCTTCCCTGGGATGTAGCGAGCTTTAAGTGACACTTGGAGATTCTCGGCTAGATTGAGGATGTCCATAGTCAGAAGGCATAGGTCCTGGGAGACTGTGCCCCCTTGCTTGTTCAGGTAGGCTACTACCGATGAATTGTCCGATATTATGCCCACTACTTTCCCCGAGACTTGATCCTTGAAGTGACGGAGAGCCAGGAGTACTGCTTTCAACTCTAGCCAGTAGATATAGGCTGTCCGCTCGACTGTGGACCAGAAACCGCTGACGTGATCGTCGTTGAAGTGGGCTCCCCAGCCCTCCTTGGAGGCACCGGAGAACAGGAGGATTTCGGGGGGGAGATGGGCCGAGGGGCATCCCCACGAGCAGGTTGCACGGGTCCTTCCACCAGAGAAGAGAATCCTTGACTTCTTCGGTGAGGGCGGTGTGTTGTCGTTGTTCTCCCTCTTGCAGGGCCCACTGAGACTTGAGGGGCCACTGTAGCGGTCGCAATCTTTGTCTGCTCCTGGGGATTAGGACCATTCTCAGGTGTTCTTGGCATAGCTGGGCGGAATGTGCAAGGATCAGCCAATCGTCCAGGTAACGGAGTAGGTGAATTCCCCTGGAGTGGGACCACGCTGAAACGAGTTTGAACACTCTCGTGAAGACTTGGGGTGCTGTGGAAAGTCCGAAGCATAGGCAAGTGAACTGGAAGGTGTTGCCCCTGTGGACGATTCTGAGGAATTTCCTGGAGGAGGGATGCACTGGTATTTGGAAATAGGCATCTTGGAGGTCCAGTGACACCATGAAGTCCCCTTCCCTTGCGGACTCTGGGGTGTCCATTCGGAACTTCGTCAGGGAAAGGAATTTATTGAGTGGAGACAAATCGATGACTGGTCTCCACCCCCCTGTTGTCTTTTCTACTAGGAATAGTCTTGAGTAGAACCCTGGGTCCGGAGTCGAGACTTCCTCTATAGCTCCTTTCTGGAGCAGAAGGGGTATTTCCTCTGCTAGGGCCCGCCCGCGAGCCGAGTCCGGATGGTAGCTGCTGACTTGGATGGGATAGGGGGAGAGGTTTGGGACAACGTGAAAAGAAAGACGATAGCCTGCCTTGATGACTTGTAGGGTCCAGTCTTCCGCCCCGGCCTCTTCCCATGCTCTCCAGTAGAGAGGCAACCCCCTATCTTCTGCGGACGGGCAGGCGAATTCCTAGAATTTTCTGTGGGGGGGTGGGGGGGTCCGGAGCCTCTATGATGTTTGCGCTTAGGTTCTCTATTCGGAAAGGGGCGGGGCTTTTCTGTCTGCTTTTTCGACTTGGAGTGGAGGGGTGGCCTTTCTTCTTTCTTGGAGTGATGAATAGGCTGTCTCTTCGTCTGAGAGGACCTTGGGGCTGATGGGGGGGGGGGGCTTAACCTCGAGGTAGGGACGGCTACTCTCTCGGTGGCTCTGTTATGCATCAGTTGGTTTTTGCTTGTGATTGCTGAATCCACCATTTCCGGGGGAATCAGCGTGTGGGTTAGAAGGGGGGACCCTCTTCAATGGAGCATAAATCTCTCTGAGGAAGGGATCATTGGGGTCCCCTAGGGTGGTGTCTCTCCTGCGGGACTCAATGTTGGCCCAAGACGTTGAGAGGCAGGCCGCTTGATGCTTCAGGGCTCTGCTCGAGCTTTCCAATAGAGCCTGGAGGTCGCATTCCTCCTGGGGTTGCAGCTCGGGTAAAAACTCCTTTACTAAAGCCAAGACGTGTTCCAGCCAGGAGTTCACCGCCAGGGACAGAGCCAGGCACTGGACGAGGTCCCTGGATTCTCTGTCGGAAAGGATTACGTTTCTTCTGAGTAGTGAATCCACGTCCGCTTTGACAAGCTCTGGTAACCTAACCGGGATCGAGGCTTCTTTGAGGTTTGTCCTTGATGGGGTGTAGAAGCGTTTTTTATTTTCCACTGGAACAGAGAGCCAACGCGCTTTCTCGGTTGTCCTTTTTGTGAGGGCGTCGGAGGCCTGGCTCATGGCTCTTACAGTCTGTGTACTCCATGGGAGTTGGATTGGAGGTGGTTTTGTTTTCTGCGAATTGCCCGTCTTGAAGATTTCCGACTCGAACGTGGCTTCCTCTTCTTGTGGAGTGTCCAGTTGATTCGCTCTGCGAACTTTAGCGAGGATCTCTGAGAAGGAGGGTTTAACAACCATCGGGGATTCCGACTGGGAATCCTGCGAAGTTTGGTAACTTGCCCTCTCATCCCCGGTGCTGTGGATGTCGTCGTCGTCGTACCTGGAGTCTGCTCTGTCAGCGAGAAACACCGCGCCTTCATCATCGTCACTGATCGGTTCGGGGGGGGGGGGGGTTCCGATCAACTGGTACATGTTCTAGGGGGGTTCTTGTGGGTGTTAAATCCTTTCGAACTTCCGAGTTCAACAGGAACTCTTCTTGAGTTGCCCGGAGGAATTCACGTTGTTCATCCATCATCTGTTCTCTCATTGTGTTAAAGAGGGAATAGATAGTGGGGAGAAGTTCCTGGAAATGTTTGCTTGGAAAGTCCCGATTGGGTTCGGATGGTCCGGGGGACCCTAAGGGGAGGCTCTCTCTTCTGGTCGAGGTGGTTTTACCCGCAAGTAACGCACGCGTAGGTTCACCTCTGTCCTCATGATCAAAGGGCATGGAAAGGTCTCCGTTGATCACCCGGCTCTTCCTATGATGGGTTTTAGGTGGACTTCGGGATTCCTGAGTAGAAGAGGCTAAGGGGCTCTTTTTCTTCGAACCCAGGTTCTTTGTCCGCTTCGGAGTCGAGTTTCCGGGAAGGGTTGAGGTCAAGCCGCAAGCAACCGTATCCGGGGAAAAACTCGTACAGGAACGGTCGCTAGAGGTGGCCGGAGGCGCATATCCGTCTAAGCTAACCGCCCTGGTTGAAGGAATAGAAGACAACTTGGCCTGAGACTGACTCGAGGTGGACGTTGTACACCTTCCTGTCTACTACGCTTTGGAGGAGGGAGAGAATTGCTCGTCTCCTCTGAAGTCGTAGTCTGCCTTCTCTTGTTTTTGGGGGTTGAAGGTGGAAGCCATTTTCTGTGCTTGTGCATCTTTTTCCCTGCATGCCCTTTCTTGTGAGCATGAAAGTACACCGACCACTGATTGTCATCCCATTGAGTGCACGTCTCACACGGGGATTAAGGTGAACACTTTAGACCTCTACACTTGATACACTAAATATGTGGGTCAGCTTGTGCTGGCGGGAGAGGAGTAAGGCAGGGATATTTCTCTTCGGCGAAGGCACACAACCTATCTTGAACAACAACAACAATACTAGAACCAGATTCCATACTTACAGTGAAGGGTAGGAAACCCGGTGGCGGTTAAGGGAATAATACAGGATAGGAAGAGGGCACTCAAGAAATTCCAGGGCACAGGATGTCGTAGATAAACACCGATGAAATGTAAGGACGACGAGCTCCTTAGCGTTCTGGGAATCGGCTGGAGGCGATCGAAGCAGGTTGCCTGATTTTGGTCACAACACAAACGGAAATACTGAACCGTTGATTAAGTAACGGTTCACTATCGTTCCAATAAGAGATATTCACTATCGTTCCAATAAACTAAATTGGAGCAGGTATTGTTGAGAGATGGCTACTCGTTGGCTACCGCGAAGAGAATGGAGTATAGTGTGCGAGACTTATGGTGGTGGGGAAGGGCCCCCTCCCTTGCCCCAATAGGGCCCCTTACTGAGGATAAGCGTTGCCCAGACCCACGGAGTGAGGATTTTAAAAACGCAGTGTTTAGCGGTAGGAATCTTGCGCTACGCGAAGTATCCTATTGTAAGGAGTACCGAAGAGTTTGTATTCTTCGGAACAAATTTGATAAATTTCTTAGACTCATCTAGTGTAAGCTGGTTAAGCTCGGTATTTACTGAAAAAAGTCTATTTTCTCAAAATTGTCTTTCACATCAGATATTAGCTTGAATATTGAAGTTATGCTGAATGTCTTAGCTTATAGTATCAGAACAATTTAAGAGTGACTGAGGAATAAGAAACTTAAGTATTCTCTCAAGAGCTGGCAAAGGAGAAAACCATCTAGTCACATGCTGGAATGAACTGCAGCTATCAAATGCCAGTCTACAGAATTCCTTTATGTGTGCTGTTCTTTTATGTAGATGAGGTGCTGATATAGACATACACTTTGTGCACTATATTCTCAGCATCAATTTTCATTTCTGTAACAAATTTTGTTGCATTGTTGAAAATATGAGCCAGTTTACAACAATAACGTTCTGAGGGGTTTTATTATTTTTTCATACTTCCATTGTCAGCAGTGCATGTAGACACTTTATTCAAATCCAGATCCAATGCCTCTATTTTAGATATTAGCTGATTTGTTATGGCCTCTGATGATTGAATGCTATTGCTGTAAAACCCAAATAACACATTGTGCACTATCTTCTCAAAATTAAAGTATCTCACAAGTATTGGAAATCACATTGTTGCAACTATGTTTAAAGCATCAGTTGCTACTGAAAAGGGCAGACCATATTCTTTGATGTACTCCACATGCGTTTGTTTAGAATATAGTGCAAGAATACTTTCACACAGAGCATTTATCTCATTTTTCCCCTCACTCTGATGTTATTGTTGTCAATTTGGTAGATAAGATTTATCTACGCATGGGCCTTATTCCATTCGGTCCATACAGGTTGAGCTGCGTTGTGATCAGCTACTGCAGCATGTTGTAGTTATCTGGGCAGAGGGTATTCGACTAGAATATGGGCGAGCCATTCCATGTTTTCAATAATGCTGGAAACCATGTCCGCTCCAGTCTTTGGGGGCCATGGAGTACTATCAAAACTGTGTGATACCATGCACAAATTCTTCTTGGCACAAATAATAACAAAACAACTCCATTTAACAAACATCTAAGATTTATTCTTCAAACACAATGAGTAAATCATTATATACCAAATGATATCTCTTGAAAAAATAATAATGATAAAATGTGGGTGCTGCATCTCCAGGGATTCAATAAACAATGCTGAAGAGATTATCGTAGTTATAGTTACAGTACCACAAATTACAAGTAACAATGGCATATACTGCAACCAACTTTGCACTATGCTAAGGTAAACAGAACTGTATCCGTCATAACATGTCACGCTACTCTCTAATATTCTCGATGGTTTTAGTAATTACAAGAACATTCGTGCACTTTATGGAACAATCAAGACTTGAATTATGAACAAGCAAAATGTATTTACACAATAGGCCAATCCAAGGTCATTTAAATAACAGCACAACTGTGAGTAAACCAACTTTTACAACTGAGAGTATGGGTGCATGACGACTCATCAACCAAACAGGTCAATGACAGTGGATCAATACTTAATAGATCAACATAAAATAATACAGAAAAGTTAAATCACTCAGGTCACATTGAGGAGGCCCCTCACCAGTGTAGGTCATCACACAAAAGATGAGATCAACTGTTCATGGGGGAATATAAATCTCCGCAAGATATCTGAAATAAATCCTTCATGAGAAAGCTGAAAAGGCTTCTTTTCTGCATGGGTCAACACATGACTAAGATTACTTTCCACTGTGGGTCACCACATGTCGTTTGAGATGATTCTTTCGTAAGAAAGCTGCATCACACAGGTCACATTTGAAAGGCTTTTCTCCAGTGTGTGTTATCATGTGATATTTGAGGTTACTTTTTTGTGAGAAAGCTGCATTGCACAGGTCACATTGGAACGGTTTCTCTCCAGTGTGGGTCATCATGTGACGTTCAAGAGCACGCTTTGATGAGAGAGATCCATCGCAAAGGTCACATTTGAAAGGCTTCTCTTCTGTGAGGGCCATTATGTGTCCTCTCAGATTTCCCTTTTCTATGAAAGCTGCATTGCACAGGTCACACTTGAAAGGCTTCTCTCCAGTGTGGCTCATCACGTGACGTTTGAGATGACCCTTTCGTGAGAAAGCTGCATCACACAGGTCACACTTGAAAGGCTTCTCTCCAGTGTGGGTCATCACATGACGTTTGAGAGCAGCCTTTGCTGAGAAAGCTGCATCACACAGGTCGCACGTGAAAGGTGTCTCCCCAGTGTGGGTCATCATATGATATCCGAGAGCCCTTTTTTGTGAGAAAGCCACCTCACACAGGTCACATTTGAAAGGTTTTTCTCCAGTGTGGGTCTTCACGTGATATTTGAGAGCACTTTTTGTTGGGTGAGCTGCATTGCAAAAGTCACACTTGAAGGGCTTCTCTCCAGTGTGGGTCGTTATGTGTCCTTTGAGATTTCCCTTTGTTATAAAAGCTGCATCGCACAGGTCACACTTGAAAGGCTTCACTCCAGTGTGGGTCATCACATGATATTTGAGAGCACTCTTTCCCGAGAAAGCTGCATCGCACAGGTTACACTTGAAAGGCTTCTCTCCAGTGTGGGTCATCACATGATATTTGAGAGAACCCTTTCTTGAGAAAGCTGCATCGCACAGGTCACACTTGAAAGGTTTCTCTCCAGTGTGGGTCATCATGTGAGGTTTGAGAGCAGTCTTTCTTGTGAAAGCTGCATCGCATAGGTCACACTTGACAGACGTCTCCCCAGTGTGGTTCATCATGTGATATTTGAGAGCACGCTTTGTTGCGAAAGCTACCTCACACAAGTCACATTTGAAAAGCTTTTCTCCAGTGTGGGTCATGTGTTATTTGTGAGAACCCTTTTGTGATAAAGCTGCATCACACATTGGAAAGGTTTTTCTCATCCTGAGAAAACTGCATTGCACAAGTCACACCTGCACACTCCAGTGTGGGTTATCACGTGATATTTAAGAGCACTCTTTTATGAGAAAGGTTTATCACACAGGTCACATTGGAAAGCTTTCTCACCAGTATCCGCCATTGTGTGATATCTAAGATGACTTGTACAATCTGAGTGCAGCAGATGCTGCACATGATTCTCTTTATGGTATGATGAATATACAGAATCTTCCAGGAAAATATTGATATTTACCACTTGACCTGAAAGAAAATATATATAATAGTTTGACATCTTTTTGAGAGCATGTAATATTAGTAACATGAGCGTATACAATTACAGTGGGACATAAACCAAAATCCAGAAGAAGGACACAAACAATTTGTATTAAAGGAGAAGCTTACCAGAAGAAGAGAGAAATGGAAAGTTGAGGAAATACTAACAATTATGAGGTTGTACAGAAATTGTGAACACAGACTGCAATATCAACAATTAATCATGAAATAAGGAAAATAAGCGGCTGATTAAATACTGCAAAGAAATGGAGGACACGAGAATATAAGATTGGTGTATAATGTAGGATACAATAACATATATATATATATATATATATATATATATATATACATATATATATATATATATATATATATATATATATATATATATATATATACACATATACATATACATACACACATCCTTGTGTGAGAAGTAAATTACCTGTCCCTACCTACACCTAGGATAGCTTAGATTTACCCCTTCCTTCCAAAAAATAAAGCGATCCAATGGAATAAATTCTAGTTATATCTATTCAGTGAAAACAGCCACTTCAAATGAGTTGTAAGTAATTTGCATGAATATTTGTGTCCTGTAAATCAACATATGATTTAATTCTGTGAGTGGATGAATAAATATCACAAAGAAAAATAAATAAATAAATAAATGAGTAAATAAATAGATAATGGAGGGTACAACACCACAAATGACCAGAAATAAGAAATATTGCTATTTTTTACAGAATCCTACACCCACACATTAGTCAAGGAAGTTAGAAATCAATGAATGATTCCTTTACTGCTTTACATTTGTCAGGGACCACCCTCCACACACAGGATTGACAAGTGAATAAATGAAGTTTGGCAGAAATAGAAGACCATAAACAAAAGTATCATCTTAGACTGGGGGAAGAATAATCTAGTCAGTCGAACCTTGCCTATCCCTACCTATAGCTAGATTAGATTACACTCACCCTTCCCCCCCCACAGTTCCATCAACTACTAAAACAAGGAACATGGCAGGAGTAGTTTGTTGAATTATGGTTATTCAGTCACTTAGAATTAATCAAAATTATTTTTTGTGAAAACTTATTTGTGCCAGTGATAACTTTACTTGTAAATCACGAAGACATCATTAGCCTACTTTTTGGTTAGGTTATGGACAATGACACTATTTCTAGAACATTACGATATAAAGTCAATCACTAATAATTTTTGAGGCAACAGTTCCTCTTGCGAGATATTTTGGTGCAAGTATTTGGCATATTCCTGTCCCAAATAATGTATATTACTCCTGCAACCTGCAAACTTTGCATTAAAGAAAAATTGCCGAGAATGTAGTAAACTAAGATACGTACAACTTAATTTGTGGCTTGGTATCTCAGGTCATTCCATAACCTACCATGCACAAATGTAACCATTGAAATTGTGTTTTGACAACATTACATTCTTGTAGAATTTCTACCTACCAAATTGGCAGTACCCATGTACGATCGGAACTAACACCAAACCAGGCAACATCAAGTAATGAACAGATAAGTTCATTCCATGTATCGGTATACGATTGACGAGTGCCCATAATAACTCTTGCTTGTTACCTGCATAACTTTTGTACTTCCAATTCCTATGCCACTTGTTTGTAATCAGTCACTACTAAGTTGACTTGTAGGGTGAACATGTAGAGCATGTACAGTGCACAGTGAACCGAGAGATTAGGCAGTGAAGACGTGAAGTTCTGAAATTGGATTTTCGTACTGAGGAAGACGAAGTGTTGGCGCGAAAGAAGAACGTAAACACAGGATACACACTTCTAACTCTGCACAATTGGCCATTTGCAATTCTCCAAATAATTATTTTTTGTATTCTAATATTGCCGACATATTTTGTCTAAATTAAACATGTAAGTTATTATAAATATTCTTGGGTTGCTGATTTCAAATATCTCATCAATTTTGCTCGATCACGTAAGGATTTTGAATAAAATACAATTTAATGATATTTTAATATAATGTAATAAAATATACAATGAATGATTAATGTATTCCATATCAACATAAAGTCAAAGGATTACAAAGGCGGAATATGCCGACGGGAGATCTTTTGGTCCATAACTAGGTCGGATGCGAAAAAATGTTATAATGAAAAATAAAATAAATAAAATAAAAATTATATTGTTACGTATCTCAGCTTTTCTATTGCACATGGGTCGTGACCATAGTATCACGAGTGAATGGAAGAAGATCACCTCTACAAGTGTCCGGGTCAGGGAAAGGCAGGAGTGTCACTTTCTTCACTTTATTCTAACGAATATGAGGATTTTACCTGTGTGTTCAACCCATTCAACTCCGATGACAAGATGTCTTGTCATTTGGTCAAATAAAACAAAAAATCATAAAACACCAAAATGTTTGATCAAACATTTTGGTGTTTTATGATTTTTTGTTTTATTTGACCAAATGACAAGACATCTTGTCATCGGAGTTGAATGGGTTAAGAGATCTCATACCCATCACTTAAGTACTTTATGACTCTTCCATAACAAAGAATGAAGTCTGTTTTACATTTCTTAGACTCGTCTGGTGGAATCTGGCTAAGTTTGGTGTTTACTGCAAAACTAAGAAAAAATCACATACTCTTTTTTCAAGTTTGCATTTCAGTTAAGACATTAGCATGAATACTGAAGTTATGCTGAATGTCTTGGCTTCTAGTGCCTCAGTAGTGTCACAAAACAATTTGAGTGAGTTTGAGGAAGAAGAAACATACTTCTGATGATTCATAGGCACTTCTTCTCCAAAGCACTTCCATAGTACCTTGGGAAATCCTCTTCACCTAAGGTCTGGAAATAACATCTTTAGGATTTTCTGCCACTTAAGTATTCTGTCAATAGCTGGCAAGAGAGAAATAAATTTATTCACAACATGCCAGAACAGACTGCAGTTATCAACCGTCACAAGTTTACAAAATCTGTTTAACCGTGCTGCTGTTTTAACCGAGGCGTTGAAATGGTCATACACTTTAAACACCATATTCTAAACATCAATTTCTAGTTTAGCTATAGCAAATCTTGTTGCATCGTTCAAAATATGAGCCAGGCAGCTTGCAGTAATAACATTCTGTTAAGCCATTTTCATTTTCGTTATACTGTTAAGTTTTCCACTTGTCAGGAGCATATCCAGACACTTTATTCAGATCCAGACTTGATGCCTTTAGTTTAGAGTGTGGCAGATGTTATGGCCTCTGATGATTCATTGTTATCACTGTAAAAGTCAAACAACACATGGTGCATTGCCTTCTCTGAATTATCTTGGATGTATTGGGAACCACTTTCTTGTACCTTTGCAGCAGCATTTACTGCTGATATGGGAAAACAAAGTTCTTTGATGTACTCCACATGTTTGTATAGGACACAGAGCTTGAAAATTTTCACATTGAGCATTTGTTTTAGTTTTTTTTTTATATGTTACACCCTTCACTATCATTGAGTCACCATATATTTTTGTCAACATTTACTATACAACAGTTCTGTGTGACCGATGAGCCATCACAGCATAATACAACGTGGGTATATTAATGACAACAGTAATGGTTTGGTGCTACTATAAGTTTTATCTTAATGTTTATCTGTGGCAGCATGTCATTGAACTACATTTTTTCATGTGCCGCCAATATCTACATCATAACATCATTCTGTGCAAAATGCATGGAAGAGGCAAATACAAGAAACTACAATGAACTTCTAAAAGGCCTGCAAGAATGCATCTGAAAGGAAAAGGAAACACAAAATAACATTCTCAACAGTTTTCTGTAATTACAAGAACATTTATGCACTTAATGGAAGACTCAAGATTTTTATGACAAAGTGGCAAAAATACAATTACACAATAGGCCAATCAAAGGTCATTAACCCATTCAACTCCGATGACAAGATGTCTTGTCATTTGGTCAAATAAAACAAAAAATCATAAAACACCAAAATGTTTGATCAAACACCAGAAAAATATGACGTCAATCCTCGCTTCGCTCGCAGCGAAGCGAGGACTGACGTCATATTTTTCTGGTGTTTGATCAAACATTTTGGTGTTTTATGATTTTTTGTTTTATTTGACCAAATGACAAGACATCTTGTCATCGGAGTTGAATGGGTTAAAAACTACATAATCAAGGTTCAACCATCTAACTTGTGTGTGACAACTAATCCAAACAGGTCTATAACACTGGACCAGTACTTAGTAGCTGAATGTACCATCATAGTCACATCACTCAAGTCCAGCGGCGGCGCCAAGGGGGACTTTAGCCTCTCCAAAAAAGTGGTCAGCCCCCCCAACTGAAATAAGCAAACTGAAAATGTAAAACACTCATTGAAATAATTCTATTAAGTGGAATTTATAATGGCCAGGTCTAAAAATTTGTCAGCCGTCAGCGCTAGCCCTACCATTAACCCCCTCCCCATCTGAAATGAGGACAATTTATGTGTATTATTGCGGCGTTATGCAAGTTCAACTGCTTTCATTATATATGACCCACACCTCAGACCACCTGTAACCCGTTGTAGAAATGTCACACATTACAGATAGCGTATCTGTAATGTGTGACATATATATGCATAGCCTATCTGAGATAGACTATGCAACGAATCAGGGCGTGGCCAGGCGACAATAGTATTCCCAAAGTATATAGACCAGGGGTTCTCAAAGTGGTCGATATCGACCCCGCAGGGTTCGATCGGAACATCCAAAGGGTCAATGAATAGCCAAAGGGTCGGAAGGGGGTCGATGAATAATCAGGGGGTCGGTGAATGTTTACTGCTGGAGTAGAAGAGACTATTTAAAAATAATTTCAAACTACAGAATTACACTGTATCAATGATTATGCTAATAAACATTTTTAGTTAATACCAATCATTGCTTTAATACCGATAATATAAAAATACTTTATAATAGGTTACAATATATTATTGTAGTGTATATATATATATATATATATATATATATATATATATATATATATATATATATATATACACACACACACACACACACACACACACACACACACACATATATATATATATATATATATATTTATAAATTCGACGTACCCAAGTTATATCACATTTGACCTCTGTCACACTCCAAACTTCATCGTAGTTCTTAACTCTTCTTAAACTTTTCTTCGCATTCATTCTTATCCTCTACCAACGTTGATTTTTTCTGTCATATTTGAGATGGTGCCAATATGAATGGATCGTATTTATATGGAAAACCAGATATAACTGATATTAATGACTAATGAGACTGGGTAATTTCTTAAAGACGCAATAGATGATGAAATCAATTCAAACTAATTAAATAAAATCAATTGAAGTTTCAATTTTACAGCCTCCGTTGTCCGTGCAAGTTTGGTATGTAGTGTTCATAAGTAAAATGCATATTTTAGGCGAAATTGCGTTCTTGGGAACTATAAACCTCAATCAGTTTGATTGGAAACACTTTGAGGAATTTCGTGGTTGTTATTCATGCAGTTTCAGTTTGGTTGGTTGTGGGTTTGTTTGTGATTTTGTACATGCTGTGGTTTTTCAACTTGCTATTTCAATCTTATAAATCGTTTTTCCCACGTGGAGATGATTTCACTTCATGTATCTGTTTTTATATTGTGGTGCTACTATTAATATATGGGCATTTTTATGCATAATTGTACAAAAAACTGTATATGTACTTTCCACTGTTCTTGTTTCGTTGTGAAGTACATGCTTTTGGACAAATTATAGATTCACACATAAATACAACCGAGTACCTGGCTCATCTATTTCTTAATTTCACAGTTCCACTGATAACTATACAGGCTCTTGTTTCTAAAGGATGTTTTCTATTCGTTTAGTGGTTGTTGCTCGCAGCACATTAGCGCAGGGGGACCCGCTCTGTTTCGAGTCCAATATTACCAATATTGGATTACAAACGAATCTAGCGACCCTATCAAGGTGACACTGTTACTATACTATAAATGTTGTTATTTGATAATAGTGATATTGAGAACGTCAATAATGTTTATGTGAATTTTGTGATAAAGGAAAGATAGAAATGTTGAAGAAGGAATATTAATCTCTTCTTAGAGAATTAGAATCAATGTAAAAATGAATAAGCTTAACATATTTTTGTAACAAAAGTCATCAAAAGGATGGAATATTCATACAAATATTTAACCTAAGCTAACCTAACCGAACCTAATTCAGTTAAAACCTTACCTAAAGTGAACCTAACCTACCTAATGTATTTCCCAATGGTGACAATTGACGAATGAGTCACGAAGTCTATAAGTGGTTCGAATCAGCCATTGCTAGCGAGGGCTGAATGAACCACGGAAATGAACACAATTTCTGATTGTTAGTGTGTTATGTATAGGGCCTATAGTACTCAAAGAAAAATTTGTCCCACCCCCATTTTTAATCATGTGTTCTATTTTTCTGTATAGGTCATGGATCGCTTCCTAATTCCCCACAAGAGGCAACAAGTTAATGACGACGATCAAGAACTATGTACTTCTAGTTCTACTGAAAATCCGGAGTTGGAAGAGAAGGTGGATGATGACAGTACCCAGAAAAACACAAGACGTCCTCCAGGGCCAAACAACACCAGCCTGCTGCCAGATAGTGGGCCTACCTGTCCTGATTTGAAGAAATATCCTTCACACATGCAAGGTGGTCAGACAAAATAATTAAATAAAAGATGGCACCAACAATATTCTTGGCTTGAATACTTTCGTGGTCAAAGATGCAGCTTACTGTTTTGCGTGTCGTCATTTTACAACTTCTCATCTTGGTCGAGCTGAACAATTATTCACCCACAACGGATTCAAGAATTGGAAGAAGGCAACCATGTCTGTGAAGGCTCATGATACTTCAGCTTGTCATAAATTTGCGATGCAAGCTTGGGGAGAACTCAAATTGCAGAAAGATTCAGGGGCAACAATTTATCAAACCATTGATGCCGGGCATGCCAAGACAGTGGTGGATAATCGGCGGTACATTAAAGCAGTTATTGATGTACTTCTCTATACAGCATGTCAAAATGTTGCCCAGAGAGGGCACAGAGAAGGGGATGAATCCGACAATCGAGGAAACTTTTTGGAATTACTTAATGTGCTAGCCAAGTATGATCATACAGTTGCAAAAAAAGTTAACGGTTCGAGGAATACAAAATATACTCACCATGATATACAGAATGAATTATTTGAAATAATGGCAGGTATGATCAGAAAGGAGATAAGTGATGAGGTGAAACAAGCAGTGCACTTTACCATCATGGTGGACGAAACGAAGGATATAGCGAAGAAGGAGCAGATCCCTATTGCTGTAAGGTATCTCCATGATCAGGAACTTCATGAAGAATTCTTGGATTTTCACACCAGCTGAAGGCCTTGATGCAGAATCGTTACTCCAGAAGATAAAAGAAACTTTAGCCAAATGTAAAATTGACCACAATACCTGTGTCGGTCAGTGCTATGATGGAGCGGCAGTTATGTCGGGTTGCACCAATGGGGTCCAAGAAAGATTCAGAAGAGATGTTTCACAGGCTATATACATCCACTGCTATGCTCATAGGCTAAACCTCGTTACAGTTGACTGTGTAAACAATATAAGGTCAATATCTGAGTTTTTCGTCACCATCCAATCACTGTACATTTTTTTCTCCTCGTCGGTGGTGTATCAGGAATTTCTAAAATTCCAAAAGGAGCTGAACCCAGAAAGACCACATATGAAACTCAAACGGTTATCGGATACCAGATGGGCATGCCAACACTCAGCCTGCCAAGCTGTTAAGAGGACCTTGTCTGGCATCGTTGCAACCCTAAAACATTTAATGGAAGGGGGAAATGTGGACAGGGCCAGTGGAGCAAGGTCATTCACTGCCCTTCTGGATCACTATTTTGTGGCGAATCTGGTGTTCATGGAGAGTTTGCTGCATTTGACGAAAACCTTGTCAGATCAACTCCAGTCCCCCGATCTCCAGCTTGCCTCAGCAGTTGATTTGGTTGAAGCAGTGACGTCTAGTCTCACAGAGATGAGAAACTAAGAGAGCTGGGAGCAACTACGAAATCATGCTGAAGAATTGTGCCAGACTGTAGGGATTCGCAGACAACTTGCACGTCAGAGGCAAAGGGCAGCCCCACGATACTTGGATGAATTTGTCATAACATCCGGCATAGGACAAGATGATGATTCGAATGACTCCGATGTTACCAAGAGACGGATTTACTACTCCGTGATAGACAAGTTTCTCAGTGAGTTGAGAAGAAGGTTTTCCGGCGATGCATGTCTGGTACTTATTGGAGTATCTGCCCTCAATCCCAATCATCCAACCTTTTTAACAAGGAAAAGCTATCAGGAATGGCTGCAAATTACGGGGTGGTCCCGGTGGAGGACAAAGATCTATCCGTAGAGCTGCACCAACTAAGAGGGTTGACTGCGAGAAAGCAAGAGCAGGGAATGGAAGTGGATACACCTATGCAACTTGCCATCATGCTCCAACCGTACAAAGATGCATTCATAGATTTGTATAAGCTAGTGCGTATTAATGTTACTCTTCCAGTTAACTCAGCATCATGTGAAAGAAGCTTTTCGTGCCTAAAGCAACTGAAAACCTACTTGTGTAACAGTAGCGGTGACAAACGTACTAATAATCTTGGAGTATTAAACATCATTTCCCAAAGAGCAAAGATGTTAGACAGGGATATGATTAATTATCGATGCATTTGCTGCCAACCATAGGAATAGGCGTATCATTTTAAAGTAGGTGGAACGATGTATTTCCTGAGATATATCATCGTGAGTTTCTCTTCTTTTTTTAACTTTATTATCGGTTTGTGGTTGAAATCTATGAAATGTCAAAACATCAAGGATTTACTGGCTTTTTCATACGAAGGTCACTGAATGAAGAAAACATGTATTTCTATCTGTTTTTAAAACTATTCTTAAGGAACAACTTGCAATTAAGTTTAGCAAGAGGATTACATTTTTGTTATCGAAATATGTAAATAGTTTCTAGGGAAGTGCTTATGTTTCAAAAATGTTTGTTCAGCTATATATGAATTTCATTTTCATTCATATAAATGTTTTACAAACCGTAAAACCTTTTGTTTTTGTTTTTATTTCAATTTTTGTTTATTCGACAATTGAAGAAATATAGCCTACTTCAAGTAATGTTTCATGAAGCAATTTACACAGACGTATATGCTACATGGGTTAAAAGGGTGATTAGATGCCAGGGCCCACAATACTATATAAGAAGCTTTCGAATTTCCACATTGGCCCTGAATTTCCTATGGCATGTACTGCATGATGAACTGGTCACGGTAAAAATATACACTTGATTTCCTTCCTTACCCAATTACACAATTTGATGATTGACAGACAATAATACCCTATTCATAGACATTTAATCCAGCTCAAGAAACCCTAGTCATAGCATGCAGAGCGTGTAGAGTGGGTTTTGATTACAATCCTGCCCAAAGTACCGTGTAATTTCTTGCAACCTAAATGGAATAGTAGCTTGGTGAAGTGATAAAAGTAGACCTCCAGCAGTGGGTTTGGAAACTTGATATACCTCACTCGAACAATAGATAAGTGAGGTTAGAAAATCAACTTTTTTACCGGGATCAAAACAGCATGGTATGCCTCCCATGTTCAGATGTTCGTGAATGATCATCATCATAGCTATCGAAGGAAAATTGTAGAATCTTCCCTAATAAAACATCATCCTAACTTTAATACCTCAAAAGGACAGTGGCCCCCAGATTGTATTACGAAGTTAGCGGTAAACAAATTATTGTCAAGAGCGGTCGGACAAAATAGCCCTAAATGTCCTTCCGTGACCCGGCTTTTTCAAGGGCATGTAACCTGAGTCCCCCCACTTTGCCCCATCCCCCCCTTTTATGTATCACCTCACCACCCAATATAAACTTGTATCTTAACTTTCTGTTAAGCATTCTGCTGAAGAGGACTGCAGATAGTAGTCAAAATATACAGTTTCTCTTTATTTCCGATATTATTTCTCCGATAGTGGGTTTACAGTGAACTTTTATAAATGTGCTATAACATACCAATCTCCATATATATATATATATATATATATATATATATATATATATATATATATATATATATATATATATTACGTTAACACAATGTGTTATACTGGTCATTCAACAGAAACGACGTTAAAACATGTAGGAACTACAAAAAAGTGCTACTTCGCTATGCGATCTACAGTCAATTAATGTGCAGTATAGCGGCGGAATAGGAGTAAAGAAATCAACGACGGAGTAGCAATTGCTTTAATATGCAGGCTTGAAGCAAAAAATAGTACCGGACTTTGAAAATTCAATCCCAACCGTACATATAGAAACAAACAGAGGCCCCTGTAAGTATAAGAAAAAGGAAACTAAACACATAGGCCCAGATTTCCCAATTTACATTTGACAGATTCCTTGAAGATGTCTCAAACAGACGAAAACGGTCGGTCACCATTTATCTAATTTTCCAGTCGACAATAATACTAACAGAAACGAAGAATCATTACTGAAATGCAACATTCTTTTTGCACCACTATCATACATTTTATTTGTTAATATGATGAACGTTTAGCATAGGGGCTGAAGTGTTTACAAATATTTATGCTTCATGTCGCCTCACAAGAATTCTGAAATGTTTACTAAAGCGTCTCCTTATACACTGAACAAGGGTACTTGGTATGTTTAGAAGATATCGGAGGTAATAGTATCTACTACCATTGTCTTTAGATAAAATGATAAAATTTAAAAAATCATAAACTTGTAAGCATATCATTTGTATCAAAATATATTCTATATATATTTTTTCGAAACGGTAATATACCTAGAGATTGAAAAATGTTTTCTCAGAATGTTTCGCTCAGTGTTAATATGAACACAATTGTCAAAAATTATCTTTTCTATGTCTTTAAAGCATTTTTCTCTGCACGTGTTTAAGGTTTTCTCATAATGTTTCGTTCAGTGTTAATATGAACACTTTTCAGAATTCATCGTCTTTTCTATATTCTTAAAAAGTTGTTCTCTAGGTTTTCTCAGAGTGTTTCACTCAGTGATAATATGAAAAAAAAAATCATCGACTTTTCTACATCTATTAAAATTCTCTACATGTATTTAAGGATTTTCTCAGAATGTTTCGCTCAGTGTTATTATGAACAGAATTGCCAAGATTTATTGTATTTTTTTTTTATATTCTAAAACATTTTTCTCTCCACGTGTTTAAGGATTTTCTCAATGTTTCGTTCAGTTAATATGAACTCAATTTTCGAAATGTTTCGCTCAGTGTTAAAATGAACATAATTGTCAAAAATGATCGTATTTTCTATTCGTGTATTTTTCATATTTTCTCTACAAGTGTTCAAGGGTTTTCTCAGAATGTTTCGCTCGGTGTTGATATGAACACAATTGTCAGAAATCATATTTTCTATGCCTTTAAAACATTTTTCTCTGCACGTGTTTAAGGGTTTTCTCAGAATGTTTCGTTCAGTGTTAATATGAACACTTTTCAGAATTCATCGTCTTTTCTATATTTCTAAAGGGTTTTTCTCTAGGTTTTTTCAGTATGTTTAGCTTAGTGTTAATATGAAAAAATTCAAAGTTCATCGACTTTTCTATATTTAGAAAAATTCTCTACACGTGTTTAAGGATTTTCTCAGAATGTTTCGCTCAGTGTTAATAGGAACAGAATTGCCCAATTTGATTGTATTTTTATATTTAAGATAATTCTCTCCACGTGTTTAAGGATTTTCTCAGAATATTTCGTTCAGCTAATATGAACTCAATTGTCAGAATGTTTCGCTCAGTGTTAAAATGAACATAATTATCAAAATTTATCGTATTTTCTATACGTGTATTTTCTTATTTTCTCTACAAGTGTCTAAGGGTTTTCTCAGAATGTTTCGCTCAGTGTCAAAATTAACACAATTGTCAAAAATTATCTTTACTATATCTTTAAAGCATTTTTCTCTGCACGTGTTTAAGGGTTTTCTCAAAATGTTTCGTTCAGTGTTAATGTGAACACTTTTCAAAATATATCGTCTTTTCTATATTTTTAAAAGGTTTTTCTCTAGGTTTTCTCAGAATGTTTCGGTCAGTGTCAATATGAAAATTTTCAAAACTCATCGTCTTTTCTATATTAAAAACATTCTCTACACATATTTAAGGATTTTCTCAGAATGTTTCGCTCAGTGTTAATATGAACACAATGGTCAAAATTCATCGTATTTTCTATATTTTTAAAACATTTTTCTCTCCACGTGTTTAAGGATTTTCTCAGAATGTTTCGTTAGGTGTTAATATTAACACAATTATCAGAATGTTTCGTCTAGTATTCAAATGAACATAATTGTCAAAATCTATCGTATTTTCTATACGAGTATTTTTCATATTTTCTCTACAAGTGTTTAAGGATATTCTCAGAATGTTTCGCTCAGTGTTGATATGAACACAATTGTCAAAAATCATCTTTTCTATATCTTTAAAGCATTTTTCTCTGCACGTGTTTAAGGTTTTCTCAGAATGATTCGTTCAGTGTTAATATGAACACTTTTCAGAATTCATCGTCTCTTCTATATTTCTAAAAAGTATTTCTCTACGTTTTCTCAGAATGTTTCGCTCAGTGATAATATGAAAATTTTCAAAATTCATCGACTTTTCTATATCTAAAAAAATTCTCTGCATGTGTTTAAGGATTTTCTCAGAATGTTTCGCTCAGTGTTAACATGGACAGAATTGCCAAGATTTATTGTATTTTTTTGTATTTCCATTTTTTTCTCAGATTTTCTCAGAATGTTTCGTTCAGTTGATATGAACCCAATTGTCAGAATGTTTCGCTCAGTGTTAAGATGAACATAATTGTCAAAATTTATCTTATTTCCCTTACGAGTATTTTTCATATTTTCTCTACAAGGGTTTTCTACAAGGGTTTTCTCAGAATGTTTCTCTCAGTGTTAATATGAACACAATTGTCAAAAATCATCTTTTCTATATCTTTAATGCCTTTTTCTCTGCACATGTTTAAGGATTTTCTCAGAATGTTTCGTTCAGTGTTAATATGAACACTTTTCAAAACTCATAATCTTTTCTATATTTAAAAAAAAATCTGTTTTCTCAAAATGGTTCGCTCACTGTTAATAAGAATGTTTTCAAAATTCATCGTCTTTTCTGTATCAAAAACTCTCTACACGTGTTTAAGGATTTTCTCAGAATGTTTCGCTCAGTGTTAATATGAATATTTTCCAAATTCATCGTCTTTTCTATATTAAAAAAATCTCTACACGTGTTTAAGGATTTTCTCAGAATGTTTCGCTCAGTGTTAATATGAACACAATTGTCAAAATCCATCGTATTTTCTATATTACAAAATTCTCTCCACGTGTTTAAGGATTTTCTCAATGTTTCATTCAGTGTTAATATGAACACAATTTTCAGAATGTTTCGTTTAGTATCAAAATGAACATAATTGTCAAAATTTATCGTATTTTCTATACGAGTATTTTTCATATTTTCTCTACAAGTGTTTAAGGGTATTCTCGGAATGTTTCGGTCAGTGTTGATATGAACACAATTGTCAAAAATCACCTTTTCTATATCTAAAGCATTTTTCTCTGCACGTGTTTAATGTTTTCTCAGAATGTTTCGTTCAGTGTTAATATGAACACTTCAGAATTCATCGCCTTTTCTATATTTGTAAAGGGTTTTTCTCTAGGTTTTCTCAGAATGTTTCGCTCAGTGATAATATGAAAAAAAAATCAAAATTCATCGACTTTTCTATATCTAAAAAAATTCTCTACGTGTGTTTAAGGATTTTATCAGAATGTTTCGCTCACTGTTAACATGAACAGAATTGCCAAAATTTATTGTATTTTTTATATTTAAAAAAAAATTCTCTCCTCGTGTTTAAGGATTTTCTCAATGTTTCGTTCAGTTAATATGAACTCAATTGTCAGAATGTTTCGCTCAGTGTTAAAATGAACATAATTGTCAAAATTTATCGTATTTTCTTTACGAGTATTTATCATATTTTCTCTAAAAGTGTTTAAGGGTTTTCTCAGAATGTTTCGCTCAGAGTTAATATTAACATAGTTGTCAAAAATCATCTTTTCTGTATCTTTAAAACATTTTCCTCTGCACGTGTTTAAGGGTTTTCTCAGAATGTTTCGTTCAGTGTTAATATGGACACTTTTCAGAATTCATCGTCTCTTCTATATTTCTAAAAAGTTTTTCTATAGGTTTTTTCAGAATAATTCGCGCAGTGTTAATATGAAACCAATGTTCAAAATTCATCGTCTTTTCTATATTTGAAAAAAAAAATTCTACACGTGTGTAAGAATTTTCTCAGAATGTTTCGCTCAGTGATATGAACACAATTGTCAAAATTCATCGTATTTTCTATATAAAAAATTCTCCCTACGTGTTTAAGGATTTTTTCAGAATGTTTCGTTCAGTGTTGATATGAACACAATTATCAGAATGTTTCATTTAGTATTAAAATGAATATAATTGTCCAAATTTATCGTATTTCATATACGAGTATTTTTCATATTTTCTCTGCAAGTGTTTAAGGATATTCTCAGAATGTTTCGCTCATTGTTAAGATGAACAAAATCTTATAAAATAATCATAATTTTTCTGTAATGCATTTTTCTCTCCACGGGTTTTCTCAGAATGTTTCGTTCAGTGTATATATGAACACTTCAATTTTCTTTAGGTTATTTCAGAATGTTTCGCTCAGTGTTAATATGAAAAAAAAAATCAAATGCATCGTCTTTTCTATGTTAAAACATATCTACACGGATTTTCTCAGAATGTTTCGCTCAGTGTTGATATAAACACAATTGTCAAAATTCATCGCATTTTCTATATTTATAAAAAAAATTAATGGTTGCTTACGCCGTCCGGTGGTAATTCGGTCACACACAGGTGGTGGTTGGGAAGGATGGCCGGGGATTCGTCAAAGTTAAAGATGCAACGGTATCGTCACTTCTGGAGTTGGGTGACGAAGGAAAAGAAGTTCAGTAAAGGAGAGTTAATGAAGAATAGGAAATTGAACCAAGCGCTAAAAAGTGAACATGAGAAGGCGTTTCCTCACCTTTACGAACAGACCAAGGGGTTACAAGTAAGGGAGTCGATAAAGATGTTTCAGCGAAAGCTACTAACGTTTAACAAGATGCTAAAGGAGAAGAAAGACTGCGTCTATAGCGACGAATTGTTGGATTCCTTGGAAGTTTACGTTGGCTATATAAGTAAAAAATAAACTGACCCTTCGCGTTTGGTGGTAAATCGGTTACACCGCCAACTACGGTGAAGAAGAACTCGAAGAAGAAGAAGAACTCGAAGAAATCGAAGAAGAAGAAGAGGAAGAACTCGAAGAAGAAGAAGAAGAAGAAGAAGAAGAAGAAGAAGAAGAACTCGAAGAAGAAGAACTCGAAGAACTCGAAGAAGAGGAAGAAGAACTCGAAGAAGAAGAAGAAGTAGAACTCGAAGAAGAAATCGAAAAACTCGAAGAAGAAGAACTCGAAGAACTCGAAGAACTCGAAAAAGAAGAACTCGAAGAACTCGAAAAAGAAGAACTCGAAGAACTCGAAAAAGAAGAACTCGAAGAACTCGAAAGAGAAGAACTCGAAGAAGAAGGAGAACTCGAAGAAGAAGAACTCGAAGAAGAACTCGAAGAAGAACTCGAAGAACTCGAAGAAGAACTCGAAGAAGAACTCGAAGAACTCGAAGAAGAACTCGAAGAACTCGAAAAAGAACTCGAAGAACTCGAAGAAGAACTCGAAGAACTCGAAGAAGAACTCGAAGAACTCGAAGAAGAACAAGAAATAAAAAGCAATATGATTTTGATATTTTATTTTCCAAAAAAGGGGCGTAGCCCAGGGCGCGCAGCGCCCGCGCCAAAGGCGCAGCGCCGCAGGCCAAGGCCCCCGGCGTAGCCGGGCCGGCGCAGCCGGTGGGCTTGTTTCTAAAAAAATTCACTACGTGTTTAAGAATTTTCTCAGAATGTTTCGTTCAGTGTTAACATGAACACAATTGTCAAAATTCATCGTCTTTTCTATATTTGAAAACGTTTCTCTCTACATGTATACAAGGATTTTCTCAGAATGTTTCGCTCAGTTTCAAAAAGAACACAATTGTCAAAATTCATCGTCTTTTCCATATTCTTAAAAAAAAAAAAAAAAAAAAATCTCTGCAAGTGTTTAAGGGCTTTCTCAGAATTTTTCGTTCAGTGCCATGTGCTGAATTGAAAATTTCGCTCCATAATACTATGACATCTTGATTTCCCTTTGACGTCTTCACTAGGCCGACTTCCATCTTCAAACTAGGTAAAAACACCGTCGATTTTCATCTTCACACAGGGCAAAAATACCGTCAATTTCCATCTTCATACTATGCACAAATATAGTCGATTTCCATCTACACACTAGGCAAAAATAACGTTGATTTTCATGTTCACACTAGGCAAAACTGCCGTCGATTTCCATCTTCACAGTAGGCAAAAATACCGTCGATTTCCATCTACACACTAGGCAAAAATAACGTTGATTTCCATGTTCACACTAGGCAAAACTACCTACGATATCCTCCTTCATACTAGGTAAAAATGACGTCGATTTACATATACACACTAAGCAAAATTACCGTTGATTTTCATGTACACAGTAGGCAAAACTATCGTCGATTTCCATCTTCACACTAGGCAAAAATACCGTTGATTTTCATGTACACACCAGGCAAAACTGCCGTCAATTTCCATCTTCACACTAGGCAAAAATACCGTCGATTTCCTCCTTCATACTAAGCAAAAATAACGTTGATTTCCATGTTCACTCTAGGCAAAACTACCGTTGATTTCTATCTTCACACTAGGCAAAAATGCCGTCGATTTTCTCCTTCATACTAGGCAAAAATTACGTCGATTTCCATCTTCACACTTGGAAAAATGCCGTCGATTTTGGTTTTCTATGTCGATGTCTTACATTTGGAAGAAAAATCGTATATTTCTTGTTCTGTTCGCGAAAATACCGTCAAAATTTCCTCACGTGAACTTCCTTCACACATGACAAATATACAGTGGATATTTTTTCCCCAAAAACCCGTAAAGTCCCTAGAGATAATAAGAAAAAACATAAAAATACAAATAGAATTAATAAAGAAAAAATAAAGGTATAAATAAAAATTAAATCACATAAAACGCAATATGTAAATAAGTAAACAAATAAATAAATAGATCAATAAAATTATTAAACAAAATAAAAAATTTATCCCTACACTGCCGTATTCTTGCGGCTTGTTACATGATATTTTTTAGCTTGGGGTAAAAGCATAATCATTACTTCATTTAATTTTTGTCTTGCCAAAACGATGCTTAGTATCTAATTGGTATAGTAAAAAATTGCCATGCTTATGCATACTGTTGTTTTGGAAAAATAATGTGAAATATTGGAATAATTTGAGTAAAAATGGGCTATTGGCAACTCGACGGCAGTGCTAGAATATGATTGGTTAAATTATGTCGTCATACTGAATTTAGATCTTGACTAATTTCGAGGGGAATATGCTGTTGAAAAACGAACATGCCTCTTTTGAATTATATATATATACATACATATATATGTATATATATATATATATATATATATATATATATATATATATATATATATATATATACACATACATATCACCCCTATCCTCCCGAAATAATGATTTATTGTGAAAATGAAACGTCAGGACCCGATACTCATGAATAAAAATTCATATAAATACCTTTCCATCAAATAAATAAAGTATTTCACTGTAATACGTTATGATACTGCAGAACACGACAAAGAAATAATAATGGAATATTAGACGGAAAAGTAAAGAGAGGAAACCAAACGAAATGAGGGGTTGAAAAGAGGGTCGGCTTTCAGCGACTACAGCACTATCTCCCTGCGAAGACAGTGGTGATAATCGGCGGCACTGTTGCCACTTTGTGGGATTTTCCCACAGATCTGTGGGACAAATGATCTGACGTGGGACTGTTTGTGGGGAGACCAATTTTGTTCTTAATTTGTGGAATTTTTTGTGGGAATCCATACAGTTTGTGGGAAATTCTATGGGATCAACAATTAGTCAGACAAATAACTAAGATTCTCCATAAATAAGAGAATTTGAAAAAGTATTGTTTGAATCAGTCAGTTTTAAATACTGGAACTAATTCTGTGGTACATAATATGGGTAAGCTGGGAATGGGGTTGATCATAGTTTGGTCCGTTTCATAACTTACGCGTCCTGGACGTGTCCATCTGACTCCATCACTCGTTTAGTATAATTATCGATCAGTGGGAGGCTCTAAAGCTTCATTTTGACCTGAGTGCTTCCAAAGAACGTTGTTACACTGCGAAAACCCTGCCTGATGCATACAGAGATGACCAGAATAAATTGTATTTATTGTTTGTCAGAAAAACTCTGAAAGAAATAGTTAGTGTTAATAAGATTTTCCAGTCGCAAACTGCAGATGTCACAAAAGTAACACAGGATCTCATTGCAATGTATCGTAATCTAATGAACATTGTAGTAAATGAAAAGCACTTGTCAAAATGTTCTGATGAAAACCTACCCAAACTTAAATTTCTGGATCATGTTGTGCCATGTGAGGCAATGAACTTTGGATATGAGTTCACCACATATGCATCTGCTTGTTCTTTAACTGTAGCTCAAGTTCACTATATCAGAGAGCGGTGTAAGGAGTTTGTGGTTGAACTCATAAAACAAGTTCAGATGCGCTTACCTGATAATATTGAGATACTTATGATGTTGAAAAATTTCCATCCTTCCATTGCCACATCGCAGATTAAAGACCCTGTTGCTCTGATTGGTGCTAGGTATCGGTCTACCTTTGAGGATCTAGATGGTCTTGAAAATGAATGGAGTTCAATGTGTCTTCAGCAGTGGCCTAAAAGTTGCTTGGGTAATGTAGTAAGTTTTTGGACTGAGGTAAATGAAAGGGAAAATTCTGCAGGACAAAAAATGTTCCCAAACATTTCAGGCCTCGTACTGGCATTATTGTCCCTTCCATTTTCAAATGCCTCAGTAGAAAGAATTTTCTCTCAAATGAATGTTGTTCACTCGAAACTGAGAAATCGTCTAAAGGTTAGGTCGGTAGAGGCATTGTTGCAGATAAGGTATGGGTTGGTTCATTATTATCAGTCGTGTGTAAACTTTCAGCCCACTGATGACATGATAAGAAATTTCGGTGCTAAAGGTTCTAGAGAGGAGGAGGAGAATGTCATTAATCTTGATTTAATGCAGTAAGAAACTGAGACTGTAGGTAACCATAAACCTAATTATTGTCATTATGATGTTTGTATTGCAAAGTTTTGGTTGGCCTACTGTAGCTGCAGGCTGTCTACAGAACAGTCATAATGGAAAGACCTAGTTTTTAAGTTTATATAGTTGTTAAATATTAAGTAACTGCTTTTTTTTGTAAGGAAAATGTTTAATTTTCTTCATCAATAATAAATTTATATGAAATAATGCTGTATTAATTTTGTGGGAATTTTTGTGGGATTTTAATTTCAGTTTGTGGAAATCTGTGGGGAAAAAATCTTTAATCTGTGGGAATTCGCCTCTACAAAAGTGGCAACACTGGTCGGCGGTACATTAAAGCAGTTATTGATGTACTTCTCTATACAGCATGTCAAAATGTTGCCCAGAGAGGGCACAGAGAAGGGGATGAATCCGACAATCGAGGAAACTTTTTGGAATTACTTAATGTGCTAGCCAAGTATGATCATACAGTTGCAAAAAATGTTAACGGTCCGGGGAATGCAAAATATACTCACCATGATATACAGAATGAATTATTTGAAATAATGGCAGGTGTGATCAGAAAGGAGATACGTGATGAGGTGAAACAAGCAGTGCACTTTGCCATCATGGTGGACAAAACGAAGGATATAGAGAAGAAGGAGCAGATCTCTTTTGCTGTGAGGTATCTCCATGATCAGGAACTTCATGAAGAATTCTTGGATTTTCACACCATCTGAAGGCCTTGATGCAGAATCGTTACTCCAGAAGATAAAAGAAACTTTAGCCAAATTTGAAATTGACCACAATACCTGTGTCGGTCAGTGCTATGATGGAGCGGCAGTTATGTCGGGTTGCACCAATGGGGTCCAAGAAAGATTCAGAAGAGATGTTTCACAGGCTGTATACATCCACTGCTATGCTCATAAGCTAAACCTCGTTTTAGTTGACTGTGTAAACAATATAAGGTCAACCTCTGAGTTTTTCGTCACCATCCAAGCACTGTACAATTTTTTTCTCCTCGTCGGTGGTGTATCGGGAATTTCTAAAATTCCTAAAGGAGCTGAACCCAGAAAGACCACATATAGAACTCAAACGGTTATCGGGGGGGGGGGGGCACGATCTTTTGAAGTGCCTGAAGAGCATGGAAGTTTCTAGTTAATTAATCAACGGTTCAATATTTAACCCATTCAACTCCGATGACAAGATGTCTTGTCATTTGGTCAAATAAAACAAAAAATCATAAAACACCAAAATGTTTGATCAAACACCAGAAAAATATGACGTCAATCCTCGCTTCGCTCGCAGCGAAGCGAGGACTGACGTCATATTTTTCTGGTGTTTGATCAAACATTTTGGTGTTTTATGATTTTTTGTTTTATTTGACCAAATGACAAGACATCTTGTCATCGGAGTTGAATGGGATAATTACCGAAGAACCATGAATTTTTCCACTGGTAAGTCCACAGTGGAGATAATATTTGATAGAATTTTAAGGGTATTCTAGAAGCTGTAAGAGTGCAGAACAGATCTTCCGGTAGATTGAATAATGAAGTGTTTAAGAAGGAAGAACCCCTTAAATGGACTGTATTTCCCTTGTTGAGTTATACGGGAAGGAAGGTATGCTCGTGGTGACCTGTCTTTGTATCTCTCAGCATCAATTTTTTTCTTAAAATCTTGAATAGTGTTTGCACACACTGTTTCTTTGTCTAACTTGTTCCAAGTATCTATCACTCTGCGTGGGAAGCTATTTTTTTTTTCTTTAGATCTCTTCTGTAATTATCTTTTTTTTTTTTCATGTCCTCTTGTTTCTCCATTGTTCCATTTCAATAAATCATGATGCAGTGATTGTTTGCAATTTTGGTAAAGGTTTGATGAAGTGCTTGGTTCAAGAAATTATAAGGTGAAGGTTCAAATTTTGGGAAGTATAATTTGGAAAAGACATGCAGATCAAATAAGTCTTTGATTTGTGGGTGATTTTGGCCAATCTAAGAGTAACCATTCAATTGATACTTCCATAGATAACTCTTCAGTTAGAGTAGTTTCTAGTAATCCAATGTTTGATTCATCTGTGACAGAAGATAATACTAGTTTAGAACCTTCATGAGATAACCTTGTAAATAATAACCTAGATTATTCAGAGCACAAAAAAAAAAAAAAAAATGTTCCAGTTGCATCTGTAGACCACCTGATGGGTTGGATTTGTAACTATAAGTCATGTGTTTACTAACAGGGGAGAAATGTAGTGTTTAGTGACCCTCCTGTGACTTGGTGAATCATTTTGTCATGTGGGTAAAAGTAAGGTGATGAGATGTACAAGGGGTGAAAGTGGCAGTAGACTGGAAGTGAACATTAAGGGAGAGCGACTGGAGGAAGTGGATAGTTTTAGATACTTGGGTGCAAGTGTAGCAGGAAAAGGTGGAGTGAAAGTGGAGGTAGAATGTAGATTGAGAGAAGCGAGTAAATGCCTTGGTGGATTAAAGAGTGTAATGAGGAATAGACATTTAGGAATGGATGCGAAGAGGAGACTGTATGAAGGAGTGATTGTGCCAACAGCACTGTATGGGGCAGAAACGTGGAACATAAGAGAAGAAGAGAGAAGGAGTTTGAATGTGTTTGAGATGAGGTGTCTGAGAAGTATGGTGGGGGTTACTAGGCTGGATAGAGTGAGAAATGAGGAGGTGAGGAGGAGAACAGGGGTGAAAAAGGATTTGGGAGATAGGGTTGATGAAAGAATATTAGGATGATTTGGACACATGGAAAGAATGAGTGAAGAAAGACTAGTAAAAGAGGTATGGAAGGCAGATGTGGAGGGAGTGAACATGAGGGGACGTCCTAGGATGAGGTGGATGGATGGGGTGAAGGGGGCTTTGGGGAAGAGGGGAATGTCTGTTGAGGAAGGAAGGGAGAGGACGGAGGACAGAGGTGAGTGGAGAATGGTTGTATATGGATGATGTTGTGATTGCATGAGGAGGAATGGGCGGGGGAGGGTAGTATGTGTGAGTAAATTTTGATGCAGCCCGAAGGGATTTCTCCCCGTCCTCTCCTTGTATGCAAGGGGGGACGGAGGGGGGTCGCCGATTCAATGAAGCGGCCTTGCTGTGGATGTGCTGTGTCTTGCGACACTGCTTCTGACCCAGGGCGGTGGGCAAGGTGCAGGGATGACCCATCATCCAGGAGGTGCTCAGATGAGAGGGAGGGTGGGAGGGGTGTGGAGTGTATTTAGGGATGAAATGGGTGGGAGTGTTTTTATGCCTTTCCCTTTTTGGCTACCTCCCTTGAAAGGGGGAAAAAGCCTTGGTATATGTGTATGTATGTCTGAGATCATATTTTTGTTTTGTACAGAGATCCTAACTGAGCAGTCATAAAGATATGCTAAGGACCTATCGGTTGCTATTAAGCACTCTCCATCAACCCCATAAACTTAATAAGTTTAATGGAAAATAGAAAGAAATGGAAGTTTGAGGAAATACTAAAAGTTACGAGGCAGTGCAGAAAAAAAAAAAAAAAAGAGAGAATGTGACAGTAAAAATATACCAGGAAATAATAAGGAAAATGAATGGCTGAATAAATACTGTAAGAAGATAGAGGACACGAGAAAGAGAATGGTGTATAATTTAGGATTCATTAGCATAGTTGGAAATAAGAAATCTTCATCAAATTTTTGCGGAAGACCACTACACACACACCAATCAAGGATGGCATAAACCAATGTTTGAGAGCTTTATGAGAATCTGATATTTATTTCTACAGCAAATAACTTTTCCATTTAGCTTGAACTCACCCCACCCTTCTTCCCTAACCTAAGGGTTGGTGGGAAAACAAGTAACATTCCCCAGAAATACCACCAGAAACTTATATAAAAACTGGTGGTTTTTTATATCCTTGTGCATTAAACTATCTCTAGTCAATCTATCATAACCTGTCCCTACAAGTCACTCTCTTCAAATATTCTGGTGCTTTCCAGTCATCCATACTCTCTAGCTCTCACATCCACCAATAGTAAACAGAATCAGATACCTGTTGCAATTTACCACTATTAAATCCTTCAAATGGTTCTGAAATGACAGAAGATAAAAAAATATATATAAAATCTATCCCAAACACCACCCTGTATATATATATATATATATACACATATATATCCACCTACAAATTGCATTGAGCAAAAACCAGCTCAGAGTAGCCCCAGTTCAGTTACAAACATCCAAGCTGGCCTTTACATACCCAGAAACCAAACAGGATAAACAATTGTGGCCTTATAGACCTCCCATTACTAGAAGCAATCATACAAGCCAATATATAAGGCCTTTAGAAAAATAACAATAAAATACTAAATAAATAATAATAATAATAATAACAAGAATACATAAGTGAATAAAATTGAAAATAATAATGATTATAACAAATAATAATAATACAGTAAACTTTCATGAAAAAGTTCACCATCGAGGAAGCTACAATATACATTGCCTTAACAAAGACTCAAAGAAATTCTCTCTCAAGCGGTACTTAGGAAGAACAAATACTATCAAAACAGCTGCAACACCATGCACAAATTCTTGTTGCCACAAATAATAACAAAACAATCCCGTTCAACATCCAGCTGCCCAGGATGTAACACTTCACCCCATACCATACAACACGTAATGGAAGACTGCATTATACACAATCATGCAAGCAAACTACACAACATACCCTCTATAAAGGATTTGTGGGAAAACCCAGTTTCGGCTGTGGCTTTCCTTGGGGAGACGGGACTGCTCAGACAGACAGTCTAGGGAAAGACAACAACAACAACAAACATCTTAGATTTATTCTTCAACAACAATGAGTATGTCATCATATGCCAACTAATATCACTCTTGGAAAAAAAAATCTTTAAAATGTGGGTGCTGTATCTCCAGGAATTCAATGAACACTGCTGAATAGATTATTGTAGTTATATTTACAGTAACACAAATTACAAATAACAATGGCATATACTCCAGCCAACTTTGCACTATGCTAAGGTAAACAGAACTGTATCCGCCATAACATTTCATGCTACTCTCTTATATTCTCGATGGTTTTTAGTAAATACAAGAACATGTGTGCACTTTATGGAACAATCAAGACTTTAATTATGAACAAGCAAAAATGTAATTACACAATAGGCCAATCCTAGATCACTTAAGCAACTGGACAACTGTGAGTGAACCAATTATTTCAAATGAGAGTATGGGTGCATGACGATTCATAAACCAAACAGGTCAATAACAGTATATCAATACTTAATAACTCAACGTACAATAATACAGAGAAGTTAACTCACTCGGGTCACACTGAGGAGGCCCCTCACCAGCGTGGGTCACACAAAAAATGCGATAAACTTTTCGTGGGGGAAATGTAAGTTTCTACATGATATCTGAAACAAGTCCCTCGTAAGAAAACTGAAAATTTTTCTGAGAATGCTGTACGGCACAGATCACACTAGGAATGACTCTCCACCGTGGGTTACCATGTGTCGTTTGAGAGAACGCTTTCTTGAGAAAGCTGCAATGCACAAGTCGCACTTGAAAGGCTTTACACCAGTGTGGGTCACCACATGATATTTCAGAGCACTCTTTTGTGAGAAAGCTGCATTGCAAAGGTCACATTTGAAAGGCTTCTCTCCAGTGTGGGTCATCACATGACATTTGAGAACACTCTTTTGTGAGAAAGCTGCATCGCACATGTCACACTCGAAAGGCTTCTCACCAGTGTGTGTCATCATGTGTCGTTTGAGAACTATCTTTGTTGAGAGAGATGCATCGCACAGGTTACATTTGAAGGGTGTCTCTCCAGTGTGGGTCATAATGTGATATTTGAGAGAATGCTTTGTGGAAAAAGCTGCATTGCACAGGTCACATTTGAAAGGCTTCTCTCCCATGTGGGCCATGATGTGATTTTTGAGATGACTCTTTCGTGAGAAAGCTACCTCACACAGGTCACATTTGAAAGGCTTTTCTCCAGTGTGGGTCATCATGTGATATTTGACATTACCCTTACGTGAGAAAGCTGCATCACACATATCACACTGGAAAGGTTTCTCTCTAGTGTGGGTAATCATGTGATGTTTGAGAGCATTTTTTGTTGAAAAAGCTGCACTGCAAAGGTCACACTCGAAGGGTTTCTTTCCCATGTGGTTCATTGCATGATATTTGAGGGAACTCTTTTGTGAGAAAGCTGCATCACACAGGTCACACTTGAAAGGCTTCTCTCCAGTGTGGGTCATCAAGTGATATTTGAGAGCAGTCCTTCCCGAGAAAGCTGCATCACACAGGTCACACTTGAAAGGCTTCTCTCCAGTATGGGTCACTATATGTCGTCTGAGAGAACTCTTTTGTGAGAAAGTTGCATCGCACAGGTCACATTGGAAAGGCTTCTCTGTAGTGTGGGTTACCATATGTTGTTTGAGAGAACTCTTTTGTGAGAAAGTTTCATCACATAGGTCACATTGGAAAGGCTTCTCTCCAGTGTGGGTCACCATGTGTCGTTTGAGATCACTTTTACGTGAGAAAGATTTGTCACAAAGGTCACATTTGAAAGGCTTTTCTCCAGTGTGTGTCATCATGTGATCTTTGAGAGCACTCTTTCTTGAGAGAGCTGCATTGCATAGGTCACACTTGAAAGGTTTCTCTTCAGTGTGGGTCATCGCGTGTTGCTTGAGAGAACTCTGTAATGAGAAAGTTGCATCACACTGGTCACATAGGAAAGTCTTCTCTCCAGTGTGAGTAACCATGTGTCGTTTGAGATTATTCTTTACTGAGAAAGCTTTATCACACAGGTCACACTTGAAAGGCTTCTCTCCAGTGTGAGTCTTCATGTGTCTTTGAAGAGTTGTATTTCTTGAGAAAACTGCATCACACAGGCCACACTTGAAAGGGTTCTCTCCAGTGTGAGTCATTACATGTTGTTGAAGAGTTACCTGTCTTGAGAAAGCTGCATCACACAGGTCACATTGGAAAGGTGTCTCACCAGTATCCACCATTGCGTGATATTTAAAATAACTTGTACGGTCTGAATGCAGCAGACACCACACACGATTATCTTCATCATATGATGAATATATGGAATCTTCCAAGGAAATACTGATATTTACCCTTCATCCTGAAAGAATATAGAAAGAATCCAACATCTAATTTTTTGAGAGCATGTATTAGTAGTAACACGAGTGTATATAAATACAGTGGGGTATTAACCAGAATGCAGTAGAAAGAAACAATTTGTACTAAAGGAGAAGCTTAACAGAAGAAGAGAGAAATAGAAGGTTGAGCAAATACTAAAAATATGAGGTTGTAGAGTTGTGGGGAAAAATGAAAAGACTGCAACATTAATGATTAATAACAAAATGCTAAAGAAAATGAGTTGTTGAATAAATATTGCAAACAAATAGACTGAGAAAAAGAGATCGGTGTACGTTGTAGGATACAATAGCATAGTTGTAAATAAGAATTTTTTTTTATCAAAATTTTGCAGACCACTACACACATACACACCAATCAAGGATGTCATAAATCACCATTGCCTCCCCTTCACTGCTACAATCTCAGGGTTGATTGTATGTATATATGTATGTGTATGTGTGTGTATATATATATATATATATATATATATATATATATATACATATACATATATATATATATATATATATATATATATATATATATATATACACATATATCCTTGTGTGAGAAGTAGGCTAAATTACTTCAAGTCAATCTAAACTTGTTCCTACACCTTGGATAGGTAGGAACAAATGAATGCAAGAACAAGGCAATCGGTCGAAGTAGAGTCTTGAGTTATATTTATTCAGTGAAAACAGCCACTTCAAATGAGTTGTAAATAATTTGCGTGAATGTTTGTGCCCCGTAAATCAACATATGATTTAATGCTTTATGCGAGTCGATGAATAAATATCATAAAGAAAAATAAACAAATAAGTATATAAATAAATAATGGAGGGTACAATAGCACAAACGATCGGAAATAAGAAATATTTGTATTTTTCTAAGAGACATGCACTTAATAATCAAGAATGTCAGAAATCAATGTTTGTGTGATTCCTTTCCTTGTTTTCATTTGTCAGGGAACATCTTTGACCCCCGCCCCACCCTCCACATACAGGATTGGCAAGTGAATGAATGAATTTTGGCAGAAATTGAGGACCATAATCAAAACTACGAAATGTTTATATCAATCATCTTAACTGGGGGAAGAATAACCTAGTCAGTCGAACCTTACCTACCTATATCTAGGTTAGGTTACACTCAACCCTCACCCTACAGTTTCATCAACAAGGAACATGATGGGAGTAGTCTGTTGAGTTTTGGTTATTCAGTCACTTGAAAGTAATTAAAGTTATTTTTCGTGAAAACTTATTTGTGCCAGTCGCAATCTTACTCGTAAATCACGAGAAGACATCATAAGCCTACTTTTTTGTTAGGTTATGGAGAATGACGGGTCAATTTATTGATTCACCCAACTATAGAACTTGATATCTGGCTCATGTGTTCCTAGTGATAAATGTTGTGAGATGAACGATGGTGTACTTCATTCCTGCGCAAATACGTAGTTTTTAAGATATTAAATATGAAAGATATGGAATTTGGTCTACCTCTCCTCCCGAACGTTCTGGGGAGAAATGTGGGAAAACGCGGTTTTTGGGTGAGGAGGAACAATAAATGGAGTAATGCGGGTTGGCAAAACATAAAATCATGAGAAAAACACATACGAATCTAATGTAAATACAATAATTTCACCCTTGTTGGCGGGAGTGCGCCGTGTTTTCGGGTTTATACATGGCAGCCATTTTGTGGTTTACATGCGGCAGCGAGGAATCGCTAAATATCTAGCTATAATCGCTAAATTTGGCGAAGCCCACTCCGGGCACGCATTGGCTTACCTCTCTTCCTGAACGATCTGGGGGGACCTGTGGGAAATCGGGGTTTTGGGGTGGGGAGGAATAACAAATGGAGTAATGCGCGTTGGCAAGAAGATATAAACATGAGAATAACACATAAGAAATGCATGGAAATACAATATTTTATCCCGTTGTTGGAAGGAGTGTGCAGTGTTTTGGGGTAAATCAGTGGCAGCCACGTTGTGGTTTACAAGCGGCAGCGATGAATCGATAAATATTTTGCCATATTCGCTAAATTTAGCGAAGCCCACTCAGGGCGCGCAAAAGTTGCTAATCTTACAATAGGAAATAAATAGTGAGCCTCATAAAGAAAGTGTCTGCATGACTTTTCCGCCATTTCATAACATCGGAAAAAGAGATTGGTATATAATGTACGATACAATAGCATTGCTCGAAACAAGAAATCTTTATCAAAACATTGCAACTTCAGGGTTGGTGGGAAAACAAGTAACATTCTCCAGAAATACCATTAGAAACCTGTCAATTGTATATATATATATATATATATACATATATATATATATATACATATATATATATACATATATATATATATGAATAATTCGCTAGTGGACAGCGACATCAATCATACAATCCATGACCGTCGCGCAGAGGATTCGAACCACCGCCTATAGACTCAAGAGAGTCCACAGCACCCGCCTTTAACCACTCGACCACAGACGTTAAAGGCGGGTGCTGTGGACTCTCTTGAGTCTATAGGCGGTGGTTCGAATCCTCTGCGCGACGGTCATGGATTGTATGATATATGTATATATATATATATATATATATATATATATATATATATATATATATATATATATATATATACGAGAAATAATGGAAGAATTACTGCCTTAACGTTTCGACCCTTAGGGTCTTGATCACAAAGCTTTGTGATCAAGACCCTAAGGGTCGAAACGTTAAGGCAGTTAAATTCTTCCATTATTTCTCGTATATTTTCCCCGCCTTCAGTTACATTTGTCATAGTTTAAATCAATATGTGCATATATACATACATATATATATATATATATATATATATATATATATATACATATATACATATATACATATATATATTGTAAGTGTATTTGGGCAGGAGTTTTTCTCTAATGCATATATCATTAGAAGTGATGGCTAGTTGTGCCTTAATTATTTTCTTAAAGGTATTTTCCATATACCTTATTATAGATTTGTTACTTAGAAAGAAAGGAAATTTATGACTTGGCTGTATGTAGTCATATTAGCTAGATCGCGATTTTGGGTTCAAGACCCTTCTTCAGTGGCTATAGGGATGTTCTTTTTTTATCAAGATAAGTATTAATCCGATGAGTCTAGTTAAAGTTCTAAGATTTATACTAGAGTTTCTTACTTGATAATCACTGTGGTATAATCACCTGGTATTTCGGGCAGTGACGAAATGTCACGTGCACTGAAGAGCCTCCGGGTTCATGTTGTGACGGAATGTGGCATGAATGTGGTTACAGCGTTTTGACTCATATTTGCACTAGTGGCGTTTTGTCTCATATTTGCGCTAGTGGCGCTTTGTCTCGTATTGGCGTTTGTGGTGTTATGCCTCATGTTTGTATCTGAAACGGTTTGTCTCGTGCTTGGAAGGGCTCTAAGGTCGTCTGCTTGTATATTTAAATTTGGGCTTAACTCTTTAATATACAATGCTTCTAAAATTGGGAGGCGTCTATCGTCAGTACCGACAATATGTATATATATATAATATATATATATATATATATATATATATATATATATATATATATATATATATATATATATATATATATATATACACATATATGCATGGGGGTGATTGGAGTGCATGCATCCTAGGCTAAGTTTTAATCCTAAGTCCTAGTGATATATAGCTTTTGCTTCCTAAATGCTTGCATGCTACCTTCATATGGTCCCCCTGTTTCATACAGAATGCATGCAAGTGACTGAGTAACCGATGGTATATTCAGTTCCTGCTACCTCGTAGGATGTCAAATTGGGAGAGGAATGACAGCAGCCGGGAGACTCTTGGGGAGTGATGGTCGGAGACCCTGTCTAGGGCATGGGCGAGTGGCTTGTGGTCTGTAAGGATAACGAAAGGCCGGCGAGGTGATTATTCCATTATTATTGGAATAGTACCCATTTATGCTGTTCCTTCATTTTCTTTAAGGTAAATGAGGAATGACAGCTGCCGGGAGACTCTTGGGGAGTGATGGTAGGAGTGGCTTGTGGTCTGTAAGGATAACGAAAGGCCGGCGGGGTGATTATTCCATTATTATTTGAATAGTTCCCATTTATGCTGTCCCTTCATTTTCTTTCTCTTGTTTGCTCCATGGTTTCTTGGAAGGTTATATGGTAAGGTTTCCGGCACTTTTCCATGTCATACCTTGCAAGGCAGCAGGGGGTTTGGATTCAGAGTTGTCCTTCTCTTAGCCTTTGTCTGAAGAGGCATACCCAACAAGACAGCAGGGAGTTTGTGTTCAGAGTTGTCCTCCTAGAAGGACAACTCTGAGTTTGTGTTCAGAGTTGTCCTTCTCCTAGAAGGACAACTCTGAACACAAACTCCCTGCTGTCTTGTTGGGTATGCCTCTTCAGACAAAGGCTAAGAGAAGGACAACTCTGAATCCAAACCCCCTGCTGCCTTGCAAGGTATGACATGGAAAAGTGCCGGAAACCTTACCAAATAACCTTCCAAGAAACCATGGAACAAACAAGAGAAAGAAAATGAAGGGACAGCATAAATGGGAACTATTTAAATAATAATGGAATAATCACCCCGCCGGCCTTTCGTTATCCTTACAGACCACAAGCCACTCCTACTATCACTCCCCAAGAGTCTCCCGGCAGCTGTCATTCCTCTCCCAATTTGATACTCGAATTAAGTATATCAAGGGAGAGGATAATCAGGTGGCCGACGCCTTGTCTAGAATCACATCCAGCATCCTCCCTGACCACAACATAGACTACACACGCATCGCCGCATCTCAGAATAACGACGGTGAACTACGCCCCCTACGTATGCACGACACCTCATCCTTACAGCTAAGACAGCTTCCTAACAACCCCGTACCATTGTGGTGTGACGTCTCCACAGGCAAACCCCACCCGTACATCCCCGCCTGTCACTGTAAGGATGTCTTCTCCTCCTTCCATGACCACAGTCATCCGGGCATCCGCGCGACACAACGCCTCATCACGGATCGAGTCGTCTGGTCAGGGATCAACAAGGATGTCAGACAATGGACCCGGACCTGCCTCCCCTGTCAGACGGCCAAGGTTACGCGCCACGTCAACGCACCACTCCAGCGTTTTCCTACACCCATGGCACGTTTCCAGTCAGTCCATGTAGACATTGTGGGCCCCCTTCCGCCTTCTCGCGGCATGCGTTACCTCCTTACGTGTATCGACAGGTACACCAGGTGGCCAGAAGCGATCCCCCTTCCAGATATATCCGCCGAGACGACTGCCCGTGCTTTCCTCTCCGGTTGGGTATCCAGATTCGGCGCACCTCACATCATTGTCACCGATAGGGGCCCCCAGTTCGAATCTGACCTATGGTCCAGCCTCCTCAAGTTCCTTGGCACCAAACGCAACCGGACTACCGCTTACCACCCCCAAGCCAATGGACTCGTGGAACGGTTCCACCGCCAACTGAAGGAGTCGCTAAAGGCACAACCCTCATGCGACTGGGTCGACGCCCTTCCCCTGGTGCTTCTCACGATCCGCGTCACGCCAAAGGTCGACAACGACGTTTCCCCATCTCAGCTACTTTACACTGAGAACCTTCGCCTCTGTGAGAATCAACACCGTGTGAGATCGAAACCTTTATTGGTACGACGTTTCGCTTGTTACAGCTGATAACCTCTCCCAGTTCCTTCCCCGTCGGCCTATATGTACTAAAGTGTTTGCCATATGTCTGTACTTGAAAAAGCTATAACAAGCGAAACGTCGTACCAATAAAGGTTTCAATCTCACACGGTGTTGATTCTCACAGTCTTGTCGGCTTTTGCCTTTGTGTTTCAACCTTCGCCTCCCTGGAGAAATTGCCACGCCTGCCGTCGGCGATCCTGAACGTCACGCCCTCCTCCAACTCATCAAGGAGACATTCGCCAACACCCGTCCAACCCCCCTCCCTCGTCCACCACAACCACAGCCGGAGCACCTTCCCCGGCCCTGTCTACGTGATTACGTCTTCCTCAGGCGAGACTCCAAACGAACTCCTCTTCAACGCCCATACGATGGCCCCTTCCGAGTCCTCAGCAGATCAACAAAACACTTCGCGATCAACCGAGATGCCAAACCGGATCGCGTCTCCATCGACAGCCTCAAACCGGCCCACCTCCCCATCACTACCCCTACCAAACCTCCAGGGCCACTACAATACCTCTTACAACATGGTCCTAACCCCATCCTCACCACCGAACCAAGTCATTCCCCACCCCCCGAAACACTCCCCTCCTGCCCCTAACTCCCCACCACCACAGCACCTGCAGCAGCCTCCCCAAACTCACACAGATCACACGTACGCGACGGCGAACCCTTATCCTTCTCCCATCCCACACCCTTCTACAACTGTTCCCGGCACCCCCCAAGATCCCCCCACCCCCACTCTACCATGCAATGCAACAATTCTCACCCAACCTTATGTCTCCACAGCTCCATACTCAACCGACCTCCCCCTCGCCAGGCCTCCGACCTCGACCACACCACCCTGCACTCGAGCCCCCCTCCATCAAGGCCCTCCTTTCTTCAGACATTCTGCGTGGCATCCATCCAACCCAGGTGCCTTACCTGCTCTCATCATCTTAACGGCTGCTTTCGCTTCATGCTTCACAGCACGATACACTTTATACACTTCAGCAGCCATTATTTTGCCATCTCGAGATGATCAAGCTAGGCATATTAATGACAATAATGGTCCGGCACTACTACAAGCAACAATTTTATATTTATTTGTGGCAGTGTGCCATTCAACTGCATTTTTCCTGTGCCGCCAACTTCCACATCACTACAGTGCAAAATGCATGACAACAGCACATACAAAAATAAATAATATGAACTCTTAAAATGCCTGCAGTACTACATCTGAAAAGACCAGGAGGCACAAAATAACAGTATTGGAAACAAAAAAGAGGCATCAGAAGCTGATTTATGTGTAACAGATGAGGAGAGTAAAAATATGTCAAATCACGAGAGAAATAGGTCCCACATACTCTGACCAGGTTTAATCACCAGACACACAAGACCCAAAACACTCAATCAACCCCACTCATTTTTTTTTCTATCCTACAATTACACTAACCAAAAGCAAAATAGAGGATCATGAAAACAGAATCAATGGCAGTAAAAAAAAAAAAAAAAAAAAAAAAAAAAAAAAAAAACCATGTCCATACAAAGATTTTATATATATATATATATATATATATATATATATACTTATATATATATAATGTATATATATAATATATATATATTATCTACATATACATATGTATATATATATATAATGTATATATATATTATTTACATATACATATGTATATATACATATATATGTATATATATATTCATATATACATGTATATATATATCAAGGAAAACACCAAAGGAAAATCACAAAAAATCTAGACCTATTTCATGGCATACAAGTGGAATACACACATGCACACATATATATCCACTCACAACTCGCATAGAGTAATAATCAGCTTAGAGTAGCCCCTGTTCAGTTACAAACATCCAAGTTGGCCACTACATATTCAGAGCCCTAATGCACGTCCACACGGTCGAGCACTGTTCGCCGAACACGAGGGCTTTGTTCGACAACAAGGGGCAATTTCATCGGGCAAACCATCAAACTGTCCGTTCCCGGCACCAAATGCGGGCAGTGGATGGAGGGATGACATCGCTGCCAAACACATGAGGTGAGGTGCGAGCAAAATTAGCAAACCCGCTCAGTACAGACCGAAGCTATCTTACTACCATGTCCGCACCTAGTACTAGTGTGTACTTGTCTCGACAAAACGTGCTATTGGTGTTATGCTTTTCCTCATATTTGTCTCTTGCTTTTGTATATATGGCTCCACTTTCGAAAAGCTGCTTATGTTCATTCTCATGTAACTGCAAAACAACTGTTCATTTTTATCCTGCAATTTACGTAGGATTGTCACTGAAATTCCCATTAAATCACGTCTTTGTAACCACTCCCGGCATCAGGCATGTCTCCGTGATTTCTTGTTTTTCTTTTTAATGCAGGCAGCAATTATAATGCTGTAAAGTGCTACCTTCTTTCCAAGTATGGCGGGAACCATGGTTATCATACCGCACTGAATCACTCCCTCCCAACCTCTGCTTGCGGCCAACTAACCTCCAACCACCATCGTCAGCCGTGTGGACACTTCGCGGGCAGGGTCTGCGGACTTTGCCCGGTAAGGGCAGTCTGCCAGGCACAGCTCGACCGTGTGAATGCGGCATAATAGGATTAACGTCAATGCCCTTACAGACCTCCCATTACTAGAAGCAATCATACAATCATAAGGCCTTTAGAAAAATAACAATAAAATAGTAAAAAACTAATAATGATGATTACAAGCATACATATGTGAATAAGAAAAGAGAATAATAATAATCAAACTCTCTCTCAGGAGTTACTTAAGAATAAGTACTATCAAAACAACTGCAACACCATGCACAGATTCTCCTTGGCACAAATAACAAAACAACCCCGTTTAACAAACATCTTAGATTTCTTTTTCAACAATAATGAGCAAGTCATTATATTCCAATTGATATCACTCTTGCAAAAATTTAACTAAAATATGGGTGCTGTATCTCTAGGGATTCAATAAACACTGCTGAATAGATTATCATAGTTTATTTACAGTAACACAAATTACAAGTAACAATGGCGTATACTCCAACCAACTTTGCACAATGCTAGTAAACAAAACTGTATCCATCATAACATGTCATGCTACTCTAATATTCTCGATTGTTTTTAGCAATTACAAGAAAATTCATGCACTTTCTGGAACACTGAAGACTTTAATTATGAACAAGCAAAAGTACAATTACACAATAGGCAAATCCAAGGACACATAAATAATTGCACAACTGTGAGCAAACCAATTAGCTTTTACAATTGACATTATGTGTGTGCGTGATGACTCATCAACTAAACAGGTCTATAACAGTTGATCGATACTTAATAGCTAAACAGTCATACAGAAAAATTAAATCACTCAGGTCACACTGAGAGAACCTCTCACCAGAGTCATCACACAAAAGATGAGATCAATATTTTGTGGGGAAGTGTAAGTCACTATGTGACACCTGAATAAAACCCTTTGGGGGAAAGCTGAAAAGGTTTCTTTACAGTATGGCTCAACACACGACTAAGATTACTTTCCACTGTGGGTCACCACGTGTCGTTTGAGATAATTCTTTCGTGAGAAAGCTGCATCACACAGGTCACATTTGAAAGGCTTTTCTCCTGTGTGAGTCATCATGTGACATTTGAGATTACTCTTTTTTGAGAAAGCTGCACTGCACATATCACATTGGAAAGGTCTCTCTCCAGTGTGGGCCATCACATGAACCTTAAGAGTACTCTTAATTGAGAAAGCTTCATCGCAAAGGTCACACTTGAAGGGCTTCTCTCCTGTGTGAGTCATCACGTGACGTTTGAGAGCAGCCTTTCGAGAGAAAGTTGCATTGCACAGGTCACACTTGAAAGGCTTCCCTCCAGTGTGGGTCTTCATGTGACATTTCAGAGCACTCTTTTGTGAGAAAGCTGCATCACACAGGTCACACTTGAAAGGCTTCTCTCCAGTGTGGGTCATCATGTGACATTTCAGAACACTCTTTTGTGAGAAAGCTGCATCGCAAAGGTCACACTTGAAAGGCTTCTCTCCAGTGTGGGTCATTATGTGATATTTCAGAGCACTCTTTCCTGAGAGAGCTGCATCACACAGGTCACACTTGAAAGGCTTCTCTCCAGTGTGGTTCATCATGTGATATTTCAGAGCACTCTTTTTTGAGAAAGCTGCTTCACACAGGTCACACTTGAAAGGCTTCTCTCCTGTGTGGGTCATGATGTGACGCTTGAGATTACTCTTTTGTGAGAAAGTTGCTTCACAAAAGTCACATTGGAAGGGCTTCTCACCAGTGTGGGTCATCACATGACGTTCGAGAGCAGCCTTTGTTGAGAGAGCTGCATCGCAAAGGTCACACTTGAAGGGCTTCTCTCCAGTGTGGGTCATCATGTGGTATTTCAGAGCACTCTTTTGTGAGAAAGCTGCATTGCACAAGTCACACTTGAAAGGCTTCTCTCCAGTGTGGGTCATCATGTGAGATTTCAGAGCATTCTTTTGTGAAAAAGCTGCATCGCAAAGGTCACACTTGAAAGGCTTCTCTCCAGTGTGAGTCATCATGTGATCTTTCAGAGTACTCTTTTGTAAGAAAGCTGCATCACACAGGTCACACTTGAAAGGCTTCTCTCCTGTATGGGTCATGATGTGATATTTGAGAGTAATCTTTCGTGAGAAAGTTGCATTGCACATATCACATTTAAAAAGCTTCTCTCTAGTGTGGGTCATCACATGATATTTAAGAGCACTCTTTAGGGAGAAGCCTACATCACACAGGTCACACTTGAAAGGCTTCTCTCCAGTGTGGTTCATCATGTGACTTTTCAAACCACTCTTTGTTAAGAGAGCTGCATTGCACAGTTCACACTTAAAAGGTTTTTCTCCAGTGTGGGTCATCACGTGTCTTTTGAGAGCACCCTTTCTTGAGAAAGCTGCACTGCACATGTCACATTGGAAAGGTTTCTCTCCAGTGTGGGTCATCACATGATATTTGAGAGAACGCTTTTTGGAAAAAGCTGCATTACAAAGGTCACACTTGAAGGGCTTCTCTCCAGTGTGAGTCATCATGTGGTGTTCGAGAGCACTTTTTTGTGAGAAAGCTGCATCACACTGATCACACATGAAAGGCTTCTCTCCAGTGTGGGTCATCATGTGATATTTCAGGGCACTCTTTTGTGAGAAAGCTGCATCACACAGGTCACACTTGAAAGGCTTCTCTCCTGTGTGGGTCATGATGTGATGCTTGAGATTACTCTTTTGTGAGAAAGTTGCTGCACAAAAGTCACATTGGAAAGGTTTTTCTCCTGTGTGGGTCATGATATGATATTTGAGATTTACACTTTTTTGAGAAAGCTGCATCACACTGGTCACATTGGAAAGGCTTTTCTCCAGTGTGGGACATCACATGATATTTGAGACTATAATTTTGTATGAAAGTTGCATCGCAGAGGTCACACTTGAAAGGCTTTTCTCCAGTGTGGGTCATTGCATGTTGAGGTCAGGCTTTGCTGTGAAAGCTGCATCACAGTGGCCACACTTAAAAGGCTTTTCTCTAGTGTGGGTCATCATGTGCTGTTTGAGATCATTCTTTCGTGCAAAAACTGCATCACACAGGTCACATTTGAAAGTTTCGTCTCCAGTGTGGGACATCACTTGTTATTCAAGAACACTAATTCATGAGAAATCTGCACCAAGCAAGTCATATTGGAAAAAGTTTCTCTCCAGTGTGAATCATCACATGATACTTAAGACCACTCATGAGAAGTCCCAGACTCTAGACAGGATTTTCTTTGTTATATGACATATATGCTGAATCTTCTGATACCCTTTTCCAATTAAATGTTGATATTTACCCTCGACCTGAAAGAAAATATATCATAAGTTTGACATCTAACTTTTTAAGTAACATGAGCATATACAAATACCGTGCGGCATTAACCAAAATACAGTAGGGGAAGGGGACAAACAACTCACATCATAGAAGAAATTTAAAGGAATAAGAAAGAAATAGAAGGTTGAGCAAATAATAACACTGATGTAGTTGAATAAATACTGCAAAGAGATAGAGGACATGAGAAAGATATTGGTGTATACTGTAGGATACAATAACATAGAAATAAGTAATCTTTGTCAAATTTTCATTTAGGATCACTACACACACACACACACACACACACACAAAACTAAAAAACAAATACCCCGGTAACAGAAAAGCTGCGCCAGGGAAATTATGAATATACAGAAGAACAAGAAATGGCAGAAATTATGAGCAATCATTTCAAATTGGTATTCACAATTGAGAACTCACCCACTGTGAGGGAATAAAGACAGAAATCCCCCCCAATGAAGGAAATTACTGTAACACAGAAAGAAATCAGCGACCAAATAAAAAACCTTGATGTCAGAAAATTGCATGGTCAGGATGGAGTTGTAAATTGGATACTGAAAAAATACATAGAGGAGTTAACAGATAAAATATACAACATGATCAAATGCTCACTCAAAGAAGGAAAGGTACCACAAGACTGGAAAAATGCAAATATTGTACCAATATATAAATGAAGAAACAAGGAAAATCCAACTAACTACAGACCAGTCTCCCTAACAAGCACAGTAGCAAAAATATGTAAAAAAGTTATCAAAAGTAGCATCTGGAAGAGAAAACTATACTGAATCCAAATAAATTTGGATTTAGACAAGGAAGATCATGTATTATTTCTATTAATCTCGAATAGAAGCAGATCAGGTTTGATCTGCTTCTATTCGAGATTAATAGAAATAATACAAGAGAGGGATGGAGAGGCAGACTGTGCCTATCTAGACCTACAAAAAGCATTTGATAATGTACCACACAAGAAATCAATAAGAAAAATAGAATCAATAGGTGACATTGGAGGAAAATTATTGGAGTGGTTGGAAGACTTCCTGACTGGTAGAAAAATGAGGATAGTAATTAGAGACAAATACTCGACATGGGAAGAAATGATAAGTGGTGTCCCACAAGGTTTGGTACTGGCTCCAATCATGTTTGCCATATATATAAATGACATGGATGAAGGAGTAGAGTGTTATATGAATTTCTTCGCAGATGACACAAAAATACTAAAGTAAGAATAGAGGAGGATTGTAAATCATTACAATTAGACCTGGACAAAATCTGGAAATGGACTCAAAAGTGGGAAATGAACTTCAATATCAAGAAATGTAGTATAATGGAGTTTGGAAAAAAAAAAAAAAAAAAAAAAAAAAAAAAATATAAAAAAATTATAAAATTGGTGAAGAAGTCAAAAAAGTGAACTCGGAAAGAGACCTTGGAGTAATAATCAGCAAAGACATGACACCGGGCAAACATATCAACAAAATAGTCGGAGAAACCTTCAACCTACTAAGGTCAATGGAAGTGGCATTTGACTACTGTATTTGGATGAAGAAATTATTAAAAAATTATTAGTTACATTAGTAAGACCAAAACTGGAATATGCAGCAACACTATGGACACCCAGTACTAAAAAGAATATAAAGAAATTAGAAAGAATACAAAGAGCAATGACAAAGTTGGCACCAGCTCTTTCCAAATTAACATACGAACAAAGATAGTCCAAATTGGAATTACCGACACTGGAGCAGAGAAGAGAAAGAGGAGATCTACTATCTATAGAATCATGAAAGGAATGGAAATCCTTCATAGGAATGATTTACTAAAATGGGGCAATGGAAAAACAAGAGGACACGAAAAGAAAACTCAAAAAGGATAACTATAGAAGAGATCTGAAAAAGAACAGCTTCCCACACAGAGTGCTGGATACCTGGAATAATTTACATAAAGAAACAGTGTGTGCAAACACTATTCGAGATATTAAGAAAAAATTTGATGCTGAAAGATACAAAGACGGGTCACCAGAAGCATAGGTCCCTTTCCGTATAATACAACTAGGTAAATACAACAACGAAGGATGTCATAAATCAATATTTAAGATTCATGAGAATCTAATATTTATTTCTACACCAAATAACCTTGTTTTCCATTTTGCAGTGAACCCCCCATCCCCTAATGTCAGGGTTGGAGGGAAACAAGTGACATTCTGTTGAAATACCACCAGAAGCTTATAGATAAAAATACAAATTGTTGATTATTTACATTTCTGTTTGAGAAGTAAATTACTGCTAATCAATGCATACTAACCTGTCTCTAACTACACCTAGGATATGTTAGATTCCCCACTCCCTTCCATCAAATACTAAAACGAGGCGTATGACAATTGGTGTTATACTTATTCAGTAAAAACAGCTAGTGCAAATGAGTTATAAGTAACTTGTGTGAATCTATGTGACTTGTAGCAGTCTTACAAATATATCAACAAAATATTTAAGTTTTTTGGTTATGGGATATTATACTATTTTGAGAACATTCTGATACAAAGTATATTACTTGCTAATATTTTAGAACTATGATGAAATTTACAAATACATTGAGGCATTAACCAAAGTACAGGAAGTTAAGAGAACAAACAACTTGTACCAAAGAAACTTAAAGGAAAAAGAAAATGGATGATTGAAATTTTTGTAAAATTATATAACACAGAAACTAGAAAAAACAGACTGGTAAAGTGAAAATTAACAGAATTAAGAAGTCACTTCTCTCAATCTACATTCTATCTCAAACTCCATTCCTCCCTTTCCCACCACACTCGCAACCAAGTATGATAATAATAATAATAAAACTAGATGATGAAGGATAAAACAACACAGATAACTGGAAATGAGAAATCTTGGTAATATTTTTGCAGAGGTCTACACCCTAATAACAATCAATAATGTTAAAAATCAACTTTTCTGTGATCCTTGCTAACCTTTTACTGGTTTCTATTTGTCAGGGAACACTTCGCCTCCCCTACACACAGGCCTGAAAAAAAAAAAAAAATTATCATCTTAGTCAGATTTTGAGTGAGAAAAATAATCCCTACCTAATACCCTACCTGTTAGGTTACACTCACCCCTTTCCCTAACCTCGACTAAAATAAGGAACACGGTGGGAATAGCTTGTTGAGTTATGGTTATTTGGGCACTTAAATGAATTACAAATAAATTTTCGTGAAAACTGGTTGGAAGTAACATCAACCCAGACAACATCAACTAATGAACAGATAAAGAAAAATAACCTGGTATTTTTTTTAGAAGTGCACAGCTACGTGATATAACATTAGAAATTTATATATTAATTCTGTAAATAATAATACATCAATAAATACATGTACCCGACTATTCAGTCTATATATTTTTTCTTTGTCCTAGGGGTTCACTAACCAAAAGCAAAGTCGAATAAAAAGTTAAAAGATGCACTCATGTCCACGCAAAAACAATGCCTCATTCCCACACAATAAATAAATACATGTAGAAGATTGACGAGTGTCCATAATATCACTTGTTTGTTACCTACACGACAGTTGTGCTTGCAATTCCTATGCCACTTGTTTGTATCCAATTAATACTATGTGGACTTGAAGAGTGAAGCTCTGAAATTGGATTTTCGTTCCGAGGAAGACAAAGTGGCAGCTGAGAAGATTGTGAACAAGAACGGTACACAACTAACTCCGCACAAGTACCCATTTGCAATTCTCAAAACAGGATTTTTTTTTTTTTTAATATTGTCAACGATTTTGGCCTAAATTAAACATGTATAATGAGGAGAGGAATTATAGTATTTTGTAAGATATACAAAATATACTTAGATGTGTTGATTTTTCAAGCGAACTTATTTAATAATTTTTTAATTGGCATTGGATCAATATTGTAAGAGGTCGGTAGAGTTAGACATTTAAGTAGATAGAGGGATAGGTGAGATGATATGCAATTTTATGACCTGGATGTTTTGGAAACAATGGCCGACTGGAAGTTGCAGAGGTTCATATTTCGCTTGCCGCCTAAAGTTGGTAAACATTGGTTAAGGTAACGATCAAAGGTGCTGATGTTACGACAGATAGCTTGCGTAAACAGTATTGCTTGAGACAGTATAATAGTCTTTCTGATTGGAGAAAAATTATTGGTGCACGGAGGTAAGGTCACGCCCTAAAAGTGTGGGACTTATTTGTAACGTCCAAAGTTATTGGATGAATTAAACAGTGACATCGGAGCAGACTTGGCTTGGTGGGGTACACAGGGATCCCAGGTAGGAGTCTCTTGGTGTAAATAAAAAACCAAGTGTATTTATTTAGAAGAAAGAAGATAAGAAATATCAATCTAATTTAATTCACCCCTTAACCTTTGAGTGAAGGACTAGGCATGGGGCCTACAGAAGAATGAAAATTACTAAATGTTAGAGCCAATGGACCTAACAATATACATGAAGTGCAGATAAAGAAAAGAACATATAGTTCGAACCTGAATAGAATCATCAGTGACGGTCATGTCGATCAAATAATTCCGACTGTCGTCGAAATAACATTACAAATGCCAAGGATAACACAAAAAACATGTAAGCTTATTTCCATTGTGTATGTTACATACAACATGCATTCGTACAGCATAAATAAAGAGCTGAATGCTATATTAATGTTTATTCTTCAAAGAACAACATGCTGTATGTTAACCAAATTAACTTACCATAGACATCCATAATGTCACAACTTTGGCGTTGTGACACACTGCTTAGTGTTTCCCATTTTCCTTCGTCTTCAGCCCCGTCGGCCATTACTTTTCCTTCACTCTATGGAAGTGCTGGAAGTCTTAAGGCCTCCAGTAACTACTTCTTGGTATCTTTGTTTTCCCTTCTCCCCAGCAACCGTTGTGAGAGTTTAGTGCTAATTGGTTGCAGTGACTCGTGATCAAAGTCATCACAGGCATTATAATATTAAAATTGAAATATCTCAACTTCTCAATTAATTCAACTAATTCACCACATTACATTTTGTACCCTTGTACTTTGTGATTATGACTGATATGTAAGAGGCCGGTAGTGTACGAATGGAAATGAGCTAGGGTATTAGAATAATTCAGACTCGACGCCTGCTCGAGGGCGTTGTTATGTCTATGTGAGGGCGACGTTTTGTCTATGTAAACACACCGACGGTGGTGACTGTTTTATAATCGATTATGTAATCATAACTTTGTAAGCGCAGGTTAGCTTCGTTTGACTAATGCTGAGATAAACAATATCGCTAGTGGCATTGTAATGGCTTTCCGGGTTGGTGCAAGGTGGAGAAGGAGGAAAAAACTATTGGTGCATGAATTCAAAGTCACGCCCATAAGGAGTGACATTTATTTGAAAAGTAACTGGAGATTGGTTTAGAAAAATTAGTGACGTCAGACGAAGGTAGCTTAGCGTAGGATACGGGATCTCGAGAGAGAAGATAGAGAGAAGATATAGAGAGGGTGTGGAGAGAGGATCGAGAGAGGATCAAGAGACGATGTAGAGACGAGAGAAAAGAGATCCCGAGTGTAAGCAGAAGGTGAAATTACAGTGAAAGAAGAAAGAAAATTCACCACCCTTTTATTAACCCAAAGGACGAGAGAACTAGGCACGGGGCCTAGAAAATAGTGAGACTACAGGAAAAGAAGGCAAGGGGCCTTGAGACGAGTGATATTACAAGTCAAATTTAAGTGACAGTGGTGACAAGGGGAGGTGAAAGTGGTGCTCAGCGGTGCGACGAACGAACTGGGTGTTAAACACCTCCGAAGAGAAGTGGCGCCTGAAGTCTACGGGAACAAGACAACCAAAATCAAGAGTGTATTACGACTACGAGAGAAATCTACAACTTCAAGTAACTGCTACGTTGGGAACAAGCATTCTTCAAGATTCTTCAAGGTGATCATCATCTACAAGGCGGTCTTCAAGGCAGAGTGTGTGATGGAGGAGGAACAACGTCGTTGAGGAATGACAAGACCGTAGAAGGACGTCAAACCAGACATTGACATCACGAAGCGACATCGCAAGCAGCCAGGCTAAAGCAAGGTATTAGTAATAAGTATGAGTACCCCTCAGAATTCTAACGTGTTGAGACACGAAATTCACACATCAAATACAAATATTCCAAAATTCACAGGAGAGTCTAACACATATGGTGTAAACAAGTTCCTGAACCTCATTGACACACTTATAGTTAGTAAAAACATTACAAATGAGAATCGTAAGATTGAGATTCTCAAGGAGAATATAGATCCAGAGCATGGAAGGGCGAGGTTTGTCATTAACTTCCAGCAAATGGAATTAATTAATCAATATGATAATTACAAGAAAGCATTTCTCAAACATTTCATGTCCAAATGTGATCAGGATCCTATTAGATCATTGGTAAAAATGATTAAGGAAGTTAGGACAAATGAAACTGACACAGAGTACTTAGCTAGATTAGATAGATGGTCAAAAGACATGAATTCTATCTTGAAAGATTCAGACTGGATAGAAAGATCTAGTGAGAAGATGAAAATCTCACAGGTAATCAAATTGATTACATTTGGCTTATTGGCAAAGAATTCTGATGACTTAACAGCAGAAAGGCTGTACAAAGATTTAAAATCAAATATCTGTTTAGGAGAAGTAGATTATCTTCTTCAAGGATACAGTGAGACCAGAACAATAAACCCATATGTAATGCCTATAAATCAACAAAGCCAATATAGGAACTCTAGAGAGTTTAAGAAAACAGAAGTAGGACATAGAAGACATGCTAGAAGTCCATCTAGGGATAGGGATACCAGAATCCTATGTTTTAATTGTAATGCATGGGGACACAAGGCACAAGAATGTTTTTATGGGATTATTTGCAGAAATTGCAAATACGAAGGTCACAATGAGTATCAATGTAGGAACCCTCCATTCTGTATTTACCATAATAAAATCGGACACAGAACTCATGAATGCCGAAATTTTCGGGTACCCCCAGGGCTAAGAGGAAAACCCCCAGACACAGAATAAACCATTTCAGACCTCCCCATATATATACCGATAGGCGGTATTGTGTTAAATATGGGAATGCAAGGGAGATGAAAGAAACTGACAAACTGATAATTACTGTTGGTAAAACTTCTGTAGGACCTCTCATTGCAGGTAAAGTGTTCAATAAGCCTATTCAAATTTTTATTGATACAGGGTCTGTAGTTAATGTAATTACTAGTAAAGTTTTAAACCAGTTGAACCCAGGAGTGAAAATGTTGGAACCAATCCGTTACACATTGCAAGGTGTAACTGGAAATCAGTTAAAAACATTAGGTAAGATTGAGCTAGAAGTTGCCTTATATACAAATGAACAATTGTACATCCCAGTGATAGTGGTAGAAGAGTCTGTTTTTCCAGGAGATTTATTGATAGGATTTGCAACTATGAGAAAAGAAAACATGGTAATTTGTCCTGCTGACTTAGGAATTTTAGTGAAGTCACAGTTAATCCCATTCTTAAATCAACCAGACTTAAGACCAGTGACAGGAATCAATGAATCCTTAGATAACATTTCTATCCTAGATAGCGAGGCCGAGCGGTCCAACCCTACAGAAAGTAAAACAATTTGTGAACCCAACTCAGAAGTTCAGGAAATCCCAGAGATTACTAAATTATCAACCACAGATGCCTTGAGAATTGCAGATTGCGGATTAACAAGGTCGACATTGTTACATCCCATGTCAATTAATAAGGTTGAAGTGTGTTTGAAAGGAATCAATGTAGACTCTGAAGTAATTACAGTCCCAGAATCAGTTAAAATTAAAGGATTGAAGTGGGACTCAGGGATTTATAAGACAAATAAGAACAGAGTAGAAGTATTAGTAATTAATACTATGAATAAAGAGATAGTTTTAAAGAAAGGTACACAAATAGGATGTACTCAGGTGTGTACTAAACCTATTAAGATTTTAAATGAGAATAGTGAGGAGATAGAATTACCAACTTCATCAATTTGTTCAGTACAAGAAGGCATAGACTTAAGAAATAGATATAAAGAATTATTACAATCAACTAATTGCCCTGAGTTGGATGAAGCTTTATTTGCTTTGCTTATGAAACATAAAAAAGCAATTGCTTTGCCGGGGGACGCCTTAGGCAAAACAACTGTTTTAAAACATCACATTAAGTTAAAACCAGGAACACAACCTATCTACATACCAGCCTACAGAGTTCCTCACTCTAAATTAGCTGTAGTAGATAAACTCATCACTGAAATGTTATCACAGGATATTATTGAACATAGTAAAAGTGAGTGGAATTTTCCGTTGATCCTAGTACCAAAGTCTGATGGGACTATGCGACCAGTTATTGATTACAGGGAACTGAATAAGCACACCATTCGTGACAGGTTACCATTACCCATTATCGGTGACATTTTGAGAAGTTTGGGAACTGAGAATAGATATTTTAGTACTATAGATATCAAATCAGCTTTTTGGCAAATAGAATTGCATGAAGATTCAAGAGAGTTCACAGCATTTTCTACTACAACAGGACATTATGAGTTCAAGAGAATGCCATTTGGGTTATGTAATAGTCCATTAACTTACATGAGATTAATGAATACTATTCTAGATGGATTGTTAGGAAACACTGCCAGTGTATTTCTAGATGACATTTTAATAGTTTCTCAGACTGCAGTGGAGCACTTTAAGAAATTAGATTTGATATTCTCAAGACTAGGAGAAGCTGGGTTAAAAGTAAAACTTGAAAAATGTAAGTTCTTGCAAGACAGTGTCATTTACTTAGGACATAAGATAGACAGACACGGGCTGAGTACAGTAAATTCAAAGGTTGACGCTGTCAAGAATTTTCCAGTTCCGACCAATGTAGACAAGGTTAGGAGCTTTTTGGGATTAACAGGATATTATAGAAAATTCATTCAAAGTTATGCTGACATTGCTAATCCACTAAGTTCTTTGTTGAGAAAGGACTCAAAGTTCATATGGGGACCTGCGCAACAGCAAGCTTTTGACAAGTTGAAAGATAAACTCACAAGTTCACCTATTTTAATTTTCCCCGACTATGAAAAAGAATTTATTCTTTGTACTGATGCGTCTGACATAGGGTTAGGAGGCATACTAATGCAAGAGAGAAATGGAACTTTGAAACCCATAGCTTACACATCCAGACTTTGTAATAGTGCGGAGAGAAACTATTCTATAACTGAAAGAGAAACTTTAGCAGTAATTTATTCTTTAGAAAGTTTTAGGGATATGATACTAGGGTATCCCATCAGAGTTTGGACTGATCACACAGCTATTCAGAACTTATTTAAGCATAAGAATCTTAGAGGCAGACTTGCTAGATGGTTTGCGATACTTCAGTGCTATGAAATTCAATTTGAATATATTCCGGGTAGAAGGAATGTAGCAGATCCACTTTCTAGAAACATTAGTCAACCAATGACTGGGACTGGGTTGATTAATTTTGTTTGTAGTATAGAAGAATTAGTAACTTTAGATGAAGAAATGCTAATAAGAGAACAGGGAGATGATGAGACATGTGATTCAATAATCAAGCATTTGATGAACCCAAGAGGAGATCCTCCAAAGCTACCAAAGGGGTATAAGATAGAGGAATTTCATTTGATTAATGGAATTTTGTATAGGAAAACATTTGTAAATGGGAAAGATATTTCTAGAGGTCAAGTAAATCAGTTGGTTATACCACAAACTCTGGTAAATGAGATATTGAAGTTACTTCATGATAGTGATTGTAGTTCACATCCTGGAAAGGATAAAACTTATAGACAAGCACAACTTAAATACTTTTGGCTAGGTATGAAGAAAACTATATATGATTATATAGAAAAGTGTGTAAAATGTGTAAAGGTGAAGGGAAATACACCAAAACCTGCTCCTATACTCACCTATCCCATTCCACAGAAACCTTGGGAAAGAGTTCACATGGATACATTGGAATTACCATTATCCGAGAACGGCTTTAAATACCTATTTGTTGCTATTGATTATTTTTCAAGATTTTGTATATTACAACCCATAATCAATAAGAAAGCTGAAACTATTGCTTCCGTAATCTATGATCAGATAATCTGTAATTTTACTACATCTAACATCCTAGTTTCAGATAATGGGACTGAATTTAATAACAAAATCTTGGAAAATCTATGTAATGTATTCCACATCAAGAAAGTCAATATACTCGTTAACCATCCCCAAAGTAATGGAGTAGTAGAAAGGTTAAACAAAAAGATAATTATATGTCTTAGAACCCTAATAAGTCCTCATAGTGTAACTTGGGATACTTGGATTCCTTGTGTTAAGTGTACCCTGAACAATCAAATTAATGTAGCAACTGGGGATACACCTCATTTTATAATTTTTGGGGAGGACAAAACTCTGCCATATGAAATGTTGACTGCAGAGCAAAAACCCATATATAATATGGATGATTATATATCCAATAGGATAAATACTCTTCAAAGTATTCACCAAAGAGTTAGGAAACATATGCAGGTGTATTCACAAGAGATGAAGGAACAACAACACAAAATAGCTCATAAACTAGAACTGAAAATTGGGGAATTAGTAATGGTCAAAATAACCTCACCCAATAATAAACTTTCACCAAGGTACACTGGTCCATATAGGGTAATTGATTCTGCAGGTGGAAACAAGTTTAAACTTAAACATTTAGAATCAAGAGAAGAATTGATAGGACATTTAGATGACATAAGGAAAATTAGCTTGCAGATCTATGAAGATGATTATAGTAATACTTTGTGCATAAATATTAATAACCCTGGAGAATATGGAGAATATTATAATGATATTTTTCAAGAGTTGAACATTAATCTTGATGTATTTTACAGATAGTATTGACCATTTGTATGTATTTGGGATGGGAGACCTAAACAACTGCAACTTGGTGTCAAGCAGATACATGGAAACCTAAAACCTAGGATCTGCTGTGGTCAGACTTGGAACCTTGAAGAATCTTGAAGAATGCTTGTTCCCAACGTAGCAGTTACTTGAAGTTGTAGATTTCTCTCGTAGTCGTCTTGGTTGTCTTGTTCCCGTAGACTTCTTGCGCCACTTCTCTTCGGAGGTGTTTAACACCCAGTTCGTTCATCCCACCGCTGCCACCACTCAGAAAAGCAGTTGCGGGGCAATGCTTGAGGTAGTGATCAAGGGTGGCGGCAGTGGCGACATCTTCTCTCTTCTGGCGTGGAGTTGGTCTTTATTTGCCAGAAACAACGGTCCTCCAACCTCAGACTGAAGAGCAGAGTTTCCACTTTTCTAGGTGTGGAGCGAGGAAGTACAAGGGGCTCGTAGTCTGTGACTGCTCTGTACCACCTCGCCCTCTCTGACACCTCTGCCTCCAGTCTGTGCTGAAGGAACCATTGTACCTGGTTAAGAGCCCTGGTGCGTATGCGCAACTGATTTCTGCTAAGAGGGACGACAACATCGGCTTCGGGTCTTTGGCGCGCCACTTCTGCTGCGGCGTCGGCTAGCTCGTTACCTGGTACGCCCACGTGGCTTGGCACCCAGTTGAGCGTAACACTCCTGCCTTGCTGATGTAGCTTCAGCAGGGGTGCTAGGATGGAGGTCAGTAGGCGTACATTGTCGCTGGGCTGTGTCGATTCTAAGCTGCCTAGCAAAGACTGTGAATCCGTGTGGATCACCACAGGACCAGCTCCAGATATTAGAGCATGTTCTAATGCTCCTTGAACTGCTATGGCCTCTGTTTGGAGAGTGGACGCATGATCAGATACTCTCCTGCCGAAGGTCAAACCATCCGTCACGAGAGCAGCCCCCGCACTACGAGGCCTGTTGGGGTCTACGGAGCCATCCGTATAATAGACCGCCATTCCAGGTTCCGACAGTGCGCGGATGCCTTGTAGGGCCTGCGCTCGCACTCTTTCCTGATCACATAACTTCTTCTTATTGGGAAGCTTTGCAACAACGAAGGTTGCAGGTATCGACAGCCATGGTGGTGGGGGCTTGAACTCTGGTTGTGTGGAGAGTCCCTACCCTTCTCAAGGAGAGTGCTGGTGAGCCTGTAGGAGTCCAGGAGCCCATCCGCCTGTGATAGCCAAGTTCCGGAGTGGATAAGAGTACCCACTCGTCCCAGAGCTGTCACAAGACTCTGACTCAGTTCAGTTATCTTGGGGCTCTGGACTATCTTGGCAAGAAAGTCGACCTCCAGCCTTCTGACCCGTGATGTTAATGAAGGCAATGCATCCTCCATCTGGAGGTTAACGATCTTAGTCCAAGGTTGAGCTCCCAGGATAATCCTTGCTGCAGCATTTTGGCAAGACACCAGGTCTTCAAGCTTGGCAGTCGCCACATTTATGAGAGCTGGGGCAGCGTAGTCCACCAAACTGCGGACTGCTTGCACATAGAATGTGCGAAGGACCTGATGCGTAGCACCAAGTGCCTTCCCCGTCATTGCTCTCATAACTGTGGTTCTTGCCTTCAGTCTCTCCTTGAGATAGGCTAGTTCCTTCTGAAAGGTGAGCCTCTCATCAATCCAGACCCCCAGGTACTGAAACTGGTGAACCCAGTCTAGCCTAAGGTCCTGGATGGTGAGGTGCCCCCCCTCTTTCCAGAGTCTCAGTGCCATGGCCTTCGATTTTGTAGGGGAGATCTTTAACCCTAACTTGCAACATTCTGTCGCTACAGTGCTTAAACAGCGTTGAGCCCTGTTGAAGCACTACCGTTTCCCAGTAATTATGAGCACAATGTCATCTGCACAGCAGATGACCTTGCACCCATTGGGTAGAGGTAGTTCCAGAATGTTGGAGATGAGCACATTAAACATAGTGGGGCTGAGAACCCCCCCCTCCCCCCTGTGGAGTGTCATTCTCCAGTATTCTGGCCTCTGATATATGACCCTGAAAGCGTACTTTCGCAGACCGGTGACTGAGATAGACAGCAATCCAAGAAAGCAACTTGCCTTTTACGCCCTTGCGAGCAAGGGTGTCTAATATCACAAGTGGACTGGCCAGCTCAAACGCCTTTTCCAAATCCAAAAAGACCACGATGGACGGTGTGCCACTGACAGCATTGAGGAGTGTTGCTATACTGTTTGCTGTGCCAGTGCCCTTGCAATAAGCATGGATATGCTCATGCATTGGGCCCATTTTCCTCAGCAGCCTGTTTAGCACCATCCTCTCCGCTGTCTTCCCCATGCAGCTTGTCAGGCTGATGGGGCGATAAGCACTAGGTTCCTTTGGCTTTGGAATTGGCGTTATGATTACCGTCTTCCAGGCTGTTGGTAGCTTGCCAGTCCTCCAAGACGCGTTTATCACCCTTAGAAGTGCCTCGTCACCCGCTGGCCCAAGGTGGGTCAGCATGGAATAGGTGATGAGGTCCTCTCCATGTGCCGTGCCTGAGCTGGTCCTGTGCGTGACCCGTAGCTCCTGAAGCGTAAAGCTAGCGTCAGTATCATCCGATCGACTCATCATGTCCTCAACACTATGACGCCTCACTCCTTGAAGGTCCTGCAGTGTGTCTTGAACACACTGCGGGAGTGAGGTGCTGCTGGAGCGAGAGACAAACTCCTGCACCAGCCGCTGCGCCTCAGCATCAGGGACATGATGAGTATGTCGTGGTTGAGTCCTGCCAGTAGCTTTACGGAGCTTAGACCATAGCTCTGCTAGGGAGGTGTGAGCGTTAAAGCCCTCACACCATTCAAGAAATTTAGCTCTTCTGGCATCTGCAGCGCGCAATTTGGCCAAATTGGTCTGAGTTCGGCGTCGTCGGAAAACACGCCGGAGCATGTTCACCCGATGGTTGGCCTCTCTCACCTCGGGGGTATAATACCAGCTGTTCTTATGTTCTCTGGGGGACTGGCGAGTCTTTGAGATGGCTCTGTTGGCAGCCACCTCAATGGCTGCAGAAAAGTCAGCTTCCAACGTTTCCACGTCCTGTGGTGGAACGTAGGACGCTGCCCATTCTTCAACAGACCTCTCGAACACTGGCCAGTTTGCCAAAGCTGTCTTCCACCTGGGAACAGGTAATACAGCTGGTATGGGTGGTGTATCCCGTATGTGCACAGAGACACCGAAGTGATCGCTAGTGACAATAGAATGCATCTCCCAGGTTACCCTAGGGAGGAGAGTAGCCGTCGCCAAGGTCAGATCAAGTCGTTCACCTTGCACGTGCGTCGAATTTCCATCATTCAACAACGCAATGTCAGGGCATTCATCTAATACGTAATTTAAGTGGCGCCCAGCGACATTGGGCCCATGGGGCGACATCAAAATATCATGATGGGCGTTGAAGTCCCCTCCTATGATGAGGAGCCTGTCCGCAGCAAGAGCACACACTTCTCCAAGGTCCAGTTCCGCTCTCTGGCTCCTGTATATGTTGTAGATGGTGTACGTTTCGTGGGCCCGATGGAGTCGAACCGCAAGAACTTCTACATCATCCCCACATGATACAGGGTCCGTGATCTCACTGCAGGGGATGGATGATTTGACTAAGATCATGCACCCCCTAGCAGTGAGTGAGCGAGGGAGGGAGAAGATGCGATATCCCGGAAATCACACCTCGTCGCTCACCAATGTCTCCTGGAGAAGCATGATATCGTAATCATGCTCTTGCGCAAGCGCAAGGAGATAGGAGCTTTTGCTGCGGAACCCGTTTATGTTCCACAGTAGCAACCTTAAGTGATTATTGAACAGGGCGATCATCTTCCCTGTCAGTTTCATTTCGGTCTCATCTTGTCCTCCCCAGTCAGAAGACAAGATGGGTTGCGTCTTTGTTACAGTGGGGACATTTTCCTCCTCATCAGAAGAGGAGTCTTCAAGCCTAAGTGCACATTGACGTTTGGGCCTAGTACAAAGTATTTTCCTCGTCTTTGACGTTGTTGGTGTTGCTTTCCCAATAGTGAAAGTGGGCGTGGCGGGCTTGGGGGAAGTTGAAGGGGAGGAGGAGGAGGCAGAGAAAGAGGAAGAGGCAGGGGAGGAGGCGGAGGAGGAGGAGGTAGAGGGGGAGGGAGTCCTCTCCTTTCGCCTAGGGTTCCTCTTCTCTTTAAGGAGCTTGAGTACGTTCTTGACGGCCCTATCCACCATGACTAGCATCTTCTCTCGGTCGCTTTCCCCTAGGGTAGTAGCGACTGCAGAGACGACACCAGTCACAATCAAGTCGATGTCATCCTCCCTGAGGGGGATGACATCAGACGGATACTGAGGTGGAGGGGGCTGCCTTTCCTGTGCTCGTGGGGTTGGTACCGAGGGCGTGGGTTTGGCTTTAGGTTTAGAGGTGGGTTTGGAGACGGGCGTGGTTTTGGAAGTGGGTGCGGATTTGGAAGAGGGTGCGGGTTTGGAAGTGGGTGCGGGTTTGGAGGTTGACGTGGGTTTGGGTGCGCTAACTTTCTTGGGAGCTGGTTGTGTCTGTGTGGGGGCTGGGTTAAGTGACGGAAATTGCTCCTGATTGTTCAAATCAGGAGCGCTATGTGTAGGTAGGTGGTTGTGGTACTGTGGTGGGAGAGTGCTTCCTGCTGCCCCATACAAATGTTCCTGGGGGGGGGGCAGGTATGAAGTCCTGTCGCTTCTCAGTCCTCACCTTTGAGGCAATGGCCTGCACTTTACGCAATGCGCATGAGGTGTTCCAGGCGTGGTGCTTCTTTCCACAATTGGGGCACTTGGCAACAGTCTCAGTGCCAGCCTTGATCTTGTTGAGACAAGTCTCGGTGGCATGAGGCATGCTGCAAATGCCGCACTTGGGCTGCTTAGCAGTGCACCTCGCCTAGTGGTAACCATAGCGCTGACACCTGAAGCAACGGAGAGGATCAGGGATGTACGTTCGTACATCGTAACTGCCATACATCCCCAGTTCAATACGAGAAAAAGGTTCGCCTTTTATGGTGATCAAAACCTGGCGGGTGGGCGTCTTATCCCAGCGGCGCATTCTTGTGGCCCCAATCACCTGAGGATGGTCCTCAATGGCCTCAGTCATGTATGAGGTCGGGTAATTGTGAACCACGAGTCTGTGCCGCTTGTCCTCGGGATTGAGTCTCTCCAGGGTCAGAGGCTTTCCATTCAATGATGTAACTGCCTCCAGCTCCTCGACGAGTTGGTAACTGCTCGGTAACAGCAACAAGTTACCGTCGCCGAGGGGCCGGAGGGATACAAGCTTACCGTGGAGGGGGCCCTTCTCATGAGCTCGTACCACCTCAAAAGCTGTGTCGTACCCCGCTGAGGGTACGACCTTGAAGGTGGGGAGCTTGCCACCCTTATTGTGAGGAGGGGCCATCACTACAGCAGCTTCATCATCAGATGGAGGCTCTGATCCTGGAGCGCAGCGCCTACGCTTCACCACGCCAGTCACGGTATCAGTGGCCGCCATGGCGGCACTGATAATGTCGACGGTATTTAACGCGCGAGAATATTAGGAGAAAAAAATATATACGTAAATCTAAGGGGGCGGTGGAGCGCGGGCGTTTACTGTCGCGTTGGTGCTGTCAAAACCTGTCTACCTGGCAAGCAGTCTAACGAATACGAGGCTCGATTGCACCTAGAGCGTGCGAGACCGGGCTTATCTTGAAGTGGTCCCACCTCTCCCACTGTAAAGACAATTTTCAAAAGAACCACAGGGGCTACGTCGATCGTGCAGGGAGAGTTATATTGGGCATAATCCTGCCAAGGCGAGATTCCACAGGAAGGGGGAATTATCTCGGGTAGCAGTACTTTCCGAATTCAATAGGTTGTAGCACGTCAAACAGAGCTAGAATCTAGGGTGAGAGACGGCATACAGGGCGTAGTCGAGGAGATAAGCAATCGTGCGGGGATGCTCTCCATGAATCTATCTTATCTCTTAAGATGTGATGCTGAAGATGCGTCAAAGAAATCTTCGGAGCTAGCCTTTTATAGTTCCCATAGTTGGCAAGCGGGGAATATGCGCTAGCCAATCAGGAACCAGCAAAGCGGACTCGAGAGACGAGCGATCATCCTTGCCAACTTCGCTGAGCTGCGGGCGACCGTTAAATAGGGCAGCCAACGGCCATACGGGCCAAGAAGAAATTCCGGTACCCGAGAAATTCTCAGTTCTCGAGAAACTCCCTCTGCCGAAGGCATATGTTCCCCGTTAACTCTACTGTAGACAATCCATAGTCCCTGCGGTCGTACAACTTGGATTGTTCTGCAGTAGAGGGGGGAAACTTCCCTCCCGGTCTCGTGCTTCTTAAGCACTACAAATATAAGCCCCACTAAGTTGTGTCCTTAGTCCGAGCTTCACCTATATTTCTCATGTGACACTTCTAGTGTCGCACCTTGTGGCTAATTACTAAAAGAAAGAGATTAGATATTTTGTGTTGATTTTCACTTGTCCTGCCGTTGTTCCGAACCAAAAACTACTACAACTGCATCCAATTAGCGCTAAACTCTCACAACGTTTGCTGGGGAGAAGGGGGAACACAAATACCAAGAAGTAGTTACTAGAGGCCTTAAGACTCCCAGCACTTCTGTAGTGACGTGATGCATCCTACGACCCGACGCACACTGATCAAAGAAATCTTCGGAACTAGCCTTTCCAAGTTCCCATAGTTGGTCAGCGTAGTTCGCAAGGGTGTCCCTGCCAGCCAGCGGTCAGCCAATCAGAAACTTGGGTAGCTCCTCACGTTCCCGCCAGCCTCCTTTAAAAGGTCGGCGTTTCGTTTCGCCGGCCGGTGGTAGCGAGGAGAGATATCTCCTTGCTGCTGCCGGTCTGGCATGGCCGACCTCTACGTTGACGTCGGCAGGCGGGTTTACACCAAGACAAATACACACATTTCCCAAGTCACGTAAATCTCTGTTTTCAGAGTAGTGCTTGGAAGAAAAGAGGCACGCGCACACTTGCTCGCTGGCAAAAGCAGAGGCCCAAACCGTCTCACTCAGAACCCTTAATCTGATCGCAGGCTGGTCGACGGAGAGACTTGGGACACCTCTCTGTCCAACCGGCCCGCAACCTAACGCTGGCCTCTTCGCTGACGCTGGTGAGCGGGTTTACACTTCTAACATTTACACACAATTCCCAATCGCGTAATTCTCTGTTTTCAGAGTTGTGATTGGAAGGAAAGAGATCATACAACACTCGTCCGTCTACCCCTCCCTCGCACCGCCACTGAATCAACTCTTCTGGAACCCAAACCCAACCTGGGGAAAAACAGGCAACGCTCGCCCCACCTGTGGCTCATCAGGAACGCACTCGCCAGCGGTGGTGGCGAGGAGTTATCTCCTTTGCCGCTGCCGGTCTGGTTACGGACCGGTCTCTTCGTTGACGTCGGCAGGCGGGTTTACACCACCCGTCTGCCCCCCCTCGCACCGACACTGGATCAGCTCTACAGGACTTCAAGCCCAACCTGGGGAAAAACAGGCAACGCTCGCCCCGCCTGTGGCTTATCAGGACCGCGCTCTACACGCGGGAAGTGAACTCAACTCACTTCCCGTAAGATACACACATACACCTCTCACGAACAGTGCCACAACACACGCACAAACATCTACACTTACATCTACACTTCGACCAAAATTCGCTTCCTTTCTAACTTTCTCTTCTACTACATCTTCTTATTTCAGTTTACCTCCCACTAAAGATTTTTCCGTTTTTCCACCTTTCTCTACTACTACGCCTCCTACCATTTTCTAAACTTTCGTTAGTGATCCTAATCCTAACCCCGGCGTCAGCGCTGCCCTCCAAGCTCCCGGTCCATTTCTCCCGAGCCACGACCACCAATAAACCCCTAATTGCTCGCAATTCGCCCGGTGGCAATAGCCCTCGTTTATACGCTACTATCTTTTCATTTTCATACAGACATTCTTCACCTCCCACAAAAACCGATCCCGCGCAAGCGAGGTGGTCTTTCCTAGAGATTCAAATTCAGATTCAGATTCAGAACAGTACCTATCAGCGCACACAACATCTCTTCGTCCAGTCTTCTAGCCGTCCCATCGAGCCTTGCCGTCATCATCTGTTACCGTCTCGCTGACGTTAGGCTCCACGTCCAGCTACAACCATAAGCTCCACTAAGCTGTGGCCTTAGTCCGAGCTTCACCTATATTTCTCATGTGACACTTCTAGTGTCGCACCTTGTGGCTATTTACCAAAAGAAAGAGATTAGATATTTTGTGTTGATTTTCATTTGTCCTGCCGTTGTTCCGAACCAAATACTACTACACTTCCATAGAGCAAAGGAAATGTAATAGCCGACGGGGCTGAAGACGACGGAAAATGGAAAGCTCTAGGCAGTGTGGTTTCACAACGCCAAAGTTGTGACATTATGTTGTTCTCTGAAGAGTAAACATTAATACAACATTCGATCAGCTCTCTGTTTATGCTGTACGAATGCATGTTGTATGTAACATAAACAGTGCGCTTGAAAAATCGCCTTCATTAAATTATATAGTTGACAAATCAACACTTCTAAGTACATTTTGTATATTTTGCAAAATATTGTATTTCCTCTCTTCATTATACATGTCAAAATAAGGCCAAAATTGTCGACAAATTTTTAACAAATTATTTTGAAAATTACAAATGGCTAATTGAGCAGAGTTTGTTATGTACAATTTTTGTTTACAATTTCTTAGGGGGCTGCCGCTTCGTCTTCCTCGGAACAAAAATACAATTTCAGAAATTCGCTGTACAAGTCTACATAGTATTAATTCGATACAAACAAGTGGCATAGGAAATGCAAGCACAACCGTCGTGTAAGTAACAAGTGTTACTATGGACACTCGTCAATTTTGTACATGTATTTATTGTGTGGTAATGAGGCATTGATTTTGCATGCACATGAATGCACCCTTTAAAATTTTTCGACTTTGCTTTTTGTTAGTGTAGTCCTAGGATAAAGAAAAGATATATAGGCTGAATAATCGGGTACATGTATTTATTGATGTATTATTATAATTTACAAAGTTATTATTCAATTGCTATATCATGTCGGTGTGCACTTCTAAAAAAAATACCAGGTTGTTTTCTTTATCAGTTCATGAGTTGATATTGTCTGGGTTGATGTTAGTTCCAACCAGTTTTCATGACAGTTTATTTGTAATTCATTTCAAGTGCCCGAATAACCATAACTCAATAACTCAATAAGCTATTCCAACCAACCAACTTATTTTAATCGATGATGAAACCGAGATGGGGGGGGGGGGGTGAGTCTAACCTAACCTAGATATAGGTAGGGGTTATTATTATTTTATTTTATTTCTTTCACTCAAGGATGATAAACATATTTTTTGTTTTATTTTCAGGGCTGTGACACAGGTCGGTATTTTTAAGTTTTGACCATGGGCATAATACAGCAATAGAAAATTAATTATTAATTTTGTAAATTAAAATGTATCAATGTAATATGCAATTTTGTGGGCAGAAATAAAAAAAAACACCTTGCTACACGCAAATATGCTAATGCACAAGGTCGGTAGCATAGGATCAGGACGCCATCTTGTTGTCTGTCAATTGATGGCCTTGGTACTTCCAACAGTACTTCGCCAGGTCCATTTTCTTGAAGGAATGTTATGGAGCGGAGATACATGCATTCCTTCAAGCTGCAAGCTGAGAGAGTGGTTGAAAAGCCCACCAATGTCTCTCACGATGACGAGGACGAGCCGGATGATATTTAATTTGCAGGTAATGATTTCTTAAACACAGGTTAGGTTAGACGGATTTATCCCTTCATTTCTTCGACGTCGGCATCTATCATAAACATGGCGTACCATTTGTCCGACACAACTTCATTACTTACGAAATCTGTTTTAGCACCTTTTTTGTTTTTTATTTCTGCTCATAAAATTGCATATTACGTTGATACATTATAATTTACAAAATTGATAATTAATTTTCTATGGCTATATTGCCCCCATGGTCAAAGCCAAATTTGACCCACAGGTCTCCATTTGTCAACGAACACGTCCCCTCCCCTACACACAGGCTGTGTGTAGGGGAGGGGAGGTGTTCCCTGACAAATGGAGATCAATAAAGGGTTAACAAAGATCAAACGAACATTGATTTCCGATATCATTGATAGTTGAGTGGGTGTACACCTCTGTGAAAATATTACCAATATTTCTCATTTCCAGTTATCTGTGTCATTGTATCCTTCATCATCTAATTTTATTATTATTATTCTCATACTTGGGTGAGAGTGTGGCGGGAAAGGGAGGAGTGGAATTGGAGGTAGAATGTAGATTGAGAGAAGTGACTTCTTAATTCTCTGTTAATTTTCACTTTACCAGTCTCTGTTTTTTCTAGTTTCTATGTTATATAATTTAAAAAAAAAATTCAACCATCCATTTTCTTCTTCCTTTAAGCTTCTTTGGTGCAAATTGTTTGTTCTCTAAACTTGCTGTACTCTGGTTAATGCCTCTATATATTTGTATATTTTCATCATACTTCTAAAATATTAGCAAGTAATATACTTTGTATCAAAATGTTTTTGAAATAGTATAGTACCCCATAACCTAAAAACTTAAATATTTTGTTGATTTATGCGTAAGATTGCTACAAGGCACATAGATTCACACAAGTTACTTAGAACTCATTTGTACTGAATGTTTTTACTGAATAAGAATAATCCAAATTGTTCGCCTTGTTTTAGTATTTGATGGAAGGGAGCGGTGAATCCAACATAACCTAAGTGTAGGTAGAGACAGGTTAGGATACATTGATTACAAGCAATTTACTTCTCACACAGAGATATGAAAAAATCAACAATTTGTATTTTTATCTATAAGCTTCTGGTGGTACATACATACATATACCAAAGGCTTTTTCCCCCTTACATGGTGGGTAGCCAAAAAGAAAAATGCATAGAAACCACTCCCACCCATTCCATTTCCTATATGTTCCACTCCCCTCCACCCTCCCTCTCATCTTGGCACCTCCTGGATGACGGGTCATCCCTGCATCCTGTCCACTGCCCTGGGTCAGAAGCAGTGTCACAAGACACAGCACATCCACAGCAAGGCCGCTTCATAAATTTGGCGACCCCCTCTTTCCGTCCCCTCATGCTGAAAAGGAGAAGACAGGGAGAAATCCCTTCGGGCTGCGTCAAATTTTTTCTCATACATACTTCCTCACCCCCCATCCCCCACCCACTCCCCCTCATGCATCACAGCATCATCCACACACAACCCTTCTCCATTCACCCCTATCTTCTATCCTCTCCCATCCTTCCTCGACAGACATTCTTCTCTTTTGTAATGCCCCTTTCACCCCATCCATCCTTCTCATCCTAGGATGCCCTTTCATATTCACTCCTTCCACCTCTGCCTTCCACACTTCTTTTACTAATCTTTCTTCACTCATTCTTTCCAAGTGTTCAAACCATCCTAATACTCTTTCATCAACCCTACCTCCCAGCTTCCTTTCCACCCCTGTTCTCCTCACCACCTCATTTCTCACTCTATCTAGCCTAGTAACCCCTATCATACTTCTCAGACATTTCATCTCAAACACATTCAAACTCCTTCTCTCTTCCTCTCTTATGTTCCATGTTTCTGCTCTGTACAGTGCTGTTGGCACAATCACTCCTTCATATAACCATTCCCAGATATCTATTTCTCATTATACTTTTTAATCCACCAAGGCATTTACTCACTTCTCTCAATCTACATTCTACCTCCACCCCCACTCCTCCCCTTTCTTCCACATTTGCACCCAGGTATCTAAAACTATCCACTTCTTCCAGTCTCTCACCCTTAATTCTCACTTCCACTCTCTCCCCTTGTACATCTCGTCACCTTACTTTTGCCCACATTTAATTTCAGCTTCCTTCTTTCACACATTTTCTCAAACTCTGTCACTAACTTCCTCAATCCCTCCTCTGATCCTGCCACAAGCACAGTGTCGTCAGCAAACAACAACTGGCTCATCTCCCACTTTTCTCCATTTTCTTTAACCATCTCCAACCCCTGACCCACTACCCTTGCATTCACCTCTTGCACTACCCCATCCATGTAAAGATTGAACAGCCAGGGCGACATAACACATCCCTGAGGAAATCCCACCTATACCTCAAACCATTCAATCGCTCCATTTCTAATCCTAACACAAGCTCTACTACTGTCGTAAAAACTCTTGATTGCTCTTAACAGCTTTCCTCCTATCCCATATATCTGCAGTACCTCCCACAGTGCCTTCCTGTCTACCCTGTCGTAAGACTTTTCCAGATCCATAAAATCCCAAAAAACATCCTTACCTTTTCCTGTTGTTTTCTTACATATATGTCTTACCACAAAAATCTGACCTACACAATCCCTACCTGTCCTAAACCCACACTGTTCCTCACCAATTACTCCCTCCGTTCCTCTCCTAATCCTCTCAATCAAGACCCTCCCATAAGCCTTCCCAACTACACTCAACAAGCTGATCCCTCTGAAACTACTACACTTGCACTTGTCCCCATATCCCTTGTAAAGTGGAACAATACAGGCACTCTACCCTCTCTTAAACAAACATTAAATAACCTCACCAGCCAGTCCACCATAACTGTACCTCCTTTCTTCAGACATTCTGCATAGCATCCATCCAACCCAGGTGCCTTACCTGCTCTCATCATCTTAACAGCTGCTTTCACTTCATCCTTCCCTATTTCTCCTTCATTTTTCTCACTCATCACTCTCATTTTCTTAGCGCTTCCCACCGCAACTACCCATCCCTCCCTATCCTTCACATTTAGCAACTCCCTAAAATATTCTGCCCACCTTCCTCTTACTGCCTTCTCTTCCATTATCATCTCTCCATCTGCACATTTTACCTTCTCTTCTCTACTTGATTTGCCTCCTCTTCCTCTTTTAATTTCCTTCCAAAACATCTTTTTATTGCTTTCAAAATTTTCTGTCTTATTCTTACCTCATTTCACATCTGCTCTCCTCTTTGCTTTCTTTATCTTATGCTTAACTTCCCTTCTCTTTACTTTGTACCTCTCATACAATTCCCTCGTCCTAATTTGTAGCCAATCTATGAATGCCTGTTTCTTCTCTTCTACACCCTTCTTTGCTTCCTCATCCCACCACTCACTACCCTTCCTTCTATTTCCTCCCGCCCTCCTTGTTCCACACACCATCTTTGCACACCTTATGACTCCCTCCTTGAACCATCCCCATTCCTCCTCCACTCCTAGTTATATTCTATCATTTACTCCCTCCCATTCCTCTCTCAGCTTCTTCTTATACTCCCTTCTTTTCTTTCTCATTTAAGCAGTTCACTCTAAGTACCTCCCTACCTTCTGCCCTTTTCTTCTTTCTCCACCTATTCTCCACTCTCAATTTACCCTCCACCAGAAAATGATCAGATATCTCCCGACTCTCTCCCCTCAGGACATGTACATCCTAAACTCTTCCTACCATACTCCTGGTCACCACTATAGTCCATTAATGCTCTATCTGCCACCTTTCCATCCACCACCCTCTCCCATGTGTACTTATGCTTGACTTTCTTCCTAAATACTGTATTTGCTATCATCAACTCTCTTTCAAGACATATCTACATCATCAATTCTCCACTACATTATTTACCTGGAACTCCATACCTCCCAATCACTCTGTCTATTGGTTCATTTCCTACCGTAGCATTAAGGTCTCCCAATATAACTACATTGACATTTTTCCCTAATCCCTCTTTGCACTCATTTATATCTACCCAAAAAGCCTCCCTTTCCTCTATGCTCTTCTCACTACCAGGCCCATACGCACTTACAAAAACCTACATCTCCCTTCCCAGCTTCACCTTCATCCACATCAACCTTGATGAAACCTCCTTCCACTCCACTACATGCCTACTTATCTCTTCACTTGCTAGTATAGCCACCCCTTTTTTCTCTTGTCCCCTCTTCACTCCTGAGTACCTCCCAGGTACACTCCCAAACTCACACTCGCCCCTCCCTTTCATTTTAGTTTTACTCAAAGCCAGCACATCCAACTTTCTTCTCACAAACATACAGCCTATCTCTTCCCTTTTACTCTCATCTGTACCACATCCATGCACATTAAAAGACCCAAACTTTAGGGTACTGGTTGGAAAACTCCCAGACCCTCTTATGCCTTTACTTTTTTTAGGAATGCCCCCTTTTAGGGCTACAGGTAGTAGGACTCCTAATCCCATCCCATCCCCCGTCGCGTTTTTTGTCGCCTTTTACGACTCAACTGGAAAGACGTGGTGGTAGCATTCTCTTCCCCCACCACAGGGTAGGTGAAAAAAGGAAATTAATATTCAGGAAAATGGTACAGGACAGTAACAAGGTGTGGGGGGGGGGGGCAGCATAACTGAGGGACAGTCGTAGTATAAAAGTGTCATCATTTCCCTATGAACAGAGTTTTCCTCTATCACAGACAAAATGATGTGTGGCTCTGGTCCATAGGGGCACCCCATATAGACCCTGAAGTATCAACTGCATGCTACTTTGCCACAATAACATGCAGCCAATACCCCTCCAACCCTGATGTTAGGGGATGGGAGGTTCACTGCAATATGGAAAAAAAAAAAAATATCCCGTAAAAATGAATAGCAGATTCACATGAATCTCAAATGTTGATTTATGACATCCTTCGTTGTTGTTGTTGTTGTTGTTGTGTGTGTGTGTAGTGATCCTAAATGAAAATTTGACATAGATTACTTATTTCTATGTTATTGTATCACACATTATACACCAATACCTTTCTCGTGTCCTCTATCTCTTTGTAGTATCTACTAAACAACATCAGTGTTATTTGCTCAACCTTCTATTTCTTTCTTATTCCTTTAAATTTTTTCTATGATACGAGTTGTTTGTCCCCTTCCCCTACTGTATTTTGGTTAATACCACACTGCAATTGTATATGCTTGTGTTACTTAAAAAGTTAGATGTCAAAGTTATCATATATTTTCTTTCAGGTCGAGGGTGAATATCATCATGTCATTGGAAAAGGCTATCCAAAGATTCCTTCAATTTGTCATATAACAAAGAGAATCCTGTGTGGCGTCTGTGACTTATCTGTCTCGTGAGTTGTCTTTGATATGATATGATTCACACTGGAGAGAAACTTTTCCAGTATCTTGCCTGATGCAGATTTCTCATGAATTAGTGTTCTTGAATAACAAGTGACGTCCCACACTGGAGAAGACAAGACTATCAAATGTGACCTGTGTGATGCAGCTTTCGCACAAAGGAATGATCTCAAACAACACTCATGATGACCCACACTAGAGAAAAGCCTTTCAAGTGTGACCTCTGCGATGCAGCTTTCATACAAAAATGTAGTCTCAAATCTCACACAATGACCCACAATGGAGAAAAGCCTTTCCAGTGTGACCAGTGTGATGCAGCTTTCTCAAGAAATTATGATCTCAAATATCACATCATGACACACACAGGAGAGAAGCCTTTCCAATGTGACTTTTGTGAAGCAACTTTCTCAAAAAAGAGTAATCTCAAATGTCATATCAGGGCCCACACAGGAGAGAAGCCTTTCAAGTGTGACCTGTGCGATGCAGCTTTTTCCACAAAACGTTCTCTCAGATACCACATGATGACCCACACAGGAGAGAAGCCCTTCAAGTGTGACCTGTGCGATGCAGCTCTCTCGGGAAAGACTGCTCTGAAATATCACATGATGACCCACACTGGAGAGAAGCCTTTCAAGTGTGACCTTTGTGATAAAGCTTTCTCACAGATGGGTACTCTCAAATATCACGTGATGACCCACTCTGGAGAGAAGCCCTTCAAGTGTGTCTTTTGCGATGCAGCTTTCTCACTTAAGAGTGCTCTTAAGGTTCACGTGATGACCCACACAGGAGAGAAACCTTTCCAATGTGACATGTGCGATGCAGCTTTCTCACAAAGGAATATTCTCAAATATCACATAAGGACCCACACTGGAGAAAAGCCTTTCAAGTGTGACTTGTGCAATTCAGCTTTCTCAGGAAAGAGTAACCTCAAATCTCACATGATGACCCACACTGGAGAGAAGCTTTTCATGTGTGATCTGTGCAATGTAGGTTTCTCACGAAAGACTGCTCTCAAATATCACGTGATGACCCACACAGGAGAGAAACCTTTCAAGTGTGACCTTTGTAATGCAGCTTTCTCACATACGAGTAGTCTCAAACGACACGTAGTGACGACCCACTCTGGAGAGAAGCCCTTCAAGTGTGACCTGTGCAATGCAGCTTTCTCAGGAAAGAGTTCTTTCAAATATCACTCGATGACTCACACAGGAGAGAAACCTTTCCAATGTGTTATGTGCGATGCAGCTTTTTCACTAAAGAGTAGTCTCAAATGTCATATAAGGACCCACACTGGAGAAAAGCCTTTCAAGTGTGACTTGTGTGATGCAGCTTTCTCAGGAAAGGGTAACCTCAAATCTCACATGATGACCCGCACTGGAGAGAAGCCTTTCAAGTGTGATCTGTGCAATGCAGGTTTCCCACGAAAGAGTTATCTCAAATATCATGTGATGACCCATACTGGAGAGAAGCCTTTGAAGTGTGACCTTTGCAATGCAGCTTTCTCAGGGAAGAATGGCCTCAAATATCACATGATGACCCACACTGGAGAGAAGCCTTTCAAGTGTGACCTTTGTGATAAAGCTTTCTCACGTATGGGTTATCTCAAACAACACATAGTAACCCACTCTAGAGAGAAGCTCTTCAAGTGTGACATGTGCGATGCAGCTTTCTCAAGAAAGAATTCTCTCAAATATCACATGATGACCCACACAGGAGAGAAACCTTTCAAGTGTGACCAGTGCAATGCAGCTTTCCCACAAAGAAGTACTCTCAAATATCATGTGATGACCCACACTGGAGAGAAGCCCTTCAAGTGTGACCTTTGCGATGCAGCTTTCTCACAAAAGAGTAACCTCAAACCTCACATGATGACCCATACTGGAGAGAAGCCTTTCAAGTGTGACCTCTGTGATGCAGCTTTCTCACGAAAGAATCATCTCAAACAACATGTGGGTACGCACAGTGGAAATTAACCTTATTTGTCACGCATTGACCCATACTGGAAGGAAGCGAGGTAATCCTTAAAGATGGCGGTTTTGCTATTTCTTCTAACTAGAAAATATTTCTGTTTCAATACTCTAGATTTCCTTAAGAACACCTCAACAATGTGTCTAACATTCGTATTCTAGGCTTAACTTCTCTTTGTTCGTCATTTACCTTGTTACTCGTGAAGATGTCCTCCACGATTTGGGATGAAGAGTGGGGTTCCTTTAATGATTTTTTCAACAAACTCAACCTCCTAACTGCTAACATTAAATTCAAAGTGGAATGGGAAGTGGATAATAGATTACCATTCTAGGAGATCTTAGTCATGAGACATCAGGATCATCTTTCTTTCACAGTGTACAGAAAACCCACGCACACTGGGAGCTATGTACACTTCTTTAGTTACCATCCTGACAGTATCAAATATAGTGTTGCTTTGGGTCTTTTTCTAAGGGCACTAAGACTATGCAGCCCATCTTATTTGGATTCACCATCTAACCATACGAAATCAATTAAGAAGATTAGGGTACCCAGACTGGTTTACAAACAATGCCTTAAGTTAGGCCAAAACCAGTTACTATAAATCCACTTCCACCCATCTCAGCATCATAAATGGAAAAAAAATTGCCTAAAACTTCCTTATAACAAATCTATCAATAATTTTTCTCAAATGCTACCAAAAGACAACATAAAAATAATTTTCAGTTACCCCAATAGTTTATTCAGAAAAGTAGTCAACGTTCATCACAGAACAACAGAAGACATAAACCTCGTAGTTTACAAATTATCCTGCTCAGGATGAAGTGTATTGGGGACAGACAGGTAGAGAATTAAAAACAAGAATAAAAGAACACAAAAATTCAGTAAAATACGCACAACAGAACTCTGCGGTATTTCAACACTTCGCCAACAATAATCACTACATAAATTGGGACGAGGCCAAAATTATTTTCAAATCAAAATGTAGTTATAAAATGAAAATTATTGAATCTTCCTTAATTAAACAATTCCCAAACTTTAACATTTCAAAAGGACAATGGTCACCTGATTATATAACCATATTGGCAGTTAATAAATTACTTATATTGTAAAAGCAGATGACTTGCCACAAAGCCTGCATGGCAACATAGACGCCACCTGATATGAAATGTCCATGTTCCCTCACTCCACCTCTCCCCTCTGTATATAAGTAATGTGTTTTCTCTTGTCTATGTATTCCGCTTGAAAAGGATCACAGCAAGTGATCGAAATATATGGAAATCGTTATTTCCTTTCTTACCTTAAATCCAATCAATAGTGGGTTTTTAGTGAATTTATTAATGTGTTACGACATTACTGGACAGTGTTATACATAACTGTTTATTGTGTAGCAAAAGTTGACAAAGAAGTATACAGTGACTCATTGATAATAAAGGGTGTAACATGTGGGCAAACTAAAACATTGTGAAAATATTATAATACTGTATAATAATAATACAAATGCATATGGAGTACATCAAAGAATGTGCTTTTCTCTTTTCAATAGCAACTGATGCTTGCAACAAAATGATTCCCAACACTTCTGAGATATTTTGATTTTGAGACTGCAGTGCACCATGTGTTACTTGACTTTTACACCAATAACAATGAATCATCTAAGGGTACTATCTAAACTAGAGGCGTCAGATCTGGATCCGAATAAAGTGTCTTTATACACTGCTGACAATGCTCAATAGAACATTTTTGCTACAGACTGTCTGGCTCATATTTTGGACAATGCAACAAGATTTTCTATAGCTGAACTGGAAATTGATGCTGAGAGTATGGACCTCAGTGTATGGCTATTTCAGCACCTCAGCTAAAAGAGCAGCACAGTTGAAGGAATTCTGTGAACCTTTGGAGGTTGATAGTTGCAGTCTGTTCTGTCATGTTGTGACTAGATGGCTCTTTTGCCAGCTATTGACTGAATACTTCAGGGGTGCGAAATCCTAAAAAGCTATTTCCAGAGTTGTATTCAGGTGTGATCCAAGGCATTATGTGTTATTGAAAGAATACTTAAGTGCTGGGAAGTCCTGAAAAGTTGTTTCCAGAGTTTATGTGAATAGGATTGTCCCAAGGTGCTATAGAGTGCTATGGAGATGAAGGAAATGTGAGAATCACCAGAGATCTGTTTCCTATTCCTCAGTCACACTCGTGAATTATTCTGACAGTACTGAAGCACTAGAAGCCAAGATGTTCAGCATAACTTCGTTGTTCAAGTCCCACGATGTCCCACTTGCTGCTGTCTAGTTCTTCCATTAAAATCTCCAGCCTGTGGTCTTATGAGAGGGTGCTTATGTTGTAGGTATAGATCTTCATTTTCTTCACGATATTTAATATCCAATGTAAGAGGCTGGTAGATGAAGTTGTAGAAAAGTAGGTAGGTGGCGAGAAATTCATTTTACGAGTTAAATGTTTTGAAAAGAATTGCCGCAACGGAGTTGCGGGGTTGCATAATCTTGCTCACCGTCTAAGTTTGTAAACATAGCTAGGGTATCGATATTGGCGCTTATGCAACTAAATGTAAACATTAAGCCATTCCGCTTCGTGACCAAGATTATTTGCGTAAGCAGTATTGCTTGAAACAGGGTAACAGTATGATTGGAGAAGGGTGGGGGAGAAAAAAATGATTGGTGCATTGGATGAGAAGTCACGCCTTAAAGGGAGCCACTCATTTGTAACGGTCAAAATTATTGGATGAATTAAGTAGTGACGTCGGAGCAGAGTTGGCTTGATGAGTGGAAGGGAAGAAAGAATACGAAATAATTTAAAGGAATCTTTAACAGAAACCAATAATTACGGAGAGAAGGGAACTGTAAGTGATGGGGTCGACATCCAAGATTTGGCCAGTGTTTATGTTGAAATATAAATATTTGTTATTGTGCACCTTGTGTTTTTGATTGAATGTACAATGCAATGTAGAGTAAGAATTTTGTCATTTGATTTATTGTATAATCTGTACTCTTCATGTATATCAAAGTTCAGTTGCTAGGCCTGAGAGATTTCCCGCACAAAGGTTAGGTTAGTCATGGTGGAGCCACGGCGTGGAGAGGTTGATATGTACATTATTGTCTGAACATAAACTTATGTGTGTCAAGTATATTGTGCCTTTGAAGAACAATAAACAGTTAAGTGCTTTTCTAAGCGTTTATTTAATACCCATAACTGTTAACAGTTTACTGGCCCTCGGCGGCACATTGCCCGTAAGAACGCAAAGCAATGCGGTTGGACCTTTAGGGGACGAAAATCCTACAGGAACGCCCAGTTTTCCTTCGGTTGTGTAATTGATGGTTTCTACGAAGGGATTTTGACAGTAATGTCACCCCCCCCCCCTGCCAACTGGTTTCTGGTGAGATATCTCTCTGGCGTCACCTTATTCATTATATTCGGTGGAGTCTCATATGTCTATAGGGTGCCCAGTTGTCCACGTCGTCATTATGACGGTACCCCGACGTATCCATGAGGAATTTCCCTGTCTGTCATCAGGGATGTTCCAGTTAGCAGTGGGTCCTGCGACCCATGTGTGTGTTACTCTTTGTCTCATCTTTCTTGCAAAACCTGTTCGATATGGGCGACTCTGCAGAGATTTCCTTTCTATCGACATAACTTTTGTAGTCATTAAGATTCTCAAGCCTATCCACCACGTTAGATGGCAAGTAAAGGGGTAAAATGTAAAATGCAGTTTGGTTGGTTGTGGTTTGTGATTTTGTACATGCTGAGGTTTTTCAATTTGCTGTTTCAATCTTGTAAATCGTTTTCCACACATGGAGATGATTTCACTTCATGAATCTGTTTTTATATTGTGGTGCTGCTACTGATTTATGGGCATTTTTATGGATAATCATACAAAAAACTGTATATGTACTTTCCACTGTTCTTGTTTCGTTGTGAAGCACATGCTTTTTCTTAATTTCACAGCTCCACTAATTACTATACAGACTCGTTTCTTAAGCATGTTTTCTATTCGTTTAGTGGTTGTTGCTCGCAGCACATTAGCGCAGGGGGACCCGCTCTGTTTCGAGTCCAATATTACCAATACTGGATTTCCAACGAGTCCAGCGACCCTATCAAGAAGACGCTGTTACTATACTATAAATGTTGTTATTTGATAATAGTGATATTGAGAACGCCAATAATGTTTTATATGAATTTTGTGTTAAAAGACAAAGAGGAAAGATAAAAATGTTAAAGAAGAAATATTAATCTCTTCTTAGAGAATTAGAATTAATGTAAAAATGATTAAGCTTGACGTATTTTTGTAACAAAAGTCATCAAAAGAATGGAATACTTATACAAGTATTTAACCTAAGCTAACCTAACAGAACAGAACCTAATTAAGTTAAAACCTAACCTAAACTAAACCTACCCTACCTAATGCATTTCCCAATGGTGATGATTGACGAATGAGTCACGAAGTCTATAAGTGGTTCAAATTCAACCATTGCTAGTGATGGCCGAATGAGCCACGAAAATGAACACAATTTCTGATTATTGATGTGTTCTATTTTACTGTATAGATCATGGATCGCTTCCTAATTCCCCACAAGAGGCAACAAGTTAATGACGACGATCAAGAACCATGTACTTATAGTTCTACTGAAAATCCGGAGTTGGAAGAGAAGGTGGATGATGACAGTACCCAGAAAAACACAAAACGTCCTCCATGGCCAAACATCAGCCTGCTGCCAAATATTGGGCCTACCTGTCCTGATTAGAAGAAATATCCTTCACACATGCAAGGTGGTCAGACAAGATCATTCAATAAAAGATGGCACCAACAATATTCTTGGCTTGAATATTCTGTGGTCAAAGATGCAGCTTACTGTTTTGCGTGTCGTCATTTTACAACTTCCCATCATGGTCGAGCTGAACAAATTCACCCACAACGGATTCAAGAATTGGAAGAAGGCAACCATGTCTCTGGAGACTCATGATATTGATACTTCAGTTTGTCATAAATTTGCGATGCAAGCTTGGGGGGAATTCAAATTGCAGAAAGTTAGAGGGGTAACAATTTATCAAGCCATTGATGTCGGGCATGCCAAGACAGTGGCGGAAAATCGGCGATATATTAGAGCAGTTATTGATGTACTTCTCTATATAGCATGTCAAAATGTTGCCCAGAGAGGGCACAAAGAAGGGGTTGAATCCGACAATGTGCTAGCCAAATATGATCATACAGTTGCAAAAAAAGTTAACGGTCCGGGGAATGCAAAATATACTCACCACGATATACAGAATGAATTATTTGAAATAATGGCAGGTATGATCAGAAAGGAGATAAGTGATGAGGTGAAACAAGCAGAGCACTTTGCCATCATGGTGGACGAAACGAAGGATATAGCGAAGAAGGAGCAGATCTCTATTGCTGTGAGGTATCTCCATGAAGAATTCTTGGATTTCACACCAGCTGAAGGCCTTGATGCAGAATCGTTACTCCAGAAGATAAAAGAAACTTTAGCCAAATGTAAAATTGACCACAATACCTGTGTCGGTCAGTGCTATGATGGAGCGGCAGTTATGTCGGGTTGCACCAATGGGGTCCAAGAAAGATTCAGAAGAGATGTTTCACAGGCTGTATACATCCACTGCTATGCTCATAGGCTAAACCTCGTTTTAGTTGACTGTGTAAACAATATAAGGTAAATCTCTGAGTTTTTCGTCATAATCCAATCACTATACAATTCTTTCTCCTCGTCGGTGGTGCATCAGGAATTTCTAAAATTCCAAAAGGAGCTGAACCCAGAAAGACCACATATGGAACTCAAACGGTTATCGGACACCAGATGGGCATGCCAACACTCAGCCTGCCAAGCCTGCCATCGTTGCAACCCTAAAACGTCTACTGGAAGGGGAAAATTTGGACAGAGCCAGTGGAACAGGGTCACTCACTGCCGTTCTAGATCACCATTTTGTGACGAATCTGGTGTTCATGGAGAGTTTGCTGCATTTGACGAAAACCTTGTCAGATCAACTCCAGTCCCCCGATCTCCAGCTTGCCTCAGCAGTTGATTTGGTTGAAGCAGTGATGTTTAATCTCACAGATATGAGAAACGAAGAGAGCTGGGAGCAACTACGAAATCATGCTGAAGAATTGCGCTAGACTGTAGGGATTCACAGGCAACTTGCACGTCAGAGGCAAAGGGCAGCCCCACGATACTTGGATGAGTTTGTCATAACATCCGGCATAGGACAAGATGATGATTCGAATGACTCCGATGTTACCAAGAGACGGATTTACTACTCCGTGATATACAAGTTTCTTAGTGGGTTGAGAAGAAGGTTTTCCGGCGATACATGTCAGGTATTTATTGGGGTATCTGCCCTCAACCCCAATCATGCAACCTTTTTGAACAAGGAAAAACTATCAGGAATGGCTGCAAATTACGGGTTGGAGGACAAAGATCTATCCGTAGAGCTGCACCAACTAAGAAGGTTGATTGCCAGAAAGCAGGACCAGGGAATGGAAGTGGACACACCTATGCAACTTGCCGTCATGTTCCAACCGTACAAAGATGCATTCATAGATTTGTATCATCTAGTGCGTATTAATGTTACTCTTCCAGTTAACTCAACATCATGTGAAAGAAGCTTTTCGTGCCCAAAGCAACTGAAAACCTACTTGCGTAACAGCAGCGGTGACAAACGGTGCTACAATAGTCAGACATTCTTCAACCGTTGCACTGACAACACTCTGGAGAGGACACCCAAGGAGGCTAGACTACTCTACTCACATCACACTCACCGCTGACAATGGATAAGTACGTGACATCCACACCGAGGTCGAGAAACCCAAGTGCTCAGTCTGACACACCAAGGTCCACGAACCCAAGCGGCCTCGCTGAGAGTGAATCTGACGCCAGTGATATCCAACTGCTAGAGTTTTCGAGTCCGGAGCTGATGCCTGGCACAAGTCGACCAGAGGACATGGACATTGTCGACACCGAGGCCGAGCAAGCCGAGGGAGGTCACGGTTCCAGGAGGGAAAGGGACCTCTACAGAGACTGGGACATTCTCAAGCCCTTCTTCAAGTGTGGTGTTGACTGGGACGCCGGGTTTGCCCTCTGCGCCAAGAAATATTGCACTGCGAGGCTGAAGCTTCAGAATAACACCAACAGCAACTTAAAGAAGCATTATGCCACCAAGCACCTTTTAGATAGTCCTGCCTTAAAAGCAGCCTTAGATGGCAGCAGCAAACGTGGCCGCTCTGCTTCTGGTGGTGGTCGGGATGCCAAAAGCCTCAGGCAGGGCTGTATTGAGGAGGCTATGGTTGAGAGGTTTGACCAGCAGAAGGCCCTTGACCTGTTTTATGAGGTAAGTTTTACTTTTAAAAGTTCTACTGTTTTAGTATGAAAATAATTTAATAAATTAATTAACTTTAATAAATAAAGATAATTCATAACAAAAGTTTAACTTCAGATACTCACACATCTTTTTTATGTTTCAGTGGATTATCCGCGACATGCTGCCCCACCATAACAACAGAGTCAGAGGCGCTCAATTACCTGAACCCTCAGTTCAAACTGCCGTCCAGGGAAAAGCTTGGCGACGACATCAAGCATATGAGCGCCAGGGCCAAAAGTGAGCTCACCCAGATCATGTCCAAGCAGAACTACCTGGCCACCACAGCCGACAGCTGGTCGAGCCACAACCGGGCCTTCATAGGTTCCACAGTCTCGTGGTTGGACAAGGCCACCCTGGAGAGGACGACTGCAGTCTTGGGCATGAAGGAGGTGAAGGAGAGCCAGACAGCCGAGTACTTGGCGAGGTCCTTGAGCAAGCTGCATGAGGACTTCAGCATCGGCAGCAAGATTCTCTGCACGACCACAGACAATGGCACAAACTATGTAAGTGCATTTGTCAACTTTGCACAAGAGGACGTCGTCATACAACCTGGCGAGGACAAGCCTGACGAAGAGCTGGCTGACGAGCCTCAGGTCATATCTATGGAGGAGGCCCTGGACCAGGCTGACGAAGCCGAGGTTAGCCTGCCTAAACACCAGAGGTATGGTGCACACACTCTGAACCTCCTGGTGTCTGAGGATGTTTCCAAAGTGAGTATAATAAAAAAAAAAAATTATTTAATAAATTAATAATTCATAAATATTAGATAATTCATTGTTCTTTTGGTAAAAACTAAAAAGATGTAAATTATTACTTATTATTTTTTAATTTGTGAATTAAATAAAATATTAGATAAATATTCTTTTTTCAGGTCCCACAATGGAACCATGGTGGCAGGAATATCTTCAGAAGGTCGGCTGCCAAGGCACAGTCTTTGTGGAATACCCAGGGCCGCCGAACTGTCGCAGCCAACGAGATAAAGGATGCTATCGGCAAAAAAACTTAAAGTCCCTGGCGCGACGAGGTGGAACTCCAGCTATGACAGCTATAAGATGCTTTCTGGCCTGCTACAGGACCTGGACACCCGTAAAAAGATAAATGATCTCTGTACCAGCATGCGCCCCAACCCGATCCCCGCCTTTGTTGACGAGGACAACGAGGTCATCGCCGAGTACGTCAAAGTTATGGCCCCAGTTGCCAATGCTTTGGACAAAATGCAGTCAGACCAGCATGCCTACATGGGGAACTTCCTTCCCAACTTGATGGTGCTCCAGAGGGACTTGAACCTGCTTAGGGACGACAACAGCATCAAGCATGCCAAGCCCCTCGTCACCTACCTCCTGGGGACACAGGAGCACCATGGCAGAGACAAAAAGGGCTTCACTGAAAGGTAGATATTTTTAATATTTTAATGTAATATAATAATAATAATATAATATAATTATATAAATAATAAAATGATACAATATTTTATAGTAATTGAAATGAAAAAATTAATAATCATTAATCAATCATTAAATTAACTCATATCTTAATCTTTTCAGGTTTCAACACATGTTTGAGGACCAGGAGAAGCTTCTTGCGACTGCCTTCCACCCCAGGTTCCGTCTAAAGATGGTCAAGTACATATGCAGGACAAATCCTGACTTGTACAACCTGGTGAGGGACAAGATGGTGTCGGACCTTGTGGCCCAAATCAGGTCCAAGGAGGGGGATGTGGCCTCCGCCTCCAGCCAGCCCACCTCCAGGCCACAGTCTGTGGCCAGTCACACCAGCGAGCACGACGAGTTTGCCTTCCTTCTTGAGGACGAGGAGGAGCCTGTGGTGGTGGCCAACCTGGAGGAGGAGGTCGGCAAGGAAGTAAACACTTGGGGCGCCATTCTCGGCACAAGCATCATGAAGATCTCCCCGGCAAACTTCCCCAAGGAGCACAGGCAGCACTGGGTGAACTGTTTCATCAAGTATAACACTCCCCTGCCCTCGTCTGCCTCAGCTGAACGACTCTTCAGCTTCGGCTCGGACATTTTGAGGCCAAAGCGAGCCTCTCTGACCAATCTGAACTTTGAGAACCTGACCTTCATGAAGGGAAACTTGAAGCTGGTTAAGAGGGAGAGAGAGAAGGCCGACAAGTTAGAGTGAATCTGTGAAGAGTGAGGAGTGAAGACTGAAGAGTTGTGAATTTTTGTTTTAAATGTTTTTACTGTTTTGTGAACTTTTGTTTTTACTTTTTACTGTCTTGCATTAAAAATTTGTTTTTCTAGTAATAATTTGTTAAATAAATAATGTAGGTATCTTAAAAAAACACTTTTTTTTAATCGGAAAGCTTTAAATTTAGATTCGGAGATTCGGAATGAGTAAAATTTAGGTTTGGAAATGTTCGGAAGGTATCGGAATGAAGGTTCGCTTTGCTATTTTTTAAAGATTCGGAAGTTCGCGGACAAATGTTCGGAATAAATGTTCGCACCGAAATTTTGGAAATCGGGTTCGCTATTTGGAGGTTCGGAACCCAAAACCGGCGAAGATTCGGATTCGGAACCCAAAAAAAGGTTCACGCGCCCACCTCTGGCTATCGACTAAGGACAGACTTGGTTCCCGCCGCCCCTATATGACGCATGGCTCAACGAATATCGATAGCATCCTGTTCAACTAAGGGCATCCACTCATTTGAAGAAATCACCAGTCAGTGCACTATTACAGGAGAGAACGAAGGAATAATTAAAGATATCTTATTGTTTTAGCCAGGTCTTAAAGCGCGTAGAGCTAGCCAGGTAGGAAGTTTTTTTTTTTTTTTTTTTTTTTAGGGTTCTTTTGGCATCGCATGAAGAATCGTCACCCCAGGGTTCGACAGGGTGACAATTCTTCATGTGAACTATACAAGGGTGACAATTCTTCATGTGGGCCGTCCTGGGTTTAGGATTCTTCGGTTGTAAAAAATGATGATAATAAGTATAACCCTCATTCAACTTAACCTAATCTTTATTCCACTGTTGATATTCGGCATACTGGGGGGTGACGATTCTTCAGGTGGGGTATCATGGGGTGACGATTCTTCAGGTGGGATATCATGGGATGACGATTCTTCAGGTGGGATATCATGGGGTGACGATTCTTCAGGTGGGATATCATGGGGTGACGATTCTTCAGGTGGGATATCATGGGGTGACGATTCTTCAGGTGGGATATCATGGGGTGACGATTCTTCAGGTGGAATATCATGGGATGACGATTCTTCAGGTGGGATATCATGGGGTGACGATTCTTCAGGTGGGATATCATGGGGTGACGATTCTTCAGGTGGGATATCATGGGGTGACGATTCTTCAGGTGGGATATCATGGGGTGACGATTCTTCAGGTGGGATATCATGGGGTGACGATTCTTCAGGTGGGTGTTCTGGGATGACATTTCTTCGTGTGACCCCCCTTTGTCAGCCTTGTGGGCAGCATATCCAGACTAGAATTGCCGTCTCCCTAAATGTGCCGCCCCAGGGAATATCCCCCCCCCCACCATGCGAGGGGCCTTTTCATTATATTACATATATATGACAAATCAGCAATTCTAAGTACATGTTGCAGGTTTTTTTTTAAACTATTTATATTTCCACTAATTAAACATGTTTGATGTAGGTCAAAAGTGTCGGCAATATCTAAAACAATTTTTTTTTATTTTTTTTTTTTATTACAAATGGCCACTTGTGCAGAGATAGATGTGCGTATCCTATTTATATACATTCTTCCTGACGGGCGGCCGGCCGAGACTTCGTCTTCCTCAGAAAGAAAATCCAATTTAAGTGATTCATTGCCTAATCTCTCAATTCATTGTGCACTGACTATGTTACTTGTTCTATCTGTTCACTCCACAAGGCCACTTCGCATTAACTGAATTAAGATGTTTCATAGTATGAGCAGTTACAAAGGATTTTAAAGAATCTTTGAAATACCTGGGACATCTGTAAGATCCAGATGTGGCATAGAATTTGGAAGGACAACATTTATGCAGGTAATAAGGAATTGTTGTTATTGACATTCATCAATCGTGTGCATACATTTACTCTGCAGTAGATGTCATTTTCCTTATCTGTTCAATACTTTATTTCACCTGGTTTGATGTTAGTTCCAATCGCGTATGGGCACTGCAAATTTGGTAGGCAGAATGCAGTTTTGTCAAAATGCTTATTGAATATATATATATATTCTCGCATGATAGGTATGCAACGACCATAGATACAAAGCCACAAGTTAGGTAATACGTTTTTTAGGTTCTATATTCTCGGCAAGTTCTTTTTAATGCCAAGTTTGCGTGTTAGAGGAGTGCCATACATTAATGGGACTGGAATACATAAAATACGTGAAGCGAAATGTCTCACAAGAGTCCGTCACCCCCCCCCAAAAAAAAAGGGTAATTTACTCCATATTGGAATGTTCCAGAAAAAGCGTCGTTCTCCATAACCTAACCAAAAAGTAGTCTTCTGTCGTCTTCGTGATTTGCGAGTAATGCCATGGACATAAATCAGTTTGCATGAAGGAATAATTGTAATTCATTTTGATTGACTGAATAACCATAACTCAACAAGCTACTCCCTCCATGCTACTTGATTTAGTACAGAGTTTCTTAACATAGGTTCGGTAAGTCAGTTTCCGGGGTTCGGCGGTTTGGTTCACCCTTGGGTTCACCCCACTCGTATGAGAAATCCTTTTCGAGGATGGTCGACAGACATAAAAACGAAGAAAAGGAACAGACTTTGCTGCGAAAATGATATGAGAGTGGCACTTGCCAAGGTAAAGCCGCGCATTTCTGAAATTGTCTCCGAGAGGCAACAGCAAAAGTCACATTGATTTGCAGTAAATATTCATTATGTTTTTGTTTTACGTGAAATTCATGTTTTGTTGGTTTTGTTCTTTGAACACAGTAATTTCGTGTGCAAATGATCCATGGTACAGTTTTTGCACTAATACAGTATATAGTTCCTATGTTTTGAATTTGAAAAAGAAAGAAAAAAAATTATTTTCCAACTACGAAGGGTCCGATGAATGCATGTATGAAACTTGCGGGATTCAGTACCTCCAACAAGGTTAGAACTACTGATTTAGTAGTTGATAGAATCGGAGGGGTGAATCTAACCTAACGTAGGGATAGGTAAGGTTCGGTTGACATTTTTTTCTCTCACTCTAAGATGATAGATATAACCATTTTAGAATTATTTGTAGGCTCCTGGTGCTATTTCTACAAAATTCTGCTTGTTTATTGGCCAATCCTGTGTGTGTATTCACTTGGTCTTTCACTTGGTCTATTTCCCTCCTGGAAGAGAGCTCAGAGCTCGTAGGTCCGATCTATGGGTAATGCTATGACCTTGCACACACACACACCCCTAACTCCCCGCCCACGAGAGTCAGAGTACGACCCGAGGCACAGTGATACCGAAATAATTTCGGCCCTGGGCAGGATTCGAACTGGGTGCTGGGAGCATCTCTGCTTCCCAGTTCAGCGCTCTACCAACTATGCCACCGAGTGTGTGTGTGTGGGGGGGGGCAAACGTGTTCATCGATAACAGGGAAACCAGCAAAGGATTTTCGAGGATCAGAAACATCGATTTCTGACATCCTTGATTATTGGGTGAAATTTTTACCCAAATTTCTTATTTCCGGTTATCTGTGCTATTGTATCCTTAATCATAATGGAATATTATTATTATCATTATTATTATTATTATTATTATTACTATTGTTATTATTATCATTATTATTATTATTATTATTATTATTATTATTATTATTATTATTATTATTATTATTATTATTTTTATTTTTATTTTTTATTATTATTATTATTATTATTAATATTATTATTATTATCATTATTATTATTATTATTATTATTACTATTGTTATTATTATCATTATTATTATTATTATTATTATTATTATTATTATTATTATTATTATTATTATTATTATTATTATTATTATTTCGTTTCTCTGTAATATTTATTCATCCATTCTTGTGATTTCTTATTCATCTATTAACACTTTACCGTTTTTTTTTTGTTTTGTTTTTTGTAGTTCCTGCGTTCCACCATTTTATTATATATTCAATCGTCCTTTTTCTTATTCTTCTTTTAATCTTCTTTGGTACGAGATGTTGGTTTTCTTACCTTACTGCTCCAATATATTTCTAAATACTTTGTATCGGATTGTTCCAGAAATAGCATCATTCATCAAAACCTGAAAACTTAAACATTATGTTGATGTACGAGCAAGATTGCAAATCACTCATGCTTCATTTGGAGTGGCTGTTTTCACTGAATAACTCAAAAATAAACTTAAGCCATTAAACTCCGATGACAAGATTCTTTGTCATTTGGTCAAATAAAACAAAAAATCATAAAACACCAAAATGTTTGATCAAACACCAGAAAAATATGACGTCATCAGTCCTCCTCGCTTCGCTCGCGAGCGAAGCGAGGAGGACTGACGTCATATTTTTCTGGTGTTTGATCAAACATTTTGGTGTTTTATGATTTTTTGTTTTATTTGACCAAATGACAAAGAATCTTGTCATCGGAGTTTAATGGGTTAAGCCTGGGCGAGCAAAATCTACGAGGTCCGAGTCACCCCGTGTGGACACTACTGCCTCAGGAGGAGTTTACAGCGAACTTCATATTCGTTTCTACAACCTGGAGACTGACAGAAAGAAAGGAAGACAATTCCGGAACTGGTGAATGACATTAGTCACAACCTGCGTGGAGGACAGCCGAACGTGCTGATTTATGTACATTTGAGTTCCATTACATTATACATTAGGTCTATTAAAATGTGATATGCGGTTTGAAACATGTTTTGGTATTTATTTCCATGATCATGTTCCGTAGCCCCATATGTCCGTGACTTGAATGTCCTACAATCATACTATAGTCAGCGCAAGGAGAAATGACCGATAAGGCGGGGCTAGGAGATTTCCCGGTGTTGCCACACATGGGCATCCATGGCGAGAACGTGCGTGTGGATGCAATGTTTTCTGAATGCAGTGTGAGAGGGCCGGGGCCAGAGATTAAATGTAGCGGCAACGTATAGAAAACATTGCTTTGAATTTTACCTCAGTGGTGGTGTGTGACAAAAATTGTAATATAATCATATGTGGCAACATTATAAAATTATAAAATAGAATTATAAAATAAAATAAAATTATAAAATAATTAGATGTGGCACCACAGGGGAACTCCCAGTGCTCCGCCCTAACGGCCAGTTCTCACTGCAACGGGTATAGGGTGGAAGGGTTCACCGAAAAATGAAAAATGTGATTTGCTGTAGAAATAAATGTAGATTTTTCATGAATCTCTGAGACGTTGATTTATGACATCCTTGATTGGTGTGTGTGTGTGTGTGATGGTCCTCTGCGAATATTTGACCAGGATTTCTTATTTTTCTGCTATTGTATCTTTGTTTCCGTCCCCTACTGCATTTTGGATAATTCCCCGCTGTATTTGTACATGTTCGTGTTACACCTATTACATGCTCTCAATGTGTAATTCATTATATATTATTCTTTCAGGCCGAGGGTAATACTCATTAAAAAGTAAGCTCAAATATCACGTGATGACCCACACTGGAGAGAAGCCTTTCAAGTGTGACCTGTGCGATGCAGCTTTATCAGGAAAAAGTTCTTTCAAATATCACGTGATGACCCACACTGGAGAGAAGCCCTTCAAGTGTGACATGTGCGATGCAGCTTTCTCAGCAAAATATACTCTCAAATATCACGTGATGACCCACACAGGAGAGAAGCCTTTCAAATGTGACCTGTGCAGTGCAGCCTTCTCACAAAAGAGTGCTCTCAAATATCACGTGATGACCCACATTGGAGAGAGGCCTTTCAAGTGTGACCTTTGCAATGGAGCTTTCTCGCATAAGAGTAAACTCAAACAGCACGTGGTGACCCACACTGGAGACAAGCCTTTCCAATGTGACCTGTGTGATGCACATTTCTCACAAAAAAGTTCTCTCAAACAACACTTAATGACCCACACTGGAGAGAAGCCTTTCAAGTGTGACCTGTGCGATTCAACCTTCTCAAGAAAGGGTAATCTCGAACGACACGTGATGACCCACACTGGGGAGAAGCCGTTTAAGTGTGACTTATGCAAGGAAGCTTTCTCTGGGAAGAATGGCCTCAAATATCACATGATGACCCACACTGGAGAGAAGCCTTTCAAGTGTGACCTATGCGATACAGCTTTCTCAGGAAGGAGTGCTCTCAAATATCACGTGATGACGCACACTGGAGAGAAGCCATTCAAGTGTGACCTATGTGATGCAGCTCTCTCAACAAAGAGTGCTCTCAAATATCACGTGATGACTCACGCTGGAGAGAAGCCTTTCAAGTGTGATATGTGCGATGCAGCTTTCTCAGGAAAGAGTTCTCTCAAATATCACATGATGACCCACACTGGAGAGAAGCCTTTCAAGTGTGACCTATGCAGTGCAGCTTTCTCGAGAAAGGATGTTCTCAAAGGACACATGATGACCCACACTGAAGAGAAACCTTTCAAGTGTGACCAATGTCATGCAGCTTTCTCAACAAAGAGGGCTCTTAGATATCACCTGGCCCACACTGGCGAGAAACCTTTCAACTGTGACCGGTGCGATGCAACTTTCTCAGGAAAGAGTGCTCTCAAATACCACGTGATGACCCATACTGGAGAGAAGCCTTTCCAATGTGACCTGTGCAATGCAACTTTCTCACAAAAGAGTTCTCTCAAACAACACATGATGGTCCACACTGGTGAAAAGACCTTTAATTGTGGCTTATGCGATGAAGCTTTCTCAAGAAAGGGTAATCTCGAACGACATGTGATGACCCACACAGGAGAGAAGCCTTTCATGTGTGACCTGTGTGATGCAGCTCTCTCGACAAAGAGTGCTCTCAAATATCACGTGATGATCCACACTGGAGAGAAGCCTTTCAAGTGTGACCTCTGTGATGCAGCTTTCTCAGGAAAGAGTGCTCTCAAAAATCATGTGAGGACCCACACTGGAGAGAAGCCTTTCAAGTGTGACCTGTGCGATGCTGCTTTCTCAAGAAAGGATGTTCTCAAAGGGCACATGATGACACACAGTGGAGAGAAGCCTTTTAAGTGTGGCCTATGTGATGTAGCTTTCTCAACAAAGAGGGCTTTCAAGTATCACGTGATTACCCACACTGGAGAGAAGCCTTTCAAGTGTGGCCTGTGCGATGCAGCTTTCTCACAAAAGAGTGTTTTCAAATATCACGTGATGACCCACACAGGAGAGAAGCCTTGCACGAAGAAACAATTGTAATTCAGTTTAAGTGCCTGTTTTAACTGAATAACCATAAATCAGCAAGCTAATCCCACCATGCGCCTCGTTTTGTATTTGATGGAATAGGAGTGGGGAGGCAGTGTTTACCTAACCTAGCTATAGGTAAGGATAGGTACGGTTCGCCTGACTAGATTTGTTTTATCTCTCTAACGTGATAGGCATAAATATTTTACTTTTATTTGTTGGCCTCTGGTGCTATTTCAACTAAACTTCACTCGATTACTCGCCAAAGCTGTGTTTCTGAGGTGCTCCCTGACAAATGGAAACTAGTAAAGAATTCGCAAGAATCAGACAAGCATTGATTTATAACATTCTTGATATTGGGTGGGTGACGTCTATAGAAATATACCATATTTTCTTATTTCCAGTTATGTGCTACTTTAACCTTCATTATACTATACTTTTTTGTAATGTTCACTCGTCCACTGGTTTATTACTTGTAACTTATATTGAAGAGGCTGTTTTATCTGAATAACTATAACTTAAGTCACTCCAACCGTGCGTCTTGATTTAATATTTGATGGGGGGAGGAGTGAATCTAACCTATCCCGGGTGTGGGTCGGAGTATGTTAGAATAGATTGATCAGAAGTAATTTACTTATCACACAATGATTTCAAAAATAAACATCTATATACCTGCCGAAGCTCTCCGCGTTCCGCCATTATCGACCTAACCTCTTGTCCTCCGCTCTGCCTCGCGAAGTATCAAACGCCGTTTTTTGTTAGCTTAATAAACCCATTGCGGTGGTTGTTGTTTGGATGGGAAGCGATGTAACTGCTTCAGGTATTTCTCCTCTTTTCTTAGGAAGTCCTTTCTGCAGCACCTCTATTCTGCCCCAGCCTGGTAAGTGGCCATATCTACATGAACCACTAGCGAGTTTGATACTCGGTGTGGCTTGACGTCATTCCTGTGCTCAACTGTCCGCTTTATAGTACCTCTACAGATTTCCCCGTAGTAGCTCATAGGACAGTATCCACACGGTATATTGTAGACGATACTATTTTCTTCCCCGTTGACCTTGACTTTGTTCTGGTTCTTAACCCATAAAACTCCGATGACAAGATTCCTTGTCATTTGGTCAAATAAAACAAAAAATCATAAAACACCAAAATGTTTGATCAAACACCAGAAAAATATGACGTCAGTCCTCGCTTCGTGCGAGGACTGACGTCATATTTTTCTGGTGTTTGATCAAACATTTTGGTGTTTTATGATTTTTTGTTTTATTTGACCAAATGACAAGGAATCTTGTCATCGGAGTTTAATGGGTTAACAATGTCTCCTATTTTCGTTCCTGTGCTTATCGTAATAGAGCCGAGGTCAAGGTGTCCTGGTAAGAACGAAACGTCAGAATAAATCCCTAGCGGTTCCCTGTGTTTGTCTTACCACCCTTCCACTCCTCTGGCCTCACACACACACACACACACACACACACACACACACGGGCGGAGACAAGTTGGGTTTGTCTCCTTTCACGTGTAGCCCCTGTTCACCTAGCAGCGAGTAGGTACGGGACGTTAGTCAAGGAGTCGTGACCTTGCATTCCCGGTGTGTGGAGTGTGAGTGGTCTCAGACCTACCCAGAGATCTGCTGATAATGAGCTCTGAGCTCACTGCCGTAGGGTGGTGTCTGGCTGTCTCGAAAAGAGGCTGCAGCAGATCCGAGGTGAATACACACACACACACATATATATGTATATATATATATATATATCATATGACGACATCTTGACAGGTTGTGAGAGAGGTAGAGGGGAAAACACACAAATAGAACGAGAGTTTATTCTTTAACTAGTTTCGCACTATGGGGCTTCTTCTTCAGAAGAAGCACCGCAGTGCGAAACTACTTAAAGAATAAACACTCGGTCTATTTGTGTGTTTTTCCCTCTGCCTCTCATATATATATATGTGTGTATATCTATATATATATATATATATATATATATATATATATATATATATCACGTTAAAACCACTGTTGGAGTAGAAGAGACTGGCGACGGGGAATCTATATATTTCGATTGCAAACTGTAATCCTCTACTGAAGAGGATTGCAGTTTGCAATCGAAATATATAGATTCCCCGTCTCCAGTCTTTTCTACTCCAACAGTGGTTTTAACGTGATTGAAAAATGTGTGATTACATTTTTCACCTGTTTTATATATATATATATATATATATATATATATATACATACATATATACATACATATATACATACATATATACATATACATATATATATATATATATATATATAGTTACGGTATTGCCATATCTAACCCCTACTGCGTCAGCGTAATACCTCGTATGCCGAAAAAAAAAAAATGACATTACGTCGAGGGTCACGCACACAAGGTCATCATATTAAGGCAATGGCAGGACTCACAGTAATGAATTTAAACTGGACAAATTTAGATTTAGGAAGGGAATAGGCAAGAATTTGTTTACTAATAGGGCTGTTAACGAACGGAATAGACTTAGTAACCACGTAGTGAGCGCTGAAACTATCAGTTATTTGGAAGTAACCATCATACAAGGAACCAACACAACTGAACAAAATAGGGGCATATTCAATATCTCACCCCACCTAATTCCTGTAATACCCAATGCCAACAAAAATCTAAGCTATCCCTAGTTGCCTTTGTGGCGACGCGCCACTAGTCTAAACCAGACTGACGGTGACGCATACTGTACTGTACTGTAAAATTTGGGAGTGAAGCTCCCACGGGCTTTGGTGTGAGCCCGTTTGGAGGGTGTTTTGTGCATATGAGTGTGTGTGGGCCCAACCACACACACCCATACATTCACAGGATGTGCATGCGCATGTAATGTACGCATGCACATCCCGGGGACGCATCCCGATCTAAACTTTTATATGTCCCATAGTTGGCAACCATAGTCAGCAAGGACGTCCAAACCGCAAGGCAACTGACCAATCAGAAGCCTCCAGCAAGTCGCTTCATTCCCTCATGTGGCTCTTCGCCAACAGCCACGACGCTTGATGAGGCCTTCACTCTCCAAACGAGACCTCGTCCGAACCCCCCCAAGCCTATTAACCATTAAAACTTAGTGTTAAGTGTTACTGTGAGTTTCATTTCCCTGGCTTGTCCGAACCATGTCACTTCACCCTCTCAAGGACGTTGTCCATCCGCAGCTGACAATGTCTCACCTTCTTCCTTATGTTTCTCGTTTGTAAACTAGCTGCCCTTTGCCTTAACCCATTAAACTCCGATGACAAGATTCTTGTCATTTGGTCAAATAAAACAAAAAATCATAAAACACCAAAATGTTTGATCAAACACCAGAAAAATATGACGTCAGTCCTCCTCGCTTCGCTCGCGAGCGAAGCGAGGAGGACTGATGACGTCATATTTTTCTGGTGTTTGATCAAACATTTTGGTGTTTTATGATTTTTTGTTTTATTTGACCAAATGACAAGAATCTTGTCATCGGAGTTTAATGGGTTAACCTTTCCTGTTCCCAGGCTTTTTTCAACCTTTCCTAGTATTTAATGAACCCCCCTACTCCTCTTTCTCTCCATCCGTTTCTCTTTAATCTTAGTCATGTGTGTTGCAACTGTATACTTGAAAAGGCTGCAACGAGCGAAACGTCGAACCAATAAAGGCTCCGTCCTCACATAGTGTTTATTACGAAAGTCAAATCTTCATGATATTGCAAAAGGCGGCCTCAAACTTTGTCAAGGTCTTATGTACACAATGAAGAACGAGAGAGAGAGAGAGAGAAACGGAATCAGAAGGGAATGTTCCCAGCGAAGAGCCATGTCATGCAAAGGCTCGGTCACAACTGATCCAAAAATTGAAACTGTTCTCTCGTCTACAGAATACAGTCATCCGTCAGACAAAAACAAAGTCGAAGCCGCAAAGTTACGAAATAACATAAAGGATAGTACAAAATCAAGCCACGTAAAATGTTGGCAGATGCTGCTGAAAGGGTTCCATTAGACGTAAGAAATTTGTTGAACATATTGAAATGATTCATTGTGATTATTTCTTTTATTGCTGTTATTTTGATTTGCATGTATTTCATATATTTTTAGGTTCGTGGTGAACAGCACTCAGAGATCTGGTCTTTGATGGTGTGGAGGTGACGACAGACGCTTCAAATCCAGAACCGTTCTTGATCCATGACAGCCGTCGTGAATCAGACAGCAGAGTGGTAGTGTTTGCCACAGAGGTCACACTTCGTTTACTTGTCTGTATGGCACATGTATGGCACATTCGAATGTACTCCAAAAACTCTTCAAAGAACTCTACATTATCCGCGCTCCGTTAGGTTAATCTGCAATCACATGTGCTTATGCATTCCTGTCTGGAAAATCACACGAACTGTAAATTGAAATGCTTAACGCAATTGTGGATCAATCTTCGGAACTCGGGTTCGATCCAGCAACAATTATCATGAATTTGAGGATTCCATGAGACAGGCTGTATTCAGTGTGTTTGGGCAAAATGTTATTGTCACGGGGTGCTTCTACCATCTCACGCAAAGCACATGGTGCAGGATCCAGACCCTTGGATTAACCACCTTGTACAAAGACAATGACACTATTAGACACTTTTGTGGAATGATCGATGCTTTGGCATTCCTGCCTCTTGAACATGTCCATGAAGGCATGGCCTACCTCAAAGAGCAAGTCCCTGAAGAACTAACTGATCTCCTGGACTATTTCGATAGTACTTATGTCTCCGGCAGCTTTCGCGCTATCCGCCAACCAACAGCACCTGACGGTGCACTTCCACCACTGCGTATGCGCAGACATCCCCCTCTCTTTCCACCTGAGCAATGGAACGTCCACAATGCAAAAGTCAATGGGGAGAGTAGAAGATGCAACTTTTGCGAGGGCTGGAACAATTCCTTTAAGGAACTAGTTGGTCACAATGACCCAGGTATTTGGACAGTTGTGAGTAACATCCAAAAAGACGACACAACAACTACAGAAGCGCCTACAGAACCTGTGTTTGAAGTTCGATCAAGGCACGAAAACTCTCCCAGAATTCTTGAAAGGCATCTCGCACAACATAAGGCTAAACTGATTGTAACTATTTGCTTCAATGTAGTTAAATGTATGTTCTATTTATGCCAAATGTTATGTATATACGTATACATCAGTTGAACTGTTGAATAAACTTGCGTTTCATGAATACTTCTACTTTTTCTTTAATGTAGTCTAGCCGCTGATGAGAGACAGGGATTTGCAATTTTGAATTTTGTTTCTTAGTCTCAGTACAAATAAGTAAAATAGGTGGCTTATGTCCACCTTTGGTGATTTCAGGTAGGGCTTATGTCCTACATTCGTCTGGTAATTCACCAAACCTGGTTTCCAATGAAATAGAGGAGTTTCTAAGAAAAAATGGTATTGGTCATGTAACACCAACACCATATCATCCATCCTCAAATTCATTAGCAGAAATGGGAGTAGGACCATTTAAAGAGGGGTTAGAAAAGTTTAAGAAAGGAGATATGCACACCAGAATATCTAGGTTCTTGTATAATTACAGAAGAACCACCAATTCTTCCACAGGCAAGCTTTCAGCAGAGTTCATGTTTAATAGATTTTTCAAGGGTAATGTAGAAATTGTTAGTGCAGGACAGATCTTCCAGTAGATTGAATAATGATTAACGTGCTTAAGGAGGAAGATCCTTTGTATAGACTGAATGATACAGTGTTTGCAATTTTGGTAAAAGTTCTCCGTAGTTGGAAGAAAGATTGATGAAGTGGTTCAAGAAATTATAAGGTGAATGATGTTCAAAGTTGGGAAAATATTGAAGAAACATGCAGTTGTATATTTTATACAACTTTTTTATATTTTGACTCCTCATTAAGCATGCTTGATTTAGGTTAAAAGTAAGTGTCAGCAATGCTAAAAAATCCTTGTTTATATTCTTCTTGACTGCCCACCACTTGGTAGAGGTTGGTACATTACTTGATGTTGCCTGGTTTGGTGTTCCAATCGCATATGGGCACTGGAATCTGTTTGACAGAATGTAGTCTTGTCAACACACTTATTAATAAATTTACACTCACGCAATTAATATGCAACGACCATAGATGCAAAGCCACAAATTGAGTAATATGTTTTTAGGTTACTGTACTATATTCCCGGCAAGTTCTTTGTTATGTGAAGTTTGCGGGGAACACGAGTATCAAAGATTATTTGGGATTGGAATACATCAAATACATGAAATGAAATGTCTCACAGGCGTACTCATTGCCTCAAAAAATAGTAATTTACTTTGTATCGGAGTGTTCCATAACCTAACCAAAAAAGTAGGCAAATGTTGTCGTCTTGAATTATGAGTATTGCCAGGGACAAATAATTTAAAAAAAAAAAATCCTTTTTGTTTGTTTTGACTGAATAAACATAACTCGACAAGCTACTCCTACCATAAGCTTTTAGTAGTTGAAAGAACTGTAGAGTGGTAGGGGGTTGTGCGTGTAACCTAAACTAGGTATAGGTAGTCGTAGGTTAGGTTTTGTTAACTATATAGTGTGTGTGTATATATATATATATATATATATATATATATATATATATATTGATAAGTATTTTAGACAAATTATTTGGATGATGGAGAACATAAACACAGGGGAAGGCTCGGAACCCTGTACACTCTAACGTTTCGTTCGTGTAGAACTTCTTCAGAGAGTGTATGTAGAACTGCAATTGGAGTTTATGTACTAAATCTAATTATCTTTTCGGACACTTGGGAAAGGTCGTTTTTCTGGCACTACGAATCTGTAGTAATGAATACATAGAAGGCGAATTTGATTACATTATGAAAACCTTTGACAAACTTGGATATCCAGAGGGAATGTTGAAAAGAACAAAAAGAAAAGCAATAAATATTTACAATCGCGGAAAGAAAGAGAGAAATTATAAAAATAATACAAATTTTATATCGGTACCTGGCTCAGAAACGTCACCAATAATAGACAAATATTTAACAAAATCGGGTACAAACATAGCTAAAATAACTAACAAGAGGATAGGTGATTTAATAAAGACTTCTGAAAAGAGAAGCAATTCCGAAAACAGCGTCGTATACAAAATCCCGTGCAATAGTTGCTCAATGGCTTATTATGGCGAATCGTCAAGAGGATTAGAAAAAAGAATTTATGAACACAAAAACGACATAAAAGCACATAGGACATCTAATTCTTTAGTAGTTCATGCGGAAAAATTCGATCATTTACCAAACTGGAGAGAAGCTGAAGTGCTACATAAAGGTTTTGATAAATTCACTAGAAGAATTGTTGAATCAGCATATATTTCTACCAATAATTCATCGAATCATCGAGGAGGGTTTATCAATTTAGCTAAAGAAACTAGTATTTTAATTTTAAAACACGCCAGAAAAACGACCTTTCCCAAGTGTCCGAAAAGATAATTAGATTTAGTACATAAACTCCAATTGCAGTTCTACATACACTCTCTGAAGAAGTTCTACACGAACGAAACGTTAGAGTGTACAGGGTTCCGAGCCTTCCCCTGTGTTTATGTTCTCCATCATCCAAATATATATATGTATATATAATGTATATATATATATATGTATATATAATGTATATATATATATATATATATATATATATGTGTGTGTGTGTGTGTGTATGTATATATATATATATATATATATATGCACATATATTTTGTCTATATATCTCTTCACTCAAAGACGATATTTATTTTAGATATATTTGCAGGCTTCTGGTGCTATGACTGCCAAAATCCACTCGTTAACTAGCCAACCCTGTGTGTGTAGGGGAAGGGGTAAAGCTATTCCCTAACAAATTGAAATCCATAAAGGATTTGCAAGAATCACATATTGATTTCTGACATCCTTGATTGTTGGATGGGTGTATATTTCTGTAAAAGTTTTTACAAAATTTTCTTATTTTGATTTATCTGTGCTATTGTATTCATCATACTCTGATCTTATTATTATAATTATCAGTAGTATTATTATTGTTAAATCTGCAAAAAATTACTAGAATACCTTATTTCCAGTTATCTTTGATATTATATTCTTTATCATACTCTGATTTTATTATTATTGTTATTACTATTATTACTGTTATTAATGTTATTATTATTATTATTACTATTATCACTATTATTATTACTATCATTATTATTATTGGAATATTGTCATCATCATCATTATTGTGATAATAATAATTATTATTAATTTTGTTATAATGATAATAATGATAATACCCGGTAGTAATAATAATAATAATAATAATAATAATAATAATAATAATGATCAATAATTTTTTTTTTTTTTTTTTTTTCTCCTTTCTCTGTAATGCTTATTCATCCACTCCTGTTGCTTCTGTGCTCCATCATCTTAATATATGTTGAATTGTCCATTTTTTATTTCTTTAAGCTTATTTGGTATGAGTTGTTTGTTCTCTTCCTTTGCTGCACTTTGGTTAATGCCTCAATGCATTTCTATTTTTTCATCATACTCCTAAAATGCAAGTAATATGCTTTGTATCAGAATGTTCTAGAAATATCATCACTCACCATAACCTGAACACTTAAATCTTATGTTGATTTATGAGTAAGATTCTACGAGGCACAAAGATTCAGGCAGAGACAGGGTAGGATAGATTGACAAAGTAATTTATTTCTCACAAAAGGATGTAAAAAATAAACCATTCATATATAGGCTTCTAGTGGTATTTTTGTGGAATTTTACTTGTTTTCCCACCAACCCTGAGGTTAGCAAGAAGGGGGGGGGGGTTTGAATGCAAAATGAAAAACAAGTTATTTGATGTAAAAATATCAGATTATCATGAATCTCTCAAATGCTGGTTGATACCATCCTTGATTGGTGTGTGTGTGTGTGTGTATGTGTAGTGGTCCTCAGAAAATTTGACAAGGTTTCTGATTTCCAACTGTGCTAATGTATCTTACATTATACACTGATCTCTTTTTCTTGTGTCCTCTATCTCTTTGCAGTATTTATTCATTCATTTTCTTTATTATTTCTTGGTTTACTTTTAATGTTGCAGTCACTCTTTTTTTCTTATCTTCTGCACAGCCTCATAATTTTTAGCATTTGCTCATCCGTCTATTTCTTTCTTTATACATTAAGCTTAGGTCTATGGGGTTGATGGAATGTTTAATAACAGCCAATAGGTCCTTAGTTTATCTTTATGACCACTTATTTGGGATCTCTATACAAAATAAAAACATGATCTCAGACAACTATGACGTGGTCTCAGATGACCATGACATGATTCACCCAGTTGCAGCAGGGTCTCTAAACACTACATTTCCCCCCTGTTAATAAACACATAACTTATATTTACAAATTCAACCTACTCAGGTGGTCTTTGGATGCAACTGGAATATCGTATCTCTTTTTTCTGTACTGAACAATCTTGGTTATTACTTACAAGGTCTTCTTTTGGAGGTTCTATATTAGTATTGTCTCAGTAACAGGTGAATCAGACATTGGATTACAAAAAACTTCTTCTTTAACTGAAGAGTTATCTATTGAAGTATCAATTGCATGATTTCTCTTAGGTTGGCCAAAATCATCCACAAATCTAGGAATAATTTGATTTGCAAATCTTTTCCAAATGGTATTTCCCATACTTTGAACCTTCACCTTATAATTTCTTGAACCAAACACTTCATCAATCTTTCCTTCCACCCACATAGAACTTTTACCAAAATTGTGAACAAACATTGCACCATTCAGTCCATTCAAAGGCTCTTCCTCCTTAAACACTTTATTATTCAATCTACTGGAAGATCTGCCTTGCACTCTAACAGCTTCAACAGTAACCTTAAAAATAACCTTAAAACATAAAATCTGCTGGAGACTTACCAGTGGAAGAATTGAAGGTTCTTCGGTAATTATATAGGAATCTACATGCTCTAGTATGCATATCTCCTTTGTGGAACTTTTCTAATTCCTCTTTGAATTTCTTACTACCCTTTCTGCTAATCTATTCAAGAATGGATGACAAGGTGCTTGTGTTACATCTGCAATGATTTTATTTCTATTTCTTAGAAACTTTTCCATTTCATTAGAAACCAGATTAGGGGCTGTTATGTATTGGCTTTTCCTTAGGTGCCAATTAGTTTCTCTGTTCTCCATGGTTACACGGAAGGGTTGAAGGAAACATAGGCTTCCGGCACTGTGTGTATTTCACACTCTCTTTACATTATGGCGCTCCAGGAAGCGCACAAATTCAACATTGAACAAAACAGAAACAGAAGGTGCATGTCGCCATTAACCTAATAATTTCTTTAATGTGAATACACTACAGGGGCATCATATAACACTATAACATCCGGAATCCTGTAGTTAGCAAATGACTATTCTAAATGTCTTATAGTTACTGTTGAAGTTGTAACAGTAGCAAAATGAACATCGAAAAACTTATTGTGGGAATCTACAATTATAAAGAAATATTTCCCTTCAATAGGTCCAGCATAATGTATATGCTATCTCGACCATGGTTTACCAGTGTTAGGCCAACACAATATTGGAACTTAAGTATTTTTAAAGTTTTGAAAACTTTCTCCAGTGTCTTGTTCTATCTTTGGCCACCATATCCAATTCTTAGCTACTGCTTTCATTGCATTGATGCCATTATGGCCACTATGTAAATGGTTTAACACTAACTCTTAAATCCACAGGAAACAATACTCTGTTCATATAGAAAATATCACTATGCAGACACACTTTCTCTTTTACAGCAGCATAATCTAGTAAAGACATTGCTCTTTTGACCATCCCATCTTGAAACAGTTCTTTAACAGAGCCAATACAGAATATTGGTCATCTTTCTAATAGCCTGAGAAAAAATATAATAAAAATCAGTTATCTGTACTAATTTTAAATATTCCGCTGGTCTACCATACTGCAATCCATCATTCAAAGGTAATCTACTCAATGCATCATCAATTACATTTTCTTTCCTTGATTTATGAATCAAATCAAAATCATAATGAGATAATAATAAAGCCCAGCACTGCATTCTAACATTAGTATTGGAAAGAATCTGTTTATCTCTTCCAAACAAGCCTAACATGGGGTTTATGAGCTGTTCTAGCAACAAATCTTGTATCAAGTAAAAAATACCTGAATCTTTTAACAGCAAACATGATAACTAATCCCACCATATCCAATTGAGAATAATTCAGTTCAGCTTTTGATAGTTTCTTACTTGTAAAAGAAATGAGTTTTTCTATACCATCTACTTTTTTTTAACAATACACATCCAACTCCAATCGGAGATGCATTTACCTCTACAATTATAGGACTTTCTCCATCAAAATTTCTTATATTTCTCTTTGCTGAAGGTACTCCATCAGATATGTGGTAACCTAGATACTAAATAGATCTAGCATTCAAGACAGTTTTACCTAAATTTATTTGGACATCAAGTTCTACCTAGGTCTTCTCAATCTGGAATCATGTTCTATTTGATTATTATCACAAATGATTACTTTATCTAAATATACAGCAACACCCTCCAAATTGGCAAAATATTTTGTGCAATGAATCTGAAAAATACCATATGAAGATAATGATGGGCACATAAGAGACATGGATGCCAGTACACAGACTCTTTATTATTATGCAGGTTTGCCAACATAAACATTAAGCATGAACATCTACATGCGCAGCAGCAATGTTAATTAATAAGAATAATATGCAATGCAATAATACAACACCCCTCCTCAAGTTTATGAAATCTCTGAAATAAACTTATTAGCAAATAACAGTTTACTAATTCTTGAATAGTTTAAACTGCAAAAGAAAGCATATTAATGACACATCAAATTAAAATAAATCTTTAGGATCAAGAATCAAATTAAATACTGTACTTGCAATACATACACAAAATAGTCTTTTCCTCTTCCAATAATAAATCATTACAGGCTGTACATTGGGTTTAAACACTCTGCTGGACCTTCTAACTTCAGTTTGTGATGGAATAGGTACACAAGGTTTAGTACTAGGACAAACAGTAGGTGTAGATGCACTTTTGGGAATATCACTGGAATATATAGAATCATCAGAAGAACTGAGCAGGGTAGGAGTCTCTTCTTTGGATTCATTGTTAGGCAAATTACTGTGTTCACCTGTGTGTATGAGAGAGTGTCTGTTCCTTCTAATTATGGAGCCCGCATCAGTCAGGACTTTGTATGATCTTGGTTGAGTCAGTCTCTTTGTTACTTCTCCATAACAACGTTCTTGATCTCGTATGTATACTTTATCACCTGTTTGAAGAGCTGGCAATGTCTGGATATGATGGTGGTTGTTGTAATTCTTTGAGCATTTCTCCCTATAGAGTTCCCCTTTTTCAAGTAAATCATCTTTGTTGTACCCCTTTGGTATCAACGTATCGGGGGAGTACTGGCAGCTTTGTTCTGATTTTTCTACTCATCAGTACTTCACTTGGGGTCAAACCATTTCGAAGTGGAGCTGAATGATAAGCAAGTAGTCCTGAATAAGGATTAGCATTCTTTTTAAGGATGTTTTTAGCTGTCTGGACAGCCCGTTCTGCCTCCCCATTTGCTTGTGGGTGTAGGGGTGATGGAGTAACATGGGTAAACCCCCAACACTTGGCAAATTCTTTGAACTCATGGCTGGAGTACTGAGGTCCATTGTCAGATACAACGGTTGCAGGAATTCCATGTACAGAGAAAATATCTGACAAAGCGGTTGTGACTGCAATCATTGTGGTATTTTTCAGTTCTCTGAACTCAAACCATCGACTTGAATAATCAACAGCAATGATGTATGACTTTCCCTCTAATTCAAAAAGAGCTGTACCAATTCGGCTTAGCACAAATATGGCACTTGTTAACCATATATTCTATCTGCTTTGTGATGAGAGGCCACCAAACTGAGTAACTTGCTCGTCCTTGGCACTTAGTAATTCCTAAGTGACCTTCATGTAAATCATTGAGAACTTCTAGCTGTAGAGAGGTTGGAATAACAATATGGTTGTTGAACATTAGTAGTCCTTGGTTGACTGTTAAATGCTGTTTTTTCTCCCAATAAGGTTTTAAGAGTGGCTGAGAAGGCATTATTGAAGGCCACCCATCAAGACAATAAGTACTTGTTGGCAAATGGCATCTGCTTGCTGAGCTGCTTTGATCTCTCCTAGGTGTCATTCAGTAGCTGGGATAAATTTAAAATTACCCTCTTGATTTTCTTCTACTTCTTCTATAAGCTCTAGATCTGCTTTTGTAGGAAGACTTGTTGGAGCACGCAGTAAAGCATCAGCTGTGTTCTGATGAACTCCTTGTACATATGTTACTTCTGGTGAATATCTTGCTAGTCGGAGATGAAAATGTAGAATTCTAGGCGGAAGTTTTGACAAATCAGTACTTGAGAGCAAAGGCACTAAAGGGCAATAATCTGTCTCAAGCTGGAAAACTGTTACTAAAATGTAGTCCTTAAACTTTTCACAAGCCCAAGTGGCTGATAAAGCTTCTTTTTCAATAACTGCATAACTCTTCTCTGTGTCACTGAGCGATCTTGAAGCATAAGCAATGGGATGATGGTGCCCTATATCTTCCACTTGCATAAGAACTACACGGAGGCTGTCTTAACAAGCATCTGCAGCAATAATACATTTCTTGTTTGGATCATAATGGGCTAGGATCTCTGTAGACACAAGTTTCTGTTTAATCATCTGAAATGCAGCTTCTTGTGGTTGGTCCCAGAACCATTGTTGACTTTTCTTTAAAAGCTGGCGAAGTGGTTCATTTACACTGGCCAAATCAGGAATGAACTTTGTGAGCTGATTAACCATACCGTTGAATCTTTGCAATTCTATAACATTCGTTGGTCTTAGGAAATCTTGGACTGCTTTAGTTTTTCCTGGATCTACTTCAATGCCTTTTTCTGAAGTGATGTGGCCCAAGAATTTTATGTGTCTTTTCAAAAACTCACATTTGTCGTTTAGGGTGATTCTGCTTCCTGTAGTCGATGTAGCACTTCACGAACATGATTGTCATGAATCTCGTGAGTGGGCCCATGAATGAGGATATTGTCCATGTGGCAAACAACTCCTTCCAAACCTTCCAGTATGCTTGACATGGTTCTTTGAAAGATTTCAGGGGCAGAGCTAATGCTGAAGGGCAAACGATTGAAGCAATAATGCCCAAATAGAGTCACAAATGTTGTTAGCAATCTTGATTCTTCATCAAGTGGCATCTGCCAAAATCCAGAATTGGCATCAAGTTTCGTAAAAACTTTACTACCTCGTAACTTGGCAAGATTCTTGTCCACACTGGCCATAGGGTGTACTTCTATCTTTACAGCTTTATTTAAAGGTGTCAGATCCACACAAATTCTCACATCTCCATTATGTTTTACAATGTTAACCATCCCTGAGCACCACTCTGTAGGAACAGTTACAGGTGAAATGACTTTTTGTTGAATCATGGACTGTAGCTTCTCTTTAACTTTAGGTAGCAGTGGATGTGGTACAGATCTTGAAGTATAAAGGCAATAAGGAGTAGCACCTTCGCACAAAGAAATTCTGTAGGTAGACTTGAGCAACCCTAATCCTTTGAAGAGCTTAGGAAATTCTTCCTTGAAGTTCACTACACTTTCCATGCTGTACACTTCTTTAGCAGGTTGCAGCAATCTAAGAGCCTCAATAGCTGATTTGGACAAAAGGTTATTATAGTGACTTGTCATAACATACACATTTTCTTATTGTCTCCTATCACCTAATTCAAGCACAGCGTCTACAAATTTCCCATTGATAAGATGATTGAGATTCACTTCCCTTGGTCCTCAGAAGTCACTAGCTGCTGGTGTAAGATTGCAATCTAGCCAAGGTGTTTTGTCACTGACAATTGCCACTTTGGATCCACAATCAAGTTTAAATTTAGTCACTTTCCTATTTACAAAGAAATTAAATGACCAAAATTTATCACTAGCAGATTTAACTTCCCCTAACATAAAAGAATTATCTACAATTTCATCACAATCATCATCAACTTCATATACAGATTTTGAAGAATGGCAAACTGAGGCATAATGGCCTACTTTCAAACACTTGTGACATTTAGAATCTCTAGCTGGGCAGTTTTTCTTGAAATGATTGTCATACTTGCCACACCATTTACACTTGGATGAGCTAAAACCAGACGTTTTATTTGAAGATTCACCTCTCTTCTTTCCTGTCTGTTTCTGTTTCGGTGCCTCATGTACATTATCATTCAGGTTTCTTTGGTGCACTGGTTTCCTTGTTGAAGATGTACTGGTACCTCTACATTTATTTGTGTATTCTACTGTTGTTGCTTCCATTTTTCCTGTAATTGCTTGCTTGTGTGTTCTGGAGATTTCTGCTGCTCGAAGACTTTCAATCACTTTGTCAAAGTTTGGGACAGGCCATTCACGGAGTAGTCATTATCTCCCTGCTTTATCCGATGTACCAATGACAATTCTGTCACGAATAAGAGAGTCTTTCAAAGTTCCAAACTCACATGATTCACATAGCTGACGAAGATGGAGCACATATTCATCAACTGATTCATTGCTCTTCTGAATGGCAGAGTTGAAAAAAAAAACCTGTTTATACAAGACATTTCGCTGAGGCACAAACTGCTTCTATAACTCTTCAATAATTCTTGCAGGGTTCTTCTTGTCTTTTGCTGACAGTGTAGGAAGAAAATTCATAACTTTTTTGCACTCAAGTCCCATGACAGTATAAAATGTGGTGGCAATAATTTCCATTCCCTCAGGGTCATCAGTTCCATCATCTTTTTTCAATTTTGCTATCAAGTTAGTTGCAATCATGTAGTAGTGCCATGAATTGGTGAAATCCTTCCAGTTCTCCACTACATCCCTTTTTAAAGACAGGTGGGGTGGTGGAATCTGGTATGTTGCCATTTTAGATTAGTCTGACTATAGGCTAGGTAGTAGGCTATAGGCTATCACTAAAAAAAACCAAGCTGTAGCCTGGGCTATAAAAAACAAAATACCATAGCCAAGGTCAGCCTAACACTGTCAGCACTTCAAAAAAAAATTCCTTCACAGTTCATACTTAGCCTACATGCACTTCAGCCGATTAACTTGGCATACATATTATAAATAACACCTAACATCATAATTCCAAGCTATGTTAAGCAGTTCGAGACATGAAGTATTCTCTCTTCATAGCACTTCATATATGAATGTTCTGCGATCGTCTGTCATGGCCAGTTATGTAAACAAATGTTGGGAACCCTGTGTTATCATTATCTGAGGGATACATTGGCAGCCCTGATGATTCTCATGCACTATCTCCAAACAGTCGGCGGTCTGGCACTATTTTCACTCGTAATGAAATGAAAGATGTCTATTTACTTTGTAATGTTCCTATTCCAGGATGTTCACTGAAGTTTATAGCGTATCTTGTGAGACGTGGTTTCTTGATACTTAAATAAAAACACCTAAATAGTAAAAAAAAAAAAAAACACATGCTGCCACCATGATGGGCACATAAGAGATATGGAAGCCAGTACACAGACTATTATTATGCAAGTTTGCCAACATAAACATTAAGCTTGAACATCTACATGCGCAACTGCAATGTTAATAAGAATAATATGCAATGCAATAATACAATAGATAAGTCATACAGTAAGCATTTATATTTAAACATTCCTTTATGAGTATTAATTGCTAAATGAACTTGTATTTGTTCTTCTACAGGTATTTGTAGATATGCATTCTGCAAATAAATTTTTGAGAACAGTGTTCCTTTGTAATACTGGGGATTGTAAGTAAATGTAGGTTTAAAGATTTAGGAGGACATCAGGTATCGGGGTCCTCATGAAACCATCGCCAGGGTTAAAGAATAGGATGCAAATTGGGAGGAGTGTTATCACACATGGAAGCTGGAGTTGTTCTAATTAAATCACTCCAGTTGACAGGTTGGTTATTTCTTTTCTCCTCCTATACACTGATGTGTATTGACAATGCAATATTGTAGTTAGTTTGTTATATAATTGTCCTTAGTAATTTTGTTGTTGAGGTATTGGGGGATAAAAGTGTTATAAGGGTTCTAAATTGAACATTCCGGTCAACAGGCCAGTTGCCAAGTAGAATGCCAAGCATCCCCAACACAAAACAGATTATGTTTAGAGTTAGAGTTGTGGCCTCTGATTGCCCACTGGCTAGTTGTGGAATAAGATAAGGAGGGGAAAGAGTTCTGTGTGTGTCATCAAAATATATTTTTTTCACTGTGGCTGGCAAATCACAGTACAGTGTCAGTACTCACATTCTCATGCCAGTTCTTAATTGACTTAATAATTTTTCTTATTATTCACTTATACCTCTAAATTGCACATTTTCATGACAGTGCTTAATTGACCTACAAATTTTTCTTATTATCCACTTATACTTCTAAATTGCACATTCTCATGCCAGTGCTTAGTGAACTTACTCATTTGTCTTATTATTTTCTTATATTTCTAAATTGTATATTCTCATACCAGAACTTGATGACTAATTTTTCTTATTTTTCACTTACACCTCTAAATTGTATATTCTCATGCCAATGCCTTATATCTTCAGTTATGCTACGTACTAAAATCTTCCATAGGGGTATTATCTTATAGGTTTAATTATAATGTTGGACTTCATTCCAAGCTGCACTATGCAGTTATAATTCTACTTCCTTAGTTTATTTGTGAAAAATGATAAAGTACAAGTAATATTAAATTTACTTCTCATTTCATTCAAATAAATAGAAAATCCATTACACCTTTACCTACTACAAATATCAATTCTTCAGTTTTTGGAATTGGATATTTCTCACAATGAAGATTTTTATTCACAACTTTAAAATCCCCACAAATTTTCATTTCTACCTTGTTTTCTTTCAAAACAGGAAGAGTGCAAACTGCCCATTCACTATATGAGATAAGTTCTGTCATAACATCATTTACCAATCTCATCAAGGCATCTTCAATCATTCCCTTAAGCATGTGGAACCGTACGTGTTTTCAAAAGCTTTGGCTTCACATCACTTTTCAGATACAATTTAGCCAAAACAAATAATGGGTTTACCAGTATCTATGCAATATTTATAAATCATACCTTCCACTTTTACCTCATCCATTCTCTTAACTCTAGATTCATTATCTATACCAGCCAGATAAATACCCATTTTATTCAAGACATGTCCACCTAAATTTGTTATGAAAATCAACATATAATGTTTGTATAGCATAATATTATATTGAACCTGAACTACTACTTTGCCTAAAACCTTAATGTTTCCATTATCATAAGCAGTAAGGCTTTTATGACATGGTTCAACTTTGAAATTCAACTTTTGTACCCACTCTTTGGCCAAAGTTGACACAGCAGCACCACTGTCCACTTCAGATAGTGCTAGTCACGTATTCAATCAGATATAAACTTCATTATGATGAAGACCACCAACATGTTCTTTCACCGTTAACAATTTATCATAATTTTCTCACCATGATTCAGAACCTTATTGTTTTTTCTTGTTCTTGCCTTTATTACTTGCTTTATATCCAATTTTCTTTCCATTAAGCCTAGGAGGAACTGTTTTTCCTCTATACACACTCTTCATAAATTACCCTTTTCATGGCAGAACTTAGTTCTAAGGACCTATAGAATTTACTATCATGAAAATATCCACAATGTCTACAAACTTTATTCACCAATTTAACCTCAGACTGTGACGCAGTGGGCTCATCAACATAATTTTTTTGTCCAAACTGAATTTTTTTTCAAAAATTTAACTGAGTTCATGTTCCTTAAATCTATATCCAAGGCTACTAAGTTTGATAAATGGACTTGATTTTCCACTGCCATACACAATTGCTCTCTCACTCTGGAATCAAACAGTGATCCAAATATACAATTATTGACTACCTTTTTTAGTTCTGCATATAACTCACAAACTTTTCCTCTTTTTCCCTTGTTGAAATACCAAAAGGCTCCTGTGATAGGAAGGTTTGACTACACAGTTTGCTTTCAACAAAGAAACAATAACATAACATGACTTGGAACCTGATAAATCTGGTGCACACATATTACCTAGAACATTAAAAACTGTTGATCCCAATGTCACTAAAATAATATATATTTTAATATCTTCACTGATAGACAAACTATCAAAATTAGCCTCTAATAGGTTAATCCATAGATCTAAAGTAATCTTTGACAGATCAAATGGATAATATTGCCATTGATTTATCGCCTTTTCTAACAATACAAAAAATGTCCTGAAATGCTGGTGCTTAGGCTATGTTCCAAAATGAACTTTTAAATCAAACTTGGAATCTGCATTAAGTCCAGATGATTCAGTCACAAACCACATTGTGTAACTGCAACAACAATCGTTGCTGGATTCTTGAATTCTTCAGAGTCAATACATAGCTGGCTTGCTTCATGACATCATCCCAAAAACCACAAGCACTCTTTAATTACACAAATTCAGGGCTCGGTCACACCAAGCTTTTGACCTGTTTCCGACCATGAGCGACCAGGCTGATTTGTGCTATTCTTCTGTTTACAAAAAGAATTCAAGTATTGGAATGAATCTTACCCTCCTCCCCATCTTGAAGGTGAATATGAAATAGTCTGGTGCTAACCATAAGAGAAACAAAAATGCCACTGTCGAAGGTGTCCGGAAACAGGTCGTAAGGTTGGTGTGACCGGAGCTTCAGTAGCATAAAACCATTTTTTTTTCCACTATACCAGCACTGGGTCTAATTCTTTTTGTTTCTTTTCGTTGCCAGTAAGTCAATGGGGTTGATGGAGAATGGAAAATAACATCTGATATGTCCTCAGCTCATTTTTATGATTGCCCAGTCGGGATCTCTATACAAAACAAAAACAAGATCCCAGACGACCATGAAAACATGATTCACCCAGTTGGAGCAGGGTTACTTCTATTACATGGTCTCAAAAAGTTAAATTTCGAACTTATATTTTTCTTTCAGATTGAGAGGGAATCAATATTTCATTGAAAAAGGTGTCTGAAGATTCTGTATATTCCTCATATGATAAAGAGAATCCTGTCTGGCATCTGGTGCACTCAAATCATTCAAGGTAACTTAAATACTATGCAATGACCCACAATGTAGAGACACCTTTAGAAAGTGACCTTTGTGATGCAGCTTTCTCAGGAAAGATTGCTCCCGAATGACACATGAGGATTCACACTGGAGAGCAGCCTTTCAATTGTGACCCGTGTAATGCAGCTTTCTAATGAAAGAATGATCTCGACCCATGATGACCCATATTGGAGAGAAGCTTTTCAAATGTGACCTGTGTGATGCAGCCTTCTCAGGAAAGAGTGCTCTCAAATATCACGTGATGACCCACACTGGAGAGAAGCCGTTCAAGTGTGACCAGTGTGATGCAGCTTTCTCAGAAAAGAGTGCTCTTAAATATCACATGATGACCCATACTGGAGAGAAGCCTTTCAAGTGTGACCTGTGTGATGCAACTTTCTCAGGAACGAGTGCTCTCAAATATCACATGATGACCCATACTGGAGAGAAGCCTTTCAAGTGTGACCTGTGCGATGCAGCTCTCTCAACAAAGAGTGCTCTCAAATATCATGTGATGACCCACACTGCAGAGAAGCCTTTCAAGTGTGATATCTGCAAAGCATCTTTCTCAGGAAAGAGTGCTCTCAAATACCACGTGATGACCCACACTGGAGAGAAGCCCTTCAATTGTGACGTGTGTGGTGCAGCTTTTTTACAAAAGTGTGTTCTCAATCGACACCTGATGACCCACACCGGAGAGAAGCCTTTGCAATGTGACCTGTGTGATGCATCTTTCTCACAAAAGAGTAGTCTCAGACCACACATGACGACCCACACCGGAGAGAAGCCTTTGAAATGTGACCTGTGTGATTCAGCTTTCTCAAGAAAGAGTAGTCTCAAACATCATATGATGACCCACACCGGAGAGAAGCCTTTCAAATGTGACCTGTGTGATACAGCTTTCTCAGTTAAGAGTAATCTCAAGCAACATATGGTGACCCACACTGGAAAAAAGCCTTTCAAGTGTGACTTCTGCGGTGCAACATTCTCACAAAGTCGTTATCTCAAACGACATGTGGTGGTTCACACTGGAGAAACCATTATAAATGTGATTTATGTGGTGCAATTTTCTCAGTAAAGAGTGCTCTCAAACGACACATGGTGACCCACATGTGAGAGAAGCCCGTCAAGTGTTACCTGTGTGATGCAGCTGTCTCGGAATATAAATCTATGTATATATTCATTTGTTTATATATATATATCAGTATTGGGGGGGGGAATAAGTGTTATAAGGATTCTAAGTAGAGCACTCCGGTTGACAGGTCAGTGCCAAGTAGAATGCCAAGCATCCCCAACACAAAACAGATTAATTATGTTTAAAATTAGTAGAGTTGTGGCCTCTGTTTTTCCATTGGCTAGTTCTGGAATAAGATAAGGAGGGGAAAGAGTTCTGTGTATGTGTCTTCTATATATATAAATATATTTTCATTATGGCCAACGGATCACACTACAGCATCATAACTCATATTCTCATGATAATGCTTAATTGACTTACTGATTTTTCTTATTCACTTATATAAAAATGAACATTCTTATGGCAGTGCTCAATTGACTTACTCATTTCTCATATTATTCATTTATACCTCTAATTTGTATATTATCATGTCAGTGCCTTATATCTTCAGTCACGCTACCTGCTAAAAATTCTTCCACAAGTGTATTATCTTGTAAGTTTAATTATGATATTGAACTTGGTTCCAGGCTCCTGTGTTCAGTTATAATTATACTTTGTTTATTCATAGAAAATATTATAAGATATAAGTAGATAAATAAAAACAATATAAAATTTACTTCTCATTCCATTCAAATAAAAAGAAAATCCATTACACCTTTACCTACTACAAATAATAATTCTTCAATTTTTGGTAATGTATGTTTTTCACAATGAAATTTTTTATTCACAACTTTAAAATCCCCACAAATTTTCATTTCTACCTTGTTTTCTTTCAAAACAGGAACAGTGGGAACTGCCCATTCACTATATGAGATGGGTTCTATCATACCATCATCTACCAATCTCATTAAGGCATGTTCAATCATTCCCATATAAACATGTGAAACCACATATTTTCAAAAGCTTTGGCTTCACATCACTTTTCAGATACAATTTAGCCTAGACACATGAAATGAGTTTACCAGTATTTACACAATAGTTATAAATCATGCCTTCCACCTTTACCTTGTCCATTCTTTTAGCTCTAGATTCATTACACTGGGGAACAAAATTCAACTTTTTGTCAGTTGCATACATTTTGAGACCTGTTTCTGGGTAAATTGAGGTCACTGACTTCAAATATGGCACCGGTTTTTTTTTCTATCGGGTCTAGTTTTGTTTCGGTGAGTTACCTCCCATTTGCTATTCTATATAGTTAGACTACCATATACTACTGCTAAAAATCTAAACCAGCACACAGAGAGGAATTACCAAACATGTAGGATTAATTTTCAATTACTTTTATTTACCTTGACAAGCATATTTTGGATCCATCAGTTGCTTTTGTGAACTATGCCAGATTTATTCAGGCACAAACTTGCGTTGGACTGTCTTGAATATCGCCTCTCAGTGCAGTCTCGCTAAATGCTCCAGCAATAGTCCGCCATCATGTGAATGTCCCAGCGACCTTGATACCTGTCTTCCATGACTTTGATATCCTGGTGAAAGCATCACTCACGTCCCCTAAGTTTGCCGGAAACAGTTCAAGATGACTGTTCAAGAAATGCATCTTAATGTTCATGTTGCAACCTAACACATAAAAACTTTCCATCAAAGATTCAACGAGCTCTTTATAGTCCTCTGATTTCCTGTTTCCAAGAAAGTTCCTTACAACAGAAATGAATGCTCCCCATGCATTTTTCTCAACATCAGTCATGGATTGAGTGAAGGCTTGGTCTTTAATCAGCGTCCTAATTTGAGGGCCGTCGAAAATACTTACTTTGAGTTTTTCTAGCGTTAAACCAGGGAACACTTCACACAGATACTTAAAGCAGTCACTGTCATTATCGAGCGCCTTGACAAACTGTTTCATAAGGCCCAGCTTGATGTGAAGGGGCGGGAAAACAATTTTTTCACTCTCCACTAGGGGTTCATAAATGATGTTCTTTTTCCCAGCATTGAGGCTTTCCCTAACTGGCCATTCCTTCTGAATCCAGTGTCTGTCTTTGGCTCTGCTGTCCCAGAGGCAGATAAAGCAAGGAAATTTTGTATACTCACTTTGCTGTCCTAGCAAAAAATTGACCATTTTTAGATCAACACAGATGATCCATTTGTGTTCTTCATATTTGAGTAGCTCCAAAGCCGTTTTGATGTGTTCATATTTTTCTTTCAGGTGTACTGAGTGTCCTATGGGTATTGCACCAAAGATGTTGCCTATATGTAATAAAACACACTTCAGACTCCGCTTAGAGCTATCTACAAAGAGGCGCCACTCTTTCGGATCATAACCTGGAGCTCCCATCGCGGTGACTAATCCAGGAATATCACAACAGTAGACGAAGTCAAATTTAGAATAAAAGAACTGTAAGAGGTTCTTTTCTCTGCTGCGAAAGAATGTTACCTTTGTGTCTATTTTCAGCAAGTTTTTATCTTTTAACCGTGAAGCCAACAATTCTGACAGCTTTTTAGACAGACCCAGATCTCGAACTGAGTCATTGAGTTCTGCTTGGCTAAATGGTTCCGGTTCTGTTGATATGACTGCAAAATCTAAGTAATTTTTGTTAGTTGACTCCTCTGTGACCTCAGTGTTACATTCACTGTCAGATTCAACAGAAGCAAGTTGAGTGAAGATAGGCTTTGGAACATCATCTGAATGGGGCACAGGCCTGATTGCTAAATCTAGACTAGGGTATGTAATAAGAATACAGGTCGTTTCGCTACATTGCCAGTTCGCTACCAACCAGTTCGCTACATTCTTTGGTCGTTTCGTTACATTCTTCGGTCGTTTCGCTACATCCTCTCGGTCGTTTCGCTACATTCTTCGGTCGTTTCGCTACACTGTTTTTTTCGCATTTGAGATACGAATATGATAAAAAATACAGTGTGTGTAGGTTTATAAAGTGCCTGTAACCCATTGGACGTTCGCTACATGGCCAGTTCGCTGCTAACGATTTGCTACATTCTTCGGTCGTTTTGCTACATTTGGCTACGTTGTTCGGTCGTTTCGCTACATTCTTTCGGTCACTTCGCTACATTCTTCGGTCGTTTCGCTACATTGCCAGTTCGCTACCAACCATTTCACTACATTCTTTGGTCGTTTCGCTACATTTGGCTACGTTGTTCGGTCATTTCGCTACATTCTTTCAGTCGTTTCGCTACATTCTTTGGTCGATTCACTACATTTCGCTACACTGTTTTTAAACGCATTTGAGATATGAATATGATAAAAATACGATGTGTGCAAATTCATAAAGTAATTTTGTAGGCTACGGAAGCATAATTTGCAAACTGGCCATGTAGCGAAACGACCTGTAACCGCTACAATCTTCGGTCGTTTCGCTACATTTGGCTACATTATTCGGTCGTTTCGCTACATTCTTTCGGTCGTTTCGCTACATTCTTTGGTCGTTTTGCTACATTTTGCTACACTTTTTTTTTTATCGCATTTGAGATACGAATATGATAAAAAATACGATGTGTGCAAATTTATAAAGTAATTTTGTAGGCTACGGAAGCAGAATTTGACTAATGAGGCGATTTGGCGATAGATAAAATTGTTTTTATCGGCCCTTGTTTTATGCAATCGTCAGGCAGATTATCCGGCAGATAATTATAAAACAGTGACTTATCGTGCACATTTTATCCGGCAGATAATTATAAAACAGTGACTTATCGTGCACATTACGTGCGAACTGGCCATGTAGCTTAACGACCAGATACCCCATTTCGCTACATTCGGTCGTTTCGCTACATTCTTCGGTCGTTTCGCTACACTGTTTTTTTTTCGCATTTGAAATACCAATATGATAAAAAATACAATGTGTGCAGGTTTATAAAGTCATTTTCGTTTCACTACATGGCCAGTTCGCTACCAGCCATTTCGATACCTTGCTCGGTCGTTTTGCTACATTCTTTGGTCGTTTCGCTACATTGTCTTGGTCGTTTTGCTACATTGCCTCGGTCGTTTCGCTACATTCTTCGGTCGTTTCGCTACATTCTTCGGTCGTTTCGCTACATTTTGCTACATTCGGTCGTTTCGCTAGTCTTTCGGTCGTTTCGCTACATTCTTTGGTCGTTTCCCTACATTTCGCTACACTGTTTTATATCGCATTTGAGATACAAATATGATAAAAAAAACACGATGTGTGCAAATTTATAAAGTATTTTTGCAGGCTACGGAAGTAGAATTTACCTAATGGGCGATAAATAAATTTGTTTTTATCAGGCCTTGTTTTATGCAATCGTCAGGCAGATTATCGGGCCGATAATTATGAAAACAGTGACTTATCATGCACATTACCAGAGCTGGGCGCGTTCCTAGGTGAGTTCCACTTTAGTTTGGCCGAGGTTAGCGCTCCTAAGCTATTAAAGCAACATAGGTGTCGGTATAGTATTTGACCTACGAAAAATTTCTTTTGTATATTATGTGGCCTACCGGACTTTTATTTCGGAACGCACCCAAGAACGCGCCTAGTTCTGTACATTACTGTTAGAATGCCCGTTCATTTCACGCACATGACACACACACACACACACACACACACACACACACACACACGACTCGGTGGCGCAGTTGGTAGAGCGCTGGACTGGGAAGTACGGTGGTGCTCGCAGTACCCAGTTCGAATCCTGCCCAGGGCCGGAATTATTTCGGTATCGCTGTGCTTCGGGTCGTTACTCTGACTCTCGTGGGCGGGGAGTTGGGTGTATGTGTGTGTGAAAGGTCATAGCATTACCCATAGATCGGTCATACGAGCTCTGAGCTCTCTTCCGGGAGGGAAATAGCTGTCGATCACGAGTCCAACACGAGTCCCATACAGGGTGGCTGGACGTGGGAGGTTTGGCAGGAGGTGAAGTAAACACTTACCAGTTTCTGATTTCCTAAGAATCCTCCTGGCTGCCTTAAGGAAGTTATTTGTCTCGACATCCACTTTCGCCTGGGTGACTTTGACTTACATAAGATGACTGACCTCCTCAGCGATGAAAGCACTTACACCAAAGTCACCCAGGCGAAAGTGGACGTCGAGACAAATAACTTCCTTAAGGCAGCCAGGAGGATTCTTAGGAAATCAGAAACTGGTAAGTGTTTACTTCACCTCCTGCCAAACCTCCCACGTCCAGCCACCCTGTATGGGCTCCCAAAAACCCACAAGCCCAATCTACCCATGAGACCAATTACATCAGGGATCGGGAGTGCGCCACACAAACTGGCAGGTGCGCTGGCCAAACATTTGTCTCGCCTTTTGGGTACCATCAGCGGTGCTCATTTGAAACACTCAGGGGACCTATTGAATAGAATTAAGGACGTTCCTGTTCGCAACAAAAAGCTGGCCAGCCTGGATGTGACCTCGTTATTCACACGTGTCCCGACCCTTAAAGCGATTGACCTCCTTAGGGCTAAAATCACTAGTTCCCACACTGACCTCCCTATTCCCCCCAATGACTTTGTGGATTTAGTACAGCTTTGTGTCCAATTTAATTATTTCAAATTCCAGGACCAGTACTTTCACCAAAGGTTTGGCATGGCCATGGGCTCTCCTTTGAGCGCTGTCCTTGCCAACCTGTTCATGGAATTTTTAGAAGCAGGGCCTTTCTCAGATATCGTTCCTGGCAACGTAGTATGGCTTCGCTATGTGGATGACATACTATTAATTTCCCCCAGACGGTTTGACATCCCCAAACTCCAAGCGGCTCTGAACGAGGTTGAGCCATCCATCCAGTTCACCTTGGAGGAAGAAATCAACGATTCCCTTCCATTTTTGGATACCCTTATTATCAAACATGATAATTTTTTTTTTTTTTTAATTTACAGTCTACAGGAAACCAACCAATAAGGACGATTTGACTCACTTCCTATCCCACCATGACCTCAGTATTAAAAAAGGTGTAGTCATAGGTTTCTACCTCAGAGCTCTCAGAATATGTAGCCCTGAATTCTTAGAGGACGAGTTTAGGCACATAAAGGAGGTTTTTCATAAATTAAAATATCCAGAGTGCATCATCCACCAGTGTAAGAAAAAGGCACTCAAAATAATGGAAGGGCGGGAACCAACAAAAGATCCAGCTAGGAGGCTTATCCTTCCAGCCAGCAGCGTCACCGCCACCCTCACCCGGACACTTGGGCGTTGCAACATTCAGGTAGTGGGCCAGTCCAGCAGAACTATCAAAGAGCTCTCAAGAAGGAGTGACAGCCAGGACGAGATGTGGGGAAAAAACGCTGGTGTCTACAGCATACCCTGTGATGGATTTTATAAAGTATACATCGGCGAGACCTCCCGTGACCTGAAGACCCGGATCCGGGAGCATCGCTACGATTCCCGGAACAACATCACCACCAACGCCTGTGTTATCCACCGGAACACCAACGACCACCTGATGGATTGGGATAACGCAGAACTTCTGTTTAGTGAACCAGACAGGATGAGGAGAAAATGCCTCGAAGCGGCCGCCATTCAAAGCTTCAAAACCATTGAGCAGAACAGAGGCATGTTTAACATCGCCCCTCCTATCATCCATCTGTTACCCGCATTAAATAAATGTATGAAATGTCCCCCTTAGTCCACTTCAACAAACTGTCCGAAATGTCCTCCTTTGTCTCCTCCAAGTCCCACCCGTCCCCCTCCTCCCCTTCCACCTACCACCCACCCCTTCCTGATAACCTCTCCCAGTTCCTTCCCTGTTGGCTTATATGTGCTCAGAGTGTGTGTCATGTCTGTACTTGAAAAAGCTGTAACAAGCGAAACGTAGTACCAATAAAGGTTTCGATCTCACAAGGTGTTTATTCTCACAGACCTTAGAATATAAGAAAATATATATCACAATAATTGAAAAAAAATTGTGTGTGTGTGTGTGTATGTGTGTGTACGTATGTACACGTGTGCGTGAGAAACTGTCCTCAAGTACTGGCGAGTAGTAACACACAAAGCGTTTGTGTACATCTCATGACGTCACCACGTGACTCGCCAATGAGAGTGACTATCTAACCATGAATGACGTTATGGCAACATCGTCGTGTTGCCATATGACAAACAGATAAGAATCTAAATAATGGTTCAAGAACCCTTTATGATTAAAGGGTCGACCTTTTTATACCCATTACAAGCCTTTGTGGACCTTATTTGTTTATTTATTTATTTATTATATATAGTTATTTTTATTTAATAATCTATTCTATTTATTCATTTATTCTTATTTATTTATTTATCTATTGTTTATCACTTTTGTGCTGTTGTCATTATGTTGCCATTAATGATATCGTTATTGATATTAATGTATAATTATCTAATTATTATTGTTTATTATTGATTACATTATTACAGTTATTATTATTATTATCGTTATTATTGTTGTTGTTATTATTATTATTATTATTATTATTATTATCATTATTATCATTATTGTTATTACTATTGCTATTATTATTATATATATCATTATTGTCATTATCACTGTTTTTATCATTATTATTACAATCGTTCTAAATTACCTCTAACCTGAACCATGTGCTAGGAGACGGGGATGACCTAAGAAAGGGACAGCGAATGTTTGTATATATGCAGTGACACAGCTACCCCGCTTATATCAAGGGGGAATAGGCACTTTTAGTACATACTGTTATTCATGTATTTATCTATTTACTTTTTATTATTTGTTTGTTTTTCATTTATTCATGTTTATTTATTCTTATTTATTTATTTGTTTTTCTATTTATAATCTATTTACCTATCATTTGTTTATTTACTTATTTATTTATATGTTTATTATATATATTTCAATTGTCTATTTATCTATAATTTATTTATATACTATTTGTTTATTTATAAATTTCATTTATTTACTTATTTCTCTAATTATCTTTAATTATTTATTAATCTATCTATTTATCAAATTATTTATTCATTTATTTAGATAAAAAGGTCGAAGTAGATTCTCCACTCTACCCACTTCCTCATTGGTCTCTTAGATTTAATAAATGAAATAATAAATGATAAATAACAAATGATAACGTAAAGTTTATATGTACTTTTTTCTATATTAATCTATATTAAAATTTCGATCTATATTCTACATATTTTTGTTTTTGATTGATGTACATATACTGTATATCTTATGAATGCAATTTGTTTTATTAAGTTTATTTCATTTAATCATTTTATTTATTCATTTACTTATTTACATTTGTTTTATGTATTTTAATTTTTATTAATTCCTTTATTTTGTCTTTATCAATTATATTTGTATTTTTTTATTATTATTATTATTATTATTATTATTATTATTATTATTATTATTATTATTATTATTATTATTATTATTATTATTATTATTATTATTATTATTATTATTATTTATATTCTCAAGGGACAAAAACACCTTTACGGGTTTTTGGGGGGGAAATATCGACTGTATTTAAGTCGATGTGAGGAAATTACTACAGTATTTCTTTCCCGTTAAAGGAACTGAATGTGGGATTTTTTTTTTTTTTTTTATAAGACGCGAATAGAACAAAAAATTAACGATTTTTCTGCCAAATGTGAAGGAAAACATCGACATATAAAACCAAAATCGACGGCATTTTGCCTAGTGTGAAGATGGAAATTGACAGCATTTTTGCCGTCGATTTACATGAAAATCGACGGTAATTTTGCTTAGTGTGTAGATGGAAATCAAAGGAGGAAAACGACGGCATTTTTGACGGCTGTTTGCCCTGTGTGAAGGAGGAAATCGACGGCATTTTTACCTTGTGTGAAGATGGAAATCGACGGTATTTTGGCCTAGTGTGAAGATGGAAATCGACGGTGTTTTTGCCTAGTTTAAGACGACATGAAAGGTAAAGATGTCATGGTATTAGGGAGCGAAATTTTCAGGTCAGCACGTGGCCTTACGTAACAATGAACGAAACATTCTGAGAAAGCCGTGTAGAGAAAAATGTTTTAAGAAGAAAAGACGATGAATTTTGACAATTGTGTTCTTAATTAAACTGAGCTAAACATTCTGAGAAAATCCTTAGATTTATGTAGAGAGAAATATTTTAAAAATATAGAAGAGACGATGAATTTTGACAATTGTGTTGAACGAAACATCTTGAGAAATTTTTTAAACACGTGAAAAAAAAGATGGATTTTGATGCGACATGACGTCATAACGTTGGCATCAGAGCGCGGGAAGATTTTTCGATCCTTGTGTATGGTCATGGCGAATAAAACAAAAAATAAATGTGAAGCAGGACGTCGACATAGAAAACCAAAATCGACGGCATTTTGCCTAAAGTGAAGATGGAAATCGACGGCATTTTTGCCTAGTGTGTACATGAAAATCAACGGTAATTTTGCCTAGTGTGTACATGAAAATCGACGGTAATTTGGCCTAGTGTGAAGATGAAAATCGACGGCATTTTTGCCTAGTGTGTACATGAAAATCGACGGTAATTTTGCCTAGTGTGAAGATGAAAATCGACGGCCTTTTTGCCTAGTGTGAAGATGAAAATCGACGGCATTTTTGCCTAGTGTGAAGATGGAAATCGACGGTAATTTTGCCTAGTGTGAAGATGAAAATCGACGGCATTTTTTTGCCCTGTGTGAAGGAGAAAATCGACGGCAGCTTTGCTTACTGTGAACATGGAAATCAACGGTATTTTTGCCTAGTGTGTGATGGAAATCGATGGCAGTTTTGCCTAGTGTGAAGATGAAAATCAACGGCAGTTTTGCCTAGTGTGAAGATGAAAATCGATGGTATTTTTGCTTAGTGTGAAGATGAAAATCAACGGCAGTTTTGCCTAGTGTGAAGATGAAAATCGACAGCAGTTTTGCCTAGTGTGTACATGGAAATCAACGGTATTTTTGCCTAGTGTGTAGATGGAAATCGACGGCAGTTTTGCCCTGTGTGAAGGAGGAAATCTACGGCATTTTTGTCTAGTGTGAAGATGGAAATCGACGGTATTTTTGCCTAGTGTGAACATGGAAATCGACGATATTTTTGCCCTGTGTGAAGGAGGAAATCGACGGTATTTTTGCCTAGTGTGAAGATGGAAATCGACGGTGTTTTTGCCTAGTTTAAGACGACGTGAAAGGGAAATCAAGATTTTGTCATGGTATCAGGGAGCACGTGGCCTTACGTGACACTGAACGAAACATTCTGAGAAAGCCGTGTAGAGAAAAATGTTTAAAAATGTATAAAAAAGAATATAGAAAAGACGATGAATTTTGACAATTGTGTTCTGAGCGAAACATTCTGAGAAAATCCTTAAATACATATGGAGAGAAACGTTTTAAAAAAGACGATGAATTTTGACAATTGTGTTGAACGAACATTCTGAGAAATTTTGAAAAACGTGGAAAGATGATATAGAAAATATAATGGATTTTGATGCGACGTGACGTCATAATGTCGGCATCAGAGCGCGGGAAGATTTTTCGGTCCTTGTGTATGGTCATGGCGAATAAAACAAAACAAAAATAAACGATTTTTCTGCCAAATGTGAAGGAAGACATCGACATAGAAAACCAAAATCGACGGCATTTTTCCTAGTGTGAAGATGGAAATCGACGGCATTTTTGCCTAGTGTGAAGGAGAAAATCGATGTTATTTTTGCCTGGTGTGAATATAGTAATCGACGGTATTTTTGCCTAATGTGAAGAAAGAAATCGACGGCAGTTTTGCCTAGTGTGTACATGAAATCCGACGGTATATTTGCCTAGTGTGTAGATGGGAATCGACGGCATTTTTGCCCTGTGTGAAGGAAATCGACGGCATTTTTGTCTAGTGTGAAGATGCAAATCGACGGCAGTTTTGCCTAGTGTAAAGATGGAAATCGACGGTATTTTTGCCTAGTGTGTAGATGGAAATCGACCGTATTTTTGCCCTGTGTGAAGGAGGAAATCGACGGCATTTTTGCCTTGTGTGAAGATGGCAATCGACGGTATTTTTGCCCTGTGTGAAGGAGGAAATCGACGGTATTTTTGCCTAGTGTGAAGATGGCAATCGACGGTGTTTTTGCCTAGTTTAAAACGACGTGATAGAGAAAGCAAGATGTTGTCATGGTATCAGTGAGCGAAATTTTCAGGTCAGCACGTGGCCTTACGTAACAATGAACGAAACATTCTGAGAAAGCTGTGTAGAGAAAAGTGTTTTAAGAATATAGAAAATACGATGAATTTTGACAATTGTGTTCATATTAAAACTGAGCGAAACTTTGAGAAAATCCTTAAATACATGCAGAGAGAAACGTTTTAAAAATACAGAAAAGACGATGAATTTTGACAATTGTGTTGAACGAAACATTCTGAGAATTTATTTAAACACGTGGAGAGAAAGATGTTTTAAAAATATTTAGAAGATATGATGGATTTTGATGCAACGTGACGTCATAACGTCGGCATCAGAGCGCGGGAAGATTTATCGGTCCTTGTGTATGGTCATTGCGCGTAGGCAACTTTTTCCTTGACTTTTGGCGATGAAGACATATTTCTGTATTTTGGGGACCAAAAACTCGATGGAGATAATCAGGAAACTTAATATATACATATATATACAAAAATAGCGTTTTCTATCGACGTCACGAAAATAATGACGGCAATGGAGCGCGGTGCATTGTGGGATTAATGACGTCTTTCCCAATGTGAGAATCTATTTTTTTTTTTTTTTTTTTTGGCATGAGCACAGTTGTATAATTAAGCAGTTGTTACACATAGATTATATTTCTGACAACAACATATTTCCACCAAAATGTAAATATTTCTTGTCCAAACTCACCCTTTTTGGCGCATTCCGTGTACTGCAAAGTATATACATTAAATACAATGTCTTCATTTGATTTCTTCTTCCTTAAAGAACCTAATATTGCAAATTAATCGACAAAAGTAATTATAAAGATACCAAGTATCAAGATGATATAATGTTAATCGTCAAAATTAGCAAACACAATAGCAAATGTACTTCCAACCTCTATTTGAATAACAACAATATGACTTCCGTTGCAGACATCTAGACGTCTCTAAGGACATATTCAACAGCATATGACGGAAAGATAACTTATTGTTTGGAACTTTGAAAAAATTGAAATTTGTAACCATATATCAAAACCCCACGAATCGAAATACCATAGTCAATATTATCCCATTGTTCATAATCACACACATAATATTCCAGGATGTTGATAGTATTAATAAACACTATATGTTAAAGTATAATTTCATTGGATAAATTTATTAATGAATATAGGCCTAGGTTAATTGGCGTGGGATTTTTGCCAATGGGATTATGACCTTCTGGGACTCTGTCATGGATTCGACACAGGCAAGGTCATCATATCAAGACAACAGGTCAGGACTCGCAGCAATGGACAAATTTAGATTAAGTTGTTTTAAGAAACGGTTAGACAACTTTATGCACGGGGATGACAGGTGGTAATGGACATGGAACTGCCTAGTGTAGGCCACATGGTCTCTTGTAATCTTCGTTCTTATGTTTTTATCCCACTGGGCGCCGACGACCGTTGAGAGTTTTTCCGAGTCAGAAACGACTTCGGTGCCAAAATTCAAATTTTCAAATATTCAAATAATATTTCCGTTACATCTAGCAAAGATGAAGGATGAACGAAGAGATTGTGTAAACCTAGATACGGATGTTAGACATAGTGTTGAATTGTTCTTAGGGATGTCTAGGTTTCTGTAATAAGCGAAGTCATATTCTAGTTATATTCAAATGTTGGAGGTTGGAGGTAGGAGGATGTCGGAGGAAAAATAGCCCAGTGTGATAACCTTCCTGGAGGTCAGCCATATTGGATTTGCAAGTCTGTTCCTAGATGCTACGCAATATGATAATATCGACGACAATTATTAAAAGATCAAACTATTTGTAACGAAAATTCCCTTAACGATAAGAAATATAAAATAATGAAAATAATAATATATATTTTGGCATCCGGCGAATTCACCGACAACAATTCATCGACACGCTCAGTTCATCGATATACACAATTCATCGAAAAATAAAAATAAAAATATTCTAATTTGAAATATATAACTAGGTCGTGTTTTCATCCTTGATTTAGCATAATTTTACTTTTGATAATTAAATAATTACTTTCATAACCTTTATTTAGGATAAGAATTTCTTTTCGTAGTATCTATCAAGAATAATTGAAATTCTATGACTGAACTATTGAAAATGACAAATTAGTTTAAACTAAACTTACAAATTGGTTTACTTAAAATGATAAAGCTAGGTTATGGGCTATTGCCCGCAAATAATCAACGACGTTGCTATATGAAGGATATCTCTCTACAATGTTTTTTTATCCGTTCAGAAGTCACGATATTTCTTTCTTTGTGGTTGAGATGAAGTACCAGCCAAGTATTGATCGACTTTGACTTCATTATAGTTTTGTTCTTTCTTCAGGCAGTAGAAAAAAAATCCAAATATTAGGGACGTGGTGTCCAGCAACCTGTGTCTCAAATGTCCTATGCCATAGTTTTATGCACTAATTTGTCATTTTCAATAGTTCTGTCATTAAAGAATTTTAACTATTCTTAATAAATGCGAAAAGAATTTCTACCTTGTTTTTGTAGTGTTCTAAATAAAGGCTATGAAAGTAACTATTTCATTATCAAAGGTAAAGTGTGCTAAATCAACGAACAAAACTATAATGAAGTCAAAGTCGATCAATACTTGGCTGGTACTTCATCTCGACCTCAAAGAAAGAAATATCGTGAATCTTCTGAACGGATAAAAAAAAATTGTAGAAAGATATCCTTCATATAACAACGTCGTTGATTATTTGCGGGCAAACATGTTTGTCAAACGTGTATGAAGTGATGTTTGACCGTGTGAATGGTTGTCAGACGGTTTGTCAACGTATTTGAAGTTATGCTTGACCATGGGAATGTTTGACAAACTGTTTGACCGTGTGAATGGTCCTTTATACGTAAATATCTCCCTACGACATGTCGATTTGTGCACAAACATTTCACGTCGATACGTTTAGTCGACACATTTAGTCAAACGGTTTGTCAAACACGTTCGACAAATGTGTTTGAAGTGACGTTTGACCGTGTGAATGCTTGGCAAACGGTTTGTGCAACGTGTTTGAAGTGATGTTTAACCGTGGGAGTTTGACAAACATGTTTGTCAAACGTGTTTGAAGTGGTGTTTGGTCGTGGGAATGTTTGACAAACATGTTTGTCAAACGTACTTGAAGTGGTGTTTGACCGTGAGAATGTTTGATAAACCGTTTGACAAACCGTGAATATCTCCCTTCGACAAACATTTCACGTCGACACTTTTGTCAAACATTCCCACGGTCAAACATAACTTCCAACAAGTTTGACAAACATGTTTGTCAAACGGTTTGTCAAACATTTCCACGGTCAAACATCACTTCAAACACGTTTGACACACGGTTTGTCAAACATTCCCACGGTCAAACATCACTTCAAACACATTTGACAAACCGTTTGACAACCAATCACACGGTCAAACGTCACTTCAAACACGTTTGTAAAACGTGTTTGACAAACCGTTTTGGTTTGACAAACGTTTGACAAACGTTTGTAAAACGTTTGTAAAACTTTTGTAAAACGTTTGTTAAACGTTTGTAAAACGTTTGTAAAACTTTTGTAAAACGTTTGTTAAACGTTTGTAAAACGTGTTTGACAAACCGTTTTGGAAACCATTTGACTAAACGTGTCGACTAAACGTATCGGCGTGAAATGTTTGTGTACAAATCGACATGTCGAAGGGAGATATTCACGTATAAAGGACCATTCACACGGTCAAACTGTCAAACGGTTTGTCAAGCATTCCCGCGGTCAAACATCATTTCAAACATGTTTGAGAAGCATGTTCGACAAACCGTTTGACAATCATTCACACGGACAATCATCACTTCATACACGTTTGACAACCATTCACTCGGTCAAACATCACTTCAAATACGTTTGGCAAACCGTTTTACATACGCGTTAGACAACCAAATACTCCATTCACACGGTCAAACATCGCTTCAAACACGTTTGACAAACGTGTGTTTAAGAGCCACCATTCACACCAGTGCTACACTTGTACACCATCTTACTTAGGTGTTTATCTAAAGATACGGGAGCGCCATTATTCGTACCAAATAATCAAGCCTGAACAAATCAGGTACGCAGCTGTAGGACATCCATTGTGATCGTTTTCTTCCATGCCCTGAGGCACTCAAACTCCTGCATACAAGGTATTCCTTGTCAATTAAATACTGACGCCGTGCGAACTCTAATTATCTTTTTTCGTCAGATATGCAATGCCGAACCTTGTGAGTGGATATATGATTCACTACCATTGTCTTGGATCACGTGTTGGACTCGTGATCGACAGCCGTTTCCCTCCCGGAATTGAGCTCAGAGCTCGTATGACCGATCTATGGGTAATGCACGCACACCCACACACACACACAACTCCCTGCCCACGAGAGTTGGAGTAACGACTCGCGACGTAGCGATACTGAAATTATTTCAGCCATGGGCGGGATTCGAACACCGGACCACCGTAGTGGCGGCTGGGAACTCTATCACTGCGCCACGAATGTGCTACAGAATTAGTGTGTGTGTGTGTGTGTGTGTGTGTGTGTGTGTGTGTGTGTGTGTGTGTGTGTGTGTGTGTGTGTGTGTGTGTATCTACCTAGTTGTATTATACGAGAAGGGAGCTATGCTCGTGGTGATATTCACGTATCTTTAAGCATAATTTTTTTTTTCTTAAAATCTTGAATGGTTTCTTTGTCTAATTTGTTCCAGGTATCTATCACTCTGTGTGGAAAGCTATTTTTTTTTTTCAGATCTCTTCTGTAATTATCTTTTTTGAGTTTCTTTTCGTGTCCTCTTGTTTTTCCATTGTCCCATTTCAATAAATCATTCTTATCTACGATTTCCATTCCTTTCATAATTCTATAGATGGTTAGTAGGTCTCCTCTTTCCCTTCTTTGTTCCAGAGCTGGTAATTCCAATTTTGACAGTCTTTGTTCATATGTAATTTTGGAAAGAGTTGGTGCCAGTTTTATTGTTCTTTGTGTTCTTTCTATTTTTTTTTTTTTTATTTATTCTTTTTGGTACTAGGTGTCCATAGTGTTGCTACGTACTCGAGTTTTGGTCTTATTAGTGTAGTTATTCATTTATCTATTTATTTATTTTTATTTTTATTTTTTATTATTATTATTATTATATTTTTTATCATTTCCTCATCCAAATAGACAGATGCCACTTTTATTGACCTCAATAAATTGTAGATTTCTCCGACTATTTTATTAATATGTTTGTCCGGTGTCATGTCTTTGCTGATCATCACTCCAAGGTCTTTTTCCGAGTTTACGTTTTTGACCTCTTCTTCACCAATTTTATAATCTCGATATTCTGTTTTTACTTTTTCTAAATTCCATTATACTATATTTCTTGATATTGAATTTCACTTCCCACTTTTGAGTACATTTCTAGATCCTGTCCAAGTCTTTTTGTAATGAGTTGCAATCCTCCTCCGTTCTTACTTTCTTTAGTATTTCTGCGTCGTCTGCAAAGAAATTCAAATAACACTCTACTCCTTCATCCATGTCATTTATGTATATGGCAAACATGATCGGGGCCAGTAATGATCCCTGCGGGACACCACTTATCATTTCTTTCCAATTTGAGAATTTATCTCTAATTACTACTCTCACTTTCCTCACAGTCAGGAAGTCTTTCATCCATTCCAATAATTTTCCTCTGATGCCACCTATTGACTCTATTTTCCTTATTAGTTTCTTGTGTAGTACCTTATCAAATGGCTTTTGTAGGTCCAGAAAGGCACAGTCTGCCCAAACCATCTCTCTCTTGAATTATATCTATCAATATCGAGTAGAAGCAGATCAAGTTTGTTGTACATGATCTTCCTTGTCTGAATCTAAATTTATTTGGATTCAGTATAGTTTTTTCTTCCAAATGTTTAACCCATCTATTTTTAATTACATTTTCACAAATTTTTGCTACTGTGCTTGTCAGGAGACCGGTCTGTAATTTGATGGATCTTCCTTGTTTCCTCCCTTATAAATCGGTACAATATTTGCATTCTTCCAGTCCGTGGGTTAGGCCTAGGTCTGTGTTTTGTTTTTAAATTCACCAATATCTTCAAATAAGTCTCTGTATGATACTAAAAGCTTAAAAACAATGTAAAAACGTGTGAGCGTACTAAAGAATAAATGCAAAAAAAAAAAAAAAATCAAACTAAAATGTCTGTAAACGAAAGAAAACAAAGTGATTGTCGTTTACTAACTGTCCTACCCACGTCTAAAAAAATGATAAATCATTCATTTACAAGAGTGTCTGTTTTTTGTAGACTCCCATGTCGTTTTCTTGAATATATGTAATATAAAAGAAAATGTGGAGATATGACGCCACTCAGTGCTGATCGCACCCATCGTTGTTTACGGAACAAAACCGGTAAAAGATGACCGCAAAGACGTGGAATATGTTTATGGGTTCTTCTTTTGCCAAAGCTCCTTTTCAAAATGGTGTTGGTCGGTACGTTCAACAGTTGCAACGAATTGCTTTTAAATTTTGTAAAAACCATGGAGGAAGGAGAGAAATTAGGTAAATTCACAGCCTATTCGTTTTTATACTAATTCTTAAGCAAATAATATAGGTCGTTTCGCTACATTGCCAGTTCGCTACCAACCAGTTCGCTAGATTCTTTGATCGTTTCGCTACATCCTTTCGGTCGTTTCGCTACATTTCTTCGGTCGTTTCGCTACATTCTTTGGTCATTTCGCTACATCCTTTCGGTCGTTTCGCTACATTCTTCGGTCGTTTCGCTACATTTCGCCACACTGTTTTTTTTCGCATTTGAGATACGAATATGATAAAAAATACAATATGTGTAGGTTTATAAAGTACCTGTAACCCATTGGACGTTTCGCTACATGGCCAGTTCGCTACTAACGATTTGCTACATTCTTCGGTCGTTTCGCTACATTTGGCTACGTTGTTTGGTCGTTTCGCTACATTCTTTCGGTCGCTTCGCTACATTCTTCGGTCGTTTCGCTACATTGCCAGTTCGCTACCAACCATTTCGCTACATTCTTTGGTCGTTTCTCTACATTTGGCTTCGTTGTTCGGTCATTTCGCTACATTCTTTCAGTCGTTTCACTACATACTTTGGTCGTTTCGCTACATTTCGCTACACTGTTTTTAAACGCATTTGAGATATGAATATGATTAAAAATTACGATGTGTGCAAATTCATAAAATAATTTTGTAGGCTACGGAAGCATAATTTGCAAACTGGCCATGTAGCGAAACGACCTGTAACCGCTACAATCTTCGGTCGTTTCGCTACATTTGGCTACATTCTTCGGTCGTTTCGCTACATTCTTTCGGTCGTTTCGCTACATTATTTGGTCGTTTCGCTACATTTTGCTACACTGTTTTGTTTTGTTTTCATCGCATTTGAGATACGAATATGATAAAAAATACGATGTGTGCAAATTTATAAAGAAATTTTGTAGGCTACGGAGGCAAAATTTGACTAATGAGGCGATTTGGCGATAGATAAAATTGTTTTTATCGGCCCTTGTTTTATGCAATCGTCAGGCAGATTATCCGGCAGATAATTATAAAACAGTGACTTATCGTGCACATTACCAGAGCTGGGCGCGTTCCTCGGTGCGTTCCGCTTTAGTTTGGCCGCGGTTAGCGCTCCCAAAATATTAAAGCAATATAGGTGCCGGTATAGTATGTGGCCTACGAAAATTTTCTTTGGTATAGTATGTGGCCTACCGGACTTTTATTTCGTTATGAACCTGTCTCTTAACCCATTAAACTCCGATGACAAGATGTCTTGTCATTTGGTCAAATAAAACAAAAAATCATAAAACACCAAAATGTTTGATCAAACACCAGAAAAATATGACGTCAATCCTCGCTTCGCTCGCAGCGAAGCGAGGAGTGACGTCATATTTTTCTGGTGTTTGATCAAACATTTTGGTGTTTTATGATTTTTTGTTTTATTTGACCAAAATGACAAGACATCTTGTCATCGGAGTTGAACGGGTTAGGACGTTAATTGTGTGGGAGCGCTAACTGCGGCCAAATTAAAGCGGAACGCACCGAGGAACGCGCCCAGCTCTGGTAATGTGCAGGACAAGTCACTGTTTTATGATTATCTACCGGATAATCTGCCTGACGATTGCATAAAACAAGGGTCGATAAAAATAATTTTATCTATCGCTAAATCGCCACATTAGGCAAATTCTGCTTCCGTAGCCTACAAAATTACTTTATAAATTTGTACACATCGCTTTTTTTTTATCGTATTCGTATCTCAAATGTGAAAAAACATTGTAGCGAAATGTAGCGAAACGACCAAAGAATGTAGCGAAACGACCGAAAGAATGTAGCGAAACGACCGAAGAATGTAGCCAAATGTAGCGGAACGACCGAAGAATGTAGCGAAACGACCGAAACAATGTAGCGAAACGACCAAAGAATGTAGCGAAACGACCGAAGTAATGTAGCGAAACGACCGAAGAATGTAGCGAACTGGCCATGTAGCGAAACGACCGAACAATGTAGCGAAATGGTTGGTAGCGAACTGGCCATGTAGCGAAACGTCCAAAAGGTTACATGTATTTTATAAACCTGCACACATCGTATTTTTTTTTATCATATTCGTATCTCAAATGCGAAAAAAAAAGAGTATAGCGAAAAGACTGAACAATGTAGCCAAAGGTAGCGAAACGACCGAACAAAGTAGCCAAATGTAGCGAAACGACCGAACAATGTAGCGAACTGGTCATGTAGCGAAACGACCTAGCAATGTAGCGAAATCGTTGGTAGCGAGCTGGCCATGTAGCGAAACGCCCAAAGGGTTACAGGTACTTTATAAACCTGCACAAATCGTATTTTTTATCGTATTCATATCTCAAATGCGATAGGAAAAAAAAATGTATAGAGAAATGTAGCGAAATGAAAAACAATGTAGCGAACTGGCCATGTAGCGAAACGACTGAACAATGCAGTGAACTGGCCATGTAGCGAAACGACCGAACAATGTAGCGAAATGGTTGGGAGTTAACTGGTCATGTAGCGAAACGCCCAGAGGGTTATAGGTACTTTACAAACCTGCATACATCGTATTTTTATCATATTCATACCTCAAAGGCGAAAAAAAGTGTAGCGAAATGTAGCGAAACGACCTAACATGGTTACTAAGTTTATTCCATTCGTCGACCACCCTATTAATGAACCAATTCTTGCCTATTTCCTTAAATCTAAATTTGTCTAGTTTAAAACCATTACTGCGAGTCCTGCCCTGTTGTTTTAATATGATGACCTTGTTTGCATTACCCTTGATAAAGCCTTTGATCCACTTGAACACCTCTATTAGATCACCCCGCACTCTGCGTCTTTCCAGAGAGTGTAAGTTAAGGTACCTAAGCCTTTCTTTGTAAGGCAAATTTCTGAGTCCATGTATCATTTTGGCCATTCTTCTCTGTACTGATTCTAATGAATTGATGTCCATTCTGTAGGACAGAGACCAAAACTGTACCGCATAGTCAAGGATGGGTCTAACTATCGCTAGATAGTTTAATAATTACCTCTGCACTTCTATTTGTTACCGTCCTAGCAATGAAACCTAATTCTCTGCACCCAGGGTCTTCCTCCAATCTCGGGTCGCGTCGTTAGACCCTGGAGACACAATCGGTTGAACTGCAAGATTCTTATGACGGCGTTACGGGGTCGGTACCGCAGTAGTATTTACCAAGGTATGTATGTATATATATATATATATATATATATATTATATATATATATACATATTTATATATATATATATATATATATATATATATATATACAGGGTGTTCGAAAAAAATTTACGTCATTTTAAATGCCAATATCTAGGAAACTACTCAGTGCATCTCAATGGAACCGCACAAACTTTATGTTGAACATCATAAGTTTTATTGGTTGACATTTCAAAGAAAAATACAAAGATTTGTAGATTCTATGACCGATTTCACAAATGTTCAATATGAGCGCCGCCTGTGACTCTGCACACGTCAAGTCGGTACTCAAACTCGTGCCAAACACGCTGCAGCATGTCTTTGGTAACATTCTCCAGTGCGGCAGTGATTCTCTGCTTGAGTTCTTCAACGTTAGCAGGAAGAGGGGGGACATAGACGAGTCCTTTCACATATCCCCAGAGGAAAAAATCACACGGTGTCAGGTCAGGTGATCGTGGTGGCCATTTCAGCAGCAAATTGTCTTCCTCACCACCACGCCCGATCCATCTCTCTGGCAGATTCTCATTGAGATAGGCCCGTACAGTGAGCTTCCATGTTCATTTTCAATGAGCTGATCAAATAGCCAGTTCTGAAGCATTTGCAGATAAACATCCCCGTTCACATTTCCTTCAAAGAAAAACGGTCCATGAATTTGATTCTTGGAGATGGCGCAGAACACATTCACTTTTGGTGAGTCCCTCTCGTGCTCAATTGTGGCATGGGGATTTTCTTCGCCCCAAATGCGAACATTATGCTTATTGACTTTGCCATTCGTATGAAACGTGGCTTCATCACTAAAAATTAGACGCTCATCGAACTCGTCTTCTTCAAGTTTCTCTAGCATATCATAGCAGAATTCTTTACGTTTTCGCTTGTCATCTTCCTTTAAAGCCTGAAGGAGCTGCAGCCTGTAGGGTTTCATTTGCAATCGTTTCCTCAGAACGCGCCAAACTGTTGTTCGAGGAATCTGGGTTTCCACACTTGCTCTTCTTACAGACTTCCGGGGACTTCGCAGGAATGTTTCACGAACTTTCTCGACCTTCTCTTCCGATGTTGATGGCCGTCCAGATCCTTTAGCCCTGCATAAGCAGCCTTCCTCTTTAAATTTTTGGTGCCAGGTCCAAATTTGTTTACTAGTTGGTGCATTTTTGGCAAATTTTGCAAAGAAGGCACGCTGCACGGTCTTGGGTGACTGTGTTTGAGCATATTCCAACACGCAAAATGACTTTTCTTTTGAAGTGAACGGCATTTCTCAACCTGAAAAAAGATAAATGTCAAAGATTAAACATAAAATCTTGAACTGTTTCTATGCAAACTGTGAAAATTTGAGGTCGTTTCAACGAAAATTGCCAAAACTATTGGCTTGCGAAATGACGTCAATTTTTTTGGAACACCCTGTATATATATATATATATATATATATATATATACATATATATATATATATATATATATACATGCATATATATTTAACAACCACAATGAACTTTAATTCTAAGTCATCAACCTCGGGAGACCCAATGGAGGGCACAACTAGAAATTGAAATGTGGTACTGCCCAGGACTCGAACTCAGCTATCACATGACTTTGCAGTGCCACATTTTAATTTCTGGCTGTGGCCTCCATTTGGGTCTCCCGATGTTGATGGCTTAGAATTAAAGTGCATTGTGGTTGTTAAAATGTATCTCTGATCACTGGGACCCATTCAGTGTTGTACACACACACACACACACACACACACACACACACACACACACACACACACACACACACACACACACACACACACACACACACACACACACACACACACACACACACACACACACACACACACACACACACACACGCGGAGACAAGTTGGGTTTGTCTCCTTTCACGTGTAGCCCCTGTTCACCTAGCAGCGAGTAGGTACGGGACGTTAGTCAAGGAGTTGTGACCTTGCATTCCCGGTGTGTGGAGTGTGAGTGGTCTCAGACCTACCCAGAGATCTGCTAATAACGAGCTCTGAGCTCACTGCCGTAGGGTGGTGTCTGGCTGTCTCGAAAAGAGGCTGCAGCAGATCCGAGGTGAATACACACACACACACACACACACACACACACACACACACACACACACACACACACACACACACACACACACACACAACAGAAATACAAGAGGACACGGAAAGAAAATAAAAAAGACAGCTATAGAAGAGATTTGAAAAAGAACAGCTTTCCTCACAGAGTAATAGACAGTTAGAACAAGTTAGATGAGAAAGTGGTGTGTGCAAAAACAATACATGAATTTAAAAATAGTTTAGATAAAATGAGATATGAAGACGGGACCCCACGAGCATAGCTCCCCTTCCCGTAAAATACAACTAGGTAAATACAACTAGGTATATACAACTAGGTAAATACACACACACACACACACACACACACACACACACACACACACACACACACACACACACACTTGCTGTCCCGGTGTGTGGTGTGTGAGGTGGTCTCAGACCTACCCAGAGACCGGCAAATAATGAGCTCTGAGCTCACTGCCGTAGGGTGGTGTCTGGCTGTCTCGACAGAGACTGCAGCAGATCCGAGGTGAATACATACACACACACACACAATACATCAATTTAAAAATAGTTTAGATAAAATGAGATATGAAGACGGGATACCACGAGCATAGCTCCCCTTCCCGTAAAATACAACTAGGTACAACTAGGTAAATACACACACACACACACACACACACACACACACACACACACACACACACACACACACACACACACACACACACACATATATATATATATATATATATATATATATATATGTATATATATATATATAAATATATATATATCATATATACATATATATATATTTATATGTATATCATATATAATTCAAAAATAGGATATACAAAAAAAAACTAGGGGGCATCCCCCCCCCGGCCCCCTCCTAGAATCGCCACTGTCAGATGGCAAGTAAAGGGGTAAAATGCAAAAAATAGATTGCCATTATGGATGTCTATGATAAGTTAATTTGGTTAACATACAGCATGTTGTTCTTTGAAGAGTAAACATTAATAAAAAAAAATCTTTCAGTTCTTTATTTATGCTGTCTGAATGTATGTTATTGTATGTAACGTGTACAGTGCGCTTGAAAAATAGCCTTCATTAAATTACATGGTTGACGAGTCAATACTTTTAAGTATATTTTGTATGTTTTACAAAATATTATACATCCTCTCCTCGTCATACATGTTTAATATAGGCTAAGATATCGACAATATTCAAAAAGACATAATTCCTTTATTTTTTGAGAATTGCAAATGGCCACTAGTGAAGAGTTAGATGTGTGTATCCATTTTGTTTACATTTCTTAGAGGACTACCACTTAGTCTTCCTCGGAACGAAAGTCCAAATTCAGAACTGCATTGCCTAATCTATCAATTCAATGTGCACTGAATGTAATATTGTAACAAATTCTATGTATTCACTCTACAAGTCCACACATATATTAATTGGATACAAACAAGTGGCATAGGAATGGGTAGCACAACCGTTGTGCAGGTAACAAGCGTTATTATGGACACACGTCAATTGTTTACATGTATTTATAGTGTGGATTAATGAGGCATTGTTGCATTGGTGGTCATTAATGCACCCTTTATCCTACGTCGTTTTGTTTAGCTACCATTGGTTCCGTTTTCATCATTGACTTTGCATGGTTAGTGTAGTCGTAGGATAAAACAATATGAATATAGACCGAATAATCGTGTAAATGTATTTAATATTTATTGATGTATTATAGCTTCAAAATTAACATTTAATTTTCTAATGCTATATCGCATAGGAGTGCACTTATATAAAAAAAACAGGTTATTTTCTTTACCTGTTCATTAGTTGATGTTGCCGACCAATTTTTACGAAAATTTCTTTGTAATTTATTTTAAGTGACCGAATAACCATAACTCAAGAAGCTATTCCCACCATACCCCTTATTATAGTAGATGATGAAACTGAGGATAGGGGGGAGGGGAGGTGAATGTAACCTAACCTAGGTATAGGTAATGTTTGGTTAGCAAGGTTATCTTTTCTCACTCAAAGATGATATACATTTTTTTTTTTTTCAGGCCTTTGTGTGTAGGGGAGGGGAGGTGTTCCCTGACAAATCAAAACTAGTAAAGGGCTAAGCAAGGATCATAGAAACATCAATTTCCAACTTCATTGATTGTTGGGAGGGTGTGGACCTTGGCGAAAATTTTACTAAAATTTCTCATTTCCAGTTATCTGTGTTATTGTATCCTTCATCATACTCTGATTTGACTATTATTATCATACTTGGGTGCAAATGTGGCAGGAAATGGAAGAGTGGAATTGGAGGTAGAATGTAGATTGAGAGTAAGTGACTAATTCTTTGTTAATTTTCACTTTATCAGTCTCTGTTTTTCTAGTTTCTATGCCATATAATTTTGACATTTTTCAGTCGTCCATTTTCTTCTTCTTTTTCTTCCTTTAAGCATGTTTGGTACAAGCTGTTTGTTCTCATACAGTGCTGTACTTTGGTTAATTCCTCAGTGTTTTTGTATATTTGCATCACACTTCTAAAATATTAGCAAGTAATATACTTTACATCGGAATGTTCTAGCAATTGTACATACATACATATACCAAGGCTTTTTTCCCCCTTACCAGGGGGGTAGCCAAAAAGGACAAGGCACAAAAACATTCCCACCCATTTCATCCCCGAAAACACTCCACACCCCTCCACCCTCCCTCCCATCTTAGCACCTCCTAGATGATGGGTCATCCCTGCACCCTGTCCACTGCCCTGGGTCAGAAGCAGTGTCGCAGGACACAGCACATCCACAGCAAGGCCGCTTCATTAAATCGGCGACCCCCCCTCTCCGTCCCCCCATATAAAGGAGAGGACGGGGAGAAATCCCTTCGGGCTGCGTCAAAAAATTTTTGCTCATACACACACTACCTCACCCCCATTCCCCCGTCCAATCCACCTCATGCATCACAACATTTTCCATATACAACCATTCTCTATTCACCCCTGTCTTCTGTCCTTCCTCAACCAACATTCCCCTCTTCCCCAAAGCCCCCTTCACCCCATCCATCCATCTCATCCTAGGACGTCCCCTCATGTTCACTCCCTCCACATCTGCCTTCCATACCTCCTTTACTAGTCTTTCTTCACTCATTCTTTCCATGTGTCCAAACCATCCTAATACTCTTTCGTCCACCCTATCTCCCAGCTCCCTATCCACCCCTGTTCTCCTCCTCACTTCCTCATTTCTCACTCTATCCAGCCTAGTAACCCCCATCATACTTCTCAGACACTTCATCTCAAACACATTCAAGTTCCTTCTCTCTTCCTCTCTCATGTTCCATGTTTCTGCTCCATACAGTGCTGTTGGCACAATCACCCCTTCATACAGTCTCCTCTTAGCATCCATTCCCAGATTCCTATTCCTCATTACACTTTTTAAACCACCAAGGCATTTACTCGCTTCTCTCAATCTACATTCTACCTCCACCTTCACTCCACCCTTTCCTGCCACATTTGCACCCAAATATCTACAACTATCCACTTCCTCCAGTTGCTCTCCCTTAATGCTCACTTCCAGATTACTGCCACTTTCACCCCTTGTACATCTCATCACCTTACTTTTACCCACATTTATCTTCAGCTTTCTTCTATCACACACTCTCCCAAACTCTGTCACCAGCTTCCTCAATCCCTCCTCCGATCCTGCCACAAGCGCAGTGTCGTCCGCAAACAACTGGTTCACCTCCCACTTTTCTCCATTTTCCTTAGCAATAGTACTATATTAAAATTTTGTTATTTTGTTGATTTATTTGTAAGTTTGCTATGAGTCACATAGATTCACACAAGCTACTTATAACTCATTTGGACTGGCTGTTTTTACTGAATAAGTATAATTCTAACCATATGCCTTGTTTTAGTATTTGATGGAAGGGAGGGTGTCCTTGGTGTAGTAGGGACATGTTAGGATACATTGACTAGAAGTTCTCACACACAAATATAAAAAAATGAACAATTTATATTTTTTCTGTATGCTTCTGGTGGTATTTCCACAGAATATAATTTGTTTTCCCTCCAACCCTGGCATTAGGGGGTAGGGGTTCACTGCAAAATGGAAAACAAGTTAATTTCTGTAGAAAGAAATACCAGATTCTAATGAATCTCAGATGTTGATTTATGACATCCTTCATTGTTGTATGTATGTGTGTAGTGATCCTTAACAAAATTTTGACAAAAATTCTTATTTTTATATCATTGTATTCTACATTATACACCAATATCTTTTTCGTGTCCTCTATCTCTTTGCAGTATTTATTGAACTACATCAGTGTTGTTATTTGCTCAATTTTCTATTTCATTCTTATTCCTTTAATGTTCTTCTTTGGTATGAGTTGTTTGTTCCCTTCCCCTACTGCATTTTGGTCAATACCTCACTGTATTTGTATACGCTCGTGTTACTCAAAAAAGTTAGATGTCAAACTTGTCATATATTTTCTTTCAGGATGTAGGGTAAACATCAGCATTTAATCAGGAAGGGGTATCAGAAGATTCCTCATATTTGTCATATAACAAAGAGAATCCTGTGTGGCGTCTGCAACATCCCTGTCTCACAAGTCATCTTAAATATCACATGATGACCCATGCTGAAAAGGAACTTTCCGAATATGACTTTTGATGCAGCTTTCTCTTGCATTAGTGTTCTTGAATAACAAGTGATGTCCCACACTGGAGACAAGCCTTTCAAGTGTGACCTGTGTGATGCAGCCTTCACACGAAAGAATAATCACAAACGACACATGGTGACCCACACTGCAGAGAAGCCCTTCAAGTGTGACCTCTGCGATGCAGCTTTCTCAAGAAGGACAGGTCTTCGAGATCACATGATAACCCACACTGGAGAGAAGCCTTTTAAATGTGATATGTGCAATGGAGCTTTCTCAGGAAAGGGTGCCTACGAACGACATGTGACGAGCCACACTGGAGAGAAGCCTTTCCAATGTGAGTTTTGTGAAGCAACTTTCTCACGAAAGAGTTCTCTGAAATATCATATGATGACACACACAGGAGAGAAACCTTTCAAGTGTGACTTGTGCAATGCAGCTTTCTCGGGAAAGAGTGCTCTCAAATATCATGTGACGACCCACACTGGAGAGAAGCCTTTCAAATGTGACCTGTGTGATGCAGCTTTCTCACAAAAGTGTAATCTCAAACTACATGAGGTGACCCACTCTGGAGAGAAGCCTTTCAAGTGTGACCTGTGTGATGCAACTGTCTCACAAAAGAGTTATCTCAAATATCACATGTTGACCCACACTAGAGAGAAGCCTTTCAAGTGTGACCTGTGTGATGCAGCTTTCCCGAGAAAGAATGCTCTCAAATATCACATGATGACCCACACTGGAAAGAAGCCTTTCAAGTGTGACCTGTGCGATGCAGCTTTCATAACAAAGGGTAATCTCAAAGGACACATAATGACCCACACTGGAGAGAAACCCTTCAAGTGTGACCATTGCGATGCAGCTCATTCAACAAAGAGTGCTCTCAAATACCACGTGAGGACCCACTTAGGAGAAAAGCCTTTCAAATGTGACTTGTGTGAGGTAGCTTTCTCACAAAAAAGTGAGCTCAGGTATCACGTGATGATCCACACTGGAGAAAAGCCTTTCAAATGTGACCTGTGTGATGCAGCTTTCACAAGAAAGACTGCTCTCAAACGTCACGGTATGGTCCACACTGGAGAGAAGCCTTTCAAGTGTGACCTGTGCCATGCAGCTTTCTCAGCAAAGAGTGCTCTCAAATGTCACATGATGACCCACACCGGAGAGAAGCCTTTCGAGTGTAACCTCTGTGATGCAGCTTTCATAACAAAGAGTAATCTCAAAAAACATATAATGACCCACACACGAAAGAAGCCCTTCAAGTATGATCTTTGCAATGCAGCCCAGGAAAGAGTGCTCTCAAATATCACTTGAAGACCCACACTGGAGAAAAGCCTTTCAAATACGACCTATGTGAGGTAACTTTCTCACAAAAAAGTGGGCTCAAATATCACACGATGACCCACACTGGAGAGGCCTTTCAAGTGTGACCTGTGTTATGCATCTTTCACAAGAAAGACTGCTCTCAAACGTCACGTGATGACCCACACTGGAGAGACGCCTTTCAAATGTAACCTGTGTGATGCAGCTTTCTCAAGAAAGCATTCTCTCGAACGTCACGTGATGACACACTCCGGAGAGAAGGCTTTTGAGTGTGATATGTGCAATGAAGCTTCCTCACAAAAGAGTACTCTCAAATATCACGTTATTAGCCACATTGGTGTGAAGCCTTTTTTGAAGTGTGGCCTGTGCATTACATCTTTCTCAAGAGAGCATTTTCTCAAAGTTTACATGGTAACACACAGTGGAGAGTCATTTCAAGTGTGACCTGTGCCCTACAGCTTTCCCAGAAAAAAGTAATCTTAGATGTCACGTGGTGACCCCTACAGAAAAGAAGCCTTTTCAGCTTTCTCACAAGGGATTTATTTCAGATGTCACATAGTGACTTATACTTAACCACAAAAGATTGATCTCATCTTTTGTGTGATGACCCATGCTGATGAAAGGTCTCCTCAGTGTGACCTGAGTAATTCAACTTATGTGTATGATTGTACATTGAGCTATTAAGTATTGATACACTGTTACCTGTTTGGTTGATGAGTCGTCATGCACCCATACTCTCAGTTTCAAAAGTTAGTTTGTTTACAGTTGTGCAGTTATTTAAGTGACCTTGGAATGTCCTATTTTGTAATTATATTTTACATGTTCATGATTAAAGTCTTGACTGTTACTTAAAGTGCATGTAATTACCAAAAAATGTTGGGGATATTAGAGTTTCATGACACATTATGATGGATACAATTCTGTTTACATTAGCATTGTGCAAAATTGTCTGGAGTATATGTCAATATTACTTGTAATTTGTTACAGTAAATATATGACTATATATTGAGCCTTGTTTATTGAATCCCTGGAGATACAACACCCACATTTTAATGAAATCTTTTCAAGAGTGATACAAGATGTTAGTCGACTGGGTTGGCACCCCTGGGGCAGGGTCAAAAGGTGCACGCACTTGCCATGGGTGTGTGCAAGTGAAATGGGCGGGAAGCAAGCAGGACTGCTAGGATTTAGGAATAGGTTAGAGTGATTAAGACCAATGGTGCAAAACCAACGAGGAAATGATGACTGAAACAGCAAGCAGGATTTCTACGGAAATCATGAAAGTGATGGACAATTTCCCCACAGCAAGTTTTGTAGACTTTTCCCATGTAAAACTGAAGATGTACCCATTTTAGAATATATATAGCTGTAGAAAAGTAACAAAAAAAAAAATATGCGAGAACCCCTAGCAATTCAAATTAAATTGTGTTATTTTTCTATTTATTTATTATTTGCAACTTTACAGACCAGATGCGTGTTAAAACCTGATCGGTGTCAAAACTAGAAAAAATGCACACATGCCTATACTTAGTTCACTAGAGGCCAGGTAAAACAAATTTTAAACAGTATAATCTATGGTTAAGAGTTGCTTGAGTGTGTGTGTGGGGTGGAGGTGTTGGTTCTTGTGTGTCTGGTAATTGGACCTGATCAGTGTCTGTTGGTTGATCTCTTGTGATTTGACACATTTCTACGCCCCTTATCCGTTTTACCTAAATACGTTTTCGAGGCTTTCATTTTGTATTCAGTAGTGTTACAGTGAAAGCCCTCTTATCCAGCATTCAGGTATTCGGCAACTTCAAGTACCCGGCATATTTGTCCGAGCATTAAGATATATAAAAATCTATATGAAATCGATAAAATTTCCCGCGCGAGGCTTTAATTGTTCCCGCCGTCACCAGAGCGTACCACTGTCTGGGTCAGTTTCGCGCCACCCGCTACAGCCCACTGCCCATGCTTATCAATGTGGTAATTTAAGATTATCCTGAGAAAATGACAGAGGCAGATAGTGAGGAAGAAGATGACCCTGAGCCTAAGGTGGCGTGGAAAGATGCTGCCAATGGTCGAGCTGTCTTTGTTAACCCATTAAACTCCGATGACAAGATTCCTTGTCATTTGGTCAAATAAAACAAAAAATCATAAAACACCAAAATGTTTGATCAAACACCAGAAAAATATGACGTCAGTAGTCCTCGCTTCGCTCGGAGGACTACTGACGTCATATTTTTCTGGTGTTTGATCAAACATTTTGGTGTTTTATGATTTTTTGTTTTATTTGACCAAATGACAAGGAATCTTGTCATCGGAGTTTAATGGGTCAAAAGTAAATGTCAGAAAAAAAAAAATCCTTTGTTTACATTCACTTGGCGGGGGTGCCATTTTGTCTTCCTTGGTACGAAAATGCAATTTAAGAAATGACATAAAATTCGGAGACAACAATCATACAGGTAATAAGGAATCGTTATTCTAGGCACTCGTCATGTATTTATTGTGTGTTAGAGGTTATTTTCCTTATCTGTTCATTACATGATGTTGCCTGGGTTGATGATACTTCCGATTGCATTTGGGAACTGCTAATTTGGTAGTCAGAATGTAGTTTTGTCGAAACGCATATTCGCTGATTACATTCTTGCATGATGATGACCATAGAAACAAAAACCACAAATTAAGTAGTATGTTTCTCAGTTTACTATTTTCTCAGCAAATTTTCTTTAATGCAAAGTTTGCAGGTTACGTGAGTAACATATATTATTTGGGACTGGAATGCACCAAATACTTGCAGTAAAATGTCTCGCAAGAGGAACTGTTGCCTAAAAATATATCAGCAATTGACTATATATCGGAATGTTCCAGAAATAGCGTCATTCTCCATAACCTAACCAAGAAGTAGGCTTATGTTTTAGTAATTTACGAGTAAGGTTGCCACTGGTACAAGTCAGTTTTCATACGAAAATAGTTTTAACTAATTTTAAGTGACTGAATAACTATAACTCAATAAACTACTCCCACCATGTTTCTTGTTCTAGTTGATGGAACTGTGGGGGTGGGAGCGTGAGTGTAACCTAACCTAGCTATAGGTAGGAATAGGCAAAGTTTGGCTGACTAGATTATTATGCTTAAATATATATGATAGCCATGTTCTGCAACAGTCATTACTGCGTGTGTAGGCCCCCCCCCCCACCCAAAAAACCCGTTTTCCCACATTTCCCCCCAGCTCGTTCGGGAGGAGAGGTAGGGAAAAGTACATGTAAAACATCACTTTTTCAATTAATATCTATAAAACTACGCAGTTCCGAAGGATATGAATTACACCATCGTTCATATCACAACATTGTTCACAGGAATAGATGAGCCAGGTACTCGGTTGTATTTATGTGTGAATCTATAATTTGTCCGATTATTCTCCCTCCAGTCTAAGATGACAGATATAAACATTTTATAGTTTTCACAACATCACAGTCGGACAAAAGAAAGAGTTGCATAAGCAAAACTATATATTTCGATTGCTTACTGCAATCCCCTTCAGTAGTACTTCAGACTACTGAAGAGGATTGCAGTAAGCAATGGAAATATATGATTTACAAATGTGTTGCTACATTTCTCATGTCATAATATAATAACCTTGTTTGGGTCACCCTTGTTAAAGCATTTGATCCACTTGAACACCTCAATTAGATCACCCAGCACTCTATGTCTTTCCAGAGAGTGTAAGTTAAGGTGCCTCAGCCTTCAGTAGTAATTCAGACTACTGAAGAGGATTGCAGTAAGCAATGGAAATATATGATTTCGCTTATGCAACTCTTTCTTTCGTCCAACTGTGGTGTTAGTTGTGATTTACAAATGTGTTACTACATTTCTCACCAGTGATTTTATAGTTTTGTTTATGGTCTTCAATTTATGCAAAAATTAATTTGTTCACTCAGTACAAAGGAGAAAGACCAAAAGGATACATGGGCTCAGAAATTTATCTTCAGAAGAGAGGCTGAGGCACCTTAACTTACACTTTCTGGAAAGACATAGAGTGCTGGGTGATATAATTGAGGTGTTCAAATGGATCAAATGTTTTAACAAGGGTGACCCAAACAAGGTCATTATATGAAGACATGAGCAATGTAGTAATACATTTGTAAATCACAACTAATGCCACAGTCATTACCCCAACGCTTATGTGACCTGACAATGACATGAGGTCGGGACAGGGGGAGGGGAGGAAATTTGTTGACAATTTGTTTGGTGATGAGTAATCCTGATATTATATCTGGGGTCCATTGACCCTTGGAAATATTCATTGTGGACATGTATTCATTTAATGTGGATTTCACCATTTTCCTTCTGAACCCACAGCCTGATCTCTAAATGAGGTTGGATTTTCCCCTGTCCATCCGGTGATTGGATTTATTTATGTGTTGAAACACAGCTGAACTTTCTTGACCATACTTAATCCTCTTGGGTTCATTCAATCTTGTCAATCTCTGTCTGGCCTATGTATGAAAGGTTACAATCTTTACATGGAAGAAAATAAACACCTGGGATATGATCTTCTCTCAACCTCTGGTGAATATTAATTTTTCTTTCCTATTATTATCATTTATTCATCACCTAAGAAATTGTCAACAAGTTTCCCCCTGACCCAACCTCATGCCATCCTCAGGTCACATAAGGGTTGGGGGAGCAACATGTCAGTTGTAAAAGTTAGTTGGTTTACTCACAGTTTTGTATTTATTTAAGTGACCATGGACTGGCCTGTTGTGTATTGCTTGTTCATGATTAAAGTCTTGATTGTTTCATATTGTTCAGTAAAGTGCACAAATGTTCTAGTAATTACTAAAAACAGCCGAGAATATTAGGGAGTGGCGTGGCTTGTTATGACGGATGCAGCTCTGTTTCCTTTAGCATTGTGCAAAGTTAGCATTCCTTGAGTCATGTGTTTTGTTATTGAGAAATGCGACGTCAGTAAGATTGGGAGTCTTGGTAAAGACAAGTACCATCATGCATGCATGTGGATCACGTGTCATGTTGTGTGACCTGTTAGGTTAATACATGTGTACATAGCCTCCCTGCCCTGTTGAGGTGCTTCCTTTTACCTTGGGTTAAGGTTGTGACTGTGGGGTTTGGCATTCAAAACTGCAAAAAGATAAAATATGATAATGTGTCATGGCTTTAGTGGGGGACAATGACTTGTAGAATTCATTATTGTCTTTAATGAGTAAAGGGGGCTTGGGTTTTTGTATATTATCATATCTTGAAATGCATTCAATAAGCTATGTAAAACTTACCCTTAGAAATATCTTTACTTTGCACGTATATTCTCTTTCCAATGACAATGTTTGGTAATATGTCACTGTAGTTTGGGATCTCTTTCCAAGGAGATATTTAGTTTCCATTTTCATTAATTCACTGACAATTGGGTGCACTTTCATGCAAGGCATAGCTTTAAGGAATACATGACATCCTAAAAATATCATTATTTGTTTTTTAAGTTAAAACAGTACTGCGTTTGTTGTTATATAACAAAGTAAAATAATAATATAAAATCATATAAATTCTCTTGTGAGAAGTTTAGAGATTTCACAGGTTTTATGTATATAGATGTGTGTGATATAAGTTTTCTATTTTGTATAGTGTTCAGATAGGACTATAGTGTATGACTTTGGGAATATTCTTAATGTATTGACCTTGTTATTTATGTTTTCTGTTGTCTCTGAGAAGTAATTAACATCTGTTCTAATGTTGCATAGATTTTATTGGACTGTTATCATAAAATTGTATTGATTAATTGGTGGGATATAATTCTATTTCTTATTTATTTAGTATCACTGTTAGGAATTAGATGTTGCTTATATTTGTTTTGTAGAAGTTTTGTGAATAATTATTGGTTATATTTTTGTGTGATTTTTTATTTTAAATTATGCTACTATTAGTATCATCAGTTTTATACATTGATTATGGAAATCTGTGGGTTTTGTTCTTTGTTCAATGCAGTTGACTTATGAGTTTAAAAACAATGTAAGTTTGAGATGGGGTATACATTGCATGTATGGATTTTGATTACGGTGAGGAGTTTTACAATTATTTTCTATCGGTGTTTACTAATGAGAGGTTAGATAAAGTACCTGACTGCGATCCGATTTACAGAGGGGATGAAGAAAGTAGTCTATCTAATGTCAGCATTAGTAAAGAAGAAGTAGTCAAGCAGATTGAAAGACTTAAAGCTACAAAATCTCTGGGTCCAGACGAAATTTTTTCAAGAATGCTCAAGGAGTGTAAATTTGAAATCTGCGACCAGTTAACTGAAATATTCAATAAAATGGTAGACACTGGTTTTTTGCCAAATGCTTGGAGGCAGGCAAACGTTGTTCCTGTTTTTAAAAAGGGAGATAGATTGTCTATATGCAACTACAGGCCAATCAGTTTGACATCAGTTATAGGAAAAATGCTTGAATCAATAATAGTAAATAGACTCAGAGAACACATCAAAGGGCATAATTTAATTCGTGATTCACAGCATGGTTTCTCCAAGGGTAAGTCATGTGTGACTAATCTTCTATCCTTTTACACTAAAGTATATAAGGCATCAGATAACAATAAAAATTACAATGTTATTTACCTTGACTTTAGCAAAGCGTTCAACAAGGTGCCTCACCAGAGACTACTAAATAAAATCAAAGCCTTGGCATAGGAGGAAAAGTTTTAGAATGGAATAGAGCTTGGATTAGTAACAGAAAACAGCGGGTCACCATAAATGGAATAAAATCTAGGTGGGGCAATGTTACTAGCGGGGTCCCCCAGGGCTCGGTTTTGGGTCCCTTATTGTTCATTATGTACATAAATGACTTAGACGATGGGATAAATAGTGATGTTAGTAAGTTTGCAGACGACACTAAAATGGGATGCCTAATTAGGTCAGGAGACGACGCAGAGATTCTGCAGGATGATCTAAATGAATTGTTAACATGGTCAGAGAAAAGGCAAATGAACTTCAATATCTCTAAGTGTAGCGTGTTAAATGTAGGGCTACACAACCCCAAAAATAGATACATCTTAGATAACACGTTTTTAGAAAAATCTGAGTGCGAGAGGGACTTGGGAGTTCTGGTGAGTCCAGACCTTAAAACCAGGAAGCAGTACATTAGCGCCTGAAATAAAGCTAACAGAGCATTAGGTTTCATTGCTAGGACGGTAACGAATAGAAGTGCAGAGGTAATTATCAAACTCTATCTAGTGATAGTTAGACCTATCCTTGACTATGCGGTACAGTTTTGGTCTCTGTCCTATAGAATGGACATAAATTCACTAGAATCAGTACAGAGAAGAATGACCAAAATGATACATGGACTCGGAAATTTGCCTTACGAAGAGAGACTTAGGCACCTAAACTTACACTCTCTGGAAAGACGCAGAGTGCGGGGTGATCAAATAGAAGTGTTCAAGTGGATCAAAGGTTATAACAAGGGTGATGCAAACAAGGTCATCATAATAAAACAACAGGGCAGGACTCGCAGTAATGGGTATAAACTGGACAAATTTAGATTTAAGAAGGAAATAGACAAGAATTGGTTAACTATTAGGGTGGTCGATGAATGGAATAAACTTAGTAACCATGTAGTAAGCGCTGAAACAATCAGTTGTTTTAAAAAATTATTAGACAACTTTATGGATGGGGACGACAGGTGGTGATGGTTTCGGAGCTGCCTAGTGTAGGCCTTATGGTCTCTTGCAGTCTCCTTTATTCTTATGTATGGAATAATGATTGGTTGTCTGAGTGGGAAGTTTTATTATCTTGAGGATGTGTCTTTCTTGAATTTTGTGTGATAAATGTATCTTGGTTGGGTTTGTCAGAGTTGAGTTGGTAAGGTGAGAATATTTCGTATGTTGGATTTAGACTAATTTATTGGCAATTGATGGAGTTAGTATTGTTTTGAGTTAAACACACACACACACACATATATATATATATATATATATATATATACATATATATATAAATATATATATATATATTTATATATATATATATATATATATATATGTATATATATGGAAATAAACTCTTCTGCTGGGATTCGAACCCTTGCTTGAGCGGCTTGCGTCTTTACAAGACAAGGACCGAAGCCACTACTCAGGCAAGGGTTCAAATCCCAGTAGAAGAGTATATTTCCAATTGTCAATTGACACAAATATATATATATATTATGATTTTGTGAATGTACAGTATATATTATTCCTGCATCATCACAAAAATTTGAAGTGAATATATTTTTTATATAGATAGAATGGGTTTAATAAGTGATTGTTAATACCTTGTAACCTTTTTGAAATGCACGACGTCTTGCTTCTCTTGAGTGGAATAATTATTGAAGTTGCTGCATGGTTTTTTGGGTTGGTTTCGTTTGTTGTGGGATTTGTCATTGAATATCCTTGGTTTGTCTTATTATGAGTTGGCTTTGGCCGACAGCCTGTGAAATTACTTTGGGGTGGGAGGGATGGTTGTGTGTGTTTGTAGAATATGCTGAACTGAGCATTTTGTTGGGTATGATCATCTAAGGGAAGCACAGAACAACATTATTGAATACAAAAAGGAGGCCTCTAAAGCTAATTTAGGTCGAACGGATAAAGGGAGTAAAAATGTTTTAAGGCACAAGAGATCAACTTACAGACGCTGATCAGGTCCATTTACCAGACACTCAAGAATAAAAACACTCAGGTAACCTCCTCCCCCCCCACACACTCAAGCGACTCTTAACCAGTCACAGGAGGCAGCACTGTTTAAGGCTAATTTTACCTGGCTCCTAGCGAACTAAGTATAAACATGTTTCTTTTTTTCTTTCGACACTGATCAGGGTCGTAACGCTCGTCTGCTCTTAGAAGTCGCAAAAATAAACAAATAAATGAACAAACAAATAAGCAAAAATAAGTAAATAAAGTAAGGAATGATACTTCAACTTGATTTGCCAGAGGTTCTCGCATTGATTCTTTTCTTCGTAATTTTCAACAACCATATGGATATTACAATGTGCATATTTTCAGTTTTATATGGCAAAAGTCTACAAAACTTGCATAAAAAGTTCATAAGACATTGTAGATGTTTTCTAATTCAAGTAATACTCAGAAGTTATAGGATTTTTGTACCTGTGATATGTCATGTTATTGTGTTGTGAATCTGTGCAGAGAAAAATGTCCGTGATAAGCTGAAATAAAAGCTAACAAGTTTGTAAATTTTTATTTTTATTTTTCTACTTGAAGTATACTAATATCTGTTGAGCCATGAAGCATGATAAATAGTGTAAATAAAAATGTTTTACAATGCTTGGTAACATACATAAATGACTGAAATTGAGATATTACTACTAACTAGAAAAATAAAAAAGTAAAAACCATATTGGTTAAAACCATATTGGTTAAAACCTTCATTTTTTCGCTTGAATTTTATGTGTATGAAGATCTACAATGAATATCAGTTGGAATTATTGTATTTGCTAATAGGGACCATTACCCAGCTCTTACTTGGGTGAAATCAGACCAATTGCATTTCTTTCTTTTGAGTTTAAATATGTATCACTTGAGTAACAACATAAATCATACAAAAAACTGGTCTCTGTTGAAAAAGGTGGGGTATCAGTCGGACAAAAAACTAAATTATTCAGGTAGAGAGATGAAATCTCTACAGAATGATATACCCTGAGGGTAATAATGGTGAAGAACTCATATTTTCATTTGCTCTAAGGTTTTCAGGTGAGGAAAGGGAGCATATATGTGCAAAAATGCATACTACAATAAAAATAAGCATGCAATTGGGAAAAACTCACACTAGGCCCATATTAGTATAGGTGCCATATGTCAGACCTACTGTATATACTGTTGGTGAGTTTGTCGGTAAAAAAGAAGTGTCATGTGCTCCAAGAGATATATCTTTATACTCTTTTTGTTTGTTTTCCGTTACCTATCCCCAGAAACACACTTTTTTCACTAAGAAATAATATATATCTATTTTGTTTGAAGAATTACAATGATTTATTAGATTATATTGTCATAATCTGTAGTAAAAATCTGAAAATAATGGGAACTATATGTATGAAGTTAAGGGGCTATCAATGGAAGTTGCCAATATAATAGAAATTAAATGGTCTGTTAATTATATTCAAAGTTAACTTAGAAGTCAATCCATTAATGAAAAGTTTAGCTTTGTTGACAAACGGCATTTAAAAAATGTAATAGTAAATAAATAATAACAATAATAAATATAAATAACAAACAATAATTAGTAACAACTACAGCAATTTTTTTTTCCAAAAAGGTTTACCATCATGGAAGCTTAAAGTTGTCCTAACAAAGACTCGGAGAAGTGTGACATACAGAAAAATCAATTGACAACGGCATTTCATACAGAGCGGATAAAAGTAAAAATGCAAAGGGTAAAATGCAAAAAATAGACTGCCATTATGGATGTCTATGATAAGTTACAAAGGATTACAAAGGTGGAGCATGCAGACAGGAGACCTTTTGGTCCATGTCTAGGTCGGATGCAAAAAAAATCATAATAAATTAATAAATGAAAACTATAATAGTGTAAATAACAGGTATAGTTAAGTAATAAACAAACAGGTAAGTAGGAAATAATAAATAGACATATAGCTAATAATAAATGAAAATCAATAAGGACAAATGATAACAAAACAAAAACAAATATAAAATAAATTATAATAATTACACCATCTTGCTTATGTGTTAATGTAAATGATTCTTAAAGCTTCGAACTGAACTACATTGCACACCCTGTGCAGGAAGTTTATTCCATTCATTAACTACACAGTTGGCAAAGTTGTTTCTACCTACTTCCAAATTGAATCTATTTCCGGACAGTTTGAGACCATTGTTTCTTGTCTGATTCTCATTCAATGTGTAAATTTTGTCACTTTTGATGTTGTCAATTCCCTTTCGAATTTGAAAGACCTTTATCAAGTCACCTCTGAGTCTGCGCTTTTTTAGGGAAAACAGATTCATATGTTTTAGTCGATTTTTGTATGATTTATTTTTTATATTTGGAATCAATTTTGTGGCACGCCTTTGTACTTTTTCCAGTCTGTTAATGTCTTTAATGAGATTTGGTGACCATACGGAAACAGCATATTCCAAATGTGGACAAACTAATGATTTGTATAGCTTGTATGTTAATTGGGTTAACATACAGCATGTTGTTCTATGAAGAGAAAACTTCATATAACATTCTTTCAGCTCTTCATTTATGCTGTATGAATGCATTATGTAATATATAGAGTGCCCTTGAAAATTAGCCTTCATTACGTTATATAGTTGACAAATCAACACTTGTAAGTATATTTTGTAAATTTTACAAAATATATTTCCTCTCTTCATTATATGTGTTTAATGTAAGCCAAAAATGTCAACAATGTTTAAAGATATATATATTTTTTGAGAATTGCAAATGGTCACTTGTGCAGAGTTAGTTGTGTGCATACGTTTTGTTTACATTCTTCTTAGAGACCTACTACTTCATCTTCATCGGAACAAAAATCCAATTTCAGAATTTCACTGCCTAATCTCTCTATTCACTGTGCATTGATTATCATAAATTTACAAGTCCACATAGTATTAATTGTATACAAACAAATGGGATAGGAATTGGAAGCACAACCGTCGTGCAAGTAACATGCGTTATTATGGGCACTCGTCAATCGTGAACATGTATTTATTGTGTGGTTTAAATGAGGTATTGTTTTTGAGATGCACCCTTATTTTTTCTATTATGTTTAGAACGTCATTTTGTTTGGTTGCCAATGCTTTCGTTTTCATCATCGACTTTGCATTTGGTTAGTGTAGTTGTAGAATAGAGAAAAATTATAGACTGAATAATCGTGTACATGCATTTATTGATGTATTATTATGATTTACAAAATTAATATTTAATTTTCTAATGCTATATCATATAGGTGTGCATTTCTAAAAAAAAAAATACCAGGTTATTTTCTTTATGTTCATTAGTTGATGTTGCCTGGTTTCATATTAATTCTGACCAGTTTTCATGAGGACTTGTTTGTAATTTTTCTTAAGTGACTGAATAATCATAAGGTAATCCCACCATGCACTTCATTTTAGCAGTTGATGAAACTAAGGTGGGTGTGTGGGTGTGAGTGTAACCTAACCTAGGTATAGGTAGTAATAGGTAAGGTGTGGTTGGCTAGATTATCTTTTTTCACTCAAAGATGATAGACATTTTTTATTTCATACCTCTGTGTGTAGGGGAGGGGAGGTGTTCCCTGACAAATGGAAGCTAGTAAAGGGATAGCAAGAATCACACATTGTATTCTGACATCATTGATTGTTGGGAAAATTTAACCAAGATTTCTCATTTCAAGTTATCTGTGCATCCTTCATCATACTCTGATTTCATTATTATTATCATATTTGGGTGCGAATGTGGCAGGAAATGAAGGAGTGGAGTTGGAAGTAGAATGCAGATTGAGAGAGGTAAATGACTTCTTCTCCTTTAATTTTAACTATACCCGCCTGTTTTAGTAGTTTATATGCTATATCATTTTGATATTTTTTCAATCATCCATTTTCTTCCTCAACAATTTATATTTTTTCTATCAGCTTCTGTTGGTACATCCACAGAATGTCACTTGTTTTCCCTCCAACCCTGACATTTGGGGATGGGGGTCCATTGCAAAATGGAAAACAAACTATTTGCTGTAGAAATAGATATCATATTCTCAAGAATCTCAAATGTTGATTTATGACACCCTTCATTGTTGTGTGTGTTTAGTGACCCTCTACAAACATTTGACAATGATTTCTTATTTCTGTGTTATTGTATGTTACGTTATACACCAATATTTTTCTCATGTCCTTTCTCTCTTTGCAGTATTTTTCAACTAGATCAGTGTTATTATTTGCTGAACCTTCTATTTCTTTCTTACTACTTTAATTTATTTCTGTGATATGAGTTGTTTGATCCCGTTCCCTACTGCATTTTGGTCAATGCCATACTGTATTTGTATACGCTCGTGTTACTCAAAAAGATATATGTCAAACTTATGATATATTTTCATTCAGGTCCAGGGTAAATATCAACATTTCATCAGAAAAGGGTATCTGAAGATTCCCTATATTTGTCATATAGCAAAGAGAATCCTGTGTGGCGCCTGTGGCAAACCTGTCTCACGAGTCGTCCTAAGTATCACATGATGACCCACTCTGAAAAGAAACTTTCCCAATATGACTTTTGATGCATCTTTCTCATTGTCAGTATTCTTGAATAACAAGTGATGTCCCGCACTGGAGACAAGCCTTTCAAGTGTGACCTGTGCGATGCAGCCTTCACATGGAAGAAAAATCACAAACGACACATGGTGACCCACACTGGAGAGAAGCCCTTCAAATGTGATCTCTGCAATGCAGCTTTCTCAAGAAGGACGGGTCTTAAAGATCACATGATAACCCACACTGGAGAGAAGCATTTTAAATGTGATATGTGCTCTTTCTCAGGAAAGAGTGCCTCCGACCTCAAACGACACATGATGACCCACACTGGAGAAAAGCCTTTCATGTGTGATCTCTGCAATGCAGCTTTCTCAAGAAAGACAAGTCTTAGAGGTCACATGAGAACCCACACTGGAGAGAAGCCTTTCAAATGTGATATGTGCAATAGAGCTTTTTCAAGAAAGGGTCCTCTCAAATATCACGTGATGGCCCACACTGGAGAGAAACCTTTTCAATGTGAGTTGTGTGAAGCAACTTTCTCACGAAAGAGTTCTCTGAAATATCACATGGTGACCCACACAGGAGAGAAGCCTTTCAAGTGTGACCTGTGCGATTCAGCTTTCTCGAAAAGGGGAAATCTGAAATATCACATGAAGACCCACACTGTAGAGAAGCCTTTCAAGTGTGACCTGTGTGATGCAGCTTTCTCACAAAAGAGTTATCTCAAAAATCACATGTTGACCCACACTGGAGAGAAGCCTTTCAAGTGTGACCTGTGTGATGCAGCTTTCCCAAGGACTAATTCTCTCAAATATCACATGATGACCCACACTGGAAAGAAGCCTTTCAAGTGTGATGTGTGCAATGCAGCTTTCAAAACAAAGAATCATCTCAAAGGACACATGAAGACCCACACTGGAGAGAAGCCTTTCATGTGTGACCTGTGCAGTGCATCTTTCTCACAAAGGAATGCTCTCAAAAATCATATGATGACCCATACAGGAGAGAAGCCCTTCAAGTGTGACCTTTGCAATGCAGCTTTCTCGGTTAAGAGTTCTCTTAAAGGTCACATGATGACCCACACTGGAGAGAAACCTTTCCAATGTGACCTGTGCGATGCATCTTTCTCACAAAAGAGTAATCTCAAATATCACATAAGTACCCACACTGGAGAAAAGCCTTTCAAATGTGACCTTTGTGATACAACTTATTCAACAAAGAGTGTTCTCAAACATCATGTGAAGAACCACACTGGAGAAAAGCCTTTCAAATGTGACCTGTGTGAGGTAGCTTTCTCACAAAAAAGTGAGCTCAGATATCACGTGATGATCCACACTGGAGAAAGGACTTTCATGTGTGACCTGTGTGATTCTGCTTTCTCAACAAAGACGGCTCTCAAGCATCATGTTGTGGTCCACACTGGAGAGAAGCCTTTCAAGTGTGACCTGTGCCATGCAGCTTTCTCATTCAAGACTGGTCTCAAACGTCACGTTTTGACCCACACCAAAGATAAACCCTTCAAGTGTAACCTTTGCGATGCAGTTTTCACAAGAAACTGTAATCTCACAAAACACATAATGACTCACACAAGACAGAAGCCCTTCTAGTATGATCTTTGCGATGCAGTCCAGGAAAGAGGTTTCTCAATTATCACTTGAAGACCCACACTGGAGAAAAGCCTTTCAAATACGACCTATGTGAGGTAACTTTCTCACAAAAAAGTGGGCTCAAATATCACACAATGACCCACACTGGAGAGACGCCTTTCAAGTGTGACCTGTGCGATGCATCTTTCACAAGAAAGACTGCTCTCAAACGTCACGTGATGACCCACACTGGAGAGACGCCTTTCAAATGTAACCTGTGCGATGCAGCTTTTTCAAGAAAGCATTCTCTCGAACGTCACGTGATGACACACTCCGGAGAGAAGGCTTTTGAGTGTGATATGTGCAATGAAGCTTCCTCACAAAAGAGTACTTTCAAATATCGCGTTATTAGCCACATTGGTGTGAAGCCTATTTTGAAGTGTGGCCTGTGTGTTACATCTTTCTCAAGAGAGCATTTTCTCAAAGTTTACATGGTGACACACACTGGAGAGTCATTTCAAGTGTGACCTGTGCCCTACAGCTTTCCCAGAAGAAAGTAATCTTAGATGTCACGTGGTGACCCATGCAGGAATGAATTCTTTTCAGCTTTCTCACAAGGGACTTGTTTCAGATGTCACATAGTGAATTACACTTAACCACAAAAGATTGATCTCATCTTTTGTGTGATGACCCACGCTGGTGAGAGGTCTCCTCAGTGTGACCAGAGTAATTCAATTTCTCTTTACGATTGTTCATTCAGCTATTATGTATTGATACACTGTTACCTGTTTAGTTGATGAGTCGCCATGCACCCATACTCTCAGTTTCAAAAGTTAGTTGGTGTACTCACAGTTGTGCAGTTATTTAAGTGACTTTGGATTGGTCTATATTGTAATCACATTTTTGCTTGTTCATGATTAAAGTCCTGACTCTTCCATAAAATGCATGTAATTACTAGAAACTATTAGAGTTTCATGACATATTATGATGGATACAATTCTGTTTACCTTAGCATTGTGCAAAATTGCCTGGAGTATATGTCAATGTTACTTGTAATTTGTTACTGTAAATATATGGTTATATATTGAGCCGTGTTTATTGAATCCCTGGAGATACAACACCCACATTTTAATGAAATCTTTTCAAGAGTGATACAAGATGTTAGTTGACCAGGTTGGCACCCCTGGGGCAGGGTCAAAAGGTGCACGCACTTGCCATGGGTGTGTGCAAGTGAAATGGGCGGGAAGCAAGCAGGACTGTGCTAGGATTTAGGAATAGTTAGGTTAGAGTGATTAAAACGAATGGTGCAAAACCAACGAAGAAGTGAAGACTGAAACAGCAAGCAGGATTTCTATGGAAATCATGTAAGTGATCGACAATTTCCCCACAGCATGTTAATTTGACTTTTACCCCGTAAAAATGAAAATGTACCCATTTTAGAATACATATAGTTGTTGAAAAGTAAAAAAAATATATATATATCAATGCAAGAAACCATAGCGATTCAAATTTAATCAAGTGTTATTTTGCTATTTATTATTATTTTGCAACTTTTAAGACCAGAGCGTTAAAACCCTGATTGTGTTAAAACTAGGAAAAATGCATAAATTTATACTTAGTTCACTAGAGGCCAGGTAAAACAAATCTTAGACAGTATCATCTGCGATTGGTTAAGAGTTGCTTGAGTGTGTGTGTGGGGTGGGGGTTACCCGAGTGTTGGTTCTTGTGTGTCTGGTTATTGGACCTGATCAGTGTCTGTTGGTTGATCTCTTGTGATTTGACACATTTCTACTCCCCTTATCCGTTTTACCTAAATTAGCTTTTGAGGCCTCCATTTTGTATTCAATTGTGCTATTTTGTGTTTCCTGTTCCTCTGAGATGAACCTCAAACAGGGCATCAATTTGTCCTTTTTGGGGCCTATCTAAAAAGAATTATGAATTTCATTAAGTATACTCAAACAGTGAGAACTGAAGTGCACGTGTACAATACAAAATATCAATGAAGTGCACGTTTGAGTCTGAGACTCCGATTCTGACCGTCTGTGGAAAATAATTTGGATTTGTTACTAAAAGTAGAAAAATATTACCTACATTCAATTTACACACTATGCCATTGTGATGTGGATACTGACGACACGGGAGAATTTTATGATGCAGTCAAGGCCTGCTACATTCACGATATTATGAATGAATTATATGAAGAGTATGGGATTGCGGAAGCAATTATCAATACTCCTGAGATGATAGATAATCATATTGAGGAACGTTATTTCAAGTTGTTCAGTAAATCTGGTGGCCCTTTCACAAACCTGAGGAAGGTGAGCACTTATGTTTTCTCTATTCCATGTAGTAATGTTCACACAGAATGAGCTTTTTCAATGAAGAACTCAGGAAAATGAGAATAACCATCTACAAGTCGACTACAAATCTTTAACTATAAATATGTAACAACTCGGGGGGGGGGGTAAAAAAAAAAAAAAAGTCCTTTGTTTACATTCACTTGACGGGGTTGCCATTTTGTCTTCCTTGGTACGAAAATCCAATTTAAGAAATGGAATAGAATTTGGAAAGATAACAAATCATATAGGAAATAAGGAATTGTTCTAGGCACTCGTCATGTATTGTGTGATAGAGGTTATTTTCCTTATCTGTTCATTACTTGATGTTGTCTGGGTTGAAGATACTTCCGATTGCATATGGGAACTGCTAATTTGGTAGGCAGAATGTACTTTTGTCAAAACGCATATTCACTGCTTACATTCTTGCATGATAGATTATTCAACGACCATAGATACAAAGCCACAAATTAAGTAGTATGTTTCTCAGTTTACTATTTTCTCAGCAAATTTTCTTTACTGCAAAGTTTGCGGGTTACGTGAGTAACGTATATTATTTGGGACCGGAATGCACCAAATACTTGCAGCGAAATGTCTCGCAAGAGGAACTGTTGCCTAAAGATATATCAGCAATTGACTATATATAACGGAATGTTTCAGAAATAGCGTCATTCTCCATAACCTAGCCAAGAAGTAGGCTTATGTTGTCTTTGGAATTTACGATTAAAGTTGCCACTGGTACAAGTCAGTTTTCATAAAAAACAGTTTCAATTAATTTTAAGTGACTGAAAAACCATAACTCAACAAACCATTCCCACCATATTTCTTGTTCTAGTTTATGGAATCCTTGGGGGGGGGGGCAGAAGTGAATGTAACCTAACATAGCTATAGGGAGGAATAGGCAAGGTTCGGCTGACTAGATTATTCTCCCTCCAGTCTAAGATGAAATATATAAACAATCGGAATAAAAGGAAACGTAGAAGAAAATATAACTTCTATATTTCGGATAATAGCTATAGCCCTCTTCAGGAAAGTACAGGTTACAAGAATTTGCAGACAAGTAGAAATTCTTGTAACCTATACTTTCCTGAAGAGGGCTATAGCTATTATCCGAAATATAGAAGTTATATTTTCTTCTAAGTTTCCTTTTATTCCGACTGTGGGTTCTTCGTGATTATTGTTTACAAATGTGCCACTACATTTTTGTCCGAGTGGTTTTATATTTTTGTTTATGGTCTTCTGTTTGTGCCAAAATTAATTCGTTCACTCAGTACAAAGGAAAATGACAAAAAGGATGCATGGGCTTAGAAATTTACCTTAGGAAGAGAGGCTTAGGCACCTTAACTTACACTCTCTGGAAAGTGCTGGGTGATCTATCAAGGGTGTCACAAACAAGGTAATCATATTAAGACAACAGGGCAGGACTCACAGTAATGGATTTAAACTGGACAATTTTAGATTTAAGGAGGAAATAGGCAAGAATTGTTTTACTAATAGAGTGGTTAACGAATGGAATAGACTTAGTAACCATGTAGTGAGCGCTGAAACTATCAGTTTTTATTAAGAAACGGTTATACAGCTTTATGGATGGGGTGGATGACAGGTGGTAATGTACATGGAACTGCCTAGTGTCCTTATGTCGACTTGCTAAGGAAAACCACCCGTTCGCGTGGGATCGGTTTTTGTGTGAGGGGAAGAATGTATGAAAACGAAAAGATAATAGTGTATAAAAGAGGGCTATTGCCAAAATACGCTTTTTCGTGAGCAATTAGGGGAATGGTTGATGGTGGCGGCTCGGGAGAAACGGGCAGGGAACTTGGACAGCGGCGCCGACGCCTGGGATTAAAATCACCAAAAGTTGAGAAAATGGTACGAGGCGTAGTAGTAAAGGTTGAAAAACGAAAAAATCATTAGTGGGAGGTAAATTGTAATGAGATGTATAAGAGAAGGAAAGGAAGCGAATTTTAGCCGGAGAAAAAATACGTCTAGATGTTTGTGCATGGGGCGTGGTTATGTTCGTGAGAGGTATGTGTACTGTATGTATCTTACGGGAAGTGAGTAGAGTTCACTTCCCGCGTGTGGCGTTGCTGATTAACCCTAGCTAGGTAGCGCGGTCCTGATTAACCCCAGATTGGGCTTGAGCGGTCCTGATTAGCCCCAGGTTAGGCTTGAGCGTTAAACGGGCGATATTCGAAGCGTAGTCAAGAGATTGGATCCGATGGCGGTGAGGGAGGGGCAGGCGGGCGAGTGTTGTTTTATCTTTCTCCTTCCAGGCACAACTCTGAAAGCAGAAAATTACGTGACTTGGGAGTTGTGTGTAAATGTCAGAAGTGTAAACCCGCTCGCCAGCGTCAGCTAAGAGGTCAGGCGTGGGTGCTGGTTGGTCGAGAGGAGAGGCCCCATATATCCTCCCCCACGATCGGCCGGTGAAGAGTTGAGGGCTCTGAATCAGAGTTGGATTAAGGGCGACCTCTGCTAAGCCAGCGAGAAAATGTGCATGTATCTCTCTTTTCATCCAAGCACAACTCTGAAAGCAGAGAATTGCGTGACTTGGGTGTGTAATTGTCTTTGGTGTAAACCCGCTTGCCGACGTCAACAAAGAGGTCAGCCTTGTGCCAGACCGGCAGCAGCAAAGGAGGGGAGTCTCCTCCGCCGCGACCTGCCGGCGAAGGTTGCTGGGCGCTTGTTGAGAGCTGGAACGGATAGCGACATCTGACCTCTGCTGAGTCGAAGTTGGGTGACTTTTTTTGCAATCTCTTTCATTTTTATGTACTCGCCAGTGTTGTGTGTGTGGAGGGGGGGGGAGGTGTTCACTGACCAATGGAAACCAGTAAAGGAATCACACATTGATTTCTGACATCCTTAATTATTAGGCGGGTGTAGGCCTCTGCGAAAAATACCAATATTTCTTATTTCCGGTCATTTGTGTTATTGTACCCTCCACTATTAATCAAATAATTTATTTTTTGCTTATTTTTCTTTGTAACATTTATTCAGCCACTCACCTAAAGAATTATATGTTAATTTTCAGAACACAAATATTCGTGCAAATTACTTATAACTCATTTGAAGTGGTTGTTTTCACTGAATGAATATAACTCAAGAATTTACTCCGGCTGCGCACCTTGTTTTAGTATTTGATGGAAGGAAACGGGTAAATATAACATATCCTAGGTGTAGGTAGGGACAGGATAGGGTAGATTGACTAGAAGTAATTTACTTCTCACAAAAGGATATAGAGTATATATATATATATATATATATATATATATATATATATATATATATATATATATATATATATATATATATATATATATATATATATATATATGAGAAATGTAGTAACACGTTTGTAAATCATAACTAACACCACAGTCGGACGAAAGAAAGAGTTGAGTAAGCGAAACTATGTATTTCGATTGCAAACTGCAATCCTCCTCAGTAGTACAAAGTGGAAGGAGGATACTGTCTTAAATAGCAACCTCTTACAAAGGGAAAGGGAACTTGGAAAAGAATAAATGTCACTACCCCAACTCTTATGTGACCTGAGGATTATATCAAGGCGGGTCAGGGAGGGGGGGGGCGAGGAAAACGCCAGCGACCTCCCCATTCTCCCTACAGTCACCTTCGTGGGAGAAAGAGTCCGCGGGTCCTGAAAACATAGAGGTGGAGACAGAGACTCCCCCGGTATCTCTCCCCCCACAAACGAGAAGTGAGCTGAAGAAGTTGCGTAAGCGGGGGACAAGAACTAAGACACCCCAGTCTGAACACTCTGATGCCGCTCTCCCTGCACCCCTAACCCAAACAGAGCCCCCAGCACCCAACAACTCCCCGGTAGTTGAAATCGAACTTACCCTAGCAGCTCCCAGCCGTCCAGCGGAACGCACCCCCACCCTCAATAGCTCCATCAACGCCATGCATGACGCTATGCGTGCGTGGCAGGAGCAGATTGCCCAGACCAATCCATAAGCAGCCCGCCTCCTCGATGGAATCTTCGGGATCCTAAACACAGTACTGGACCTCGCCAACCATGGCTGCGGTTAGGATGTTACAGTGGAATTGTCGGGCAATCAACACTGCCCGCGACTTACTAGTCCAACACCTCGCCGAACACACCTACGATGTGGTTGCTCTTCAATCACTAGTTCGTAAGCCTAGGCAACTCCCCTCCCTTCCGGGCTTCCACTACCCACCATTCTACGAGACAGACGCAGACGGGCAAGTCCGTGTCGCCACGTATGTCTCGAACGGACTCTCGTCCCAGCGCGGGACGCTTCCTGCCACGATCGAGGAAGGATACACGGTTGTCACCACTGTAAGTGTGGAAAGCAACCAGAACATATCCATACTCAGCTATTACAACCCTGCCACAACACGGCACTTCGACTGGCTGGCAAAGCTAACCAGACAGTGGGTCGTCCTTGGTGACTTTAATCGTCGAGACGCTTTGTGGGAAGATGGCTATCCTAACTCCTCACCAACCATAGCCTCACAGCTGGATCTGGTTGACCTTGTCCTTCTCAACAACGGCAGTCACACCAGGATCCTCGATGTCTCATCTCACAGTAAGTCACCCATTGATCTCTCCTTTGTGTATCATAACGCAGCTGGACCGACGGACTGGTCCCCCATGGATGACCCCCTTTCTTCAGACCATCTCCCCATACAGGTGATGATCCACCAGGCTCCCACCATCTACCTACGCCCAGCAAGACAGCAGCTCAACCTAAATAAAGCAGATTGGAAGAAATACGAAGCATACCTCGCCAACTCCCAGTACTGTCCGGACCTCACAAGAACAGCGGATGAAATCAATGCAGAATTGACTGAGCTTCTGCTCACCGCAGCACGCCAAGCCAGCCCACTGACGAGAGACCCCAAGGGTAGGCGTGGGCATCCCTGGTGGGCCAACTCACGCAAAGCAGTTCAACGGAAACGACGAGTCTATCATCGCTTCATGAAGGAAGGCTCCGACGCCAGTCACGCGGCGATGAAACAAAGCAGTGCACAGTGCAAAAAGATCATTGCACAAGCCAAATAACAATACTGAGAAGACACCAAAGGGAAGGACGAAGACCTCGGTGCAGCCTGGAGGAAACATAAGGTACTCAAGAGGCGTTACAACCCCCCCCCCCCAGACAGGAACCTGACCGCCACAGAAGGGAGAATCCTTCGCACACCTGAAGAAAAGGCCGAAGGATTCCTTCACTACTTCGGGAACGCTAGTAGCACGGATCACCTACCAGAAGCGCAGCAGAGCAGGGGCCGAGAAGAGGAAAGTCACATGGATCTCTCTCCACCAAAGGGCTCGGACAGCCACCTTACACTGTTTGATCTTCGCAGAGCCTTGAGGGTCACTCAGGGTTCCACGGCATCCCCAGGAGCTGACAAATTCACCTACCCCCTACTGAGACATCTCCCTCTCCCCCTCCAGGACACCCTCCTGTCTCTTCTTAACAAATGTTGGGCAGAGGGAGTAGTCCCGGGTGCCTGGAAGGTAGCCACGGTCACCCCAATCCCCAAAACCAACAAGCCACGTCACATGGTGGCCAGCCATAGACCCATATCCCTCACCTCACGTTGGGAAAGTCTACGAGAGGATGGTCTTAAATCGCCTCACTCACACCATCGAGACCAAGGGTGCACTCCCGAAGCTTCAAGCAGGGTTCCGAAGAGGAAGAAGCATCAATGACCACATCGTGCGACTCGCAGAACATGTCCGCAAGGCCCAGTGGCAGAAGAGAATTCCACACACCTGCTTCCTGGACATCGCCCAAGCCATCGACACCGTCTGGCACGCCAAACTTCTGCTGAAGCTTAAATCTATCGAAGTCTCCCTAGCGCTGTATTCTTTCGTTCGCTCCTTCCTCCCCGGTGCGCTGGAAGGGAGTCTTGAGCGGGCGAATGCCCGTTGACATGGGAGCCCCCCAAGGCTCAGTGGTGGCACCCACCCTCTTCGCCCTAATGCTAGGTGACATCGGGAAAGGGCTGAGGAAGGACACCACTATTACCTCCTGTGCCAACGATATAGCCGTATGGCGCCGATCAAGGCATAGACGCCCGAAGAAGGACTCTGCCCAACACAAGGCAGAACTTCGCCTCTTCCAAAGTCAAGTAGACAGTGTTGTCCACCACCTCGAAAGCCTCGGCTTCCTACTCTCTCCAAACAAGACAGTGTACATGTCGGTGCACCTTCCTGGCTACAACAGAGGCCACTACCCAACCTGGAACGTCCTCAGCATCTGCGGCACAGAAGTGCCCCCTCACCCTCAGTCAGGTACCTGGGCGTCATCTTTCAAAAAAGATGGTTGCTGGACCAGTCAGGTCCGAGAAGCCATAAGCAGTGCCAGACGTGCCCTCAACCTCATTCGGGCCGTCCGACACGAACCATGGGGCCAGCGCAGAGAAACACTCATCCACCTCACCCAGAGTCTAGTCCGCTCCCGGCTTCTGTTTTACGCACAAGCTTTGCATAACCTGCCGATGTCGGCCATCCGTCGCATGGCTACAGTCGAGTGCCAAGCACTTAGACTAGGACTCGGCCTCCTGCAATCTGTCTCTCAGGAGCAAGTATACTGAGAAGCCGGATTCCTCCCACTTTGGCATCGCCTGAAGAGAGACTCCTGCAGGTACCTCTTCAGCTCAGCGAGGGTACCTAACTCCACGGATACTGAACTAGGCGAAGGCTGGAACCCAGCCCCATCTACTGTGCCAGAACGTTGTCTGATCGCTGTCTGCGACCTTTGTTTGAGAGCGGGAATAGAGCCAGCCGACCGCCTCCGTGTCCCCCAAGCCCAAGTTGATCCATATCCACCCTGGATCATGAAGCCGCCGGAGGTGCGAACCAACGGCCCTGGAGTAGCCAAAGAAGATCCCCCACACCAAATCGCCACCTGTATTAAATAACTGCTGGCTAAGGAATACGCGGACGACTTAAAGATCTTCACAGACGGATCGGTGCTCAGCGACGGCAGAACAGGAGCAGGACTGTTCCTCGAGCCCACGTGAGAGCACTTCGAAGTGAAGCTTCCACCCACCACCATCCTAACTGCCGATCTCGTCGCCATCAGAGAAGCTTTAACTAAAGTCAAAGCTCTCCCCCGTCCCCCAGCGCAGGCAGTCGTCCTATCGGACTCCCAGTCCAGCCTGGCTGTAATGCAGAGCGAGTACCGCAAAACAAGACCGGGAATCCTCAAGGAAATCCTAATCCTTTCAGAGGAAATCGCACGACGCGGCCTCCGTCTTCGTTTCCAGTGGGTGCCCTCCCATGTAGGCATCCATGGAAACGAGGTGGCTGACCAAGCCTCCAAATGAGGGGCCCTAACCTCTGAAGAGGATTGCATCTCGCTCTGCTTCTCAACAGGTGATGCCAACAACAACAACAAATCGACCAAGCCACATGGGATCTCTGGTCAGACGAATACACCGGGACTGCCGGTACCCGAGGCTGGCCCATCAAGACCTCTGCAGCACGGGAACCTTCTGGACCCACCCCCCTCCACTTCCAACCCGCATTCTTCACCTCATCTCAAGAATCCGTGTCAATTACTGGCGAACCCGCTTCCTGAAAACCGTCTGTGCCTGCGGGACGGAGCTGGTCTATTTCTTCCACTGCATATTCCTATGCCCCGTCCTTCGTAACCACTTCCAGCCGCTGCTGAACATCCTAGGAGAGAACCCCCCAAGAATGTCTAAGTTATATTCAATCACCGACCACCACAGCATCATCATGGCAGCCCACCTAATCTCCACCTCACCAGTTGGACACTTGTTATAGCGCCACTGGCAGGCCCTGACGCCCACCATTTTCCCGGAAACGGACTAGTTGTACACACTAGTACCCACAACTGTTTAGCAACACACCACACACAACTAAGATTGAGAAACTAAAAGACAGTCCTTAAATCGGACCCCTCCGCTGGGACTCGTAAAAAAAGAAGGAAAAAAAAAAAATTCTAGTATTGAAGAGGATTGCAGTTAGGAACCGAAACATATAGTTTCGCTTACTGAACCCTCGTCCGACTGTGGTGTTATTTGTGAATGTGTCCTCTATTTCTTTGCAGTATTTATTCAGCCGCTCATTTTCCTGTGTATTTGATTATTAAGTATCAATGTCGCAGTCATATGATAAAGAGAAACCTGTGTGGCGTCTGCTGGACTCAGATCGTACAAGTCACCTCAACCCATTAAACTCCGATGACAATATTCTTCTCATTTGGTCAAATAAAACAAAAAATCATAAAACACCAAAATGTTTAATATCACACAATGACACAGACTGGTGAAAAACCTTTCCAGTGTGACCTGTGTGATACAACTTTCTTAAGAAGGATTACACTTCAACGACGCTTCATTTTGTTTTGCTGTCAAGGGTTCCATTTTCATGAATCACAATGGCAAAAGCCGACAAGACTGTGAGAATAAACTCCTTGTGAGATCGAAACCTTTATTGGTACTACGTTTCGCTTGTTACAGCTTTTTCAAGTACTGGATTCCAAGGAAAGACCACCTCGCTTGCGCGGGATCGGGTTTTGTGGGAGGGGAAGAATGTCTGTAGGAAAATGAAAAGATAGTAGTGTATAAAAGAGGGCTATTACCACCGGGCGAATTGCGAGCGATTAGGGGCTTATTTGTTGTCGTGGCTTAGGAGAAATGGACTGGGAGCTTGGAGGGCAGCGCTTGACGCCGGGGTTAGGATTAGGATCATCAACGAAAGTTTAGAAAATGGTAGGAGGCGTAGTAGTAGAGAAAGGTGGAAAAACGGAAAAATCTTTAGTGGGAGGTAAACTGAAATGAGAAGATGTAGTAGAAGAGAAAGTTAGAAAGGAAGCGAATTTTAGTCGAAGAAAAAGTAAATGTAGATGTTTGTGCGTGTGTTGTGGCTCTGCTCGTGAGAGGTGTATGTGTGTATCTTACGAGAAGTGAGTTGATTTCACTTCCCGCGTGTAGAGGGCGTCCTGATAAGCCACAGGTGGGGCAAGCGTACCCTGATTACCCCCAGGTTTTGGGTTTGAAGTCCTTTAGAGTTGATCCAGTGGCGGTGCGAGGGGGGGCAGACGGGCGGTGTACACCCGCCTGCCGACGTCAACGAAGAGATCCGTAACCAGAACGGCAGCCGCAAGGAGATAACTCCTCGCCGCCATCGCTGGCGAGCGCGTTCCTGATGAGCCACAGGTGGGGCGAGCGTTGCCTGTTTATCCCCAGGCTGGGTTTGGATTCCGGAAGAGTCGATTCAGTGGCGGTGCGAGGGAGGGGCAGACGGGCGGGTGTTGTATGGTCTCTTTCCTTCCAATCACAACTCTGAAAACAGAGAATTACGCGATTGGGAATTGTGCGTAAATGTCAGAAGTGTAAACTCGCTCACCAGCGTCAGCGAGAGGCCAGCGTTAGGTTGCGGGCCGGTTGGACAGAAAGGTGCCCCAAGTCTCTCCGTCAACCAGCCTGCGATCAGATTGGGCGTCCTGCGAGAGACGGTTTGGGCCTCTGCTTTGCCAGCAAGAAAGTGTGCGTGTGCCTCTTTTCAAATATAAGCACTAAGCTGTGGCCTTAGTCCGAGCTTCGCCTATATTTCTCATGTGACCCTTCCAGTGTCGCACCTTGTGGCTAATTACCAAAAAGAAAGAGATTAGATATTTTGTGTTGATTTTCATTTGCCCTGCCGTTGTTCCGAACCAAAAACTACTACAACTGCATCCAATTCGCGCTAAACTCTCACAACGTTTGCTGGGGAGAGGGGGGAACACAAATACCAAGAAGTAGTTACTGGAGGCCTTAAGGCTTCCAGCACTTCCATAGAGCAAAGGAAATGTAATAGCCGACGGGGATGAAGACGACGGAAAATGGAAAGCACTAGGCAGTGTGTCACAACGCCACAGTTGTGACATTATGTTGTTCTCTGAAGAGTAAACATTAATACAACATTCTTTCAGCTCTCTATTTATGCTATACGAATGCATGTTGTATGTAACATAAACAGTGCGCTTGAAAAATCGCCTTCATTAAATTATATAGTTGACAAATCAACACGTCTAAGTATATTTTGTATGTTTTGTAAAATATTATATTTCCTCTCCTCATTATACATGTTTAAATAAGGACAAAATTGTCGACAATATTTAATAAGATTGATTTCAAGAATTACAAATGCCTACATGTGCAGAGTTTGTTATGTACACTTTTTGTTTACAATCTTCTAAGGGGGCTGCCGCTTTGTCTTCCTCGGAACAAAAATCAAATTTCAGAAATTCACTCTCTACATAGTATTAATTCGATACAAGCAAGTGGCATAGGAAATGCAAGCACAACCGTTGTGTAGGTAACAAGTGTTATTATGGACACTCGTCAATTTTGTACATGTATTTATTGTGTGGTAATGAGGCATTTGCTTTTGGTTAGTGTAGTCCTAGGATAAAGAAAAAATATATAGGCTGAATAATCGGGTACATGTATTTATTGATGTATTATAATTATTATAATTTACAAAATTATTATTTAATTGCTATATCACGTAGGTGTGCACTTCTAAAAAAAATACCAGGTTATTTTCTTTATCAGTTCATGAGTTGATTTTGTCTGGGTTGATGTTAATTCCAACCGGTTTTCATGACAATTTGTTTGTAATTCATTTCAAGTGCCCAAATAACCATAACTCAACAAGCTATTCCCACCGTGTGCCTTATTTTAGTCGATGATGAAACCGAGGTGGGGGGGGGGTGAGTGTAACCTTTCCTAGATATAGGTAGGGATTATTTTATTTCTTTATTTTTTTCACTCAAAGATAATAAACATATTTTTTGTTTTATTTTCAGGCCTGTGACACAGGTTGTTATTTTTCTTAGTTTTGACCATGGGCGCAATACAGCGCCCATGGTCAACGTAATATGCAATTTTGTGGGTGGAAATGAAAATAAAAAATACCTTGGTACAAGCAAATATGCTAATGAACAAAGTCAGTAGCATAGGATCGGGACGCCATCTTGTCGACTGTCAATTGATGGCCTTGGTACTTCCGACAGTACTTCGCCAGGTCCATTTTCTTGAAGGAATGTTATGGAGTGAAGATACATGCATTCCTTCAAGCTGCAAGCTGAGAGAGTGGTTGAAAAGCCCGCCAATGTCTCTCACGATGACAAGGACGAGCCGAATGATATTTAATTTGCAGGTAATGATTTCTTAAACACAGGTTAGGTTAGACGAATTTATCATCCTTTTCAATTTGACGTCTGCATCTGTCATAACAAACATGGCGTACCATTTGTCCGACACAACTTCATTACTTATGAAATCTGTTTTAGCACCTTTTTTTTTTCCACTCACAAAATTGCATATTACATTGATACATTATAATTTATAAAATTAATAATTAGTTTTCTATTGCTATATTACGCCCATGGTCAAAGCCAAAAATTGACCCACAGGTCTCCATTAGTCAGCGAGGTGTTCCCTGACAAATGGAGACAAATAAAGGGTTAGCAAAGGTCAAATGAACATTGATTTCCAATATCATTGATAGTTGAGTGGTTGTACACCTCTGCGAAAGTATTACCAATACTTCTCATTTCCAGTTATCTGTGTCATTGTATCCTTCATCATCTAACTTTATTATTATTCTCATACTTGGGTGTGAGTGTGGCGGGAAAGGGAGGAGTGGAATTGGAGGTAGAGTGTAGATTGAGAGAAGTAAGTGACTTCTTAATTCTCTGTTAATTTTCACTTTACCAGTCTCTGTTTTTTCTAGTTTCTATGTTATATAATTTCAACATTTTTTCAATCATCCATTTTCTTCTTCCTTTAAGCTTCTTTAGTGCAAGTTGTTTGTTGTTGTTGTTGTCGTTCCCTAGACTGTCTGTCCGAGCAGTCCCGTCTCCCCAAGGAAGGCCACAGCCGAAACTGGGTTTTCCCACAAATCCTTTATAGAGTGTATGTTGTGTTGTTTGCGTGCATGATTGTGTATAATGCAGTCTTCCATTATGTGTTGTATGGTATGGGGTGAAGTGTTACATCCTGGGCAGCTGTTCACAATACGGTCGTCCAGCCTCTTCTGGTAGCTTAGAAGTGCTGGGTGGTGACCGCATCGCAGTCTGGCCAAGTGGACTCTGTCCTTTCATGGGAGAGAGGATTCAGAAGGGTGGATATCAGGGGGTCTGGCATGCAGCAGTGTGTTGTCTTTCAGTGTGTTAATGGAGCGGTGAGTGATATGATTATGAATATGTTTCCGGAGGCTGGTATTTGGTGGTTGTGGAGGAAGAGAAGAGAGTATCTGTGCGTAATAAAGGTCTTTGGGTGTAGTTTTAATGTTTCTTGGTGTGTGTGGGTGTTCTGCTATGTAGTGTAGCAGGTGTGATGTGTTTGTGGTGGCTGCAGCAAGTGTTTGTGTGCCTCTCATGTCGAGGTGGTCCTTGACTTTGAGGACTTTTGTTTCATGGTGTAAATGGTCTGTAGGTGTTGTATTTGTGCAGCCTGTAATTGTTTTTAGGGCTTTGTTTTGTATGATTTGAAGGGTGTTGTGGTGTGTCTCACTGAGATTAGGAGCCCATGCAGGACTCGCATAATTCATCACTGAGCGTATGCATTGTTTGTATATTGTTATATTAGTTTCTTTGTTTTGTCCAAATGTTGTTCCAGTGATTGACTTAAGTGCGTTAAGTCTAGGTGTGCATTTGCTTTTTATGTTTGTGAGGTGTTGTTTGAAAGACATGGATGTATCGTATGTTACACCAAGAATTTTCGGTGTGTTTGTGTGTGGTATTAGAGTGTTGTTGATGTAGAGATGAGGTATGTATTTGTGTTCTATTGTCCAGTTGGTGAGAAGTGTTGCTGTAGATTTGGTTGGAGCTATTTTGAGTCTGTTTGTGATGAACCATGTGTTGAGTGTGTCAAGGTAAGGCTGGATTATTTCTGCAGCTTTGTCTGTGTTATGATGTGTGCATGTGATTGTTATGTCGTCTGCGTAGGAAGAGATTTGTATTTCTGAGGTGTCTGGTGTGGGTAAGTCATGCATGTATAGATTAAATAATGTGGGGGATAGAACTGAGCCCTGTGGTACTCCGTTCTTAATGATTCTGATGTGCGATGATTGGCCATTATATGACACATGAGCATTCCTGCCTGCCAGATAATTGGCCAGCCATCTTTTGGTGTTATTGTGCATGTCTGTGTTATATATTTTATTTATTAGGCTGTGGCGGGGGATAGCATCAAAAGCTTTACTAATGTCCAATGTTATAAGAAGTGTTCTGTGGTGGGGCCTATCTGAATTGATGCCATCTAAAATTCTTTGTGTGAGGTTTGTCAGAAGAGTGTTTGTGGAGTGTAGTGGCCTAAAACCGTGTTGTGAGTCAGCAAGGGGAATATATGGTGTGACAAGTCTAAGTATTAGGCGTTCAATGACTTTAGAGGGGGTGCAGAGAAGTGTGATTGGGCGGTGCGATGTTGGGATTGTTGGGTCTTTGTTCGGTTTTGGAATGGTGATTATTTTACCATGCTTCCAGATGTCGGGTATAGTGTTGTGTGAATAGCTGTAGTTTGCAATGTTTGTGAGTGCGTGTATACCTTGTGGTCCAATGTGTTTTAGGTGGATGTTGCTTATGTTATCAGGGCCACAGGCAGATGAGTGCTTGAGATTATGCATTATGAGATTTGTCTGACTGTCTATGAAGGGTGTATAGTCTGAGTCTGTGGGGAAGTCTTTCTTACGTCGAATGGTGCGTCGGTCGTCAGGGTGAGATGTAAGATGGCTCTAAACTTGCTGTACTCTGGTTAATGCCTCGATATATTTGTATATTTTCATCATACTTCTAAAATATTAGCAAGTAATATACTTTGTATCAGAATGTTCTTGAAATAGTATAGTACCCCTTAACCTAAAAACTTAAATATTTTGTTGATTTATGTGTAAGACTGCTACAAGGCACATAGAGTCACACAAGTTACTTGGAACTCGTTTGTACTGGCTGTTTTTACTGAATAAGAATAATCCCAATTGTTTGCCTCGTTTTAGTATTTGATGGAAGGGAGTGGTGAATCCAACATATCCTAAGTGTAGGTAGAGACAGGTTAGGATACATTGATTATAAGTAATTTACTTCTCACACAGATATGAAAAAATCAACAATTGTATTTTTATCTATTAGCTTCTGGTGGTACATACATATACCAAAGGCTTTTACCCCCTTACATGGGGGGTAGCCAAAAAGAAAAATGCATAGAAACCACTCCCAACCATTCCATTTCCTATATATTCCCCTCCCCTCCACCCTCCCTCTCATCTTGGCATCTCCTGGATGACGGGTCATCCCTACATCCTCTCCACTGCCCTGGGTCAGAAGCAGTGTTGCCAGACACAGCACATCCACAGCAAGGCGGCTTCATAAATTTGGCGACCCCCTCTCTCCATCCCCTCATGCAGAAAAGGAGAAGACGGGGAGAAATCCCTTCAGGCTGCGTCAAATTTTTTCTCATACATACTTCCTCACCCCCCATCCCCCACCCACTCCCCCTCATGCATCACAGCATCATCCACACACAACCCTTCTCCATTCACCCCTATCTTCTATCCTCTCCCATCCTTCCTCCACAGACATTCTTCTCTTTTGTAATGCCCCTTTCACCCCATCCATCCTTCTCATCCTAGGATGCCCTTTCATATTCACTCCTTCCACCTCTGCCTTCCACACTTCTTTTACTAATCTTTCTTCACTCATTCTTTCCAAGTGTCCAAACCATCCTAATACTCTTTCATCAACCCTACCTCCCAGCTTCCTTTCCACCCCTGTTCTCCTCACCACCTCATTTCTCACTCTATCTAGCCTAGTAACCCCTATCATACTTCTCAGACATTTCATCTCAAACACATTCAAGCTCCTTCTCTCTTCCTCTCTTATGTTCCATGTTTCTGCTTTGTACAATGCTGTTGGCACAATCACTCCTTCATATAACCTCCTCTTAGCATCCATTCCCAGATGTCTATATCTCATTATACTTTTTAATCCACCAAGGCATTTACTCACTTCTCATTCTACATTCTACCTCCACCCCCACTCCTCCCTTTCCTTCCTCATTTGCTCCCAGGTATCTAAAACTATCCACTTCTTCCAGTCTTTCATCCTTAATTCTCACTTCCAGCCTGCTGTCACTCTCTCCCTTTGTACATCTCATCACCTTACTTTTGCCCACATTTATCTTCAGCTTCCTTCTTTCACACACCTTCTCAAATTCTGTCACTAACTTCCTCAATCCCTCCTCTGCTCCTGCTACAAGCACAGTGTCATCGGCAAACAACTGGCTCACCTCCCACTTTTCTCCATTTTCTTTAATCATCTCCAACCCCTGAGCCACTACCCTTGCATTCACCTCTCGCACCACCTCATCCATGTAAAGATTGAACAACCAGGACGACATAACACATCCCTGAGGAAATCCCACCTATACCTCAAACCATTCACTCGCTCCATTTCTAATCCTAACACAAGCTCTACTACTGTCGTAAAAACTCTTGACTACTCTTAACAGCTTTCCTCCTATCCCATATATCTGCAGTACCTCCCACAGTACCTTCCTGTCTACCCTGTCGGAAGCCTTTTCCAGATCCATAAAATCCCAAAAAAACATCCTTACCTTTTCCTATTGCTTTCTCACATATCTGTCTTACCACAAAAATATGATCTACACAACCCCTACCTGTCCTTAACCCCAGCGAAAAAGATACATGGGAGCGACATGCGATTTTGCTTGGGAAAATTTCAATGTCGCTTTCGCAAATCCAATAGCGGGAGCGATCCCCCACAAAAAAAAAAAAATCGCTCCCGCGGCAAGATTCAACCTTTTTCATGCATTATCCATCATTTGGCAATCCCTGAATCCCATCACCATTGATGAAAGGATCAGAGCAAACACAACTTACCCATGATCAATCATTGCATTATCAATCGATATCATAAATCCAACGCATCAATCAACTTTAATTTGTTGATGTACGTACGTATGTGTACGCAGTATAGCTGCTAGAGTTCAATGGCTTACCTAGCCTAGCTTCATATCAGCTGCATGCGCGCATATACTAGTACATGTTGACTAAACTCTACATGACTATCTTACTACATAATGTCGCTAGTTGCGAATTACATGGTACCTGTATGCAGGGAAGTTCATTGGTTGCATGCAACTAGCTGCCCAATCAATGCGGTGACTACATGTACAATGCACCATACCCAATACCACATCACTGCATGCATGCGTACACTGTACATATACAAACTCGCTCAAGGCCTAGGAGGGAAACTGGAAATCCCATTTATATCCTCGTTTGCGTATTTATGAGAAAACAAAATAGAATCAAATGTTTGGTTAGTAATTGAAAGTAAATACATTTAAGTATGAATATGAACATTTGATAATTATATATTCAGTTCATAATTATGAATCTTTGAAGGGAGAACAAAAGATACAAAAATGAAAAATGATTCATTAGCTAGCTTAGGTTTACGGTAGCTAGGTTCATACATCACGTCCATGCCAAACTTTCGATGATCATATATCATGGAGCGATTTCTAGTGAAGCGAGTGAAGATGGTTTGCCCTCAGATTCAGTCTTTTCCAAAGCGAGGGAGAGTGTTTTGATGGCAGGAACTGCTTCTGGACCAGCAAAGCCTAATTCAAACTCTACGGGCAAGGGCCAAGGAAAACGAAAACCAGTAAAGCATGAATCTACTATAAACTCGTGGAACCTAGATTGGCTTGAAGTGGATCGGGGCAGTGGTGGTACTCTAACCTGCAAAAACATGGCTCTGGGAGTATCAAAAATGGCTCTGGTAATAAAAAAAATGGCTCTGGTGAAATTAAAAAAAAAAAAAATTAAAAATGGCTCTGGGAAAAAAAAAAAAAAAGTATTTACCCCCTGCTTAACCCACACTGTTCCTCACCAATTACTCCCTCTGTTCCTCTCCTAATCCTCTCAATCAAGACCCTCCCATATGCCTTCCCAACTACACTCAACAAGCTGATCCCTCTGAAATTGCTACACTCACACTTGTCCCCATATCCCTTGTAAAGCAGAATGATACAGGCACTCCTCCAGTCCTCCGGCACTCTACCCTCTCCTAAACAAACATCAAATAACCTCACCTGCCAGTCCACCATAACTGTACCTCCTTTCTTCAGACATTCTGTATAGCATCCATCCAACTCAGGTGCCCTACCTGCTCTCATCATCTTAACAGCTGCTTTCACTTCATCCTTCCCTATTTCTCCTTCATTTTCCTCACTCATCACTCTCATTTTCTTAGTGCTTCCCACTGCAACTACCCTTCCCTCCCTATCCTTCACATTTAGCAACTCCCTAAAATACTCTGCCCACCTTCCTCTCACTGCCTTCTCTTCCATTATCATCTCTCCATCTGCACCTTTTACCTTTTCCTCTCTACTTGATTCGCCTCCTCTTCCTCTTTTAATTTCCTTCCAAAACAGCTTTCAAAATTTTCTGTCTTACTCTTACCCCATTTCACATCTGCTCTCCTCTTTGCTTTCTTTATCTTATGCTTAACTTCCCTTCTCTTTACTTTGTACCTCTCATACGATTCCCTCGTCCTAATTTGTAGCCAATCTATGAATGCCTGTTTCTTCTCTTCTACACCCTTCTTTGCTTCCTCATCCCACCACTCACTACCCTTCCTTCTATTTCCTCCCGCCTTCCTTGTTCCACACACCATCTTTGCACACCTTGTGACTCCCTCCTTGAACCATCCCCATTCCTCCTCCACTCCTAGTTCTACTCTATCCTTTACTCCCTCCCCTTCCTCTCTCAGCTTCTTCTTATACTCCTTCTTTTCTTTCTCATTTAAGCAGTTCACTCTAAGTACCTCCCTACCTTCTGCCCTTTTCTTCTTCCTCCACCTATTCTCCACTCTCAATTTACCTTCCAACAGAAAATGATCTGATATTCCCCCACTCTCTCCCCTCAGGACATGTACATCCTTAACTCTTCCTACCACACTCCTGGTCACCTCTATATAGTCCATTAATGCTCTATCTGCCAACCTTCCATCCACCATCCTCTCCCATGTGTACTTATGCTTGACTTTCTTCCTAAACACTGTATTTGCTATCATCAACTCTCTTTCAAGACACATCTCCACCATCAACTCTCCACTACATTAAGGTCTCCCATACCTTAATGTAGTGGACCATAGCATCAAGGTCTCCCAATACAAACTACATTGACATTTCTTCCTAATCCCTCTATGCATTCATTTATATCTACCCAAAAAGCCTCCCTTTCCTCTATGCTCTTCTCACCACCAGGCCCATATGCACTTACAAAAACCTACATCTCCCTTCCCAGCTTCACCTTCATCCACATCAACCTTGATGAAACCTCCTTCCACTCCACTACACGCTTACTTATCTCTTCACTTGCTAGTATAGCCACCCCTTCTCTCTCTTGTCCCCTCTTCACTCCTGAGTACCTCCCAGCTACACTCCCAAACTCACACTCGCCCCTCCTTTCATTTTAATTTTACTCAAAGCCAGCACATCCATCTTTCTTCTCACAAACATACTGCCTATCTCTTCTCTTTTATTTTCATCTGTACCACATCCATGCACATTAAAAGACCCAAACTTTAGGGTACTGGTTGGAAAACTCCCAGACCCTCTTATGCCTTTACTTTTTTAGGAATGTCCCCTTTTGGGGCTACAAGTAGTAGGACTCCTACTCCCTTCCCCCGTCCCATTTTTTGTTGTCTTTTACGACTCAAGTGGAAAGACTTGGTGGTAGCATTCTCTTCCCCCACCAGAGGGTAGGCGAAAAAAGGAAATTAATATTCAGAAAAATGGTACAGGACAGTGACAAAGCGTTGGGGGCAGCATAATGGAGGGACAGTCGTAGTATAAAAGTGTCATCATTTCCCCCATGAACAGAGTTTTCCTCTATCACAGACAAAATGATGTGTGGCTCTGGTCCATAGGGGCACCCCATATAGACCCTAAAGTATCAACTGCATGCTACTTTGCCACAATAACATGGACCCAATACCCCTCCAACCCTGATGTTAGGGGATGGGGGGTTCACTGCAATATGGGGGGGAAAAAATGCCGTAAAAATGAATAGCAGATTCTCATGAATCTCAAATGTTGATTTATGACATCGTTCTTTGTTGTTGTTGTTGTTTGTGTGTGTACTGATCCTAAATGAAAATTTGACAAAGATTACTTATTTCTATGTTATTGTATCACACATTATACACCAATACCTTTCTCGTGTCCTCTATCTCTGTAATATTTATTCAACAACGTCAGTGTTATTTGTTCTACCTTCTATTTCTTTCTTATTCCTTTAAATTTCTTCTATGATACGAGTTGTTTGTCCCTTCCCCCTACTGTATTTTGGTTAATGCCCCACTGTATTTGTATATGCTTGTGTTCCTTAAAAAGTTAGATGTCAAAGTTATCAAATATTTTCTTTCAGGTCGAGGGTGAATATCACCATTTCATTGGAAAAGGCTATCCAAAGATTCCTTCAATTTGTCATATAACAAAGAGAATCCTGTGTGGCGTCTGTGACTTATCTGTCTCGTGAGTTGTCTTTGATATGATATGATTCACACTGGAGAGAAACTTTTCCAGTATCTTGCCTGATGCAGATTTCTCATGAATTAGTGTTCTTGAATAACAAGTGACGTCCCACACTGGAGAAGACAACACTTTCAAGTGTGACCTGTGTGATGCAGCTTTCGCACAAGGGAATGATCTCAAACGACACATGATGACCCACACTAGAGAAAACCCTTTCAAGTGTGACCTCTGCAATGCAGCTTTCATACAAAAAAGTAGTCTCAAATCTCACACAATGACCCACAATGGAGAAAAGCCTTTCCAGTGTGACCAGTGTGATGCAGCTTTCTCAAGAAATTATGATCTCAAATATCACATCATGACACACACAGGAGAGAAGCCTTTCCAATGTGACATTTGTGAAGCAAGTTTCTCAAAAAAATGTCATCTCAAATATCATATCAGGGCCCACACAGGAGAGAAGCCTTTCAAGTGTGACTTTTGTGATAAAGCTTTCTCACTTAAGAGTGTTCTCAAACAACACGTAGTGACCCACTCTGGAGAGAAGCCCTTCAAGTGTGACCTTTGCGATGCACCTTTCTCACAAAAGAGTGCTCTCAAACGTCACGTGATGACCCACACAGGAGAGAAACCTTTCCAATGTGACATGTGCGATGCAGCTTTCTCACGAAGGAGTAGTCTCAAGTATCACATAAGGACCCACACTGGAGAAAAGCCTTTAAAGTGTGACTTGTGCGATGCAGCTTTCTCAGGAAAGGGTAACCTCAAATCTCACATGATGACCCACACTGGAGAGAAGCGTTTCATGTGTGATCTGTGCAATGTAGGTTTCTCACTAAAGCATAATCTCAAATATCACGTGATGACCCACACTGGAGAGAAGCCCTTCAAGTGTGACCTTTGTGATAAAGCTTTCTCACGGATGAATAATCTCAAACAACACGTAGTGACCCACTCTGGAGAGAAGCCTTTCAAGTGTGACCTTTGTGATGCAGCTTTTTCATGTATGGGTAGTCTCAAACGACACGTAGTGACGACCCACTCTGGAGAGAAGCCCTTCAAGTGTGACCTTTGCCATGCAGCTTTCTTATTTAAGAGTTCTCTTAAGGATCACGTGATGACCCACACAGGAGAGAAACCTTTCAAGTGTGACCAGTGCAATGTAGCTTTCTCACGAAGGAGTACTCTCAAACGTCACGTTATGACCCACACTGGAGAGAAGCCCTTCAAGTGTGACCTTTGTGATAAAGCTTTCTCACAAAAGGGTGATCTTAAATATCACATGATGACCCACACTGGAGAGAAGCCTTTCAAGTGTGATCTTTGTGATGCAGCTTTCTCACAGATGGGTACTCTCAAACAACACGTAGTGACCCACTCTGGAGAGAAGCCTTTCAAGTGTGACCTGTGCGATGTGGCCCTCTCAACAAAGAGTACTCTTAAACATCACATGATGACCCACACTGGAGAGAAGCCTTTCAAGTGTGACCTTTGTGACAAAGCTTTCTCACAAAAGGGTCATCTCAAACAACATGTAGTGACCCACTCTGGAGAGAAGCCCTTCAAGTGTGACCTGTGCGATGCAGCTTTCTCACAAAAGGGTATCCTCAAATCTCACATAATGACCCACACTGGAGAAAAGCCCTTCAAGTGTGACCTTTGTGATGAATATTTTTCCACAAAATGTTCTCTCAAATATCACATGATGATCCACACTGGAGAGAAGCCCTTCAAGTGTGACTTTTGCAATGCAGCTCACCCAACAAAGAGTGCTCTCAAATATCATGTGATGACCCACACTGGAGAAAAACCTTTCCAATGTGAAATGTGCGATACAGCTTTCTCACGAAAGAGTAATCTCAAATCTCACATGATGACCCACACTGGAGAAAAGCCTTTCAAGTGTGACCTGTGCGATGTGGCCCTCTCAACAAAGAGTGCTCTTAAACATCACATGATGACCCACACTGGAGAGAAGCCTTTCAAATGTGACCTTTGCGATGCAGCTTTCTCACAAAAGATTTCTCTCAAACGTCACGAGATGACCCATACTGGAGAAGAGCCTTTCAAGTGTGACCTTTGTGATGCAGCTTTCTCACGAAAGAATAATCTCAAACAACATATGGGTAGCCACAGTAGAAATTAACCTTATTTGTCGCACGTTGACCCATACTGGAAGGAAGCGAGGTAATCCTTAAAGATGGTGGTTTTGCTATTTCATCTAACTAGAAAATATTTCGGTTACAATATTCTAGATTTCCGTAAGAACACCTCAACAATGTGTCAAACATTCGTATAGTACTGTATAGGCTTAACTTCTTTGTTCGTCATTTAGCTTGTTACTCTGACACAAAAGCATTTTGAGATTTAGAAACTTAAAAAACAAAAGATCGTAACCGAATTCGTCTCTACTTGAACCAAGTAGCATGCTAGCGAGAATACCTAATTGGTGTCTTTGTTGTAATTAAGTTCATGGAAGAGGTACCTCATGGAGGTTATAGATGGGTTTGCTGTTTAATTGAATGACCAGGAGCACGGTGATTGTGCATTTTATATGCTTGCCTTCTTTTTACGCTGGAAAATAGTTTTGTTTATAATTGTTGATATGTATGTTTCACAAATAAAGATATGTATATATAGACATGTTTGACTTATCACTTAGCAGGCTAGTTTATTATCATTATTTTATGATGGAGTCCTCTTGTGTATAGATAATTATAATGATAACAATAATGATATGATAATGATAGTAATAACAATAATAGTAGTAACAATAACAACTCAGGCTCAGCAGAGATTAGATGTTGCTCCTAGCCCCAACTGCTGACCGGTCCAGCACATGCAAGACTTCATTGATGTTGGCAAGTGGAATAACCTTTTAGACAGATCTAAACAATGTACTTTCTGCTTTTTACAGTGGTGTACACTTGACACATTTCGCAAGGCGCGCAATTCTCTGTTTTTAGATTTGTGCTCGGAGGAAAAGAGACATACAAGTCTATACTCGTCCCCATTGCTCACCACACAGGACCAGTTTCCGCCGCAGGTATCGCCCATTTCTGTCAGTAATGCTCTGCCCCAATTAGGGACCAACTCTCCCCTTCATCTTAAGGGAGGAGCCACCCGCCGCTGCTTGATTGTCAGCATCGCTCTACCCCGTCAGGGGCCAGCACTCTCTGCTTTCTTCCCCATTCGTGGGAGCCGCCTCCTGTTTGACTCTGACGCTGAGTCTCAAAGACTGTCAATCTGCCAAAAGGGTTGACTTTATTTAAGCGGTGTTATGTTAGACCCTTAAAGAGAGGCTGAAAAGAAGACTACATACAACCATAAATGTGGCAAAGAATTTGGATTTATTACTAAAAGTAGTGTTGCAGCTGAAGTCATCCTGATGGGTTAATACAGGCTTTAATAAAGGTGGTGATGAACACAACCTGCTGCTGTGTGATGTTTGTATTTTTTCCCTCCGAATGACTGCCACACACGACATTTTTGGGTATTAACAAAAAAACTGAAGTCTAGGATGCATACAGTTATACATTTAAAATGTATATAATATTTTCTGCACTATAATAAAAAAAAAAAAGGTAAATTCTATAAACAAAATATGAATACACTTCTTTTATAACTGCACACAGATATAAGTGATGAAAGTTTGTCATCCTTAACACCCCCCCTTAAACTGAAGTCACCCTCTGATTGTGCTAAACTTACACAAAGTACCCTTGGAGAGAGGTTTAGTAAACATATCTGCAACATTTTCATCTGAGGGTACATACACTAGTTTGACAGATCCATTTTCGATCTGACCTCTGATAAAATGATATCTGATGTCTATATGCTTTGATGATACACTGGGTTTTTAGCTAAGGCTATTGCACCCTGGTTATCTACAAACAGGATTATAGTGTCTCTGATATCCTGTAACATCTGCATAGAGCTGAGCTAAAACATTACATTCCTGTACAGCATGACTGATCTACATATTTTGCCTCACAAGTGGAAAGAGTAACTACTCTCTGTTTCTTGCACTTCCAGGATGTAAGTGGACCATGAGTACTCATTTTGAAACAATAACCAGTAATACTACGGTGGTCCTCAGCAGATCCCCAGTCAGAATCACAGTAACCTGTCAATTTCAATCCTGCTTCTGATTGACCAAATTTCAACCCATAGTCAAGTGTTCCTTTAACATACCTTAAAACATGTTTAGCTAAACCAAGATGATTTATAGTTGGGTTTGACATGTACTGTGATAAATTGGTAACCATAAAACATAATAAGTCAGGTCTGGTTGCAGTCATGATATAAATTAGACTACCCACCCACTATTCTCCTATAGAGCTTAGGATTATCTAGTACGCAGGATTCACAGTCTATTGTTTTACAGATACCAGGATCACATGGGATACACTTCGGTTTGCAGTCTGACATGTTGAATCGTTCTAGAACTTTCTCACAATACCTCTTCTGATTCATCATTATACAACGGTTGTTAAATACAAAGTCAATGCCAAGGAACCATGACAGTTTGCCCAAGTCTTTCATTTTGAATCTCTTATTCATACTCATCTTGACAGAATTTAGCACCTTATTATCACTAGCAGCTATGACTATATCATCAACCCAAAACAGAATCCATACAGTAGATGTTTCTTTCATCTGTCCTCTGATATACACAATGGTCTGCTTGTGATTGTACAAATCCCTCCTCAGTTAGACTGCCATGTAATAAATTGTACCAATTTCTGCCACTCTGTTTTAAGCCATACAGAGACTTCCTTAGTTTACAAAGTAGCTTATTGCCATATTCATCAGTTTTTACAAATCCTTCTGGTTGCTCAAGGTAGACCTCACAGTCAGTATCTGCATTTAGATATGCAGTGCTGACATCCATCTGATGGACTAAATAATCACTTTGTACAGCTAATTGCAATAACATTCTCAGTGAAGTAAGCCTGGCTGTTGGTGAAAATGTTTCATGATAGTCTATATCTTGAACCTGGCTTTGTATCTGTCACCGTTATCTGGGTCATTTTTCACATTAAAAACCCACTTGCCCCCTACAACTGATTTACCTTCAGGTAATATTACCAGGTCAAAAGTGTCATTTTCTGTTAGGGCATCAATTTCCTCTTCCATTGCTTTTTGCCATAAGTGTGACTCTGGGGACTGCATAGCCTCTAAATAAGTCCCTGGGACCTCGCATACCTTATGACAATAATAGATGGTGTACTCTGCTAAATCATAATCATCATCATCTTTCTCTACGACATAGTCGTTTAGATACCTAGGTGGGTTCCTCACTCTTGGAGGATTTTCCCTTTCAATGTTTGGCTCGTTAGTTTTGCTCTCATTCCTTGTCTGTTCAGAGTCCTTCACTGCTGGCTGATGAACTTGTGATGTGGGATGACATGTCACTTCATCATCACTATCACTTTCATAGACTTTGGTAGTTCTACTACATGTTTATCCATAAATCTTACACATCTTACTCTCCTTACTTCCTCTTGGTCAGGAAAATACACAAGATAAGCAGGGCTCTGCCCATCATACACCACAAATACCCCCTTTTTACAACTTCTTACAATTCTGAATGTATGCATAGCATATTGTGCCAAATATGTGCATGTTACTTAAGTTAGGTTTTCTCCCAGACATTGCTTCTACAGGTGTCTTCCCTATCCTTGAATTATAACACCAGTTCCTTATGTATGCAGAGGCTTTCAATGCATATGGCCACACCATCTTGGGTAAATTAGCCTCCAGTAACAAACATCTTGCCATTTCACACAGAGTTCTCCATGAATATTCTGCTGTGCCATTTTGACGTGGGGAATAAGGGGCTGTGTGCTCACTCCTGCTTTATCTAATGTTTCACCATCAAAGACCTAAACTATTTGGATATATACTCACCACCATTGTCAGTTCTCATATGTTTGATTGAGACCAAAGGAGCAGTATCAGCCAAATACCTTTCTGTGGCTGATAATGCATCTCTCTTGTCTTTCAATGAATAGACCATAAAGGTACCAGAATAATCATCAACAAATGTTATAGCATATTTGAATCCACCTCTACCAACTACATTCATTGGGCCAGTTATGTTACTATGTACTAGTTCTAAACTCTTTATAGCCCTTGCATCTGGTTCCTTATTTCTAAACTTGCTCATCTTGCCTAAAATGCAGGTTTCACAATTTGCATCCCCTCTGTCACCTGAAATGTGCATACCATCTACTACCCCCTCAAGCTTCCGAACATCCTTCATGTTACAGTGACCAAGTACCTTATGCCACTCTTTGGCTGTGCGGTTACTGTGTTTCTGGTTATTTCCAACATTGTTCATAAAATACAGATTACCCTGCCGTTCCATGTTGAGTATAGAGCCATCTGATGTCATGAGCTCTGCATGGTTTGGTTCAAAGTTTACACATACACCTTTTCTTGTGGCAGCTGGAACAGAGAATATATCAAACTTGTATGATGGGATATATAAAGCATCTTTCATAATCATTTCTTTTTGGCATCACCTCTGCCAAACATAGTCCTAATTTGCTTGCTACCATCTGCTAGTTGCATCACTTGCTTGTCAAAGTTTTTGTTGAACTTGATAAGCCTAGATTTATCAGTCATAATGTACAGTGATGCACCACTGTCTACCAGCAATGTGCTGGTACCTGCCTTAGATCTAGTTGATTGAGTGCTGGTCTGGAATACGAAGCTGTGAGTGCCGTCTCCGTTGCTGCTGTCTCCTCCAGTTGCTCCATCTCCCTCACTGTTCACTGTGTGTGCTGTGGTTTCATTCGTCCTTCTGCACTGGTGTGTGTTGTGGGTATCAGATCTGCACAGACTGCACCACTTGCTAGGTTTCTTCTGGTCACCACTAGTTCACCTGGGACATTGATAGGCCTTGTGGCCTGGCCTGCCACACTCAAAGCATTTTATCACATGCCTGCCTCTGTCACTGTTTGCATTCATCACGTTCTCTTCGCGTGAGCTTTTCAACTTTCCTGATTCTTCATAGCTCATGAGTGTCATATGCTGTAGGGAGTCCACTGAGCACCATAGCAATAAGTATGCTCTCACTTATATCTTCTCGTGCTTTCTTGAGTGCTGCTACCGCTGCCTCTGCACGTATAATGTAATCGATCAACTCCTCATCACCAGTTAATCTGAGTGTCGTCAACTTCTTGTACAGAGAAATCACCCTCGGTTTACTTGCACCTAGATAATAATTTCTTAGACATCTAACGCTTCCTTGCCTTTGTCAACTGCATCTCGATGAATAAGGGCTATACTTCTATCATCCAGCAGTTGAATCAGCTCGGCATATACTTCCTTATTCTCGTCTGCACTCGGTGATGTCTTTGTCAAGACCCCGTCTAGTTTATTGGTAGTCAGGTAACCTTGAAATTTCGCTTAACACACCTCGTATTTATCCCCATCTCCATCAAACACTAGCCTGTGCCTGGGCCCATAACCTGTTGCAGCTGAAGTCATCCTGATGGGTTAATATAGGCTTTAATAAAGGTGGTAATGAACGCAACCTGCTGCTGGGTGATGTTTGTATTTTTTCCCACTGAATGATAGCGCCACACATGACATTTTTGGGTAATAACAAAAAACTAAACTATGATGCATACAGTTATACATTTAAAATGTATACGATATTTTCTGCAATGTAATAACAAAAATGGTAAATTCTATAAACAAAATATGAATACACTTCTTTTATAACTGAACACAGATATAAGTGATGAAAGTTTGTCATCCTTAACAAGTAGAAGTGAGGATCTGCATGCATTTTACACACTATGCTGTTTTGATGTGGATATTGATGGCACAGGAAAAAATTCAGTTGAACAGGACACTGTAGTTATATGTAACTCCATATTGTGTAGTAAAAGTTGACAAAGAAATATACGGTGACTCAATGATAAAAGGTGTAACATGTGAGAAAACTAAAACAGCATGAAAATATTATAATACTTCATTCTATACAAGCACATGTGGAGTACATCAAATAATGTGCTTTTCCCTTTTCAATAGCAACTGATGCTTGCAACAAAGTGATTTCCAAAACTTCTGAGATACTTTTGATTTTGATAATACAGCTCACCATGTGTAACGTGACTTTTACACCAATAACAATGAATCATCTAAGGGTACTATCTAAACTAGAGGCGTCAGATCTGGATCTGAATAAAATGTCTTTATACACTGCTGACAATGCAAGTGTGTGGCTCAATAGAAGATTTTTGCTACAGACTGCCTGGCTCATATTTTGGACAATGCAACAAGATTCTCTATATCTAAATGGAAATTGATGCTGAGAATATGGACCTCAGTGTATGGCTATTTCAGCACCTGAGCTAAAAGAGCAGCACAGTTGAAGGAATTCTGTGAACCTTTGGAGGTTGATAGCTGCAGTCTGTTCTGTCATGTTGTGACTAGATGGCTCTTTTGCCAGCTATTGACTGAATACTTCAGGGGTGCGAAGTCCTAAAAAGCTATTTCCTGAGCTGTATTCAGGCGTGATCCAAGGCATTATGTGTTATTGAAAGAATACTTAAGTGCTGGGAAGTCCTGAAAAGTTGTTTCCAGAGCTTATGTGAATAGGATTGTCCCAAGGTACTATGCAAGTGCTATGGAGATGAAAGAAATGTAAGAATCATCAGAGATCTGTTTCCTATTCCTCAGTCACACTCTTGAATTATTCTGACAGTACTGAAGCACTAGAAGCCAAGATATTCAGCATAACTTCAGTGCTCAAGTCCCACGATGTCCCACTTGCTGCTGCCTAGTTCTTCCATTAAAATCTCCAGGCCGTGGTCTTATGAGAGGGTGCTTACGTTGTAAGTGTATATCTTCATTTTCTTCAAAGATATTTAATGTCCAATGTAAGAGACTGGTAGATGAAGCTGTAGAAAAGTAGGTAGGTGGCGAGAAATTCATTTTACGAGTTAAATGTTTTGAAAACAATTGCTGCGACGGAGTTGTGGGGTGGCATAATCTCGCTCACCGTCGCGACTTGCAAGAAAAGACCACCCGCTTGCGCGGGATCGTTTTTTTTTTTTTTTTTGTGGGGGGGAGAATGTCTGTAAGAAAATGAAAAGATAGTAGTGTATAAAAGAGGGCTAATGCCACCGGGCGATTAAGCTAGCGATTAGGGGTTGGTGGTCGTGGCTCGGGAGAAGTGGACAGGGAACTCGGACGGCGGCGCCGACGCCGGGATTAGGAGGCGTAGAAGTAGAGAAAGGTGGAAAAACGGAAAAATCTTTAGTGGGAGGTAAACTGAAATGAGATGTAGTATAAGAGAAAATTAGAAAGGAAGCGAATTTTAGTCAAAGAAAAAGTAAGTGTAGATGTTTGTGCGTGGGTCGTGGCTAACGGGAAGTGAGTAGAATTCACTTCCCGCGTATACAGCGCGTTCCTGATAAGCCACAGGCAAGGCCTGAGTTGCCTGTTTTCTCCAGGTTGAGTTTGAGATTCTGTAGAGTTGAGTCAGTGGCGGAGCGAGGGGGGACAGGCGGGCGGATGTTGTATTATCTCTCTCCTTCTAATCACAACTCTGAAAGCAGATAATTACGTGATTGGGAATTGTGTGTAAATGTCAGATGTGTAAACTCGCTCGCCAACGTCAGCGAAGAGGCCAGCATTAGGTTGCGGGCCGGTTGGACAGAGGCGTCCCCATCCTCTCCGTCGACCAGCCTGCGATTAGATGAGGGCTCTGATTAAGAGTTGGGTTGGGCCTCTGCTAAGCCAGCGAGTAAGTGTGCGTGTGCCTCTTTTCTTCCAAGCACTACTCTGAAAACAGAGAATTACGTGATTTGGGAAATATGTGTATTTGTCTTGGTGTAAACCCGCCTGCCGACGTCAACGAAGAGGTCGGCCTGTGCCAGACCGGCAGCAACAAAGGAGATAAACACCATATGAGGACGG